>NW_023276783.1:3782365-4412760 GCF_013357705.1 Chelonus insularis | reverse complement strand
CAGAGTACACAACATTTTTGTTTAAATAAAATAAAATATATTAAAGTAAAAAAGAAAAAGAAACAGTAAGCAGAGGAAGTCAGGTAAAGAAAAAATCAATGAGTGAAGTCAGACTGAAGCACCAAGGGGAAAACTCACGGGACGCTAGGTGGACAGACAGGTGAAGGAAAGAAGAGAAAAGCGGGTGTAAAGGCAGTTCTCAAGAGGCCCGCACGTGGATAGCCTGACTAAAGGAAATGGATATTCAAATCTACCGGATTGGCAGCAGAGAAGAAGCAATAAAGCTACCACCTCCAGCTTTCAGAGGGTTGGACCTGGCTACATAGTCCAGGTTTCCCAAGGGAACTTCACTCTCTTCCAAATATTTTTACTGGGCACCGTGCCAATCCGAACTCTAGCTTGATATAATTTTCAACTCAGAATACTTTTGAACTAATTCTTGATTCAACTCTAAAATTCAAAGATTACATAATCCTACGTGGATTTTCTCTCAAACAATTGCATATTTAAATCTCTTTATTTTAATTTTATTATCTCTTAACAAAAATTATTAAAATAAAAATCGGGAGTGTAAGAAGAAGGAAGATCAGTCAAACTAGAAGGCTCAACGAAGATTTCTAACGAGCCCAACGACAACTTTCACCAAGACAGCCATTTAAAACCATAAAATCATCTCAACAAACGCCGAAGACGGCGCTCACCAACGCCGAGAGCCGAGAATCGAAGCGTCAACCAATCCAGCAACTGCAGCCTTTCACGCGTATACAACCTTCTGCTACCTAGCTACCTGTTTAGCCAAGCTGTAAAACAATTAGTGAGTAAAAAGATGACAGAAATTAAATAAAGAATTGACTATCATAGAACAAATCTCTATCTTTCTTTGAGAAACTAAATGCACCAGTGAGGTTTGTAAAAGCACTAAGAACCTTTCCTATTTCTTTAATTCTCCATCTAAAGTATCTTCTGCGTGTCTCCGCACCATGGTGAGTAGAGGACGATTGGGTCTTGACTCGAAAAAGAGACTATTCTGTTACTGAGACGTAACACAAATAAAATTTCGTGTGTCAGAAGTGGGATATTAAAAGAGAAAAGCCCTGATGGAGATTAAAGAAATAAACTTGTAAAT
Organism: Chelonus insularis; assembly: GCF_013357705.1. Classification (NCBI taxonomy): domain Eukaryota; kingdom Metazoa; phylum Arthropoda; class Insecta; order Hymenoptera; family Braconidae; genus Chelonus; species Chelonus insularis. The sequence goes on along the minus strand of NW_023276783.1, from coordinate 4,411,634 downwards.
AACTTTCTTATGTGCATTCCGTTTTAACTCTTTCCAATCGCGATTTGCGTATAAATTTTTCGTAGAACAGAAATTATAAAATCGTACAAAAGAAAAAAAAGATTAAACCTGATCTACTGAGGACTATTTTGTTGAAAATTATATAATAATTTTTAGACGTATGCAAAAACATAAACGCGTCAAAACAGAGGCTGTCATAAATATAGTGTAAAATTTTTATTTTTATTCATTATAAAAGGGAGCTCTGAGGAGATTAGCTGAAAGTATGAGCAAAATAGTAAATTCAATTTTACCTTCCCTTTTATAGAAATTACTGCAACAAAGACGATTTGAGTTGAAAATTAAAATTGTAGAATCAAGTTGTAAAAATAAAAAAAACATAAACTCGTATTTGTTATAAGGACATATATGTAAAAAAAAATAATAATAATATAAAGAAGTGTATTGAGGAGTAAATAGTAAATTTTTTTATTAAATTGTACTAATGTTAAGAATAGGGAAAAGCCACAATACTGAAATTACATATTTCTTTCAATAGTAAAACTTTTTTTGGATATAAAGTTTTTTTTTGTGTGACTTTAACGTGATACCTGGCCAGTTAGAAGCGTGGAACACAAATTAATTTACTTCAAAATTATTTTGTTAGCATGGAAGATTGTGAAAATCATTACGAAAAAATTGTAGTAGCAGTGAGTATCATACGACTACATTTTAGAGTATATTATTGTTATGGCAATTTTGGTTAGAGCTTTGACAAATCGCTTGTAAAAAAAAAGGGGACGATAAAAGGAAGTTTTCGAGTAGAATAGCAATACCTGCAATGGTCAGTCATAAAGTAGTTCTTTTTGAGAGTATTAGTAAAAGCAAGTAAAACTGCTCAGTTTGATGAAATTTGAAAAGAAAAATCATTAATCGAGATTTATTAAGTTAAAAGGAAAAATGCGTCCTGGACTTCCCGGGGATGAGTCACAGTGAGTCACAAAATTAATTTAGAAACTTAGACGCCTCTATCTTACCGTAATAAAAAGTGTGAGTCAAACAGGTTGATTAAAAATTCCTTTTTAAAGAAAATATTTTTTTTTATTAAATGAAAAGCATAATAAAACAAAAGGGGAAACATATTTGAAAGAGGGAGACAAGTCGCAAAATAGGAAATAAATTTCTTTTTTTTATATATATAAAAAAGGAAGGGACTCAGAACAGTAGTTTTTGTTAATTAATTTCACTTAACATAATAAATTAATTTTTAGGGAAAAATGAGTTCATCCTAAATTTTTTTTTATTATTATCCAATTACTTAATAACTAATTTAATGAGAGTGTTTTCACTAATAATTTTTTTTGAAATAAAGATAATAGTATAAGATGATTTAATAATGAAATTACTAAAAGATCATTACTATTGAATATTGATACTAGCTTTTATTTTACCTTTTGAATAAATAAGTGAATAAAATATTTTAACAGTGAATAAGATTTAACAGTAAATAATTCGCGAGTGAATATAAAGGGGTAAATTTTTTTTTGAGATCGACTCACACTAGATTTTTTGGGAACGCATTACATAGAAAGAAAATTTCATAAAAGTCCTATTACATCTGATCAACATGCCGGACAGAATTCCTCGCACTCCCGTTGAAACAAGAAATAGTGAAGGAGCAGGAGTAGCAAGATCGGTTAATTCCGCGAAGTTTAGCGCGTGAGTTTGAACAAATTGCGCGGGCGATCGCGAAGGAACTGAGTTGGAACAAGAGAGGTTAGAAAGCGAACAAGAAAGCACTAGAAGGAGGTGAACGAAGCCAGATAGGGGAGGATTAAGAGAGGAAAATAACGGTGGACAAGAGATACTAATAGAGAAATCTAACAAGAATGGCGGTTATGACCAGGGACTTGCTGTTTCACTTAAATACGCGTTAGAAGCAGTGCCAGTCTTTGTGGGAAATACTACGCTGTTAGTCATTTTATCGAAGGATGTCAGGACGGCCAAAAGAATGGTGCCCCAGCAAACGACACGTTGGCTAGTGCCGGTGCTAAGAAATACACTTAGAGGGGAAAGCGCGGCGTTGTATTCAAGGAACTGCTTTTGAAAATGTAGAGGATCTAATTAAATTTTGAAGAAGATGTTTATGCCAACCAAACCACTATTTGAATTGCAAGGAGAGCTGGGAAGAGTAGTGCAAAGAGACAACGAAGGAGTCTTGACATATGCGAATCGTGTGTTGTAAAAAGATCTCAGTACACAAGATTAAGGAGATGTATAGGGTTAACGCTGGAGGACAAGCCATAAATGCAGCCACAGCTGAGAGTTTAGAAAGAGAATTTGTTAATGTTTTATTAAAGGATTAAATCGCCATATGAGCAGCGGGTTCCGCGAGACAAGAATTTAGCGGAGACAATAGATTTCGCGATAGCTACTGAGAAAGAGTTGAGAGCCATAGAGAGTTTAAGAGATAATAATCAAGCTGAGAATAATAATAGAGATAGAAGAGGAGTACAGGAAAAATTATCATAGAGTAAATATGATTCAATCGAATCCATAGTTTGTCAGCTATTTAACAGAAAGGACATGACGCGTCGAACTGTTATAGCTTAAATAGAGGACAGGGGCCCGTCCCAAGGCAAACTAATTAACGGAAAGACCACAGAGGGAACACAGTTATGGAAGACAGAATTTATATGTGAAAATTGTAAAATGACGGTCATACAATACATTATTGTAAAAAAGTGAGGACGAAGTAATTATCGAATTTTAATGAAAGTATAAATGACAGGAGGATGCAGCAAGCTCCTCATAATTTTAATCCATATGGAAATTCTAATGAAAATAGAGGCCCAGGGGGTACTCAGAGTTTTAATAGAGGCCCAGGAGGCACTCAAATTATAATAGAGGCCCAGGGGGTACTCAGAATATAATAGAGGCCAGGAGGGGCACTCAAAATTTAATAGAGGAGGAGGTAATGGCGCCCAAAAATCAGGGGAAACGGCCAGCCCCTCCCGCATTATGGCGCAAGCGCGGGACACGGGGCAAATTGGCGCGCCCGGTCTTGCATATTCAGGAATCGGAGAGAGTCAGACACCGGCCCAGGATTGTCTAGAAAAATATATACTCTGTGGCCACAGTTTAAATTAAACTGTGAATATATAGCGCCGACAATAATAATTGATGCAAAGAATTTATTCGCCCGGTGGAAATTATGATAGACACGGGTTGTGAGATTAATTAATGAAAAAGAAGTTTATTAGAGACGAAGTATATGTCGATAAAGAAAAATTTTAAAGTTGAAAGGGATACGCCAAGTTTGGTAGATACAATAGGAGAGATAATATCTACCCTTGAGGGATTTCAGTAAATTTTCAGTTGGTACCTGACAATTTTCCAAGCTAGAGATGGAATTTAGGGTCCGACTTTTTAGGGAGAGACAACATTGATGTTATGACTCAAAGGCATGTTTAAGGTGGGATGATGGTTATTACCTTTCCTGCGTGAAGAAACAATAATAATACCAGCAAGAATACAGCATGGGTTTTTATGTTCGAGTGACAAACCGGAAGTTAAAATTGGATATGTTAAGAAGCTAGAGGTCAAGCCAGGGGTTTATTTAGGAGAAGCAGTAGTCACAAATCGAGACAGGAAAGGGGTACATGTTATATCTACAATACGAGAGATCAGGATGGTAGAGGTGGCTGGTACCAGCTATTGAGCTAGAAGAAATCTCACAGTACAGAAGAGAGGATGATGAAGAAGAAATGAATGCAAATGTAGCAGTAATTAGTGTACAGCAAGAGGAAAGAGTTGAAAAGATCTAGAGCTGATGCAGTTGAAGGATTGAATGAGGAGGAAATAGACAGTATCAGGGGAACATTTGGAGAGACATTCTCACAGATATTATCTACCTGGGGATAAAAATAGGGTGTGTCACTGATGTTTTGGAACATAAAATTCCAACGACAGATGATATACCTATCAACACGAAGCAGAGTACCGTTATCTCCACTGTTGAAGGATGAAATAAATAGACAGGTAGATGACCTTTTGAAGAATGACATTGTACAACCATCTCATTCACCGTATAACACTCCTTTATGGATAGTACCTAAGAAGCCTGATGCACAAGGGAATAAACGTTGGCGCATGGTCTTAGACTTTAGAGCATTGAATGAAAAAACAGTGGGAGACGCCTTCCCAATCCCATAAATATGTGATATTTTAGACCAAGTAGGAAAGGCCACAGTATTTTTCAATTTTTGATTTAGCAGCAGGTTTTCATCAAAATTAAAGTACATGCAGAAGGATAGGCACAAAACCTGCATTTTCTACGGCTTTAGGACATTTTGAATTTAAGAATGCCTTTTGGATTAACAACAGCAACAGCAACGTTTCAACGGTTGATGCACAGGTTTTAAGTGGACTGATTGGTATAGTAGCAATTGTGTATGTAGATGACATAATTGTTTTTGCAGGAAGTTTAGAGGAACATATGATAAAGCTCGATAGACTAATGAGTAGGTTGAGAGCTGCAAATTTAAAATTGCAACCAGAGAAATGTGAGTTATTGAGGAGAGAGGTTGCATATCAGGGACACATTATCAGTGCGAAAGGGGTACGACCAGATCCAAATAAAATACTAGCGGTGAAAAATTTTCCTGTGCCGAAGAACATTAAAAACATCAGGCAATTTAGGACTAGCTGGCTATTACAGGAGATTTTTCATAAGTTTTCTGATATAGCTAAGCCACTAACTAATTTGTAAAGAAAAATTTACCGTTCGAATGGAAGCAAGAACAACAAGAGGCATTTGAAAGGTTAAGAGATGAGCTGTGCAAGGAGCCAGTGTACAATATCCTGACATGACTATACCATTCATAGTAACAACAGATGCATCTGGCTATGCCATAGCAGGTATACTGAGTCAAGGACCTCTAGGGAAAGACCGTCCTGTTGCATATACGTCCAGAATATGAATGAAAATAAAAAAAAGTATAGTACTTATGAGAAGGAAGCTCTAGCAATTTTGCATTCAGTGCCAACAATTCAGGACCATATTATATGGTAGGAAATTTACACTAGTCACAGATCACAAACCCTTGGTGTGGATGCAAACTGCCACGGATCCAACTTCGCGATTAACGCGATGGCGACTAAACTTGAAGAATATGAATTTACTGTAGTCTATAAAGCTGGCAAGACAAATATCAACGCAGATGCACTTTCTAGGAATCCACCTCAAACCGATATGGAAGTTGATAGTACCAGGCTAAGCAGGTATGATGTTAACGAGATCTAAAGCTGCAGCAGAAATTAAAATCAAAATCTACAGATCAAGTTAACAAGACTCAACCAACTGAGGATATGGGACTTAGGAGGAAGACGAACAGGTTTCTCAGAAGAGAAAAATCGCCAGGACGTGATGAAGGGACACAGCCTCCCAGTGCTAATCCAGACCCGAAGAATAAATCTAAAAGCTCATAGCTCTGAAGAATCAGAGAAAGTACCAAGATATGCCAACGCGGTTCCAGAAAAGGAAGACGCACAGGCATTGGAGAGGGAAGAGAAGAGTGGAAGAGGTCGCAGGAAACAGCACAAAAGGGTTGGTTGCCAGTAAGATTGCAGCAAAAAAAATCATTTGTCAGGGCAAAAGTTGCACAAATTCCTCGAAAAAGAGGGGGACCGAGGAGATCATAGAACTCAGCTCGAGTTCAGAAGAAGAGTTGATGGAGGAATTAGAAGAAGATTCAGATGGAGAAAAATCCAGTGAGGATGAAGATTTAGAAGAAAACTGAAGAAAGTAGTAAAAGCGAAAATGAAGGAAAAAGGTCAGACAGCGAAGAAGTAGCTAGATGAGGAGCTCAGGAAAAGTGAGGAGCATGCCAGTGACAAGGAAAGAGAGGGAAAACCACCACAGGGCTGGTGCAGGTCAGGTGTCTGGGACGAAATTAGTATAGACGCTGACACGGAAGATTCAGAGATGGGGGGATTTCAGTGAAGAAGAAGAAATTACAATGAAAACTATTGAGAGTGAAGAAGAGCAAGAAGAAAAAATTGATGATAACCAATGAGATCAGGAAAAGGGGAGATACGTCATATAGAAACCAGAGATCAGATTTACATGTGTAGAGTAAATTATTTGTATTCCTAGACGAAGAAGGAAATCCACAAGATGAAGGGTCAAAGAGATTGAAAAAAGATCCTTATTACCAAGGTTTAAGCATCTTGAAAAGAAAACAATAAAAACAACGAAGATAGGCAAGAAAACACATATTGCAATAATAATAGGAAGAAACTATCAAGAAGATTTTAGATGGATGAAGGATTCCTTTTCGAGAGTTATTGAAAAAACTTAAATTAAAAGCAATAGCTATAGCTTTCAGTAAAACAATAAACGGAGTGACATAAAAAAAAAATGTTTAGATATATTGAAGATAGTGTAGAAGAAGTCAATACAGTAGTAGTGGTTTGTTTGGGAAAGGTCAGGTATGTCCCATGGAATGAGCGTACAGCTGTTTTAGAAGAGGCTCATGCAACACCAATAGGGGGTCATAAAGGGGTCTCAAAAACTTATCGAAGGATCAGACTTAAACATTATTGGGAAGATATGAAGAGAGATGTACAAGATTACATAAAGAGTTGTGTGTCCTGTCAAATAAAAAAAAATTAAAAAGAGTAAAGACAAAACAACCTATGCAGATAGCTGATACACCTGAAGCAGCATTTGATAAAATTGCACCAGACATAGTAGGACCACTACCAAGGACTGAAGAAGGGCATACACATATTTTAACAGTGCAAGATTTATTAACAAAACTCACAATAGCTATACCTTTATGTAAAACAACCTCTGAGGAAATAGCCAAGGGATTAGTAAAAAGGGTTATATGTGTGTATGGAGCTCCTAAAGTAATCTTAACGGATCAAGAAGCAAATTTAACTAGTAAGTTAATAAAAAAATTAGCAAAAATGTTCGGAATACGGCAGATCAGAACTACAGCCTTTCATCCTCAGTCAAACGGGTCTTTAGAAAGGTCACATCATTCTCTGATAGAGTATCTCAAGCAATATACTGACAGGGAAACAGAAGATTGGGATGAATGGTTGGAATTAGCTACTTTTTCTTACAATACAAGTGTACATGAAGGGACACAATATCAACCTTTCCAATTAGTTTTTGGACGACCAGCAAGACTGCCATCGAGCAGGGTTGAAGAAGATGATGATGTAATGACTTATGAAGATTATTTGGTAGACTTGAAGACGAAAATATATGATTTACAGCAACAAGCAAGAGGAAACCTGATTCATGCTAAAGAAGAATCAAAGAAATATTATGACCAAAGGGTTAATGAAGTAAGTTTCACAGTAGGAGATTATGTGTGTCTAGCAGTAGGTAAGAAATCAGGGAAGTTAGAGAATCAATATGAAGGACCATATAAAGCAATAGAAATAATGCCAGATGGTAATGTACGTATTAAAGTTGAGAATAAAGCAAGAGTAGTGCATCCTAATAGACTTATACTATCAAATATAGATAGTGGCAACAGCGAGTAGGAGAAAATTATTCTTGTCATATTTCTTTTTGAGGACTGGTGACGAGATGGATCCAAGTCTAGAAGGGATAAAAGTGGTGGTACATATAACGGGTTTCTATGATGAGAACGGGCAATTGATACCTAAAAAGATAGCTATCGTAGGGGTAATTGAGCCAATGATAGAAACTTGGATAGTGGCTCCACCTTATGATTTCTTTAAGATGACGCCCCGAGAAGAGAGATAATTGCACGATAAAGGAAGCACTGCTGGGAATTAAATGGACACAAAAGGGTTATGCTTGGAGTCAGAGTTTAGAAAAATTGGCAGATATATTAAATAAAGTTGGAGACATTTATGTGATGGGAGCCGGAGTTGAAGGGATAGTGGTACATTATACAAGAAGAGAAGTAATTAATTTACGTATGACTCCAGATTTACCTTTAGCGGACGAGAAGTGTGGTCATCATACAGTAAAGAACATAGGGGGCAAGTGTGCATTGAATATAGCTTATCGAGTAAAGAATAGAATTCTGAGAGAAAGAGTGTTAGTACAAATCAAGTTAGAAGAAAATCTAGGGGGTAATAGTAAGGAAGAAGAATATATGAAGATATGAGACCATTATTACCTATGAGAGAATTGCAAGATCAGCAGAAGATGTGATAAGAAGAGTTTACAGAATTACATGAAAACAAATCACCACGACTCAAATACACTAAAACGTTAACACCTAATACACTTAGTCTAAGCTTAATATTTTTATTGATACTTGTAAGGGTAGCAGAAAGAATCTTCAATGGGGAAGATGGACTCGCGTAGTAACCATGGGTCACTAGCACTCATCCAAAAGCAGGGAGATTTGTTATGTACCAGAGTACACAACATTTTTGTTAAAATAAAATAAAATATATTAAAGTAAAAAAAGAAAAAGAAACAGTAAGCAGAGGAAAGTCAGGTAAAGAAAAATCAATGAGTGAAGTCAGACTTGAAGGCACCAAGGGGAAACTCAAGGACGCTAGGTGGACAGACAGGTGAAGGAAAGAAGAGAAAGCGGGTGTAAAGGCAGTTCAAGAGGCCCGCACGTGGATAGCCTGACTAAAGGAAATTTGGATATTCAAATCTACCGGATGGCAGAAAGAGCAATAAAGCTACCACCTCCAGCTTTTCAGAGGGGTTGGAACCCTGGATAAATAGTCCAGGTTTTCCCAAGGAACTTCACTCTCTTCCAAATTTTTACTGGGCACGGTGCAAATCCGAACTCAGCTTGATATAATTTTTCAAACTCAGAATACTTTTGAACTAATTCTTGATTCAACTCTAAAATTCAAAGATTAAATAATCCTACGTGGATTTTCTCTCAAACAAATTGCATATTTAAATTCTTTTATTTTAATTTTATTTATCTCTTAACAAAATTATTAAAATAAAATCGGGAGGTAAGAAGAAGGAAGATCAGTCAACTAGAAGGCTTCAACGAAGATTTCTAACGAGCCAACGACAACCTTTCACCAAGACAGCCATAAAACCATAAATCATCTCAACAACGCCCGAAAGACGCCGCACCAACGCCGAGAGCCGAGAATCGAAGCGTCAACCAATCCAAGCAACTGCAGCCTTTCACGCGTATACAACCTTCTGCTACCTAGCTACCTGTTTAGCCAAGCTGTAAAACAATTTAGTGAGTAAAAAGATGACAGAAATTAAATAAAGAATTGACTATCATAAGAACAAATCTCTATCTTTCTTTGAGAAAACTAAATGCACCAGTGAGGTTTGTAAAGCACTAAGAACCTTTCCTATTTCTTTAATTCTCCATCTAAAGTATATTCTGCGTGGTCTCCGCACCCATGGTGAGTAGAGGACGATTGGGTCTTGACTCGAAAAAGAGACTATTCTGTTACTGAGACGTAACATGAGCATTAAACAATAGTGCCCAGCTTAAGCAATTTAGTCATTTAAGTCTGTTTCTGATTTTATATTTTCAAGTGAGTGTTATAGTGTGCATAGCTCGAAAAGAGACTGACATTTTAAATAAAATAATATTTAAGTATTTCAAAATTATTGGATTTAGATTAATAAATCATGTGTGTGGTAATATTTAATTGTTATTCATTTATTTTTAAAATAATATTTAAGTTATTTTATTAATAATCTACTCTTTAAAAATTATTGATTGCTGAGGAGGGTATATTCATAATTTTACTGTACTTTTTACTAATTCATTATAATTGAGTAACCACTTAACAGGATAAAATGGAAATATTATTTATAAGTACTGTATAGCACAGTGATTACACTAGCTATTAAGAAATGACAAAATCAAGCGTCTTAGACTGTGGTTAGTATTTTGAAAGGGATTTTTATGTTTCTATTTGTAAATACAAATACTTAGTTTTTTTCTATCTGCAAAAAAGACAAAAACAGACTAGGAAATAGTCTGCTTTTAGTCTTGTTGTTAACTATATCGATCAAAAATAGATCAAGTTTTCTTTGGTAAGAAAACTTAAAACAGACTTATTCTCAACCGAAAATAACCTTTTTATATTAAACTAAAAACAGACTAAATTTTTTGCCCGAAGAAGTTTTATTTCAATAATAACATAGATAATTAAAATAATTTGTTTTCATTAGATCATAAAACTCGTTTGTGTAATGTAACTTCTATTACTATGCAAAATCACTGTACAGGAATTGTTCATATTTAAGTTTAGTCGAGTCCCCTTACCCTCATTTACATATGCTACAGATAAGCCTTATAATTATTTTCAACTTGAGATCTTGTCTGGTATAAATTATTTTTAAAAAGTGGAAGTATTATTAATAATTTTTGTTGAAAACACTGATGACCACAGTATTCAAAAAAGATGATTCAAATGATTCTCATATATAGCCGAAAAATGACTCTGTTTATCTAATATTTAACGATACACAAAATTATGAAGCATGACTAGAGCGTGCAGACTAAAATAAAAAATCTGTTTACCTGATAAAATTTGAGTGATGACACTAAGTTAATTTAAAATAAATTTTACTGATATTTCAATCACTCACATTTATTTACGGATAGTTAAACAGTGAAATATTAACATTTAAACATTGAAATTTACTTAAATGCAAATTAATTATAAATATAAAGTAAATAAATATTTGTTCAAATTTTTGATTTTTTTATACCTGCCTTCCAATCGCGGTTTTAATCAAAAGTAACCCTTGGCCTTCTATCAACACTATGACATTTTCGCTAAAGATGTTCCAGTTCTTTCTAAATAGTGTGTTAAAAGATTAAATCCATGTTATAAAGCCATCGACTTATCGAATCAAAATAAAATAAAATATTGATTTAATCACTGTAAAATACAACTAAAACTATCAAAAGAAAATGAGATTTTAATAAATGATAACAACATTTAATCTCTTAACTCAGGAACATACAATTCTGTCAAGTACGGAGTTTACTAAAAAAAAGTATTTAATTAAAGTTAATACATTTTTCAATACATAAAATAAATGTAAAAAAATATTAATCCTGTGTTATAAATTATTGTTGGATTTGAGAAAATTACGTTTTTTTTATTGGCAAATGTTGATTCACTTTAAATAGGTACTGAGTGAAAATTTTAATAACTATATTTATTACGCCCAAATAAATCCTGTCAATTATTTTATTTGATAACTGCGGATTTAAATTGGTCCAATTTTCGATAATGTATAAGTAAAGCTATTTCGAGTTAAAGATTAATTAGTCTAATTAGCGAAAATATACTAATTTGTTTTGTGACTGATTTGGTTATAATTAATTAATTATTATCAAGTTATAACAAACGTTAATTTATTAAATTTAAAATATTACACGAGCTAATATATATTTTGATTTAATCCATGTACATATTTTTTTAATCTATTTTGCACATATACATTTTTTATTCTATAAGAAAAGCAGCTAAAAAATTTTCTCACATAAACAAAAACTTGAAATTTTATTTTAAATACTACTTCTCTAGATAATGCTTCTGAATGAAATGAGCTCTGACTACTCAGTGTGGCCTTATATCCCAAATTTAGCCTACCAAGTGACCATCTCCATCATTCAGAGAGGTGATAGTGCTGCTGGTGATGTTTTTATTTGTGAGCGAATGTCAATCGAACTGATTATTCCATAAAACTGATAATTGTGTGTTACCTAGCGAGCATTTCAGAACTAGGTTTATAAAACAAAAGCAAAAAATACAACTGTTTGTTTCAAAGTTTATGAAAAATCATTTATAAATTTCATTGAAAGAACCTTTAAAAGGCATTTTTACTCTTTAGAAATTCTTTTGGAGATGCTCAGTGAACGTTTGATAGACACAAAAAATACAAACAAAAAAAATAACAATCCCCGAACATTCCCATAGAATACCCTATTGACTTACAAAAGGAAAATTCAACATTATTTGAAAACTAATCACATGAAATTCCAGGATTGCACTTGAATTAAAGTCAGATTTAATTCAAATGATATTACAAAATTTTTTTATAGTATACTTTTTACAATTTTTAGTTCAGCTAAGTATAAATTCAATTAACACCTGAAACTATTTAATTAGCATATCAATTAGCTCTATTTTCACACAAGAACTCAATGCACAAATGTATCAAAAACATTGGTAGACAAAAGTTTAAATTGTATGTGAACAGTTATATTTCACAAATTAGCAATAAATCTAATGAATTAAATGATAGCAACACGTTCAGAAAATAAACCTTCATGAAACATTTAATTAACTGTTCAGTTTAAATGACTATTTAATTGAAATCTAACTACATTCATTCATTTGTAAGAAAATTCTCTGGTTGTGCTAAATGTAAATATGTACTATCTTTTAATTCTCATCAAACAATATTAGTGATATATCTACGTTATAGGCATGTATATATATATATATATATATATATATATCCATGTACATTTCTGCGTTACTCAGTTTCCTTTTTACTCTACCATGCTAAAATAGCCCACGGGAAATGTTATAAAGGTGCAAAGGTGCACGGGTATAAATTTTCAAACGAGCTGACTATGAAGTTCGCGCGTAATTGTCTCCCTCAGGGAAACGGATAACTGGAGAATTGTGAAACGAGCATAAGTCGACGAATTCTACTGTATTACTTCTACGACTGAATGAAGAATAGTTCCCTAATACAATTGAAAATTTCTATTTCTAACATATTACTTTTAAGAATTATTATCACACTAACAAGAGTTCTTAGGACACTTTAAGAAATTTTGATTTTAAATTCATAAGGTGTTTTTTATGTTATCAAGTTATAGTGCAATATATACTTTATTTAATCCATTCTTCTTTTTAATAATTTCAATCCTCTCGCGTAGATTGATTAACTGACATTAATGGTTTAACTCCAGTATATAATTAATATTAATATTTACGGATGACAGTAAAAGTTTTAATAATATGAATAGTACAAAGCAGATCAACTAATTTTGAAGTCATTTTTTTAATCGTATGCCGAGTTTGCATTTTTGAAAAAGAATTTAAATTAAGTACTAAATTTATTTAATAAATAGCAGGTGATACCTGTGCTAAGAATAGTGCTACGACGCCATCCTCCAACGTCACTAAGTCTTGTAACAGATTTTGAATCTGCACGAGATTCTGGTCCTCACTTTTCTTTTCTTGATCTTTGCTTCAGGGGTCAGCAATTCCTCACTCTTCTTTGCTCAGATCTGTCTATTCAGAATCAAAATTTATATCCAGGTCGAACTCTAGCTTTCTGAAGCAGGAATTGACTATCTTACCATCAAGACCTGTAGAGCCCTTAGGAGCCTGCATTGCAGCGTGCCCTGTTCGAAAGCTCTGCCACTGTCTGTTTTCGGTGAATGACTACGTTGCAAGACCCTGTCGATTATAAGCTATCAAGTACCAAAAGATTAGAAGCCTACTAGACAAAACTATATAGTCAAGTTACTATATTAAATGTAGACACTTCAGCCCTTTAACGAAATCTCCACTGAATATCATGCACGAGTTCTAGAACACTTTCAACGAATCAACGTAGATAAAATCAAGAATGTACTTGTGAGTTCAGAGAACTGGACTGTCTCTGGGCTAGATGTAATTCTAACTTTTTGGTAGAAAAAACTAACTGCTGTCCACCATCATCAAATATACATATTTCCAGCTAGCTCGCAAAAGGGTGTATAGTGTTGATTTCCAAAAGTACACACGACAGATTAGTCTTAGATATTACTTATAACATCCATGAGAGTTTTGATTTCTTCTTGAGTTATCTGAGGGTAGGAAAAAGGAGGTAGAATGAGAATAAAATGTATATAAGGGCATAACTTTGGCCAAGAAGATCAGGAACCTCCACAGTTGTAAGCTGAAGAGACCGAAGGAGTGGTTGCTCCTAGATTATGCGGAGTGTTGTTCTGTATTTATTGATTTAGGAAAATTGAAGTGGTTGATTTGAGGACTAAGTCTAAGTTTACTACTACATCATTTCATATATATTGATTGTTAAAAAAAAATAGGATGTTTTTCAAAGTATAAAACAGTTTTAAATATTGATAATACTTTGAATTAATCATTATTTATAATTAAGATTGTAAAGAGCATCTCCCTGTTATAATTAGCGATTATCTTTTAGTTATTATACAATAATAATTTCCTTTTATTTTGTTTCTTATGTTATCATGATTTTTTTAATACTATTTTTGAGAACGAGAATTGTGCAATGAGTATATTTACAATTGTGAGAAATATATTGAATTTTAATAAACTTCTATTTTAATATATTTGATTAATAAATAATAGAGTTTGAAATCTGCAATAAACGAATGTCCGTTAGTTGGTGGAAATATTAATGTAAGTAGTAATTGCAGTTTAGCGACAAAAGTAACAACAATTAAAGTTGAACATGACAATATCGCCCAAGCACACAATGAAACATATTTTCTGTTGTAGCTGGCATTTTATCGTTTAAAAATAGAACTAGTATAAAAGAAGAATACAATATACGTGTTCTACATTATTTATATTCCACATTTCTTGCCGATAAGCCACAATGTTTACCAATTCAGAGTAATATTTTTTTACATTTATGTCATTTTGAGTTTGTTATTTACACCAAGGATCATAAACATTCTTGTCCAACATGATATGTACTTAAAGTTCAGAACAGAAATTCACAACTGTATAAATTTTGCGGTAAACCAAACGATCACATAACTAAGGCACTGTGTAATAGATTACTAATGATACACGTTCACTTTAATTAGTTATGGAAGAGAAAATTATCATCAGGAAATAAACAATTCAAGATAATAGATCTATCTCCGTAAATACTCAACTCCAAAATTGTGTATTTATGTGATAACTAGAATATTTAGAGGAAATAGTGTGCATCATTATATTACAAAATTCCATTGAGATTGATTGAAATCAATAAATTGAAAACAGAATTTCTCACTATCCATTTATCCATTTATAAATTAAACAAAAAAGATGTAGTTATGACCCCTGTGTCTTTGTTGCATATTTTTGTTATTGTAAAGTCATTGCTTGCGTTTGTTTAATAATAAATTGTTATACTTCGTCTTGAAAATTATCATTTTAATGATTTCCGACCCTCTTTACGATTATTGAATCCTGGAATCGTCGAGTTGAAGGCACTGTAGAAGATATTGCTTTAAAATCTGGAGAATTTTACTAAAATCTTTTTAAATTGTTTGATTAAACCTTAAAACACTTTATCTTTTATTTACCGCCAATATAAAATTGAAATGGAAATATTTTTCATTCATCCAATTTTAAAAGAAAAACAAACCTTTCAATTAAATCGTAATGCTAAAATAATTACGTATAAGTAAACTTATCAACTATGGGTTATAACATGTATATAATTACTTTGAAACCAAGAGTGCAATTCCTTAATTGTATTCTTCTAATTTACCCTAAGTATTTAATAAATTGTTTTTAATTATTACTTATAAAATACTTTCAATGTGCTATGATGAGAAAACATTTTTAGATGTCGACAAAAATGCTGTAATTTTTTTTTAATGCTTAACATTTAAAACAATTGATTCAACATTCAGATTTGCAGTTCATATGTACCTTATTTTCCGTCTGTTAAATTTTTCATGTGATTGAAATACATCAGTGTCAATATGATCCATTGGCCGTTCATTTATTTAAAGAATGAACTGCAATAAACTACGGGTTTTATAAGTATTTGAAGTAATTCGTCTAATGAATTTTCTTCTGATAATAATCCGTACTTGAAGATATCAGTTTATTATCAAGATTTCATCAAATAGCAATAAAACTTATAAAGGTAGCAACAAAAACCAATATAAGTCATTAATAATGATGAAAAAAGCAACGACTCGAATAATATTGATTCCAGTGGTTCTACAGTGGTACTCTTGAGTTATTATTACTTTCATTGTTTTTATACAACATGTATCTTAAAATTCTTCAAGTTTTAAATATCAATGAAGAAAATGTTTAAACTAAATCAGTCATTTACAATAATAAATTGTTCATAGACAAAAATTGTTTGCATACTTGTGTGGAAATTATTCAAGACACTTCCTGTCAAAAGCTCCATTCTTTTAATTTAGATTTATTTATATAAAGCCTGAACTGATAATAATAAGGCATTCTTAGTTTCTCATAAAAATGAGAAAGAATACATTCTTGTCTGTCTTTCTCATTCTTGTTACCAAATCGATAGGAGCTAATGAGTGAAATAAAAATGTTTAATTTATAAAAAATTTGCTCAAGTGAAAGAAAATAATAAAAGTACAGCTATTAATTAATAGCTCTATTAACAATGATTATAATTATTTAATTGTTATTTCAATAGCTTGAACATCAAAATATATTGGGCGACCCTTAATAAAATTAAGGAAGCTTAATCAGACTCCAGTTAATTCCCAGATTAAATTTCTATCCCGGTGAAAATTATTTATGACAATTGATAATAGTCAGAATTCAAATTATTCATTTGATCATCCATCAAACAGTTGATTGTAGACTTTCGGAGCCACATTCACATGATGATTCGTTTTATTTTAAATTATGATTTTGTGTATTCAACTGAACCACCATTTGATACTTTATAATATTTATTTAATAAAATTTTACATTTGTAAACCTACACTGTAAATTTTAGTGTTTTATTTTAAAACACTTAAACACGTTTTAAAATCGAGACAATGTTAATCAAATGGATGACGTCATATTAAAACACTTTTAATGTTTTAAAATAAAACACTAAATTTTACAGTGTATAAATGAATGTAATGCTTTCTGTAGAAAGAAAAGATTATTAGAACATAGTTGGATATTTTTATTATTGAAATTTTAGCAATTATTTGTATTATATAAAAATCCTTGAAGCAAAGAAAAATGAATAATCAAAACAATATTCAATTTTCCTCTAGTACATACAACATAAGTCAAATCTCTAGACATATTCAAGCATCTGACGTAAATACTCAAATGCTGTATGATGCACATACATATATTTGTATATTTTAAATTCCATTCCAAACGAAAAAAAAAACAATCTCTTTCAAGAATACTTGTAGAAAATGGTCATAAACTTTTGTCAATGCAGTTGCAATGGAAGCTTTAAAATTTTATATCTTAAGAACCATTATTCATATGCATGATTTTTCAACAATGATTTCTTTATCATTACAGGGTTGGAGAGGATGGTCCATGGGATCATCAAGAAATAGTAACTCCAAATAATGATACAAAATATTATATGGAAAACTTACTGCCCTTCACATCCTATAGTTTTCGTGTAACCGCAGTAAATGCACGTGGACGCAGTGAACCCAGTCAAGCATCCCATTATATAACAACGTTGCGAGAAGGTATTTCATCTATTTGTGTTTGAGCATACTTCTATTTTTTCATTAATTTTTTTTTTACAATCTTTTACCGCTAAAAAAGCACGTTGTGTATTGATTTCGTTCAGTCTAGGATTAAAAAATTTAATAATTTATTCATTTATGAAATATTATTAATCTGCTTATCAGCATATTCGTATGAATCATGTATAATTTTCTTCACAATAAAACACATACACACATTCAGTTATCTGAAAAAAAATTCAATAGATTTAAAATATACTGATAAATAAAAATATCGCGAAAATTTTGATTTTTATATGAAGAACCATTACAGTAGATTACTTTGTAGCAATATTACTAATTATAATCACCACGTATTGATTGAAACAGTTGAAAACAAATAATCAGCCATAATGGAGTTTTATTGCATGTCTATATGTATTTGAATTTTGCACACTTTTCATCAGAATAAATCAGAATGGCTTTAGCATACCAATAGGATATATTGATAGAATGATGAAAGTATGTTTTAATTTGATGCATACTGAGATGTGAATCGCATTCATTTAGAAAATTTTGTTGAAGATTCAATTACATTTTAAAATTCAATTGATGTGTGATTGATAATTGACGATTCATTGCGAATTTATTGATAGGAAAAAATACATTGCCAAAAAAAAACAATGCGATCATATTTCAATATGATCAATTGATACACGTCGAATATTTAATAAATTCTATAATCATATCAACATTTAATTGCTATTATGAAAGTTGTTTTTAAATGGAATCAAATTTTTATAGAAGTATCTTGATTGTTGTAATTGATAGTGATTAATTACTACATTAAAAATTAATTCATTATTATTAAAATGTAATTATGATACTTATTTGAGCAGTCATAAATCCAGAACAAATTCTTAAGGATGCAATATTCTCTCGTCTTACAGCTTTGAATCATATTTTCGACAGAGAAGCCTAGAAAATAGTTTTTTTGTCACATCACCGCGGAAAGTTCGATTTCCCTTCCCTCTGTCGGTGAACGAAAGTACGACTTTTTCATGCATACGGAAACAAAATTGATTTTTGTGCGCATGCGCCACATTTCTGACGCATGCGTCGTAACACGCATCTGACTCAAACACATGTGCATCGCATCTAACATTGCTCGATTCACGTCCAAACACTTTACGAAAATAAATTTCCAGATTAAATTGTTATTTAGCAATACTTCGTTAATGGACAAAGGGTAGGAAAGTTGAACGCACTGATGAAATTTAACAAAAATATTATGAAAATTATAGGAAATAATTTATTTGAAAATATTGAAATAGTTCAAACAAAGATTCCAAAAAACACAAACTTTTACAGATTAATTTTAATAATTAGATGATAAATAATTCCAATTACAAATAAAAGAATTAACTAAGAACTTAAATTTTCAATGATAATTTAAAATGTTTTTTAACGATAACATGAACACGTGATGAATTAATATTTGAGTTTAATAGCCGCTTATTCATTCTTCACCCTTCGGATTTTTTCCATAATATATATTAATTGTTTCTACTTTATCAATTTTAATATTTATTATAGCTGGTATTTCCTCTTTTATTTTGTTATTATTTTTATCATTATTTTTTTTCTTTAAATCATTTGTTGATTTTATCTGTATAGTTGGTGGTTGGAGTTGATCAGCTTCTGAAATATTTGGATTATGCCCTGATATGTGCGAGTTCTGATTGTGTCCATCTAAGCCATCCACTTGTTCCAATTGCTTAGAAGATCCAATATTTAATGTTGTTTCTTCATTTACTATTTCAAAGTTATGGTCAATATTAGTGGTTTCTTGAAAATCGTGTTCCATTATATTAGAATTGTTATTATTTTTATCTAGAGTTGTTTGTTCTTTTAGTTTTTTATATGTTGGAACATTTTTATAATTTTCTATTGAAATTAAAGGTCTTTTTTGATTATTGCTTGACTTCGTTGTATGACAATTAGTTTCTAATATTGACTTGTTAGTCTGTATTATTGCTGAATCGAGATCTTTTGTTACAGTACAAGATTTTTCTGATTGTGTTATTTTATTAAAAATATTATTTTTGTTGAACAATGAGTGCTCTATATAACCCTCAGCAACTGCACTGGATCTCCATCCACCGTGTTCTTTAATTGTAGTTAAAGTAGCACCAGAATTAGCAAGTAATGTAGCCGATGTCCTTCTAAAGCAATGCCCAGTATATCTATTGGGATCTGGTAGATTTAAATAGCATGCGATGTTTTTCGGTACTTCAGCAATTTTGTTCTTGCCTATAACATTGCGAGTACATTTAAACTTCATGTAAAAAAGGAAAAATCTGTCTGTATCAATGTCTTTTGGTCTCAATGATATATATTGTTTCACTCGATCATAGTAAATTTCTCCTATAATGAACGATCTTGGATAACAATTTTTGGTGTCCTTGATGGTTACTATAAATTGAGTTTTTGTGTCTTGAACATCATTCATTTTAATGTTTGCAATTTCCATGGATCTTAATGCCCCGCATATTCCGAATATCAAAATGACCTGTAATCGACATGAAATTTTAGAATTTTTATAATAAGCTAGAGTGACTTATTTTCCATATTTTATCACAAAACCGATCAAATTTTTAGTGAAAATCGAAGAATTTTACAAACATGACATTTCTATGTTAGCTAATACAAATTCTAATGTATAGTAGATTGTAATAGGTAAATTTTGACAGGTTTTGTATAATTAATAGAGACCAAATTCAATAACTTATAAAATAATTCATAGAATAATTAATAGACATTAGTTTTTTAAATATTAATAAAATTGGATAACTTAGTATTATCAATGAATTAAACTAACCTTCATGCCAAGGTAGATTTCATCAGGAGCACTATTTAGAAATTTTGTCACTTCTTCCAATGTAAGAACTTTTGCTTTTTTGGTGTGGTAACCTTTGGCTTTATTTTTTATAAACATTTTCAATTTCATATATGTATTAATATTGATTCCAAGATAGAGGTTACAAACATTTCTTAGCATGGACCATCGTGACCACAATGAATTTGGTTGTAGAGTTTTGGCCAGTTCATTGAAATATACCAAGAAAGCATTTTCATCTAACGTTTGAATTTTATTCTTATTCTTCCATTCCATGAATTGGTTATAACATCCTATGTACCGATTAGTTGATTTGGCAGGTAATAAGTCGTTGGTTATTTTTTTCGCTTCATTTTCAATATCTAAACACGAACTATCGGAACACGTAGAATCATCAGAATCTTCTGAAGCATTCATTATAAATTGCACAGCTTATTTTATTTTTTATTGAATAAATCACCTAGCGTATTGCACGAAGTGTTTAGACGTGAATCTAGCAATTTTAGACGCGATACCATATGTTTGAGCGAGACTCGAGTTACGACGCATGCGTCAGAAATGTGACGCATGCGCACAAAAATTAATATTTCAATAAATTTTTTTTACCACTTACTGTTATAATTTTCATGAACGAATATAATTAGTCAACTGAGTAACGAACTTTCCGCACAAATGTGACAAAAAATCGTATACGCACCTCAGGAAAAAAGTGGGCTTTTACAGGTCATGCGTTTGCTACTCGAGCCTTCGGCCTTCGGCCGAAGGCTCGAGTAGCAAACGCATGACCTGTAAAAGCCCACTTTCTTCCCACGGTGCGTAATATACTATTTTTATCACTTGATATTTCAGCTATACCAAAAGTTTTGATACTACAAGTTAAGAATCAATATTACTATGTCTTCTTTTATAATTTACGTCTTAATTAAAAATAATCTTTTTCATTTCTGTTTAATAATTAATTACTCAATGACTTATTCATTAAAAAAAGTTTGTGAACAAAATATTAATATTCAATGGCTACAATAAATGTCTGTTAAATTGAAAGAAGTCTCTTCATATGACATGATGGTAAAAGATAAAAATTTGAACTTTAACTACCATTATTGAAAAAATATGATCTATTGAGTCCAATAAGCACACTGAATACCTGAAAGATAGTATGAATGTCCAAAAATACTTTAACAATAACAAATCGAATGAACATTAAAAATTACTGAGGTCAGTTTTTTTCAAATTTGGCTGCTGAAGAAACTTTATTCAATACTTTTAGTGATAAAATATTCTGAATCAACTCAAGAGCTTCAACGGAGAAAAAATTAAGAATGTTCTGTAGAATATTTTAATTCAGGGTGTCTGGCAAAAAAACTGTATCTGAAAGAAATAAATAAGGACTGTCGGAGTGATCACTCCATCCAAGTCCTAGACACGATAAATGTTGCTGCTTGATTTTAAAGAAGGCGCGCACGGTTCTGTATTCACTGAGCTACGTCAAACTTATTAATTTTTTTTTCGTGCTTAATTATTGGATAATGAATATTGAAATCAAATATTAATTGAACAATACAATTCTTGGAATTAAGAATAATTACATATTCCGAAAAACAATTTTTTCATACAATGTTTGTGAAATAGTAACAAAATGATTTATATCATAACTTCTATGCTAATAATGGTACGGGGTTGATTGAGGGTTTAAATAAAAGATCTCGATGAGAGGGAAAAAATCGATATAGTTAAAATCATAATTAGAGCATAAGTAACGCTAAAATTACAGCAAGTTCCCGTTTTACCCCATTTTAAGAGTGAAATAATTTATTTTTCATATGTTTGGTCTGATTTCGTATTTCTACGCATTGAAACGAAGAGAATGAGTGGTCGAACTTGAAAATCGGACAACTTTTATTTTTCAACCCTAAAAAATGGCAAGTGGTACCCCTTTCCATTTTTTTCGACCAAAAAATAAAAGTTCTCCGATTTTCGAGTTTGACCACTCATTCTTTTCCTCTCGATGCGTAGAAATGCGGAATCGGAGCACCGCCCCGAAAAATTTACTTTAACACTCTCAAAATGGGGTAAAACTAGATACACATTAAAAATCATCATCCCCTTGACTTCAAATCCCTATAACTCATGATCGGACGGGCCAGTAACCATTTTTAGGAATGTTTTGAAAACCTTAAAATTTGAGCTATCTAATAATATTTATAGATTTATAGAAAAAAATTTCTTTCACCCTTAAAATCGCAAAAATATAAAAAAAAAATCACATTTTTTTGGGATTTTGCCAAATATTTTAGCGATTTTAGGGCGAAATAAATATTTTAAATGTTTTTCATGGATACATATCTTTAGCTTAGATTCTGAAGTTCTGAAACACGTCTTTATAATCATTATTAGTTAATTTGTATGAGAGTTATAGAAGAAAAAAAATTTTGTTCCTTAAACGTTCCCCATAGTCCCACGTGGAGAACGTCGGGGAACTTCCCCACTTGGGAACATTCGGGGAACTTTTGGGGAACGAATTTTTTTTATACGGGTTAAATAAATATAAATCGGCACAAAAAACTAAATATTTAACAAGCCTAGCAATATTATACTATCAATATCAGTTTTAATAATAAAAATTGAATTTTGTTGTAATTTCAATATTGTAAAAACAACGAATTTTCTGATAGTCAAGTTTTATATATATACATTTTTTTTTTTTGAAAAAACAAAGAGCTACAACTTCTATTGATGAAATACCAAATACCATTTGAGCTAGTAAATATAATGTTTGAATAGATGTGAAAATGAGTGTAATGGACATAAAAATTCATGTAAATATTTGTAATATTTTGATAAAAATCATTATTGATGCTCGATTAATGTTTAGTGAAAATCAAATGTAAAAAAACAATATAAACCTTTTTCTAAAATCTCACTCTCAACATCGACAGTTGACTTCTAAATTAAATTTAAACTTAATAAGAGTTTCTAAAATACACCTGCTTGCCATAAATATTGAAGTATGAAACCAAAATATTCAATAAATCGGCTACTTGGAGTGGGAAATAGTGAATTAAAATGATGCCTCCTTAATTTATAAGTTAAACTTATATATTCTTATATGGCCTGAATAATTTTCAGATTAATAAATATAATTTAATTTATTCTAAAATTTGATGTAAAACAAATTATGGTCTATCTTTATAATTTTCTAAAGTTGAAAGTTGGCACGAGAATCCCGAGCATCTCTAAATTATTATATGATTTCATAAAAATTCTGTGGCACTGCAATGCAAAAGTTTACTTCATGAAAGATTCATAAGTAATTATAACCGGTCAAATCTAAATTGAAAAGACTCAAGATGAAATGCCAAACGAATATTTCTCCTTTTTACTGTGATAATTATGTATCGTTAGAAACTTTGCATTTTTTCCATTTAATTATTTCAGTAATATTACTTTTATTCTCAGCAGTTATAAACAACAATAAAACACTTTTAATTTGTGTCTACTAAAAGAAACTTTATTATTCAGCATCATAATTGATACATTTTACTCATAATTTAAATAATAATCTTAAGTAAGCATTTTATTGTAAAAAATATTTTTAATTCATTCACCTTTTTTTTTAAATATTTATGTTATAACTTATAATAATATAATTATAAAATATATTTTCTACATACAAACAATGTAATAAAGGGAAATTCTCTTCTTAAATTATCTGTTATACTATTGAACAGTCATTCTAAACTTGCTAATACTTTTCACTACATAGTTGATATAGTTGAATCGAAACAACGGGTGGATTTTATTGGAATATCTATAAGATATTTTAAACATTTAAAATTCTTCGTTTCAATAGTGTAAAGCATCGGATCAATATGAGCATGAGGTTTCCTTTTCGAGTATTCCAAGTGGCTCCGTGACAATGGATTATTGATAATCAACTTAAACCTTAGAACATTTTTGACAATCACTTTAATTTATAAAAAAATACACTTATTTAATAATAGCATAATTTTATTTTCATAAATTTTCAATAGATAATTTTAAGTAGTTTGTTTGTTGTGAATTATTATAATTTTAATTTATTAAAATAAAAATACAATTCATGGCATCAGTAAAAATAAATTGGTAACAAAAATATTTTTTAACCATTTTTGATAATTCGTTTATGTGTAAATACTTTTTGAGCATCGAATACAGAAAACAATTGAAAAATAGTAAACATTCACGGTTATGAGAATACCACTGTTTGAATTTAAAGTAAAACTGCACTTTAGTAAATATTTACTATTTTGAAATAGTCTTTACTGTTTTACTTTTAGTGAGTAGATAACGCACTTAGTTATTAATTTGAAACGTTCCAGACTCATTTATAATAAATAAATAAAGTCATTTAAAAAACATCGCAATTTAACTTGGCATTAAAATAATGTAATTGCACCATTCATCTTTCTACAATTTTCTTTATGACTTGCTTTCTATGATGTTTTATCAAATTTATTTAACAAATTATCTTTTCCATCATTGGGTAAATATGTAACACATAAATCAACTTCTTAATATAAATATGTCCTCTCTCAATTACTGCATAAACTCTTTCAATAATATTTCATCAAATTACCTGAAACAACCTTTAAAATATTAAAGTTAGTTTTACTAATATTTTACAACTTATCTATGTCAACTACACAGAGAGAAGTATCGCATAAAAAATATCCTGTCATTTGGTGGAATCTTGGTATACTGTTCAAAAAAAGGAAAATTTTCTTTAATATTAATGATATTTTTGCTCTTTAGTTATATAAAAAATTTTTAATCTCTGACAAACTTAAAATCCCTGAGTTTACGATACGATAACTTTTATCATTTTTTCAAATGGGTGGAATTAAAATCTATTATGATAAGTATTAATTATTATTATACTTATGATAATAAGTTTTAATTCCACCCTGTATAATTAATAACTGATTATTATAATGTTCAGATAATAATTGATTAATAATTAACTAGACAGGGACAAAAACATAAAACTCAAAATTAACAGATGTATTTCCACTCGGATAAACAATGATTTGTGCTATTTTTAAATATCATAAATGTCATTTGCCATATACCAGAATTAAAATAAAATACACATCAAAAAAATGTACAAAATATATCTTAAACTAACGATAAATTTTTCTACATTTGAAAAGGAATTAAAAATAACTACAAGGGAGGTAAAAACATTCGCATATGGCAATTTAACATCAAACGTATGCACATAAATAATAACGTGTCAACCGACAAAAAACTTCTTTCATTTCTCATGGATTCAGTATTATGAGATTCTTACGCTATTACACTTTTTCCTTGGAAATTAATTAATAAAAAAATTTTACATATGAAAAATGTTTAAAATAATTTTAAAAGAAATTTCGTAAAAAAGTTTTAAATTTTTTTATTTAAAATGTTTTAGTTATATTGAGAGATAACAATCAAAGTTTATAATGTAAATATACAGTACACTTGTAAGTGTATAGAAAAAAAATTGTTCAATTTTATATTAAATCGACACAAAAGAGTTTTTTACAATTTTATGAACGTTATAACTTCATTGATTATTTTTTTAAAAATAATTACCTCCATAACAATAAAAATCATGAATGCAGTTTTATATGAAAGAGGAAATTAAACCTTTTATAAAACTTGGAAAATATCGATCGAGATTGAAACTAAATGGCGTTTCATTAAAGAACCGAACATTCATTTAATTTAGTTGGATAATCTTGCATTAGAAGTCATGTAAAGAGAGTACCTGGGTCTTCGACGACGAGAACACGGTGCATATAACAAAACCCATTTCCTCTTCGCCAATATTGACACATTGTCTATTCGTACATTGGTGATTGTATGTGCATGTATGTGTCTGTATAAAGTGCAAACATACGTCAAAAGGATACAGATAATAGGAAACAGTTCGAATTATAGTATAGCATTACTTAAAGCATGTTTAAATAACTATTACACATTTATATATGAATGTATCTCTTTTAATTATTTTTTTTCAATTGATCCTTTACTATTATTGCTTACACAACTTATCAATCTCTTATCTACAAATATAAAAACTCATTGATATTTCATCAATTTATACATAAAGTGAAAATTCCATTTTCACAGTTTGTTTAATTATTTCATAAATCCAAATTTCACAAAATATATTGTACTAATATAATTTATACCAAAAATATACGTAACATTGGAACTGTGAGGACTTTTATATAAATTATTAATCGAATCACTTTGTAATTAAATTCAATTTATTATAAAAATATTTAAAACTTCTTTTCATTTATAAAAGAATAAAAATCTATTTTTACTCTGTCTATAAATAAATATTAATTTTTTTTATTTTATTTTATACGTAAGAAGTAATAATTTAATTTTTTTTAAGTACTATAAAACTATAGAAATAATAACGTATGAAATTATTTTAAAAAAAACTAAAATCTCAAGTTCATTAAATTGATCAGCACATATGTCAGTTTATTTTTCTAACAGGTACAATTTGAATTGATATTTATTTATTGTTAGGTCGCCATATAAATGATAAATCGATGACAATTTTTAAATAAATTCTTTAAATCAGAACCAAAACAATTCTATACAAACACTTTTAATTGTTCGCTCGATAAGTGGAGACGTGCAGTTGATTGACGGCGCTTATGTTATTCATAAATAAATATTATAAATTAAAAACATTTAGTTTAATTCATTTCGTTGTAATTGCTCATTATTTACTAAGCTAAGCTAATAAATTTTTTTATAAACGAACAATTGTCAATTGTCAATCATCCAAATATAAATATTGTACGATATGTTATTTTCACTAATATTATAAGATCATAAGCTCTTTTTTTTATTTATTAAGGCTAATTGAGACTAAAAAACACGGATTATTTAAGTCTGTTGTTCTAAAATTACATCTCTATACAACTTGTTTAATGTCATGTCAATAATTTTACACTAACAATGAGTGAAATTAAAATACAAGTGTCCATTATTACACGTCATCACTTTATTGAAAAACATCAAGTACAACTTCATAATAGGTGATTGTTATTTAAAGCTATTAGAATATCTACATGAAAAATGTGTCAACAAAAAAAGTAATTCATTTTGGAGAATTTTCATCTCAATTTTTTATGAATTTAATAATTACTACTTTATTTTTAAGTTTATTTATCAATATTTTTTTAGTGCATTCCAAAAATATTTTATGATGACACCTTTTTTCTTAAAGTGAACTTGAAATTTTGTCTTTAAAAATTTTCAAAAAATAAAAGTATTATAATTAAAAATCACCGAGAGAATCTAGAAAAAATTAAATAAAGCACTCAGTACGAAGTAATTTTAATACCTATAAAAAATACTTTACTGATAGTATAGAAATTAATTCAAAAATAATTTGTTAAAATAGTAATAAAGTGGCAATGAATAAATATTCCACTAATTGAAGTTACTGTATCTTTATTTGCCGTGTTAAAGTAACATATTATTAGACTGATTTAAAAGTTCATTATGAAAATTAAATTAACAATTCTTCCACTAATTTATTGATAAACAAAATACACGAATTAAAGGTGAAAATTACATACACGTTATTCTTCTCCTATACATAGATGAGTATTCTCTATTAATTTATAAGCAATAATTCTTTGGACATGTAGATATTCAAAGCCCTGAAATATTTATCAAGCTCAACTACCATGTAGGAATGTACATGGTAATTGAGGGTTAATCGAATAACTGTCATAAATTAACAATAAATTAGATAGTAATGATAATAACACAGCTAATATGTTTTAAAAAATAGCTCCATCTGGTAAACCCACAATTGTTTCGGCTCAAAACGTATCTGCAACAGCCATTCTAATTACGTGGAAACCACCTAGTCTAGATACATTGAATGGTGAATTTCTCGGTTACCGTATTTCCTATAAACCTCGGCTAAAAGGAAGCAACATCAAAGAGATTTACATACGCAATCGAAAAATTGAGGTAAGCTGTAAAACCAATATCCATTACTATTTTTCTATGATGTGAATGCCACAACGATTAACTTGAATTTTTTATTTTATTTTTAGAAACACATTATTCAAAATTTGGAAACTTATACGCAATATATCGTTTGGTTACAAGTGTTTAATCCTGAAGGTACAGGGCCTAACACTTCTGTAACAGTGATGACAGATGAAGGAGGTAAGTTTATTCATGCTAATGTCATTTTTACATTAATAACCGAGTGTAAATAGACTTCACTAATTAACTCGTCGTCCATCGCGTCCTGAGCGTTGTGTTGCATTTTTTTAATTACTTTATAATGGAGCAAAACACAATTTTGTGTAAATGTAATCCGTACTTCGTATGTTGTTTTATTTAGAAATCTAATTTTTACAGACATTTTTTTTGTAAAAATTAAATATTTAATTTTTTGTAGAATGTTATTCTAAAAAAGCCACATTAAGTTGCTCATAGGTCTTAAAATGAGTACAGTAGTTATTTTTTGGAACATAGTTTCTATACCAAACAGATAAAATGTTTTACAAACATCATAACGAATAATACTTATAGCGTTTTTAATTTATCAATATGTGGCAATGCTGTAAAGTAATTACAATTATTATAGAATACTATTGCAATGTAACCAATCCAGATTCAAATTTTCACGCGATTAATGAAGGGTTAATGAGATTTACATAAAATTAATTTTCATGAAACAAATCAAATTTACATTTATTATTTGTGGTACTGATATGCATATTGTTTTCGAAATATAATATATATATATCAATTTTCAAATAATTAAAACAAACTTTTGATAATCAATACTTCTTTATCATTAGTGTTAGTTACGGATGATGAAATGATATGATACATTGGAAATCAAATAAAAATACTCATTAACTCAGTGAAATTCCACTGTACTAGTCAATCGTGTTTTTGCTTGAAAAATTTCCGAACAAGCTACGCGTCAATACAAGGGTAGTGACCTCGAGGTGAACTGGAGGTCATCAACTAGGATAGTAAATGATAGATATATATATGTGCAAGATTTCTGCTTTACTTTCAGCTGTTAAGGTAGAATTCTTGTCAAGAAGAATGATTTTAATTACCGATCAATGATAATATTCACAGCCGGTAATCTAGAACTGTCATAAATGAATCGTCGGTAAAGCAGAATAAAATCCTCAATAAATTATTTTTTTCAAATAAAAGCCTTCATAAAAAAATCTGATTGTACGTCAAATATAAAATACAGTACACCAATATGAAAAGTATTTTCATTTATTACTATTATGAATTCATAATAATGATGTTAATCTTTTTTATTTACAAAATAATGTGAATAGAACAGAAGGAAACCTCTTGAGTCTTGTTGAGTTTCCACCTGACATTCAAAAGAAAGCATTATAATCAATGGCAGCTGCACTAAGCATTAGAAAAGTAGACGGCCTCGAGATGTACAGATTGAGCGCAGGTGCAACACATAGGATAGAAAGCGAGAATATGTAAAAGGTATGATATTATGTGGAAAGAGGTGGTGTTTGGCTCTTGACATCAATGCTACAGCCCTGAACATGAGGTTTGTTCTCGAGACTCTCTATACAGTATATACAGTATGCATACTGGTCATCCAGTTAAACAGGCTCAACTAAGTTCGACCATCCCAACTCTCACGACCAGCCTCATTGTTCTGAGTGGTATGGGTTTGCTACTCGGTTAGCCTGGGTTAGTTCATGACAAGACAACAGCGTGTGGAGTAGAGTGAATGTATGAAAGCAACAAAGAACGCATTTTCGTACTTGTACGTCATATCTGAGAAGTGCATTGTTGTTAAAAATATGACTATGTGAGAAAATACTGACATTTTGGTTATTTCTGTCAAAAAGGAAAGTGTCCCGTCACACGTGAATTAGATTGAAAGTGTGTACGTACTGTATATGTACATTTCAAAATGGAAATGCAATATTGGACCACGACCTACAGTGCACTTTTATCAAATTTTGAAATCTAAAAGTAAATTAGCTTGTCGAATACGTTGCTAGGGCGTCGTTGAAGTCCTTCTTCAAGTGCGATCGAACATCGTTTCGACAGTATACAGTCTGACAGCTCCATGTAGGCGCGTGTACCTCTTTTAAAGTGTTTAGTTGTATGCGCTAGCGCATGTATATAATTGTAAAGTCTGTGAGTCCAGTGTGCGCTAATCTACATTTGTGTGTGGCTTTGTGCGCCGGTCGATTGCCACAGCCGGAGCTCGGATGCTCCTTGCTTCAAGGGGGAAAAGCATCGAAGCATAGCATCAGTGTATCCGCACATGTTTGTATAGAAAAAAATAAAGATATGTGTATCTCAACATGAAAAACTTTTTGTGCATAAATAGATTCATGGGAATCGTAAAATTAAAATTGTTTTAATTAAGTAGTCTTTATACATGTGAGGCTAGTGACTTCAGTTTGAGTGGATGACTAATTCATGTCTCTTCTTCATTTATGAATCAGTCCTTGGATCTATTCAGTGAGCTAATAAAAGTGGAGGGCTTCAACTGTTACAATCCTACACGTGTGATGTGTAAAAATTAAACATCTATCATTTATTCATAAAAGTTGACTTTCAAATAAATGCAATACTTTTTATACACTATAAATTATTCATTGGAATATTTGCAAAATGATTCTCATTATTATCAATACAAAAGTTAGCAGTGTTGTTTAATCCATGACAGAAGAATTTTTTATATTTATTATTTATTTACTGCTATAGTATGCTAACGGAAACAAGCAATAGCACATATATACATATATACAATAATAATAACATAGAATACGAATGTGCTTAAATTTCAAGAAATGAGTGATAATTTCAGCAAATAGAAATATTGATATTAGAAAATAAATCAAGAGAAGAGCAAGCGCAGTTGCCATACATAATGAAAATATCTAGTACACTTGGTAAAGTAGTTAAAATAATGAGAACAGGAAGTGGTCAAGGATATTAAAATACAAATCTATGAAATGCAATTGACATTATGCTCCAAAAAAAATTTGATAATAATAACATTATTATTTGAATTATTTAACCAAATTTTTTGGTTAAATCCACAGCAGCATTTATTGAATTAACGCGTTCCACATACAAAAGTGGAAAAATAAAGGCTTATTTTATTACATAGAAAAGTGAAACCCGTTGAGGTATGTTACGGATATCCTATTGATAGAATAAACGTCGAAGACTTTGAATTGACTTGAAGAAATATTTTTTTTACCACCCTCAAGATTGTCATCAAACTTTCAAAGAAGAAAATTAGCGACCGTTAGAAAAAATGTTACGGCATCCTGAATGGTAAAGGGAAGTAAGAAATTATTTTTAGGCAAACAACGAATTTGGTTCTAACGTTTAGTCGCAGCTGCTGTAAACTATAAAGAAGGCGACTAAAATGTCGGGACCAATGATAGCCCGAGGTTCTCAACCAATCATTTCTATAACGTCAACATTTTTAATATTATTCTCAATTATCTCAATTGTCGCAACTCAAACAGAGAATTATGAAACTCAAATGAGCCCTGATGATGATTCAGGAGGTAATAAATTTTAAATGTTATCATAATATTATACTAATTCTACATGAAATCATTAAGTAATTATACATTAATATAATTATTAAAGCATTAATCACTTGGTATATAAATAAACAGTTCTTATATAGATTATAATAATGTTACAGCCTATCTGTACTACAATGATTTAAATTTAAAAACACTGCTTATGATATGAAAGATGAAAGCGGTTGAGCACCGAATAAAATCAATACAGGAATATTACAGCCCAGTCTCCCTATTTTAATTCATAATTAAAAAATAGTTATCATAAGATAAATTTAAATTTATTATTGTTTTATTTTAATTAACGAATTTAATTAAAAAAACAATTAATTTCTAAAAAACTTACTACAACTCATATTTAATCATTTTTTTAACGACTACATAAATGTAAGAATTATTATTAATGTTGCCAACAAAGTAAATACTCTAATTGATATTAATTTTCAAATTTACAAATAACTATTTTCTTCAGATATTTCTGATTTTTTTATCAGACAATTAGATAAATAGATATGCATATCAAAAGCAGATCATTTATTCTAACAATAGAAAAAATGTTGATTTATAAATCAAATAACCAGTTTTTATAGACTTGCAAAGTTAAGTTTTTAGAGACATTGGGCGTTAGTCTTGCTTGAGTATGATTTATATTGACAAAGTTTAAACTTCCTCAATATTGTTATAAAATCATTTACAATCTAGGTGTATATATAAATAGTGATTTAAAAAGCAATTTTAGTCTGTTACGAAAAACTTTAAAAATACGCTGAAAATCAACAACGATGAAAACAGAAGTAAATTGAAATATTTCCATTTTTATTCATTTTGTCAAAAGTATGTCAATATTAATTCAATGAATCAACTTATATTTTTGCTTATAAATGCAAACAAAATACTTTTCAGCTATATTAATTACTATTTTTAAACAAAATTAATATAAAAACACACAAATTATATTTTTATGTGTTTAAAGTTAAATAATAGTATATCTTAATATACATAACTATCAATTATCTATTTAGATTAAATTCTGATAAACTACCAATTTCACTCAGCTCATAAATGCTTACTTAAAGTCCTAATAAACAGTAGTCGTTTATTTAATATAACAACGTTACTCTATAAAGATTAATTATAGTTTATCATCACAGAGTATCAATGACTTTTGAAGTTTTAAATTTATCTCTGATAAGAAAAGATTAAAATATTAAATATCCTTAATAAATTCAATAAAGAGTAATTTGATTATCATGAGTACTTATTATAGATAAAAAAATTGTTTCATTGAAGCG
Source organism: Chelonus insularis (assembly GCF_013357705.1). NCBI lineage: Eukaryota > Metazoa > Arthropoda > Insecta > Hymenoptera > Braconidae > Chelonus > Chelonus insularis. The sequence goes on along the minus strand of NW_023276783.1, from coordinate 4,378,411 downwards.
TGACAATAGATAATGTATTAGAAAGCTACTTCATTATATGTATGAGATTTCATACTGTAAGCTAAAATATTTTCGAAATATTTATCATTTAATTATATCATTAAGCTTTAAGTACAACTTATTTGAAATTCAATTTTTATCGAAAAAACTTGTCAGTAAACGACTGACTTTAATTTTCATTGGCACATTTCATTATATAAGTTTCCAATTATATAATATTACCTATGGTAGTTTTAATTATAATTAATATTAGTTAATTAATGCGTAAAGAATTTTGAATTATTAATGTTAACGAATACTTGGGTTTAATCATAGTTTCATTTTTCTTATCCATTAAATTCCATTTTTTGTTCTTATATAATAAGTTATTTTAAGTAGATAAATAGAGTTAATATAAAAAGAATAATTATAAAACATATATTAATCAGTTGATTACAAAAAAAGAAGAAATCTTAAGATACACAAAATCGAAAGCGTAGCTAATTTATTCGTTATTAATAATTTTATCTTAGTCATTTTGATAATTGTTTTTTTCTTAAATTATTAGACTGCATTTTTTTCACTTTGTATCTAGTCTAATTATATTTGAAAAGTAGAACTCAAGTAAAATAAAATGCTCTAAATGTTCGTATCTTGAATTTAACTCGTCACAACATTTAAATTAAATTAATTTATATTATTAAATTTTTAGATATATGTTTAAAAAATTCATTTTTATTATTTTCTAGTTCCAAGTACACCCTTGAGATTAACTGCTCACGGAACAAATTCAACGTCAATAGAGTTATCATGGTCAGAACCAAAGCATAAGAATGGGCATATCCTTGGATATCGTGTTTTTTATATGCATTCAAATTTTACTGAGGTAAAAACATTAAAAGAGATCAATGAAACAACAGAATTCGTCTTGGATGAACTAAGTAAGTATTTGATGAAAAATTTATATCAGAGATAAATATTTTTTATATTCAATATTAATGCAGACTATTATTTTAAAACCAGTTTTGTATGAATTATTTGTTTTTAAATTATGTTGACTATAGCGAAAAATCTTATTATTTCCAAGTCTCGTATATTTTAAAATGCAAGTAGATATAATACATGGTCGTTAGTAACATTACCAATGCGTGCAACATACTAAGGCTACGTCATTGCTTCTGTTAAGAAATCATTAAAACATCATTGTTTCTTTTTTAAAATAGCAAGCAGTAGCTAAAAAGAAGCTTATCTTAATTATAATAATAAAATATTTTATTTATATTTCAGAACCAATGACTGAATATAAAATTTGGGTAAAGGCATTTACATGGAAGAATGAAGGAGAACCTTCTGAACCTATTATTCAAAAGACTGATGTTGCGGGTCCAAGTGCCCCTGTAATTTTTAATCTCACTTGCCAAGCTCATGATGCAATATATGTCTATTGGGCACGCCCGAAAATTTTTTGGAACTCTATTGATTACTATTATGTAAAATATCGAAATGATATGCTCAATAAATATAATGAAATCGAAATTCCTGCTACTGAAGAACATCTTCATAGTGGCGTAAGTACTTTTATATTAAATTTTCTATTTCATAAGAGTCTAATTATAAATTATCAATTGAAAGATTTATGAAATATGAATATGTGCTAGTCAATTCTTAGAACAATCAATGCAAGTAAAGTGAATTCTAAAGATTAATGGAATGTTTCATTCACTACATGAACGTATAAAATTATTCAAATACTCAAATACCGTTCATAAATCTAACAAGTCAATAAGTTAATGCACTTAATTTATTGATAATGAATGCCAATATTTTCTATAGTTTTTAATTAAAATAATAATGAATTAACTTTTTGCAGACTACCTTTTATTTATGATGAATATATTATTGCATTATTGATTAAAAAATTAACCTATTTATGACTAAAAAACTTGATTCAATAATGATTAAATGAAAAAAGCTTTAAATCAGTTTTCGATAAATAATTAATACGTTATTATTGATTTCAGATCACCATACCAAATCTCACAATAAACACTATGTACGAAGTAATGGTGTGTGCAGGAACTAATAGCACTATTAATCCACACACCGTTGTCAGAGGTGATTGCAGTCCACCAAAAACCCAACGCGTTGCTCGTAATTGTGATAAAACACCTCCTCTAATGCGTCGAAGTACCGATGAACTGAGTCCAGTCGTTATTGCTACAATGATATGTGGCTGTTTTGTTGTAATGCTGGCTATTACAGCTTTAATTTTATGGAGGTGAGAACATATTGTATCAAGTCTATTCTTAACTTGGAAAATGATATTATCTACTATGAAACTCTTTAAATAATCGTTCACTTTATGATACATGAACCAACCTATAGCAACTTATAAAAACAGACAATGTAGTGATAAAATCCCTTTCTTCTTCTTTATATTATCTCTAAGATAACGACCACAACTGATAAGAAATCAACACGCTTATTTCTTGAACATTTGTCTAGTAACTGCTTAGTTTATCTTGAGCTTGAAATCCGTGATGAACGTCACGTTTTATTTTCATTATTTTGAATACAAATCAAACTAATTTTAATCATTAATTCATCTCGTCTATTACAAGTTACTATGGAGAATATATCGAGAAAAATTTCGTAAGAATTCTATTCACATAAAAAGTCATTTTTAAAATAAATTATTTCAATGATACACAAATATAAAAACAAATCAGCAGACATTTTCATTTATTGAATAATATAAATTCTATTGGACGAAGTTCACAATGTTATTTATGGTGGAAAAGTTTATAGTAAAAAATGTATTTAATGTTACTCATTGACTTCATTTTTTCTTTCATTTTATTATAACTTTTTGATTATTTACAATTGGATCATTAAAATGACAAATCCATAATATATAGAATGAATATTCGATGAAAGATAAAATATCGGATATGATAAAACGTCTTTATCAAGATTAACATTCATGACGAGAATTGTTTAAAAACAAAGAAATTTATATTATTGAAACGTATATTGTACCATTTATTATTAAAATTTTTATTGAACTTGATGAATTAAATATTGATGTAACATTAAGATGAAATTCAATAATACGAAATTTCTGTCTGTATAACGAATATATATATAGAATACCTCAATAACTTTTTAGAGTCGTAAAGTTGACTAGGTTTCAGTAAATGAGATTAGAAAAAAAAGAAAGAACATAAGTGATTATTATCGTGTTGACTTAGAAATACTTTTCACCAAATATAAATTGAGTTACATAAATGAATGATTCACAATCATAACTAATTTAAAAATAACAGTGAAATTTTTTTCGAAATTCAACTTTACTATTCTCTTTATTTAATGATTACTTTAATTATATTGATAAATATAAATAGAATATTATTATTAATGTGAAAAAATTGAGTTAAATTTTTAAAAAAATTGTAAAATCAAAATATACATTCTAATAAAGCCGCCTTATAGGCGTGTTTTTAGAAAATGCTTTCAAACAACGTACTGTTTTTTGGATTATCCACCAAGAAATGTATCATCACATCAGGAATGGGAAAATAGTAAACAAGACGGTGAAAGGACGGCAGTTCCAGTATCTCAATACGTTCAACATGTAGCATCACTTCATGCAGATGGTGACATTGGATTTAGCAAAGAATTCGAACTATTTCCAAAAGAAACTGAACTTTATATTGCTGACAACTCTAAATCTGCAGAAAACCAATCGAAAAATCGTTATGGGAACATTATAGCATGTAAGTCATAATTAAATCACTTATAAATTATCTATTTAATTAATGACAACAAGCAATAATTCTTATTATTTCATTACAGATGATCATTCTCGTGTTCGATTGCTTCCTTGTAGCGGAAGTCCTTCAAATAAAGGTCAGGATTACATAAATGCTAATTATATTGACGGATGGCAACGATCACGTGCATATATTGGTACCCAAGGGCCATTACCATCAACAATCGATAGTTTTTGGCGAATGGTTTGGGAGCAACGTGTATCAATTATTGTAATGATCACCAATCTCGTAGAACGTGGTCGACCGAAATGCGATATGTATTGGCCTAAAGAAGGTTCCGAGACTTATGGTCACGTTCAAGTGACTTTAGTTAAAGAAGACGTAATGGCTACTTACACTATTCGAACACTTCATATCCGCCACATGAAAGTTAAAAAGAAGAAAAACGGTTCTAACGTTGGCGAACGAACGGTCTATCAATATCATTATACTGGATGGCCTGATCATGGTGTTCCTGACCATCCTTTACCTGTATTAAGCTTCATTAGAAAATCATCAAGTGCTAATCCCCCATCTGCTGGGCCTATTATTGTTCATTGCAGTGCTGGTGTAGGCCGCACGGGTGCCTACATTGTCATCGATGCAATGTTGAAGCAAGCGAAAAGTAAAAATGAAATAAATGTTTTTGGATTTTTGAAACATATACGTACACAACGATATTCACTAGTCCAAACTGAAGAGCAATATATTTTTATTCATGATGCTCTCCAAGAAGCTATTGAAAGTGGGGAAACAAATATTCCAGCTGACAATTTATTACAACATGTTCAAGAGATGCTTTCTCTATCGAATTCACGAATAGATCCATGGAACAACATTGAAGCTCAATATAAACTCGTAACATCATGGAAACCAAAAGACTTTAATTTTGTGTCAGCTGGAAAATCGTTTAATGCTCATAAAAATCGTAATCCGGAAATAGTACCGATTGAAAATGCTCGTGTGCATCTAACACCAAAAGCTGGTATTGATGGTAGTGATTATATCAATGCTACATGGTTTTCTGGGTTCCATCGGAATCGGGAATTTATTTTAACGCAACATCCGTTAAAAAATACAATAAAAGAATTTTGGCAAATGCTTTGGGATCACAATGCTAAAACAATAGTGATGTTAACTCAATGTGATGATATAGATTATCCTGAATTTTGGCCTAGTGAAGGCGAAGAGCTCATGACAGATAATTTCCGGGTACATTTATGTGGAATCAAAAAAACTGTTAACGGCGTGGTTCTGAGGGAAGTTGTCATAAGATCGCTTCAAGATGACTATGAGTTAAATGCTCGTATCGTTCAAGGACCAGTAAATCAAAATGGCCTTTGGCCTCATAATGACAATCCTAAAGTATTTGTTAATATGATTCAAGACTTCTACAAGGAATACCAAAATGGACCCATTGTTGTTATGGATAGGTAAGCCGTAATAAATTTTTTAAAAATCATTATTCTCCTTACATGAATTATAATTAATTATATTCAAAAAATTATAATGAATTTTAGATATGGTGGTATTGAAGCAGCATTATTTATTCTACTCACAACATTGATGAAACAACTCGACTTTGAAAAAAGTGCTGATATTTACATGTTTTCTAAATTATTATACATGAAAAGGCCTGGAATTTTTCGATCCAAGGTAATGAAATATTCTAATTAATTTCAATTTGTTTTATATTGTAAAATGAAAAATTTGCATGTAACTTCATATAACTCTTTTTTATTGACAGGATGATTATGTATTGATATACAAATGTTTGGAATCTGTACTAACATCGAAAGTACGTGTTGAACCAGATCTTTACATCATGACGAATGGTCACGTAAATTGTTCTAGTGATTCAAATAATATGATAACACCAGTTCCTCCAGTAGAACACATTTCAACAAATTACCCAATGAAAAATGTTGGCATTCACGAATATACTGCTGTAGAAATGCCCATGGAATATGCAACAGACTATGCCAATCCTAATCATCTTAGCCATATTAATGATCGAGGTTGTTCTACAATCGACGGATGTACCGAGTTTAGTGATCACCATATACTAACTGATTCTGCGGGCCTACCACTTCGTAATCCAAATTACATCAATCATCCTGGCGTAGCTATTGACCCCAATGGATATATTACAAATGGAAATATGCGAATACCGCCTGAAGGAATGGAGTCAACTTGTACAATTATTCCTCAATGATGGAGGCATTCTGCGTCTTACGCTGAAAATACATTATCGGATACTTTGTTGGAACATACTACCAATAACTTATACACTGCCCCAACTAATTGCAATTCATTTGCTTACAGTTGGCATGGGTATTATACCACAATGCGAGTGACGCATAAAAAAAATGTCTCTATACCGGGTCAGTCTCGCTTTGATTTTGGCGAGTGCATTTAAATTATTTTATTTATTTTTAATAAGAAAATTAGGAAGACTTTAGTGATAATTATTTATAAATGTGTTATTTCAACTGTAAAAAGGTAAAAAGCATCTATTACCATATTATGTTTGGATGTAAACATGTCAAAGATAAGTCATTGGAATCGGAGAATTTAATAATATACATTAAATCCATCCATTAGTAATTTTCGACAACAGAATGAAAACTTGCATGATTAACAAAGGTAACTATGCTTTATTTGTAAATAATTTATGGACCATCTATGTAATCCAGTTGCCAAAGAATTAGTAAATTTATTAAATTTTCAAATCATACGATAATTATTACGCTAATGATAATATTAATAATATAGATCCATAGAAAGCTGTAAATAGGCGTGTATAATATTGAAATTCAGTTCTTCATAAATTATTGTATAATTTTCGTGCCAGTGCTTTCATTCATATAATAATTCCGTACAGATATTCTATTTCGAATCTGGATTAAATATAATCAGTTACAAATTGTAAAATATAATTGATTAAAATATCGTATAACGAACCAAAATACGATAGTTAATTGTTAGAAAAGTAAACGAAACAACAGTTCATCATTTATAAAAATCAATAAAAGAAAAGAAATCCTAATTACAACTGATTTAGTACAATTTTTAAAATTACACAATAAACAATCAAGTTTTATTTTCAATAGAAAATTCTAAAGAAAGTATATTCCACAATTAAGTCTATTAATTAATTAATATACCACTTAGTTTACTCAATTTTTTTTAATGATTATAAATAGGATTTAATTTCTCATATTTTTTTATACTAAAATGAAGTTGAATATATGAATAATTGAATATTACATATAGAAAATAAGACAAATTTTTTAATCTGATTTACTAAAAATTTTTTAATATACTTTATATACGTATATCTTAAAATTAGTAATACATGTCATTCACAAATAGCCTATAAAATGGCATCTTTAAAGACTGATGAAAAATATTCACTTTGCGTAAAACAGAGAGTAAATAAACACACATTAGACATTGTGTTATTAAAAAAAATACTGATAAAAGATACTGGGTATTGCAATTTGTATATGTGTGTAATACTACGCATTTAAAATCAACGAGTAATAGAAAAACTATCTGTCCAAACATTGTATGTATTTCGTACTCAACGTGTGAGTAAGAAGAATATTTTCTTTGTTAAACAAAATTAATTTAATTGAATATAGTGTCGTTAATGTACCCATAATACTTCTCGATATTAGTGAAGTGAAAAGTTAAAAATTGTTGTGCATGAGTTACAATCGATTGTAATCGATTGTTTTGTTGAATGTATACTAATAATCGTTGATATATTAGAAAATATATAGTATAGTATATATTATTAAATAAGATAAGTAAAAAAAATAATCTTTCTGCCTATGCATTCGAATGCTTGTACCATAATGTCATATAATAAATCTAATAAAGTATTCGAATAGTTTATTCGAATCAATGTTGAAATATAAAAATTAGAAATATGTAATTCTATTTAATTTTAGACTGTCAAAGTTATCCGTAACATGTTGCAGATCAAACGATGTATACTTTATTACTTACATGTTACAAACCAAAATTGTTATGCTGTCAGAGTATGGTAACGAATGAGTGTTTTGTCAATCGTTAGTCAACTACATTCTTAATCGTCCATAAACACTTTTTAAATTAATTTATGTAGATCAACCATTTATTTTTTATCAACATAATATGTTTTATCAAATTTTTAGAGTCTTTAAAAATATTGCTTTGTAAAGATATAGTAAAAACATGGCATTTACTATGAGTTACTTATGATCGATGATTATTCAAATTTATGCAACGTAGCATGGACGTTAAGATGATTTATTCTGTTTTCCCTGGTGAAGAGACTACAAATATGCTGCGGCAGGTTCCGGAGTGAGAATGACGCTTGAATAAAAAAGCGTAAGGTGAAATAAGCCAATAGCAAATAGAAAAGTTTATCTTTTCCTTACAAAAATATTAAAGTTTATTTGTTCAATCACAAATGGCAATTATCAGGAATGTTACAGTAATTATTACCAACACAATAACACTTTAGATCCCGTATTATCATTTTGCAATATTTTTTGTTCATATTCTTAGATGATTACTCATAAATATTAACAATTTTAATAAACAATCATGTTATAAAATACATAGTACATGAATTGATGAGCAGAATATAAATGAATAGAACTTTATTAAGTAATAAAAGTAATGATGTTGTGGATGTTGAAAGGACAAAAGTGATTGCTATAATTTAAAGTATGGCATGTGCCAAGAATTTTATAGAAGCTCTGAAAACTTTCCATATTAATATATCAAACGCTGTAGATTTACATGATCATGCATACACAATTATAATCTATGTATACAGATGTATATAACTATTAATTTTAAGATGATAAGAATAGATGTGAATAGCAGTAAAATATATTAGATTCTAGTCAGCATACTGCCTATAGAATGGCACATGCTTGCACCATATATTTACACACTGACATCATGATAAGAATAATCATAATTATAGTAATATTACTGTTAACATTAAATAATTATTAAAAAATGTAGGATATAAGACTGATGATCGAAAAATATGTGATTAAAATATTTGAGAATATTAAATCTATAATACTCAATCAAATACAGTGGAATATCTAGATTTCGTTTCATTACATACATAATCTATAAAAATATCCAAAATGATGTTTGATGCACAAATATACCTTTTTAACAGTTTTACGTTTGATATTATCGTAGGAATAAAATTTTACGTGTCCTGCATTTTTTTAATAAATCATTTTGAAGCAATAAACAGATACATCTTTGTTAAACAAATCTTATTTTATTGTATTTATAATTACTCAATCCTTAGTTTATGTTTTTACATTGAAATGATAAAAAAGTATGCTAAATGTGATGATACAATGAATGATTAATTCTCAAGAATTTATTATGGAAAATAAAAAAGATCTCGTCAAGTAACAAGAATTATCAAAATCCAGTAAAAAATTAATATTGTAATATATGCAGGATAAATAACAGAAATAAAAAATTGGAAAATATTCCCAAAACCATTATCAAATTATTGTATACTACTTTGCTAAAAAACAATCACTATATATTTGTCAATCTGTTTAATAGTTTTTTTATTTATATTTAAGATATTGCTGATTATATTTAAAAATAATACTTTTTTTACTGTCTCCTAAATATTGTATTACATCTAAAAGGAATGTTTGATAGACCAATATTACCATTTAAGCTATCTAATATAATTGCACAATAAATCAAATTACTGATACAGATGATTAAATTAATTGATTGATGAGAATGATTGCAAAGTTTTTTTAAAATTTTTAATAATAATAAAAGACATAAAAAAAGTTTCTATTTATAACGTTTGATTGAAAATTACATGTGCCATTTTTTATCTAAATACAATTACTTACCCAATAAGATCTACTTATCAATGATTATTATATTTCTATAATATAGTAGTAAAATAATTTATTGATTATAAATGAATATTACCGACTTTCTAGTTTTACGTATTTGCATGGAGAAAGACAAACATAAAAATGACAGATCATAATTGAGTAAATGTAATAAATGAACATATAATCATAAAAAGCTACAAAGTAATTAGAAAAATTAAGAATGGTTTAACTTACACTGATGTTGTGAACAGTGATAGGCCAAATATTATTAAAATAATGTGTTTGACGTGTCATTAAGATCGGAATGTAATTCGTTCGTAGCATCTTCATTATTCCCAACAGTTATTGTAAATAACCATTGTAAATATTTTTAGATTATATAAGTCGTAAAATATAAGTATCTTAAAATTTAACTGATGTAATAACACAAAGAATATAATGATTTGTAATGAAATATTTCATGTGCAGTAAAATAAATACAAAATAATATAAATGGTCGTGAAACAGCATCATTTAATTCTTATAATTATACGTATTTTTTTATATGTTTATATGCAAATCGTATAATTACATCCTTCTTCCATAAAAAAATTATTTATTTTGTATACTTAAAAATTTAGGAGAGAAAAAGCTATAAAAAATTTAAATCCAAAATTTATTTTGATTTTATTTGTAAATACAAACACAATTGTCGTTTACTACAGGTATATATCATTTCATTAGGGGTTGTTTATCAAATAATTCATAAAAAAAAATTCACAGATATTTATGTAATTTATGATGAACTATTTGATTAATGTGGATTTCAATTGTATCGTTTGTTATATCATACAAGTTTACAACTAGCAATTGCTGGAAGGTTTTTAGCTTGGTTTTAAGAAAAAGTTAATTAATAAAATATGCTTCCATAAAAGAAAAAAAATATAAGAACCTGTTAAAAGAAACTCAGATAGCTATAAAAAAATTTTATGTTCTTAAAAAACTTGGATTAACTTTTAAAACTCCGATTAAATTTGAAATGGTTAGAATCTTTTCAAATTAAAATCTTAAATAATTCAAAAAGTATGGTTTTTGTAATAACTGTAATAGGTTTGATTAATCATTCAAAGAGTACATTACTAGGTGTACAATGGTACAAATAAATTTTTGCTAGTTAATTTTTTTTTTGGTATTTTATTTATAATTTTAAATATTTTACTTTTCATGTGTGGTAACATAAATATTCATGAAATAACGCTCCAACTATGTAGTGAGAATAAGGAATAATTGGAATTAAAAAATGACAAAAATTTTAAAAAAATATTTCTTTTATTTTACATATTTTTGAATATCATAATTTGAAGACAAAACACTTATTTTCATTTTGGTACTTAATTATTAAATTACTTTTCAATTTAGCTCTTAAATAGCGTAATATATTTAAGTCTTGACATTTAGAACAATAAATTTTTTTTCAGACAGTGATGGTAAAGTCTTTAGGTGATTTTGACAAGGAGTTTGAAATTAGCCCGGAACGTTTTCTCTCAAGCTTTAACTTCATGTCAATATCACATTCCGCCTCGCTAGTTTCGTGAGCATCCATGAAACCCGTAGGCGGCTTAAGCTCTAATGTAGATAACTCATTACCCCAATCTTCCCCAACTTGTTCTCGAGATCGTAACTTCGAGGTTCGTTGATAATTTCGTGATAATTGAGCATCGTTAAATAAGCACAATGATTCGACTGAGCGACGCGATTTTTCTTTATTTCGATTAACTAATAAACTTGAACATGCGCCTATAAGTGAATGATTTGGCGATGGTGTGGCAGAATATGATCGCATTCCTGAATCAGAAGTTTTTGGTGATGGTCGTACTATGTTTTGAACTCGAGATCCAATTATAGAATTATCGCCCGTAAAATTGTGATTTCTGAAAAAGAAAAAATATTGGCAATTCGTTCAAGCAATGTTTAAAAATGATTTGAAGAATCACTTCGACATGCTTAAAATTTATTTATTAAAATGAAAGTCATAAGGTGGTCGAAGTTTGCGATTAAACTTGGGCTGTTTTGTTTCTTCATTTTTTACTTTCATATTTAATTAATATTAACTTTATACCTTTAAAAAAATACCATCAATGATACTTCTTACTATAATTTCTTATTTGAAAAAAATTTAACATCGTAACTTAAATAATGTTTTAAGTATTCGATTTAAAGTATTTTAATGCAAATTATTGATAATTGCTTCAAGGTAAACTCCTAGCTATTATAAACTTCTACTACTGATTTTAATTTCTCGCAAATGTTTATACTACACATAAGAGTTTTGCAAATTAACAATGTACTTAGTTTTTTTTTTTTTTACAACTTTCAATAAAAGAAAATCTAACGAAACTCTTTTATTTTTCTTCTAAATACATTTATTTAGTTGATGAGCTTCAATTAAACTTTAGGATGTTTATTGTATAAACTAAATAAAAAATTTAACTTTAGCTTGATTAAATAAAGAAAAGTTCAATTTTATGATCTTTAATTAAATTTTTAAAATGCATTTTAAAATATAACTAATTATAAAATAAAAGTGAAACATTTTCTTACCGGTTTTTTTCTAATCTAGGGAACGTTTTTCTCTCAGAAATTGGTGACGGCTCGGTTGATGTACTTGATTCGTGCGTGTGGTATAGTACATCTGCGATAATTTCATTTAGAAATATCACAATAATTAGACACAAATAATTAAATTTAATTATTAACACAAAATCGAATACTAACTTACTATGATGAACCGGTCTTGGAAATATGGCTAATCGTTGTTCCCGGCCTCGTTGTGGTCCTGAATTTGGTCCGGGCGAACGTGCTAAAATTGATGTTGGTGCTGAATCATCCAAATGATTTGATGACTCAGTTCGACTGCTCGTTCCAACTTCTGTATCACTGTCAGAGCCTAAAGTATCATATTCTTCAGACTCAGACTTGAACGATTTTGATTTACGCCTTGATCGACTTCGAACTTTCGTATATTGATCAACATCACACTAAAATATTTCAAGAAAATAATTTAATAAAAATGTCAAATAAACATCCATAAATAATATATTTACTTTCTTACCTGAGAACTTTGAAGCATTGTTTCATTTCGTTCGTAGAAATATGCTTGTCTTATAGGATTGGCAGATAGATTCTCCTGTTCCGGTAAATGGAATGTGGCATATGGATAAATGTCTTCTGAGTATTCAGGTATACGTTCCAACGCGTTCACCTCACGACAAGGCGATTGTTGACTAGGTTTACGAACAGTTGCATAAAACTGTTCCCGTTGTTCCATGTTATGTTTATTATCTAATGCAACTTGTGTTTGAGAATTTCGATCATTGTTTCCTCTACTTCTTATGGAATCTGAAATTCACAAAGTGTTTATTCACGGATTCTCATTAAAACTAGTATAAGTACTACAATGTTAATGGGAATGAGAAGTAATGCATTACGATTCCTGAGACAAAAGCAGACTCCACCAACGACCAAAACTACTGCAATAACAGAAATAAGACTAGGAGCAAGAACTTGAGCATCAAGATACAGAGGAGTGACCTCAATTCCCGACGGAGGACTTTCATGAATCCTTGTTATATCACTCGAACTCATAGTGCTGAACAAGTATTCCACTTGAGTTGATCCAGCATTATTATATGCAGTTACTCGTAACTCATAGCTAGACCCACTCTCTAAGTTCACTATTGGAAATCTCGATTGAGGTGGTACGTTGTTAGATACTGAAACAATCAAATAATTTCATTCATTATATCAATACATTTTCATGTACCAGTGCATCAAAACGTTTTCTGGTTTTCGTAAAGTCATTCTGATATTCATCTTTCAACTATCTGAATAATTGAGAGTAAGTTGAGAGATAAATGAGTAACTGAAAGCTAGTTACCCTAAATAAATAAAGAAACTTGAGTAAAATTTGATCTTCCAAAACATGTTTACTTTCTATCGTCTTGGTAATTGGAAAGATATTGGTTTTAGCAAAGAACTGATTCTTTTCTACTTGAATAAATCTTAAGCTTTTGCGTCTTAAACTATCGACAAATCTAAAGTTAAAATCTAACTTTGTTTAAATTACAGAAAATTTAATGGAAAATAAACAAAATTAAAATTGTATTTTTATTTTATAAATTTCGAAATTTTTTTATTGAAGAATTGGCAAGAAAATCATAAATTTAATAATAAAACATCTGAGTATATTAGTACAATATGTGTCATGTTCTAAAATACGAGTTGTTGACTTTAGAAACCTCTGAGTATAATCAATATTGCACATGTCTTCTCTAGATATAAGAAATACCGATATTATATCAGACATTGGAAAGTTTTAATAGTATCAAGAACCAAAAAGTAAATACATTAACTTTTGTAACTCTATTGATAATCGTTATCGTCATTTATATCTAACTACAAATTAAATCGAGCTAGCTATATCTATAATTTATCTTTTTTTTTAGTTAAATCTTTCTGTTTCAAATCATTATCGTTCCAACCTTTTATAGTTTTTAAATAACTTTGATAATTTTTACTTTAGAATATAATACGAAAACAATTAAATAAAAACTATTCTTATTCTAAACAAAGAGAAATTTCATTATGTTGAATTAATTATTTTTAATATTCGTTTGTTCCCCATAAAGCAATTCTAGAGTATAAACTAGAAGTCGTTAACAACAGTGCTCATGCTAAATCAAAATTTAGTTGCTGTACTTCTGTTACTTAATTAATTGTTGAATTAATTATGAACCAACTTAAAAGTTTATAAACTATTTTTTTATTCTAAAAAACAAAAACAATAATTTAACAAGTATTTGTCACAAAAGTCTACAATTGTTTTTTTTTACTTTTTAAGAAGGTTTATAAATAATTCTAGCTTTTAAAAATAAAATGTTTATGAAGAACTAGGTGACAACATTTATTCAAACTCTCAAGTAATTAGGACTATAATCTCATAAAAATTTCTTATAACATAATAGAATTAAATAATATTTAGATCTCATTTTTTGAAGTCACTACGATACACTTAATTTAAAAAAGTTGATAATTTAGAAAACATTACCAAGAAGCCAGTCACCAGGCAGTCTTTTGTATTCAATCACAAAATAAAGTAAAGGACAACCACCGTCCTGCCAAGTAGCTAATTCCAACATAACAGAAGTCATATTAGTACGAATGAGATGTTTTTTAGGGGGTGCTATTGGTGGAGATCCTTTTGTTTTTGCAGTTTCCATTTTGCTGGCACTTCCACTACCGATACGATTGAATGCTGCTAAAGTAAATTGGTATTTAGTTCCACACTGTAGTCCCCCTAGTAAATGAGTACTAGCTCGTCTATCGAGCATAACTTCTTCCCATTCTGCAAATTCTTTTCGATAAGCCAATACAAATCCTTTAATCGGGGCACCCCCATTATCTCCTTGTTTCCACTGTAGTTGTACAGCATCCGTTGTAGTGCCAGTAGCAAGAAGCGTCGGTGGTGTAGGCGGAACTATGCATAAAGTTTGTCAATTAAAACTTAGTAGTAAACCAACAAAACACTTTGCAGTATTACCCAACCTACAGTAAAATATAATTTCCGATAAATCATGATCTTTGAATTAATGTGTTAACTAATGTCTTTGTTTTTTTAAATAAACGATAGTACTTGTTCAAATTCTATACAAGATTTTTTATTTTTGTTATCAACTTTTTCTTGATGCATTATATTTTTTTCTGTATATAAAATTAGTTTTTTTATTAATTTAAGACCTTCTGTACAACTCTGTATTTTTATTTCTTTTGGTTTATGTTATAACCCTGTTATTGGCTCGACTGTTGAGTGTATATTTGATAAAAAAAATACAATAGATATCTGTATATTTTTCGATATTCATGTAAATATTATGAAATAGCATTGTTTACGATTTACTATAACTAATTTACTCAAATAACATCAATTATAATTACTTAACTTACTAATGGCAAGTAAACTTAGAAAAAATTACCTTGAACTTGAAGACTGTAAACTATTTCATCAAATCCTAAAGAATTTTTAACATGGCACGAATAGTTTCCTTCTTGGCTTCTTTGAATATTTCGCAGAATTAAAGTATGATCTTGTCCAATATCCAATCTTTACAGAAAAACAGAATTAAATTTATTACATTTAAATAAAAAATTTTTCATAATAATTTTTTTTTGAAAATGAATCTTGAATTAAACCTCTGATTTTTTTGTAATTTAACATCACCCAGTCTCCATTCTACTGATGGTGGAGGGATTCCAACTGACAGGCAAGGAAATTTAACATCTACTCGCCAAGATGTTACGACTAGTATTCCAAATGAAACAATAGCAGCTGGAACTGATTAACGACACAAATAAATTCATTATTATGATTATTGAATTTTACTTAGAAAAAATTGGTTTAAGTTAAATACTGTATTGTTTTCGGATTAATGATCTACAATAGAATACATTTTTGATAATAAAAGATAAAAACAGTATTAAAATGGAAAATTTTTTCACAAACAATGAATAATCGGATCATTTTATTATAAAAGAGAACAATTCATTTATATCTTCGTCTATGTAGATATATATATTCTGTTGAATTTAAAAAGTATTAAGAATTTTGTAACTGTATAAATTTTATAGAATAACATTATGAGTGTAGAGAAATATTGTTAAATGTGAAATTTACACTAATGATGTCCATGAAAATTTTCACACTTGAAATCGTGACATCCAGCACAGAAAAGTAAAATTTATCCTAAAAAATACTATAATTTGTTCTTTTACTCCATAATAATTCCACTTTGTAAGATAACTTTTATTCGATTTTTTTATTGGTGTAATAAATACATCATCTTAAGCAAAACAGTTTTGAGTATGTCTGCTACCATTAGGATTTATCAGAGCTGAATGAAGTACATATACATATTGTTGGTCAAGTTATCAATTAAATATTGTTATTAAGATACTTTTAGAATATTTATCTCATTTTTTGTTAACATGGATTACAATTATTAATTTTCTTTTCTGTCCTTCTATGTCGATTTTTACATCTTTATATTAATATTATGTTCACATTACTTAAATATAGTAGGCTTATACTTATCTTTATAAAAACACGATTCTTTTACTTTTTTGATTCAATCATGATAAATTTTTACTATTACTAACTTTTGTTATGAATGAAAATATAGATTTATTATCAATATTTTTTCAGAGTTTTTTTATTAAAATTATAAGATTAATTTTATCGAACAGGAATACTTTGTAAAATTAATTTTATCAACTGCTTTTAAAATTATTGATTATATTTGGAATGAATGATTTAATGATACCTTTTCTTCATTAAAATTGAATCTATACAGTTTATGATCCAAATTATTCAAGAAGATATCATGTTTATATTTAATTATGAAAGATAAATAGAGTAAAGAAACTTTAGTTATCATGAAAAAGTTTCGTGTACCCGAATAACAACGGGAAATTACATTCTCGTAAGTTTAAAGATTTCTCTTTATTGTATCAACTTTGTCGAGAGAACTAATTATTTCTCTCAATCCTGCTTAACTCTTACTTCCTGTACTTTAACTATTAATACTCAAATACTTTTTAAGTTTTTAAACTTTGAATAATTGTATTGTTTAACAATAAAACAAATAATTTACGCTTTATTACATATTTATTTATTATAACTTATTAACAAATTCCATCTTATTTGTGAAACAAAACAAACTTTCTCATTAAAATACTTCTTTGACATTTGAAATAATTTTAATCGCAATTTAAATGTAAAATAAATTAGATGAAGTTATTACTCACCAGTGGAACTTGGCTGGAGTTTGATGACTGTAGTACTCGGTCCTTCTCCTACTTTTGTTGAGGCAGTGACCCAAGCTTCATAAGATTCTCGAAGTTTCAACCCTGTCGCTTCATAGTGCAAACTTTGTGGAGGTAAAAAATCTTTAATGATCTTCACTTCTTGGCCTTGGTCCAAAGCTCGAATGTACACAGTATATTTTGTCAAAATGCCATTTGGTCGTTTTGGTGGCAGCCAAGATATTATAACAATATTTTCCGCACTTGGAATTGCCTTCACACGTTCAGGTACATCAGGAACTAAATGAAAGAAGGGACAATTTAAAAAAGACAAAATTGTGATACAATGAAATAATAAACAAAAAGTTTATAATCAAGATGTAAAAACGATTATTAGTATTTTGCTTACAATAAAAATTTTAATGATTGTTTTAAACGTTTTAAAGTTTTTATATTAAACAATTTTACAGTGTTTTTTACAGTGTGTTCAATGTAAGAAAAATAATTCTTTCTACAACTGCATAATTTTTTTTAATCCCTTAAAAATTAACAGAAGCTTCTATTAGTTTAACAGCATTATACAACAAATTTTTATATAATAAAATTTATGGTAAATGCATGAAATTCTTAAGATTGAATATATTGTTGTTGTCTGATTTAAGATTGACAATTGGTAGAGTGATTATACTTTAATGTGGCATGATGGAAGAGAGTGAAACATATGCTGTCAGGTCTTGCTGTTAGGGTGAGCTATTAGTGATTTTACTGAAAATAAAGGATATATTTTCATTCTACAGAGAACTCTGATCAACCTGGATCTTTGAGGAATGTATAATTCACTTTGCCAGCGTACATAATTAAGCATTTCACTTTTTTCCCCGCAGTTACATGTTGGGTCTTCAATGTAACCTAAGTCAACTAATGAATTTGTGAGATGGTAGTGATTAGCTCTACTGAGGGACAACTACACGAGTAAAATCTTATATTTTCTTTTATATTTCTGTACAATGAACAAAAGCTTTACTTCAAAATAGTTTACTTTTTAATATTGTAAATAATTCACGAGTCAATAATAATTAAAGAGTAATTAATGTTTCTAAAGATTGAATTTTTAATAGAAATAAATATATTAGCACGAATATTTCATTTTTAATGCATTTAAAAAATTTATCTTTCCATGTCATTAAGTCACGTAAAAAATGTTGTAATTTTGTTAGTGACTAAGGGTTGATCAGGCAATTTACAGTGAATTTAATAAATACGACATAAATAACCTAGGAAGTATTTAAGCAGGTGAAAACATACAAATGTAAAACATTAATCATAAATTATAATTAATTTTAATACTGTTAAATAATAAATAGTTGTTATTGTGTTCGTACTTTTAACGGAATGATTTATGTACATTTTTAGCAGTCTTAAATAATTGAATGGCATTAGAAACAAACCATAAAGCATTACCACTTCTTGTTGTTTTCAACTAGGATTTCTGAATCAAGCTGAATCCCATCAGTTTGAATTGGTTTTAAGAGAGACATGTATGTACGGTAAATTTCTCATGTATGGATAATTTTGATAATTAGACTATTTAGTCATTATTATCAACAATGCAATAATAACAATTTTGTTAACACGAGCGATAAACAAAGGTTAAAAAATTTCTGTAAGAATAATATTGATCATATAAATAATATGAATAAAATTAACATGTTTCTGAATATGGAAGTTTTTGAAAAATGTGGCATTTTACTTTGTCTAATTTCTAGTGAAGTACGAGACGTTCTTTGAAAAAGCAATTACTCACCGAAATTCTCGGAGTGAACGAGGATCGAGATCTAAAAGAGGAGTGTTTAGAATTTGCAGTCAAAGTGGATTCCTCTATAGAGCCTATGATAAGGTACGCAAAGAAACTTGAAAAAAACTCACTCAAGAATAAGACAAAGGAGGAGAACAACTCACATAAACACAAGGAGTTTCGAATAAGATAAAGATAAAGTACCTATATACAACAGATAAATGGAAAACATTCTAAAGCTTCAAGAACTGGATGAAACGAATTGTAGATATATTCGAATGTTTTTGAATTTCTTCAACACTCTAATTAATAATTTTTTTGTAAATCTTGCAGAGAAGTAAAAAACAATTGGTGGAATGAAAAATAAAGTGGAATGCAGGGAAAAATGTATCAATTCATCGCTATTTGATCATTTATTGATTAATTTATTAATACAAATGCGTTTTTTCTTCGCGTTCCACTTTACTTGTACCCTTCCTTCTCCTATAAATATTTCTTTAATAAAAAATGTCGTTATAGAACAATGAAAACTTGTTGATTAAAAACAATTTCAGTTATCTCACAAGTTGATAAATAGAGCTTAAACAGTAGTTGAAAAAAAAAGATGCTGCTAACTTTTTCAAAAAGTGATCAAAAAATTTTTATTTATATATGTATAATAATTGTACCTACACAAATAAATGAATAAAATATTGTTTATATGAAAATCTGTATGTATAATTATTTATTTAAGTTCGACTTACAGATACAAGCATTTAATACTTGTTTAGAATTGGGGCTCCAGCCTATTTGTCTTAAGAATATTCGAATAACTATCAATTTCCTACAGTACAAAAAGTATGACAGAGTAAAAGGAGCCACGTTAAGATAAATGCAGGTACAATTGATGGGGAAATTCAAAAATTGTCCTGTGCATATCGTGGAGTCATCTATCTAGTTATTAGATCTGGAGTCCCAATTCTAAGTATTAATTCAAAATTTTATTAAATGAACTGATAAATTGATTATAAACTTTTTGGTTGATTTAAGTTGAAATAATTCTTGAATACTTTACCTGTTTCTTCGGTCATGCATGAAATGGGAGCACTACTGACACCCTCTCCAGCTCTAGTGTAAGCTAAAACTTGAACTGTGTAATTTGTAAAAGGTCGCAGATCGTGTAAAACAGTGCTAAGTGCTTGGGTAGTTTTTGTATCTCTAGATGATTGCACTTCTAAAAGTTCTTCATTAGAGGGTTCGTAAAGGAGTTTGTAACCTATGATGATACCATGTATTTTATTTGCTGGTGGAGCTTTCCAAGTTACTTGAATATTTTGACCACTTAAAGCAGTACAAGCGATGTTTTGTGGTGGCGCACTGGGAACTATGTCAAATATTATACTTTCCATAGAACTTAATACAAATATCTGATGAGATACTTTATCAATTCATATTTCATTTATTATTAAAAAAGACAGACAAATAAATGTCTATTTTGACTATTTGAAGTATTATTCAATTGTGAATAATACAAACATAAATCTTCTTTTATAAAAATATTTTATTTAATATATTTTAACAAATCTAAATTAGTCAGAATAGCTAAATATACACTGAAAAAAAATTTTTATATCAAGTGAATATGTAATTGTTATAGGATCAAGTGAATAATCGCTTATGCTAAGCAAATGATGAATTGAAATAAATATTTAATAATTTATCGAATGAATTATTTATTTAGCACTATAGATAAAATTTACTAGATAATATTTACTTGATGCTACAATTTTTTTTTTCAGTGTGTTTTTAAAATAAAATATTGTTAACTTGAACAATATTGTTTCCAAAAGTCCTTTTGATGTACAAAAAATAATACTGATAACAGATGAAATTATTGAAATAAAAAACTGTTATTATTATCGTTTAAATAAATTATTTTGTTTATTATTGTTATAGTTTTTGCATGAGCACGACTGAAATTTAATTTTTCATTAGAAGCATATTCATGGGAAAATCATATATAAAATGAGACTACGGATAAACATTTGCAGTTTTTGGTAGTTTAAAGTCTTTTGAAGAAGTCTACTTAGATTATTTTAAGTTATGTGCCGACTTACTTTCAATTATTAACTTTTCATTTAGGAAGTAGCAATGGTTTTGATTTTTCGTATAAAAATTTTTAATTGATATGTCATTATGATTTAAGGTCCCTAAAGATTTCATTTGCTTTTTAGCAATACTTCACTTAATCATTTGATCAAGATAGTTGTAACAACTATCCAGAAAATAATAATAATACCTGTATAAGAGAATTTCGTTCCCCAAAGATTTCACGACAAAAATCATCTACTCTTCGACTTTGGGTCTCCATATCTCGTGAAAAAATTATCGGATAACGATTTTTAAGAGCTATTTAGAAACTCTAGAATCTAAGCTAAAGATACATATCCATAAAAAATGTTAAGAACATTGATTTCACCCTCAAAATTGCCAAAATAGTTGGCCACCTCCCCAAAAAATGTAATTTTTTTTTATATTTTAGCGATTTTAAGGGCGAAAGAAATTTTTCTTGATAAATCTATGGATATTGTCAGATATCTCAGATTTTCAGGTTTTTAAAACATCCCTAAAAATGGTTATCGGACCATCGGTTTATGAGTTATAAGGGTTCAAAGCCAAGGGGATCATGATTTTTAGTGTGTATCCAGTTTCACCCCTGTTTGAGGGTCTTAAAGTGAATTTTTTCGGGGCGGTGCTCCGATTTCGCATTTCTACGCATCGAGAGGAAGAGAATGAGTGGTCAAACTCGAAAATCGGAGAACTTTTATTTTTTGGCCAAAAAAAATGGAAAGGGGTACCACTTGCCATTTTTTGGGGTTGAAAAATCAAAGTTGTCCGATTTTCAAGTTTGACCACTCATTCTCTTCGTCTCAATGCGTAGATATGCGGAATCGGGTTAAACAAATGAAAAATTAATTATTTCACTCCTGTAATGGGGTAAAACGGGAACTTGCTTTAATTTTTGCATGAATTTTGCGACAATTATGATTTGAACTATATCGACTCTTTTCCTCTCATCGAGATCCTTCATTTAAGCCCTCGATCAACCCTGTAGCATTATTAACATCAAAGTTATACCCATTTTCATGTCTTACTGTTTTTCGCTAATATTTCATTATTTCATTATATGCATATTGTTTTAGCAAGTAGAAAACATTGTGTAGCGTGAAGCGTAGAGAGGAAAAATTAAAAAAAAATTTTGTTCCTCATAGTCCCACGAGGGGAACGTCGGGATATCTTTGGGGAACGAAATTCTTCTATACGAGTAGCTGTGTGGATAATTAGAGTAGACATAAGAATTACTGTGACAGCAGATGAACAAATAATGATATTGATTCTGAACCAATCAATGAAATGTTAGAAACATGAAATTTTTAATAAAGTGGCCTCTAGTTTTCGAGGCAAAGGACATCAAATGGAAAGTTGGTAGTTTAGTCAGACCAGTCTTACCCAGCCTCCAAGAAATTACTTCACCTTTCCAATCTTCTATGATGTTAATTTTTCTTTTCAGTTTCTTCGAATATTGACGTCAATTTTTTCATTTGTTCATGCTCCTTCTGTGATTTGCCTTTCATGATTTGCTCTAGACCTTATTTCCATTTCTCGACGACTTCTTTAACTTTTTCTAAATATCAACTTATAGCAGCCATGTCCATTAATTGATTTTAATTATTATAATATTTCTAACGATTTTGATTTTTCTGCTAAACTTAATTGTTAAATGTAGGGTCTATATCCATTATCCAGTTTTTATACTGCTAATTCAAGAAGTTAATTACAAATGATCTGACCAAACTTCCAGCTTTTCATTTGACACTCACACATACAAACATCTTTTTAGAAATAATCAATTCCGACTCTGGGAACTTCAAAACATGGAAACATGTTAAAATTTTTAACCCGAAAAATCAGATCCATTACATCAAATAAATATTTTAAAAAGTTTCATTTGATTCTTTCTAAATGCATATAAGTCAATTTTAATTATGTTAATTAGCCAATGATTGCACAGAATGTTGAAGAGATTTTCAGATTCTTCTTAACGCGATGAAAAAATTTCTTTGATATTTCTGTATAATTACTTGAGTCAATTAAAAAAAATCCTTACATACAGTCATGGCCGTAAGATCTTATTTATATTACTTTAATTAATACTTGAAGTTCGTTTTTAATTCATATTTTTGCAATTTATATATCTTCACTGAAAGATTATTAATAAAGATATAACTGAACTACTGATTCTATTTAGAAATGTGAATTTTGTTAAGAATTCTTAGAGATATCAAATTTTCACTTATTTATCATAATAAATTATATTATTGAAACTTCTATAACTTTTAAAATAACTGTCTAAGGATGAGAAATTAGATTAAATAATGATCAGAAATAATAAATAATCTATAAAAAAGTTGACTTACCAGACTCAAGGGTTTGTGTTATTATAGGATCAGAGCCTGGACCATCTCCTTTACTATTGAAAGCTTTTACCACTATACTATATTCAGTAAATTTCCTTAGACCAGTTAATCGGTACTCATAAGCTCCGTCCCCATTTCCAGTAATACCAACCCGAGTAACATTGGCGGTTTGTTCATCATCTCTGTGACACAAATATCTTATCGAATATCATGTTGAATATAAACAAGTTAATGAAATGGAGGATGCTACCTTAGTATAGTGGAAGTGATAGTATAGCCCAGAAGTTCGCCATTCCACAACGATCGATCAGGTGGTTGCCAGGTAATCTTAAGCTGCTGTGGCCCCATTGGTTCTGCCATAACCTGCCTTGGTGGTCCTCCAGGGATCTCGCCATCGGTCTGCACCTGTATTTCCATTTTATTGATCATACAGATGACAAATAATGTGTGCTCCATGCATCGATGATCCACGAATGATTTGATCGATACTGACATGAAGAATATCACTGGGGGCTGATGTTCCGAGATGATTTTCCGCAAAGACTCGAAAGTGGTAGGTTGTAGCAGGTTTTAGTTGGGAAACCAGCGCGACCGTGTTGTCTCCTGCGACCAGCTGCGTGTTGTGGTCATGCCACACATCTTCCAGTACATACAAGAGACGCTTATAACGTACTATTCGGACGGATAAACGTTTTTGTGAATCAATTAGAAGTTATTAAGGTTCAATTATCAATTTATTTAAGTATTTATCAATTTATTACTAACTGGCTAAAACAGATATAGAAATTCATTCTATTAATCGATATAACTAAATGTAAATTATAGCTATCCATGATAATGAGTAAACAGTTAATTGAAATGAAAAACAATATTAAATCTTATTTGTCAGTATGTTATAAATTAAATTACCATACTATGTAACGATCATCAAAGATTGATTCCACAAAATGCTTTTAATCTTCAAATAGAATTGTGATTAAAATAAAACATTGTGAATGATTTGTGAAAATCCATTGTGTATTACAGTTTGCAAAATTACAAAGTCATTTATTTTTAATAATAAAGTTTATCATCAAATTAAGAAGAAATTGTTTTTCAAAAAACAGTCGATAATAGTTCAAGAGCTATTGAATGGATTCAGAATTGATTTTATTATCATTTAATTATTGATATCGATAACTGACCTTTCAACCTCTTTCAATTTATCCTTAGATACCTCCAACTAATACGATTGATTTTTATTGGTAAAGATGAAACAGTATAAAATGAGTACTACTAATGTTAGAATGTATTCAAAGTTGATGTTGTACATTAAGTATAAAATATAAAAACACTATGTTATTGTATATTTTTAAAATTAAATTAAGTTAAACATACTTCAATAAATATTATTCTTAACAAGGTAATTGTCTAGAAAATAATTCGAATCCTGGAAAGAGCAAATGAGAGTGGAGGGAAACCACCTGAACATA
Source organism: Chelonus insularis (assembly GCF_013357705.1). NCBI lineage: Eukaryota > Metazoa > Arthropoda > Insecta > Hymenoptera > Braconidae > Chelonus > Chelonus insularis. The sequence goes on along the minus strand of NW_023276783.1, from coordinate 4,353,163 downwards.
ATTCTGGTGAGAACAAATTGCGGTCACTATTCACTGCTTAGTGATTTGAGGTCAAAAATTGCGAATAAAGGTTTATTTAGAAAGCTATAAAACATAAATTTTTAATTTTATTCACTCTTAAGAGTTAAACTTGGACTATAAATGACCTTTTATGTACATTGAGAAAAAAATTACTGCTCATTTTATAAATAAAACAAGAAAAATCATTGCAAAACAATGCATGTTCACTAACTTACAGTTATAAAAATGGCACTGTTCAATTACTGTTAATATTATAATGTCATTTAGTAATTGTAATCTAGTATTTAATTAATTCAAAGAGTAATTTATCAATTTAATAATAATTCATTTTTTGTGAATCAAAACCAAGACAAGTATCTCTTGAAGTGATTTATAATTTTATTCAATCAAGAAGATGCTTATTAGATGATAAATCAAATTTATTTCAACTATTCAGGAACATCTTTTATTGATTGAAATAAATTGGTTTTTTGATTGATACAAATTGAACATTTAACCATTTTTTACTGTCGTGTAGAGTAAGTCAAGCTTGACCACCACCACCCACTCCCTCTGAAAGCAGGACTATTTTCTAGATAATTACCGAAAATAAACTTTCAATACATTCATTCTATTTATTTAATTTCATTATTGAATGTCGTATTGCTGAAAGCATCCAAGTGATAAAAATATTTAAAATGTTATGGCGCATGTAATGATAATAAAAGAAGCAACATTTGTAGTGTTTTTCTTGTAAATTTCATGAGGATACATACCGTCTGCTTCTTTATACTGAACAATGTAGTTGGTGATTGGTGAGTCTGGATTCAGTGAATCTGAGTCGCTGGAAGGTGATGACCAAGACAAGAGAATGGAACGACTTTTCTGCTCAGCGACGTGTAAATTTCGTGGAAAATTTGGTGGTTCTTGTACCAATAGATGAATGGCTGCTTTATCAACGCCATAAGCATTGCTTGCCACACACACATACTCCCCGCGGTCTTCATGACCAGCTTTGCTTATTCGTAATACCGACGTCATGCCTCGTGGTGTTGAATTATTTTCTAATGTATACCTACATCAAATACATACAGTTGAATCAGTCTTATGTTAATAATAGGACTTTGAATCAATTATATAAAAGATCAAATAGACTTAATCTTTTACCATTTAATTCAATATATTATTTTATACCCCATATATTACGTACTCATTTCATTTTCATTAATATTTTCAATAAAACACTGTCTGACCCGTTTTAATATTACTCTACACTTCGCCAAACCACTATTATATCTCTACCACTACTATTGCACGTTTGAGAATACTTTCAGAGCAAATTTGCATACTCACACATTTCCACAATGGTTTAATACACAAATTTAAGGTAAATCTGATGTTGATAGCCGTGGGGAAAGGTAGAACGTATTCATTTTTTGATAATAAATAAACAACGTCGTTTCTTATCAACATAATTTACACAAATTTCATCATATATAGCAGTATAAACTCACAATGCACTTAATGGAATTGAGGTAGAATTTGCAGGGATGAATACTTATTAGCTGTTTCTTTTGTGTGTAATATTTGCTACTTTATCTTTCATTTTAATAAATTTACATAAAATAACTTGAACAAAGACTCGGATAGTACAATATAACATCAAGTTATACTTTTAATGTTTAGCTGTATTTATTGTGAGTTGTTTATTATTTAAATTATAATTTTGTAGGAATTTATAAATTTTTATTGGAATAAAATTGCGAATTTTACCATGTGAATTTCAATATCAGCTTATGGCTCTATGATAAAACTCAGAAGAAAACTAGGCAGAATTATTTTTTGTATTATTAGTGAAAAAATAATAATTTGAACTACTCTAAAGGAGAATTATCGAAATATGTGTATTTAAAATACAATGATGCAATTTTTTTTTAATTCCCGTACAAGATGACTTATTAGATACCCGTATTAGATGACTTGTATGTGAGTTATAGAGGTCCAAAGTCGAAGTAAGGGTCAAAAATCATCTACTCTTCGACTTTGGGTCTTCATATCTCGTGAAAAAATTATCGGATTGAGTTTTTTAAGGGCTATTTAAAAAATCTAGAATCTAAGCTAAAGATATATATCCATAAAAAATGTTTAGAACATTTATTTCACCCGCAAAATTGCTAAAATAGATGGCAAACTCCCCAAAAATGTATTTTTTTAAATATTTTAGCGATTTTAAGGGGGAAAGAAATTTTTCGTGATAAATCAATGGATACTGTCAGATAGCTCAAATTTTATGGTTTCGAAAACGTCCCAAAAAACAGTTATTAGTCCGTTTGTTCATGAGTTATAAGGGTTTAAAGTCAAGGGGATGATGATTCGAAACTTGTATCCAGTTTCACCCCTGTTTGAGGGTGTTAAAGTGAATTTTTCCGGGGGGTGCCCCGATTCCGCATTTCTACGCATCAAGACAAAGAGAGTGAGTGGTCGAACTCGAAAATCGGAGTACTTTTATTTTTTGGCCAAAAAAAATGGAAAGGGGTACCACTTGCCATTTTTTAGGGTTGAAAAATCAAAGTTGTCCGATTTTCGATTTTGACCACTCATTCTCTTCGTCTCAATGCGTAGAAACACGAAATCGGGTCAAACATATGAAAAATTAATTATTTCACTCCTAAAATGGGGTAAAACGGGAACTTGCTTTAATTTTAGCACAAATTATGCTCCAATTCTGATTTTAACTAGTGCAATAAAATGATCCGAGAGTAAAAATTGAAAAAAAAAAAAATTTCTTAATTTAATATTCAACTGTTTCCTGGGAACAACATTTACATCGTGCATTGATAGTCTTTTCCTAGTTCATCCTCGGTGTAAATTGAAAAAAGCGGAATATTTCTGACATTTCTACACTTCATGAAACGTTCATTTTTTTCTCTTAATACTGAACACAGTATTTAGACTTTTTTTTACTCCAATAAATGTAATCGTACATATTATATTCGACATTGTATTTTATTAGCTCATCGTAGAGATTATAGTTAATTTTTTTTTAATTTTGAGCACGGAGGGGAAGAGCTGAGTGGTAGGTGGAAAACGTGTGTTGACATCTCCTTAAATTCAAAGTCATTCTAATGTTCTTATTTTTCAATGCATGTAAAAAATTCCAGGAAATTATTTGATATCTTCATACAAATGATCATCGATCACCATGTGATGGAATTTTTAGATTTACAAATTTTGTACTTGATTCTTCTTCGCTTATCAGCATTAAATTGTTTCTTTATTTTCGGCATCTGGTGAAGGGACAAACTGAAAGAAATGCAAGAAGCATAACAACCACCGTCTTCTTTACCCAGAAACAATTAAAATAGACAATTTTATTTCTACTTTCATCATATAGGTATGTACTTCAATGCGGTCACTTTTTTTATAGGTTCAACTTATTAAGTTTGAAATAGTTTTCAGATGATGTTGATCACTCTACAATTTTATTTAAATAAATAAAATCTCCCCTTTCTTGCAAAAATTTACTTGTCATCGACCTCTGATTGGTCGATTATATTATAGAATTACCTTATTCAAGCTTCAAGTTCAATCTCATTTCTAATTTCTATATGTAAGTAATCGTGAATCATGTTGTATATATATATATAGACAAAAGGGCGTACTTGATGGATGCTTCATTTTACCTGACAGCTTCATGTCTTCCATTCCTCAACTAAATTAAATGGATACGAACCTCAAATCATAAATTGGTTCTATCCTGCCAGCACGATTTCTCCAGCTAATATCCAAAGGAGCATCACCATCAGCTTCGCATCGTAATACTGCAGTTTCCCCTCTTCTTACTGATTCTTGGGGATTTTTCACTTCTACGTGTGGTCCAGCTGAAAAAAAGAATAATAAGAAATGATTACGGTCTCTTCTAAGATTGAGAAAATAATATTATCGTAAAAAGTTTTTTCGACATTCATGATTCAAGTAGAATATAAAGGCATACGATGCTATTGTATCATGTATAGTTTTCTTCATAAATATACCTAAACGTGCTAGTTGTAAGTTTATGAATATTTTACCATGAACTGTTAGACGAATGAGTTTGCTAAGACCAGGACCAATTCCGTTGCTTCCTTGGCACAAGTAAAATCCACCATGTTCTTTAGATACACGAGGAATCACCAATGAGCCATTTCTTGAAATTTCTATACCTTCAGTTCCTCCGTATCCGAGTTCTCGATAGTCACCAGGAGTTTCACCTAAGATAAAAGTTCTTTTGAAATATATTTTGTTATTTCAAAGACAAAGTTTTTTTTTATCCAAAACAGTAGTTAAACAGCTTTTATACAATTAATAAATTGTATATCGGATATAATGCAACTTTTACAGCTAGGTAAGACCGCTTGAACTTCGATTTTTCAGTAAATTTTACCAAGTAATTCATGGTAAACTTTACTCACATGTGTCTATTTAAATTTTCATGCGTTTAAAGGATATTTTACCGTCACTTTGGGTTAAATTTTCTGCTATAAATTTTTTTAAAGTCATTTATGTATGTATGTATGTATGTATGAATGTATGTATGTATGTATATGTGTGCAGATATTCATTTTAATTTTACAACTATCTAATAAAAGTAAGAATTACTATATTAATAAAAAAAAACATTTACTGGCATTTTAATTATTATAATGATTCAAAGATTTACATAAATCATGGCAATGTATAAAAATCAGTACAAAGATTAATCAATATCTAGCCCATTAAAATGCATTATTATCATTAAATATTTTATGGAATAAATCATAGTTATGTATTTTAAAAGTAGTATCTAAAGATATTACAGTAATTTGACGTCATTTTTTGGACAAAAAAAAGTTCAAAAACTGAATGAATCTAATTTTCTTTTTATGTCTTGTGCAACTTATTCCGAGCAGCATGAACACAGTGAATGTAACGATCAGCAAAATTTGTGATGAATAGAATCAAGTTTCTGTATGAAGCTGCAACTTAATGAAGACTAAGAAGACTTGAATCGTTGATCTTGCGATTTATTGCTCAGTAGAATATTTTACAATCAAATTGATGAAAATAACATCATTTGAAAACTTTTTATCTTGGAAATTTTATGAATAAAATGATTTTAATATTATGTTCTTTAATAATAAATGAGTGCAAATTACTATGAAATATTATAAATATTAGAAGAGGAAGTAGGATTATGGTTCAAGCACGATGCATCTTTCATCAATTAACCCACAAATATATTAAAAGTCAAATTTTTGGCAATAAAAAGAAACTACGAGAAGTGATAATTGATGATTTGAAAAGTGATTCATAATCCTACCTTCTCCTCTACTTATTTGTAGTTAAAAAAGCAAAGAATGAAAATTTATTATTAGAGATCATAAAACATATGTTCAATTACGATTAAGAGTGGTACAATTTAACGTATTGTTGTGCTAATGACTTAGAGGTGACTTACCAATAGATTGTTTCCATGTTACGTTAGGAATCGGAAATCCTTCAGCTTGGCAAGCCACTGAGACAGGATGACCTACAATAGCATCCTGGTCGATAGGTTCCACTATCCAACGTGGTGGAACTAAAAATACAATTCTATTAAAATTGAAACTCAAAGAAAAAAGTTATTTGAATTTATTATTATAGATTCAAATGAAAAATTGTATCATGTTGGTATTTTATTATCCAATGAATTACTGAGATTTTGAACAAATGATACGTAAACAAATACCCCAAAGATATCATTTCTAATGATACGAAATTGAAAATTTTAAAGCAAAACGCATATACTTTCATCAACAAATCTAATAAATTTTCTCAAGTATTATATAAAAAAAAATAATTCAATATTTTTTAAACATCGTTTTATGAGCATGCAATTTCAAAATATATTTTTTATAATCAAACTACAAAATTACGTAAACAACTTCAACGATTTCATAAAAGATTCTACATTAAAATATTCTACGAGCTGGCAATAATTACTATAATTCATTAAAATGAGAAAAAAATAAATGAAGATTTTTGATAAAAAAGATTTTTGAATTATTAGTCATTGTCAGCTCCAATTGCCAAATCACGAATTAATAAGAATATATATATATATATTCAATTAGTAATATAAATTCAAATATAACCATGCTTAAAACAATTAAATTGTTACTGGCAATACAAATGCACAACGAAGTATCGTAAAATTTACTACGATACGTTATGCCTACCGTAAAATTACGTGTTTTTATCCTAGATATACCATATAGTTTGACCGAAGAATTTCTTTTATTATATATAAAAAGAAGAATAATAATTTAAATATATATCAATATTTTCTTTTATTATTATGTTCAATTTTGATTTAGTAGAAGGCTAAATATTAAAGTGAATCAACGGTGAATCAATTTCAATTATCAAATAAGAAAGATTAAAGCACATTTTTTTCCAACTTATTAAAATCATCAATTATTTAAAAATTAATCTTATAAAAAACATTGATAAATCAGGAAATCAATTGATTTGTAATTTTTCTGATACACCACAGATATTATTTTTGACATTCAAAATTATTTGCTTTAATTCAAGACCACTGCACATGTTGCTAGATTTCGAACTAAATCATTTGATCAAGAACCTGAAGGGAGTCTTGAGTGCTATGCTACCAAACTTCAATGTCACCGATGGCTTTGTTGTTGGCTATGATGCAATATTTTAATGGTAAGACCAGTGTCATTCTTATACGAACGAGACACGAACAAACTTTATGTGAGGATGAATTGATACTACTCCTTATTAACCTTTAAGCAATATGTTATTCACAGCAGCTTGAAAGCAAATCTAGCTAACCAGTTAGCTCGAAATCTAGCAATGTACGGAAGGACCTTCAGTAGAGAGTAATGAAATGAAGCTAATGAAGAGTAGGGATGCCGGTAGATCACGTCTGACTTAAACGTGACACTTTCACTTTCTTGACATTTTGTACCTCACCAGGACGGACCAGAAGATCTAAGCTCTCCATGACTATTAATCATTGTAAGAAATTATTGGCCTTTTGAAGTACACTTATTGAGTCTGAAGTAATTGCCTTGAATCTCTTCATTGATACTTTGCTGGTGGAATCATCAACTTTGGTTTTGCTGACATTTTGAGATGAGGTGTTTGCAGCGATCTTATGCTCAGTTTTACACATACTCGATCTTAAATCGAAGACGATCAGGTATAGGTTGGGTGACGACGTCAATTAGGACAATTCTCTGGGGAATTTGACCCAGTTGGACTCTTCTTAATGACCCCACTTACTGAGTGCCCTAATTGGAGGGGTCATTGCACTATATATATACCTGAACATTAGACATCAGAAGGCATAGAAAATATATAAACAATTCTATCAGTAACTTTGAAAACGTCAGCTATTAAGTCTTGAGTTCTTTCGGCTGGCATCTTATAAAAAAACCACCCAGCAAGTACATAGTATGTAACTTTAATGGACCGATCTAGTAATTGTCATTTATGACTTTGGAGAAGTTGAAATTAGATCATTAGAGTAGGCATAAATATTGCTGTGACAACAATCTACTTTAGCTATACTTTGGACTGCTTCTAAAATAATTTTTTTTCAGAGTAAGTAACTGATAAATTCATTTAATTTACCTGTATCTATCTGGGGCATTACAGTTTTTAGTAATGAATTAATTCCAATATAAAAAAGTTTGAATATTATTATCTTCATAATATTACTAGATATTAACTATTTTATATTATACTTTGCAACTTTTGATTAGTTCTTAATTATCAACAATCAAATGATGAATGGCTTAAAAATTAACTTATTTCTGTTTTTGATTTGAATCATGGGGAAAATTTATATAATTAGAATATCATAATTTTGATTCCCAGTTATAATTCAATCTATGAAGAAAGCCTTTCATATATTTTATTCATGTAAAATCCGCAAAATTGTGAATAGATAAAAAATGAAATTAACAGAGCATATGGCAAAAGCTAGATTTTCAAAGTTAATTACTATCGCGTTGAAAAGAGCGTTCGATTTCATTAAGCACAGTCATCGGAAGTGATCACAAACGACACGAAAACGATGAGATAACGATGGTCCACACAGGTGCATCGGTTTCCACTCATCCCGTAATATGAATTTACGATATTTCATTCTCATACTCGGTGACTGTCGCGTAAACTGATATTAATGTAGCACCCAGCGTTGGACACTCAGAGCCTGGAATATCGTGCTGTGAATTGTGCAGTAGTTAGCATTAACAGTCCATCGATCAATACAGTTGATCATCACATCGGCGGACAATTTCTCAATGAGATATAATCCATGAGAATTTGCACATAAATATTCGTGCATTACTATTACTATGTGTTCTTTACATGTTATTATGTTTGACATTAATATATTTTAATAATTTGTTAAAAATGTTGAACTATTTACTATAGATCGATCCTATCGATTCTAAACTTCACCTAATATTTTCCAATGTACTGAATAACTACGAAAGTCAGCTTATTTACAAAGAATGTATTCGTTTTTTTAAATAATCAAATCAATTAACAATTATAAGTTCTTTTATTAGATATAAAATTAATAGAACCGTTTGAGTGCAAAATATGTACAGATGAGTTCAACTAAATATGATTGCCTTTAATAGAAAAGTAGTTATTTTTTGGAGCAAATGATATTTTTACAACTGCAACTAGGTCAGCTTTGGGCTTTATTTGATTTAGCTTTGCCTATTAGCTTTGTTTAGTATTAGATTATTATTGTATTGTGTTAATGGTACTGTGAGTTATGTAATATTCAAACATAATCAGGTTTCTCTGGTAATTGATGTAGATATGGATGTTGTCAATTTTTTAAATTATTTATACTATTTATCAAAAACAGATATTTGTGTTAGTTAATAAATACATTTTTTGAGAGTAAATTTCATTTTAAGAGATTGGATGTCACGTTCAAATGTAAATATTTCATTTGGTCCCCTTAAAATTTAGAAAAAAAGAACTATTAAATGAATATCATCAGGTGCATGTTAAACAATAACGCGTTGAATAAAATTGGTCCGGAGTTGATGTCATTCCGAATCAAACTTTTCGAGTAAAAGTTCGATTCGGGATCATTAGTTATCAAAATATGTAAAACGAACCAGAATACAAACTATTGTACGCACAAACATTTTTTTAAAAACAGCAAGAGCATTCTGTATAAACGTATATATACATAGAGAACAGCATTGAATAATATTGTTTCAAAGGTAATGTTGGGATTATTTTTATAGATATAATGGGTGATGTGTGAAGTTAGTTGATAATAAAAATATATCGAAAAGTTGAGAAACTGATTCCTTATTAGTTAAAAAAATTTTTAATTATGATACAGCGAAATCTCTCTAACATGAAAAAAAATGTATTCGTACATATGTACTGTAAATTCTGTATACTTTGAGCATATTTTTTTTCTATGTGGGCCCGTATTTCAGAACTTCTCCAATCAAAACCCCCATTTTTCTTTCGCATTATTATCGTAGAAGGTTCGATAAGGTTTTCTTGACCGTGATGGCCGCAGGATTTTTTAAACATGAAAAAAGCAAAGAAAAAAAAAATGGAACATGAAAAAAGAAAGTAAGTCAAAAAAAAAAGGGCAGTGAGCTGAGCTTGGCTTAAGAGCATCCTAGAATTTTATGTATAACCTTATTCATTTTCAAATAAACCTTTTACCACAAAAAACACTGTATCTACATTTTTTTTCATTATTCGTTTTCGAGGGTTACTGTAGTAATTTTGAATCTTTGCTTGGGTAGATATTATTCAGCATGTGACACTCTGTGACAAAAATAATGTTATATTAATAAAAAAGAAATGTTATATTAGTATTTCAGTACATTGTATCACGATTATCCCACATAACAAAGTCATTTTTTCTCGATTCTTTTCTCCGTGTAAGGATCTCAAATAGTGGAGATATAGAAAATTTATGTTCCTTAGAAATTAAATTTATGTAAGTCCTTTTAAAATTAAAAAAAGTTATTCAAGAAGTAATGTTTTATTACAAATCAATTTTTGAATAATAACCGTATTTGAGCAATTAAGTACACATTTTTTTACTACTTCAACGATGAAGTAGCCGTATGATTATTTTTCAATAGCTATGATGAGCATTTGAACTTAATTCAGTTCTTTACAAATATTTCATTGAGATTTAAAATAAAAAAATCTAAATATGTGCTTTAATCTCTCTCAGGAAAAATGTGAATGGAAATGGAAATATTGCTTAGAATTATGAATCTTGAGTTCAGACACAAACCAAAAACGGAGAGGACAGCAGTGTGTTCAACAACACCGGCAACGTTGCTGATCTGACAAGTGTAGTTGCCACTGTGGTTTGCAGTGACGCTATTAATCGTGAGGATGCTGGAAAATGGCGAATAGTTGCTTATCTGAATGTTGTTGGTCCCATGTTTTGATGCGTGTTCAGGACTAGCATCTTTGAATATCTGAATTGGTTCGTTGTCCATCAACCATGTGATGTTGAAAGGCTGATCTCCCTCACTTGTAGAGCACATTAGTTGTGTCCTCATTCCCTCCATAACTCCATTCTCGAAAAAAAACGGCGAGATCCGGGGCGGAACTACAAGGGTAGTTTTATACGAAGTAATAGCCACAATGTCTCAAAGCAAATGAAGACACGTGAATCAACGCGATATATCGCGAAAAATGTACTTGCTAATATTACATATTTATACGTAGTTATATTATTTCATTCGCAGCGAAAATGTATTTATTTTCTTTTGCCACGAAATTTTTCGGATTTAAGGCACAACGTTATTGTGTTTGATTATTTTATTACTTACCAAATAATAATAATCGATATAACCAATCATCAATAGTAAGAATAATAATAATGATAACTATAGATATACAGCTGATAATATTATCAATATAACTATTATTTACCTAAAGTTGCAAACGTAAAAATTTAAGTAAAATATTATAGCAGATCAACAATTACTTATTTACGTTGATAATGCAAAATGAGAAATCAATTGGAGATTCATATATATGAGTTGTTTCAAAATTATAAAATAGTGTCAGATTTATAAATTTATATGAAAACAGACATTCATGTTGTGATATTATTAATTTTTAAATATTAGAAATGCCCAAATGGATTTGGGGAAAATATTAGTTAATATTACACCAACATATTGAGGCTATTTCAAGAATTCAATTTTATGGTAAAATTTTATATTACATTTTCAACAAACAAATATACATGAACCCAACGTAATGAATGAATAAATAAATAAACAAGATGAGGATTATTGAATGTTATTGCTTTATGCTAGAATTTTTTTTTTCATTTCACATATTCAATTTATTTTGTTGGTTATTGAAATCGCTAACGTTGAAAATGCATATTTTTCAATTATTATGTTTTATAAGCTGCTTAAAACATTATAAAAGATTAATAAAATATTATTGACTTGTAAAACTAAAAGCTATATAGGTTCTAAATCTGCAGAGATTGTAGCTACCATTTTATTTTATTTCATTCTTCTATAGTAGTCTTTTTAAAAACAAAATATTGAAAAATAATTTCTTGTGAGTTTCTGAAATTAATCTTAATTTTATAAAAACATTTTATTTGTCTTTCGGGCAATGTTGAAGGCTACTAAAATTAAGTTCATACTACTTCGCCATGCTTACCCATACAATATAGGTTTTGGCATTTAAATATTTTATTAATAACAAATTGAATAATTATGTTCATTGTTCATTTATGTGAGGTGGATGGGGTAATGAACGTGGAAATTTAAGAACACATTATTTATAAGAATTAACGTACAATAAAAAATATGTAAAATAATCAACTACATTTGTTTTGAAGATTGAACATAAATGGCGTCTTTTTACTTTCAGCTGAATATTAAAAGACCCTGTCCTATAACATTTATAAAACTGAAAAGGATCCATGATTTATATGTAAAAATCATGTTCAATACCTCCCTTATTAATGTTAGTGTAGTACTTACCAAGAAAAAAAATTAAGAGAATAGTCACTATAATCATAAGAGTATACTTATATTTTAAGTGATACAAACTTAACTTGAGTAGCCACATCGATAAAAAGACATCGCCCAAAACGAACAAAAAATTAATGTCCATTATTTTTTATATTTACTACATCAATGCAACAAAAACATATCCATATATTTGTTTCATGATCTATATGTTATCAGGAAGAACATGTGAAATCCACTACCCGGCTTATGTTTCGTGCCACAACAAACATTGTTCTACGTAATACGATTGGTTCCCATATATACTCGTACATACGGATACCGTACTCGAACGAACAGTTATCGAGTAGTGTCCATTGTGAGAGCATTGGACGGAACAATACAATTTGTATTTCATTATCTGCAATAGTCAGAAGTAAATATAGATCGCTCTCTAGAGTTTACCATGGTTCTTGAATATTAAATATCATCACGCTTGGGAAAAAAAAATAATTAAAAATAAAACAAGCAGAAAACTCTTGAAATTAATCAAATTAACACACGCTTTCTTGAATAAACTACAATCGATTCAATTTCTGCAAATGAATATTATCGATAATAAGCCTATTTTTATTCAATAGCATTCAATATTAAATCCTTATCTCGTTTAGCCATATGAATTTTTCAACTCTACATAATCCTACCTATCATATTTATAGTAATTTTTTAAACCACCATACACAAAAATATGAATATATTATTGAAATTTACTTTATTATATAATATAATATTGATAAATGATATAACGCAACATTTTTTATGTATATATATATATTTATAAATTTATATATATATTCATAAAAATAGATGATTATCAACTTTACTTAACAGCCCAAAGTAAATACAGTGACAACACAATAATATAGATCAACATATTATATTTTATTTCCATCATTCCTAAAATGTAAATATTACTCCTACATAATACTGTAGCGAAATATAATGACAATTACTCGACGATAAATTTATTTAAATGTGCGAGAAAAAATCAGTCCAATTACACAACTCAAAAATGATAAATATTACTTAGTTCAAATATATGTAATAAATCGTATTATAATGATACATGTAATGTCTTCGGTAACTAATGTTTAAGAATTTCATTTACTTGTGCATAATATCTAATACTGTAGGGTTGTAGGAATGCTCCAAAATAATTTAATGTCAAATGAGTAAAATATGATGAATGTCGTAATGTTATATATAATAAAGAGCGATGTGTGATGTGTACCGTTGTCACTAAAGTGATGAAGAGTTTTAAGAGCGTGCAAAGTGGCGTGCAAAGACCATGCTGGTTCCATTCATACATGTAATATACATCACATCAGATAAAGAGTAAGTATTTTTACAAATCATATATCAAGAGTTTGATAAATTAAAGTCATATCTCATGAGTTATTCATAATAAATTTAAAGCCTATTTTTTTGTAAATATTCATTTTACCTTCCTTTGCAGGATACATTTTGTAATATCTGAATTTTATTTAATTTATATAACAGTCCGAACAAATGTAATTAAATGAAAATAAAATATTTAGCTTATACATACATTTCACCTTACTAAATCCCAAATAACTCATTTTTAAAAACACTTAAAAAACTGTAAGTCTCTTTGGTATTATTATACTGGAAAATATTATTACAAATAGATCTAAATGCAACTTGGTTTGTCCATATTATCTACTTAGAGATTTTTAATGGATGTACATTACAACAAAATACTAAATCAGATTTGATAAAAACTACCCTGGTAGAAATTTGTTGAGTATTATGCTAGTGCCAAGTTAGCTTTTATACTTTATATGTATTTTGTATACAGACACTAAATTACACGAGATAGATTTTCACCTGGATTTCTTGGGTGTTTATTATGAAATAACTTTTTTAATGAAAAATGTCCGAAGTCGGTATCTTTATTCGTCTTTAAAATACGTGAGATGAAAAGAAGTTTACTAAAATTCATGTCGCAAATTGTTCGCAGATTTTTTTTTTATAAAAAAAAGCCACTCAATTAAATTTAATAAAAACTTAATAAGTTTTTTAGATAGGAGGAATGAAAAGAAGTCCACAATTATACACACAGACGTCTTTCTAATAGTTATGAAATCAGACTCTAGGAGCCTTAAATTGTTGAAGTTGTTCATTCAGAAAATTAGACCCATTACAATATTTTTCAAACTCAAATTAAAAAATGTGGCCTGTTTTAAGTTTAAAATTGATAATTGGAAATATTGAAGTGGAAATGATATTTTACATGATTTTTTATCAATATTTTTGATGAGTAAAAGATCTGTTTAATAGGTAAAGACCAAGAGTAGTAACATCAGAAGAGAATTCGGCAAGAATGATATAGAAAAACAATAAAATTTTTGAGAAAAATCTGAATGAATAGTATAAAAATAACAATAACAATTTTATTTTTTAATTAGATTCAAACTTCTCAATATTTAATTAATTAATTATCATTGAAAATTACGATTAATTTATGTTCAATTAATAAATAAATATATGTACATAATAATCAAATTTAATCATCATTGACCAATTTTACTTGATTTTGTTCGTTTAAAAGACATTAATAGACGGAATGAAGATTCTTTTTTTTTATCATTTAAAATGGCAGAATTAAACATTCTTAAATATTCATTGGTCTCAGTCGTAGAACCTACATTCTTTAGGAAAAATTCAGTCTTCATCAAGGAATCGTAAAAAAGATTAAATTTTTCGACTTGGGATAGAAAATTAAAAATTGGACAAAACAGTGTTTCATTTTTTGCTATCTCAATTAATTATCACCATTCTACTAAATTAAATACTTTAATTTGTAAATTATGTAAACATTTTTATTCTACGCAAATGAAAAAAATCTTTTCACTTTCATTATTGCTTTTTCTTAATATTTAAAATAAATTTTTCATCATTTGCTCATTTTTAATACTTGTCAAATATCCCTTGGTTAAACTAGTTTTAATAAGAATCTAAATAGCACTTTTTTACGCCTAGAAGTTTATTTGTACTTTAAAAAAAAATTACTCAAGCTAACAGTAAATGTGCTCTATATGTACTTGATCTTTACAAATAACCATGTTACTTTTTTTCATTCTTTTTCTATCAGAAGAACTGAGTAGAAATAATTAAATCTAATCTGACCAACGGATTCAACTTCATTACATTCAAGTAGATTTTATTTCTATCTGGGATAGGTTTTATTTAGTTTAATTATATCGGATACGAACTGGTTCCTTCTGATTGCATCTAAATAAATGTCTCTTTACGTTAGAATAGTATTAGCTAATTTCTATTTTATATTTAATTAAACCGGAAGTATTTGGTCTCATTGAAATTATATTTCCATCTGTACAACCTTAATATCTGTAAATCGGATTATATCTCATTTCTTACCAAGTAATTTTATACTGCTATTTAACTATTCTAATTGAATATTAGTAAATGATTTACTACAATTACAAACTGTATATGATGGAATGTTTCATAACTTATTACAATGATTGACATCGAAAAAGTGTAGAGTTTTTCTGATATTTTTAACAGGTTTAACTTTCTAACGTCTATTAAACACCAGTGACCCATTAAAAGAAATTTATCTAAAATGTGATGTTCTCGATCTTTCTTATTTTATTTATTATTTGATTACTTTTACAAATGTTTTTTTCATTATCTAATAGTTAAATAGGAAAAAATGTCGTTTTTTTTTTAATATTTGATAATTTTGAAATTCCAAAATTAAAAAATGAGTTTAATTTTCCACTCAAAAAGAGATTTTATGTAAAATAGATTATTTGTAAAAAAAAACGATTTTTGAGATTGGACACGGATTAAAATATTTCTATTTTCTTCCCTCCAGTTTAATTTTAAATTTGACAGTTAACCGGAGTGCGAGCAACTCATATATCAAAATTTGATAAAAAGATGTATCTATTTTCAATCCACACGTGAACTGATAAAAATCAGCTAATTTCCAAACTTCTTGATTTTTTTAACGTAATGACTGATCTGTCATTTGTTGAAAAATATTCCCTGTTTAACTTATAGCATTTTTTTAATGGTTACCGGTTAAGGTTCACTTGCAATGAAATTAAAACAAGTATATTATTTAATGTGATATAACATATTTGATGGAGAGATTTAAATTTAACAGAAACAATTTGTTAAGAAAGTTAATGAATAATTGATCTGGTATATTACATTTATCTTATGTCAAAATGATTCTAATTATCAATCCAATAGAATTAGTTATAATGGATTTCATTCACAGGAAGGAGAGTACTAAAGTACTTGGACCGATTACTGATCCTTCACAAATCTACATGTATTTATGTACATTGAGGGGTTTCTGAGTATTGAAGGGTCACAAGTATTAATCTGAATGGTGGCATTTTCATTTGACTTATTTCATTCCTTATGTTAACAAGCCAATATTTGTCATCTAATGCAATGACGTAATCTCAATATGATTATACATCAATATATCTTCTAATATTGTTATTCAATTAGACTAATTAAAGCAGAAAATTCAATTAACTATTGTTGAGAACAATTATCCTGTAAATTAAATTACTTATTATTGCTTATATACGTATACTCTTTCTATACATTTTCGTATATACATATTTTCGAAGATGGATCTTCCACTAAATTTATTAAATTGAATTGTATTGTAAATAGTATTATTTGTCTT
Organism: Chelonus insularis; assembly: GCF_013357705.1. Lineage (NCBI taxonomy): Eukaryota > Metazoa > Arthropoda > Insecta > Hymenoptera > Braconidae > Chelonus > Chelonus insularis. The sequence continues at coordinate 4,336,378 of NW_023276783.1, read as the reverse complement.
TTCAAAGTTTGAAATGTAATGAGACTGTGAAGAAGAAATAACTTTATAATAGTTTATTTTCTACTTTAATAACCACAATATTTGTTTGAAATTAGTACGATAAGAATGAAGTTAAAAAGTTTTAGGAACAAACACAGAGATAAAAAGTTACTTCAATTAATAAAATATTCTACCGAAGACTTTTACAAAAAAAATCTTTTTAGTTTGCACAAATAATTTACAATGATTTAATGTTATTATTTCCTCTCAGTGTAAGCTCCTCTTCGATAATAATTGAAGATAGTTTTAAAATTTAATAATAACATTATCTTCTCATTAAAAAATGTATAGATATCAATCATTTTGATAAATTTAATAATTTTTGAAGTTATTTTTTTTTTGTTCAACATTATTACTCTAAAAGTAAGCATTATAATTATTAGTCGATCAATCACACATTGGATGTGTCTAATAAAAATCAGATATTACAAAAATAGTTACTGTGAATAATTCTTTCATAAAAGGATTTTCCATTCATGTGAAAATATTTTTCTACGAATTCACGAGACTTTTTAATTACTTTAATCTTGTCTTAATTATTTTAAAAACATAAAACCAGAGATATGCTTCAATTAATCTAAAATATCGTGCATAGGAATTGTAGAAAAATGAGAATTTCAAAAGACCAATCATGATGTAAAAAGTAAAGACCCCAATCGCAGACATTGGAAGTACAAAGTTTCATAAGTGAAATAGGAAGCTGATGAAGAATGAAATTACTCTAGTAGAAATTAAATCAAGGCACTGACCAGTTCAATTTTAAAATAATCTTTAAACTTTAAGAACTCTTCAAAGTTGAGTTCAATATCCTTAAAATTAAATTCATTCGGCATTCAAAAGTGATAACTTCGATCAATAAAGATTCCAATTACAGAATTGTTTGTTCAAGGGGCTTGTATTATAAGTATTATCATAATCATAACTATGATATTTTTTATATTACAGCTATAATTATAAATAACGATACGATTATCGAAAATATTTCGAAATAGTTCTCCATGCAATTCACTTTACCTAAATATGTACATAACATAATCAAAACTTTCAACCAAGTTCTATTTACAAAAAATAAATATCCAACTGTATTAAAATGAATGACTTGACTTATTAATATTAATATTGATGTCATCATTTTATTTTATAACTTCTGGGCAGTGTCTTCAATTGTACTATACGACATTTAATTAAATTTTTACTGATACAAATAAAATGGATATAAAGCTAATCTTAAAAGCTAATGAGATATCAAATATAAATTGATTGAATGAACAATTTAAAATGTGAGATATGCCTGGAAAATTTCTACTAGAGAATAACGATAGAAAAATAGACGAAAAGAAAAGGATAGCAGTGTGTGTTTAGTTGGTGCTGAGTAATAGACACCAACGGTTCGTTACCGTTGACAAGAAGGAGTGTAGAATGAGCGACGGTTGCAGCACCATTGGTCACGCGACAGGTATACGTGCCATTATGTGCGGGTGTAATTGTGCTAACACTCAGAGCACTGTTAAAAGCGTCATACTGACGTATGGTGATTGTTTCTTCAGGGGATTGGCCATAGCCGTGAACTCGTGAAGATGCTAATTTTTGTCCACCAATATTTGATTTCTTGGCATTTCCAGAAGTGCTGGCATTCGAATCTTCATCTTGTGTCTCAATGGGCTTGTTATCTTTGAGCCATGTAAATGTTAGAGGCAGGTCACCAGTCACAACAACGCACTGTATGCTAGTACGATCGCCTACGTTTAAATCGCGAGCAAAACTGAAAGGCGTGATTTTAGGTGGCACTGAAAGAACAATACAGAAATAGTGGTGGCATTCCATCAAAAAGCTCATGTGAACATTGGATAGAAAGAAGCGATATATACATGTAGAAATTAAGAGGCATTTACTAACTTCTGATGGCTTCAGGGCTTTTTAATCAGCACACTATATACGAATATCTCGTACTGCTTTTGTGTACACTAAATAATAAAAATAGTATTTATATCACGTCAAAACTCAAAGAATTTATGATGTTGTCAAAGACTTCTTTTATTAATTTTGTTAATAGTTGTTAGATTATCAACATTGCATTTATTGTATTCTTTATGTAATTACATACATTTACGTTATTGTTGCATTCATTATCTTTTTATTTTCTTTATTCCAGCTGAATGAAATAAACACTAACCATTTTTCGCTGAATCAGTTAAATTATATTTACCTAAACAAAATAAGAAGGTTTACTGGTTTATGTCATTTCTAAATTTTGGACTTTACATAGTTTTTGTAGACTAATATCATTAGTTTTATTCTCAAGCGTACCTTCTGCATGACGTAGATAAATATAATGATAAGCCTGGAATTTATTATGTACTCATTGTTGCAATGAACAAACACTACTATGCATTAATGTGTGAACTTTATGGTACGTATTTTAGTGATAATGAAATGTAACTATCAGGGTCCGATGAGATTAGCTTTTAGAAGAAATAACATTAAATTACACTTGAATCAATCAATAGAGATAGTTGTGGGAAAGCTCTATCTATCTTATTGAAAATTATCAAACAGAATGAAGAATGAAAGTGATAACTTTTAAGCCTATTAGAGATTATATATTATTCAAAGGTTTTAAAGTTTGGCACTAATTCACTTTAATTTAACATATTATACATCTATAAAGAAGTAATATGCATGTTCATATCAGTTTTTTATTCATGACCATTAACTGATAAACTGTATACTTTTTAGTTCATAAATAAATTGATGGATCATTCAAATATTGAGCTTTGAAGTAAAGATAAAGTACTGCTGGTCTTTTATTATAAAAACAAATAAAAAATTGAAAATATTTTTAACAAAAATTTAAAAAAAAATTAAAGTTACTATGTGTGAGGATTTTTCACACACTATTATGTGTGTAAAAAGTGTCTATCGATATACCAAAAAAAGTCTTAAATGTACAATAATGAACAATTATTATTTATTGTAAGTAGATCATAAATAAAAAAAATCTATCATCTAAAATTTATTTTAAGGACTATTTTAAATTGTTTAATAAACCCTATTGAGATTTTATTCAGATAATTTAAAGCCAGATTCACTGGAAATCTCAAATTTAAAAGTGTTTTATTTCAATACACTTAAAGTGTTTTAAAATGACGTCACCTATTAGATTAGCATTGTAGTCACCTTTTAAACACTTCCAAGCGCATTGACAGTAACTCTAAGTGTATTGAAATAAAACACTACGATTTGCAGTGTTTGGATCAGAGTATAGCATGATAAACCTGGATATAATGTAAATGTCATCACGTCCATCAGTTATTCAGAACTTTATCAATAATTTTTTATCAATCTCTCTTCATTTTTCATTTTTTGATATAATTTCGGATTATAAATGAATTACAGAGAGGAGTAAACAAATATAATCTCATATCCTTGATATAGAATATTATAATTTAAACTATATAGAAACTTTATAATGAAGCATCGTCCAAAATGGTATCTCTCTTTTTTAAAATGAATTAATGGAAATAACTGCAAAACTGATACATTTTTAGTGAGCATATTTAATCATTTCTTTTCATCGTAATTAATTTTAACTATATATTTAACGTATCTGTGCAGTTCAAACCTTCCTATTTTTTGCGTCATGGTAATGTAAATACCTTATGTAATTTTTTAAACATAAAAAGATCTGAATCAACAATCACATTTTATATATTTGAATTAATAATATTTGAAGAAGAGAGTAATGGTAAAGTATATAAAATAAAAATACTCTATTCTACAGATATTTTATTTTTATGTAAACATAATGTTACTTCATAATTTACTCAGCTGGAATATGAATGTACACACAAATTTAATTTCCTATTTAATAAAAAAAAATTCAATTTAAAAAGAAGTACGCTTTAGTCAAATTGGAAAAATACGTAAATCTACTTAAAAAAAAAATGCTTACCACAAATAATCATATCATTTCGTTTATGTATTCGATATTATTTAATCGATAAAAAAGCTATATATATATATAGATATATATAAACGTACGAGACATTCGATTTGGCAGAGTCTCAGGAGATTGCATTCTTGCTATTTGGCACAATTTCGCTGTAGAATAAGAAGACAAGTGAACCAAAAAAAATCTAGTGCATCTTGAGAATTAATCAAGTCGACGACAATATTTTATCAATTTTAAACAAAATCATGTGTAATATATTTTAATTTTTAATATTTATAATCGTCATTATGGATATTTAATGTCTTGAGAATAACAGCGAATTTGTGTCTAAAAGTAAATAGCATTGCTAGTTAAATTGTCAGAAAAAAATAAAGCTAATTTTCTAGGCAGATGGTATTGACGTCTCGATAGAAAGAAAATTTACACATAAATGAGATATTCGCGATCACGCTCATATACATGTATATATCTTCGTCGTAGACATAACAGTGAGATATGTGCAGATATGTATATCATATTGGTATATATCTCAGAGCAGTGAACGAGCTCGTGCAGGACTGATGCATGAGCGGTGCAGTGAATTGTGGTGGTCCCGTGTGCGGTTATTTCCGAGTGTTGGTAGACGGATATCTATATACATGTATATATTCTTATATACACATATATTTACATGTACACAATATAAAAATATATTAAGAAGTGATACTATACCATATTTAAAGTAGCACTCTAAAAAATGTAATACTAAAATTATTTTTACCCTTTCAATGCATCCATCAATAATGAATGACTGTATTTTTCTCAATGCACAAAAATAATCCGTTTTTTTTTTCATCTACGGAAATTGGTTTCAAACGCAATTTAAATTATGAACTGCATATTACGTGAAAATCATTTAATTATTATTCATTAAAAATTATTAATTTGATATATTATCGCATCGATGTAACATTTCCATATTAAATTCAATTCGGCTGTCATTTAATACAGTGATGAGCAATTCGCGGCTTGCTAATTATTTATCTGCGGTTTACTAAAATTATTTGTCAACGATCCACTTCTACAAAACTAAAGTAAACCTTTTTCAGTATTTCTCACTATGAATGTATGGAATAACTTTAAAAATTACTCAATTTTGAATTAATCATGAATTATTACAAAAATAGATTTATTATATAAGCAAAAACTGCTCATTACCAATAGATTCCATGTCATTGGAATAATATTACACTAATTTCACGGGACCAAAACAGATATTCCATCTCTCTTCCTGTGACTTCTAAAGTTTAAATAATTAATTAAAAAAAAAATATTAATGTTTGACTGGATGAAAATTTTGATAAAATAATATCACTACGAGATTTGTTTTATCTTGAATATTAAAATTAAAAAAAAAATTAACATCCATAAATAAAACTGATTGATAAAATAATAAAATATTAATGAATAGTTGTTGACATTCATTCAATTTAGAATTAAAGCTAAAAGTATTTCGAATAACTTAGTGGATATTAATATTTATATGTTGATATTTTTACCATATTGATTAGCACAATCTCGACATTGATACCTTCTATATCAAATTAACATAATTGTTCACGTGAAATAAATATTAAATGGTTAATTATTATAATTAGATATGAATTATGGACAAATAATTACTTACCTAAAACCCGGACATCGACAGATCGTTGTGAGGTGTAGTTGTGTTTGTTGCGAGCAATGCATGTGTAAGTACCTTGATCTGCACTACGTTGAACAGTATCAATAGTTAAGGTTCCGTTTGCTACTCTTTGTCGTATATTCGTTGGCAATCTAGTACCATCTATGGATAAACATTATACACACATTATTTTAATAGTTTATTTACTTAAATACCAATTTGAATGTTTATTCAATTATCACCATACTTTTTTCCCATATGATTGACTCAATGGGATATCCTGCTACAGGGCATTTTATTTGAAGTTGTTTTTCAGCGATTGCCGATACAGTTTGCATTGGACGTACATACGGTAATCCTAAAAATATCAAATAAAAAAAATAAATAAATTTATATTTCAATCCAAACATAACAAAAAAATTATAAATAAACTTTTTTTTTAGCTTAGGGTTTTGTGTTGTAACTTTTAAATTGCGAAAAGAGTGAGCAAACGAATGTTTGATTTGAAATAATATGTAATAGATGCTTAAAGGCAAAAATAATTTACATTGAAAGAATTATTATTCAGTGATTGCAATGAATAAATTTACTTGAAAAGAAATGATCAATGGCCTTTTTTCTTTTAATCATTTTAATAATTTATGCTTCAATATGCTGTTTGACAAAAAAATTATTGAATATCTTGTGAACTAATTTATATTTTACGGTATAATAGCCTTACTTATCTTACTTATGTAATTATAGGTAGCCATTATAAATTAATAATTGATAGAAATATCAATCAGTTTAAATGTCTAATTAAAGAGAAAAAAAGAATCTGAAATGTTTGATCTAGTTTTAGTTTTTAGTATTTAGCTTTTAGTGAAATTCTATTCTCTTAGTTAATTTTGGAGTTTCAACTCTTTTTTACAAATAATACTTTAGGTTTCGAAAGAACCACAATTAGAGAGATTCAGTCATTTTTTAATAACTCATATCATCATTTTGTTATTTGATGAAATATTTTTCCAAGCAAGGTCTGTAATATTGAATTTCCACTATGGTCAATAACATTTCTTTATCTAACTAGAAAAGAGAAAAAAAAAACTGTATCATAAATTATTCTGTTATCTGAGGTAACTTTGAAATGTTTCAAAATACAAAAAAGAACAAAAATAATCGAGCTTTGCTATGAAATTTTTTCTATAGTGGTAATATAATACAAAATTATTTTTAAATTTGTTTTAAAGAATCATTATTTATTAAACAATAAAAATCATTAAAATAGGTGAATAAAGATGTTTATAAAAAATTTAATAACAGATTCTATCATATTCATTGTTAATTAGTTAATATTTTTTGTTTGGAAATTTGGTCGTTTATAATTTTTTAAATACTATTGAATCAACCTAAATAAAGCTAAAAAAAATGCATTTATTATTTCCAGATTTATGAATGAGTAAAAATAATAATGATAAATAAAGCAAAATTATTGCATTAAAAAAAAACAAGAATATTTGATATAAAATATATAAAATTGATCTGTGTATAAACGGATTTACCTTGTTTTATAGTCTTGTGCGTTATATCTATACTCTGATTATATTCATGCCTTCAAAGCTTTTGACGATTATTTCCACTCACCATAAACATTAAGCCTCGCTGAATGAGATGCTTCGCCTGCTCGACTTGCAGCTGTGCAATGATATTCTCCACTGTCCTCGGATTTAACCGAAGATATGTTGACGTGAGAGATTACGTCTCCATATACAGTAACATACTGTCCAATAAGTAGACGATCATTTTGCGGCAGTGGGAATCCATCGAGTAGCCATGAAATTTGAGGAGTAGGATTACCAGCAGCACTACATTTTAAAGAAACTGATGGCCCTGGTTGCATTGTTTGCTCGATGAAACGATAAACTAATTGTGGTGAGATTTCTGTGGTTGGAAAAAAAAATTACTTTATTGGTATTGTATTAGATTTATGCCCATATAAATATGAATATTTTATTAAACTTCTTATAGACAAGTTATTATAACATCATTTTTACATTTTAAAACATTTGAAAATATATTAAAAGGTTTTTAAAGAGATGTATGTATGTACGTATATCTGTTTTTTTTTTGTTTTAAATATCTCGAGAATGGATGTCGATATTGACTTCGTATAAATTTCATTCGGAAGATAATGCAATGAAAATCTACAAGAAGTTTCAACAAACTCGGTCAAGTCGTTTTTTTTTTATAACAAAAAATTAAAAAATAAATTCAATGATAAACAATACGGAAAGTTTTTACTGTTAAAAAATTAATATCTTTAACCATTTAAATACATAAAATATTGCTCTTAATGACGACACATGATTGTTAACAAATGTATAGGGTAGTTCTTATGTAATTAATATTTTTATGATTAACTCGATGAGTCTAGAATTCAGTAATCGTAAAGAAAAACGGGAGCAACTAGAAATGACGGGTTTTCAAGTCAAAGTTAATTAAATAATACCATTTAAGAATGAATATTCACTGATTCATTTTCAGAAGGTATAGAAAAATTTATTATTGAGCAAACATAACAATGACTAGAAGAACAGAGATGATAATAACGTCGAAGAATAATTTAGACTTACAGTAAATTTTCTATTATTTTGGGACTTTGGGGTTATAAGTTATAAAGGTATAAGTATAAAGGTCCAAAATACTAGAGGCTAAAATAATGGAAGTTTTACTGTAATACCAAGATAATATGAAGTTTAACAACAAAATCATTGGACAGAAGCGTAAATCGGTGACGATCGGTCAGTAAAGCAGTAGTATTAGCAGTTGGATTTCTTCTACCCAGGAGGTGCACTCTTTCTGGACCAAAGTTTACGCCAATACTAGGTAACGACTCAAGACTCATCATGTAACAACAGTGATAATCGGACGTGTAACTTTGTAGGGGTAAACACCCTTTACAACACCCCTAAAAGTTTGACTTCTGATGACGAGGAAAATGCCAAGAAAAACAGAAACGGGTAAGGACCTCGAAGATGGAGCTATGATCTGTCTTTTCTAAACGGTGCCGATAACAGACTATGACCCTCAGTGACAGTATACGACCACTGCCCTCTGGGCTTTATCGGTCAACCGGATGATGACCTCAGTTGCTGGGCTAAGACCTCAGAGTCACTAATCGGAAACGCGGAATATGAATACCGGCTTGCATCCTTAGCTACAAGGAAGGAAACTTATAAATTAACTTATACTACTCGTATACGTATTGGAATTTGTTGGATTGAGACCTCCAGGTAGGTTACAACTTCACCTTCTCCAAGCAATGCCTTGGTTTAGAGTTTCGACCACAGAGTGGGCTTAAAGCTCTAAAAAAATGAATCTTTGAATAATCATCAGTATTTAATAACAGCATGAATCAAGTCTATCTAAAATTTATTTGAATAAAAAATGATCTCAGAAATATAAATGTTTTTAATCATAAGTAGAGCTTTTCCAATCATGATAAAAAAAAATCTATAAAATAAATGGATTCAAGAATGTTACTGTAACATAAAAAATTCAATTTCAATCTGTATTCCTTTTTTGTCCAGAATATAATGATTTTTATTAAATATGATTTACAACTTATTCGTTAGCTAAAAGGTAAGTTTCTCACTATATTGCGAGTACTTCATACTGGGTCATGATTTATATAAGGTTTAAGTGAAATAAATCTTAATCTAGACGTTTCTCACGTCAAAAATATAATAGAAAAATATAGAACATAAAAACTTTATAATCCGAAAAAATTGAATAAATCCTTTCAAAATACAACAGCGAAAATCACTATTTTTTAACGATTTTTAATTATTTTCACTATTTTATTTTAGAGAAAAGAGATGATAAATTATTGAAAATCATTCATTTTGATTTTTAAAAAATAATTCATTCTAGTAGAATTATTCTATTTATTTTAAAAGCGAAATTGAATAAAAGGTGTTAAATAAATAATCGATAAAAATTGTTCATTAATTAATCATCCCTTTAGCACACAATTAATTATTTAATCGTAAAAACTCTTTTCAATTTTCATCTGTTAATTATTAATATAAATTTATCTAATACTTTTTAATTTTTAAAATCATCTATCAGATAATTTTATCACAACTCTGTAAAAAACATTTAAAAATTTATATTTATTGAAATTTAATAATAATTAAACAATTTAAAAAATATTTATGTATATGAATTTACTCATAAATTCATGTGGAATCGTTAAGTACCTGATTAAATTTTTTTATATTTTATTTTTTTATTGTTCAATGATATAAAAAAATCTACATTTAGCATATCAATGGTCCTCTGAATTAAAAGTTTCTAGAGATTAAAGAAGGGAATATTGACGAGACCTGATCATGCTGCTGAGATTACTTGGAGTAAAAATTTTCATGGGAGAAGCAGCAATTTATTCGCGCTTTCGATGATTCGTTTAATCCCAATAAGAAGATTCAAAGATGAGACTTTTTTCAAGGATTAATCATCTTTCATATCAAATATATTATTTTTTCGCAGTTTTGATTCCTAAAATAGAATTGATTAAAAATAAGCCTCAATAAAAATATTTCCATCACCATCAATAAATCAATAAATATTTCACATACAATTTTTGATAAAAAATTGCAATAATGTATTAAACGAATTCTCTACATTTTTATTGTTTATTAAATAATTGAATTGAAAATAAATTCTTGTTTCGTGAATATAATAAAATTGAGTAGCTAATAGGATTAAAATTTACTTTCAGCTAACTGCAATGCATCAGCAAGTGATTTTATATAATAATAGAATAGAAAGAGGAAGTGTTTTAGAACAATATATTAGACTTTTCAGACACTTAAGGGGTATTTAGAATAGTGCTGAAACCACAGAAACCTCGTTAACGTATGCAAATCTAGACTAACTATCCTGTACAACTCAAGACTATGTTGTAACTGAATGTATCCATGTATGTATGGTTGTTTGTACATAAATATGTATATCTACACACATCATGTCTTATTAGATAATTCTGACAACCAACCAACATACAAATGAAATCATTTTATCATTGGCACGAGAATTAGCTGATAATACATCGTTGTGGTTAGCCATTTTAGAGCTTATATGAACAAAAATTCACGGAAATTATATGAATTGTTAGTAATTGGAATTTCATAACTGGTGAAGTGACTGGAGCAATAACTTTGATTTTTCATTTCTCTTGATTAAAAAAACTGTTAAAAAAGTTTTAATTTTTCTGTGTGTATTACATTTGTTGTACACGTTCAATTTTTGCATCAGCTATAGGTTCATATGTTCTTTTACAATTAAAAGAATTCCAATTGTTGATTGTAGTTGGAATCATATTATTGCATCACCATGAGTTTAATTGATATACGTGATATAAATACTAAGTTTAAATTTGCTAATTTAATTAACGAGTTTCAATAATATAATGCTTCAACATCATTATTTTTTTAGAGTCATTTGAGGGTAAGTACATAATGGTATATTTTTTTAGGTTCAGTTTTAGAACTATTTTTTTATCATTCTATTCTTCGAACAATCAAAGCAAATATTTTCTATCGAATAATTCCTTCAAAATAGATGTAATTGATCAATATCAGAAGTCACTTTAAACATTTGTCAAATTGATAAATCTTAATTTAAAGTTATCAAAATTTCTCATAATTATGGGAAATTTTATGTATGATGAACTAATATCTTAGTTAAAATTCTTCTAGATGAAGAATTTTAATGCCTTTGAATTTTAGAGAATATTAGCAGAAACATTGAATTTGGTATTAATTAATTAAAATAATAAAAGATGTTTTTTATGATTATATTATGATATGTAGAGCACGAGATTGAAATTAATTTTCACATTGGATTATATACGGTATCTACACTGAATATGTAGATTTCTCTTGCTGATGATGAAATTGAACTTCCTATCTACAGGAAATAAATTAACGTTTTGAGTTGACATACTACGATGAATGTTATATTATAATGACATGGAGAGTTATTCTCGTTAAATAAATACATCATTTTTTATCCTAAATCAAAAAAATTCAACTCCAAATGAAGGCTTTGCTATAAAAGAGCAGTGAAAATTGCTGTCTTATTGAAGATATTTATCATAATTATCTGTAATAATTTTTATCATTGTGTTAATAGAAAAGAATTCGAGAGATACTTTTTTCTGCAATTTAAAGCTTGGTCAAGTATGACCTTGTAGATTGCTTCCTATCGGACCTTTTTTTTTTACTAAATCAATAAATATATATTTACACAAATGATAAATCTGTTGATTCCTAAAAAATGTATATTTGATTCGATAATCGTTAAATTTTCATCACAATAATGTTTCGAATATTTCAAAAATAAATTATACATCAAAGCACAAAAAAAATATAAATTCCAATAAAATTAACCTACGTATTTCAGAAGCTGAAAAATGTAATTATTTAATTGAATAATTTAAAATGAAATTTTCAGCAATAGAAAATAATGAAACTTCCATTTGTTATATTATTATATATTGTTTTCAGTTCCAACATATTTAACTGTTATTTTTTTACTAGCACTGGTTATCATGAAATTATTTCAATAAAGTAAATCATATTCTACAGCCAAATAATGCTACAAATTGATCTAATAATAGTATAATAAAAAGCACATAGATGATGATCATGTGTGGTTGTTAATCATTATTTTGATGAATAGAGAAGCACTGTTTTCGTTAGCTACAGATATTAATTTAGAATGAATTAAAATTCCTTGAATCGAATAACTAAAAACAATCCAATCTTAATTAAGTATTATTCTAAAATGATCCATAATTACCAATTAATAATACAATTTTATCGTTTTGGTTAAAAAGGTAATTTTATAATGGAGCTTATTCGTTAAATACGTTAATTTTTGATTAAATAAAAATAAACAGTATTTATAATAAAGATATATCTCTGAGTTAAGTATCAAATGAGGAATTATTGAGAAGTTTTTAATTATCACTTTGCAATCAACGAATTTATATTATCAATCAATACATATATCAAGAATGAATCAATTATACTTATATTGGATAAAAAATTTCAACAATTGAAATATTACTTTTTCAATATATCGTCTTGTTTATATGATATAATAACATTACATTGACCAGAATGATCAATTTTATGTGTTTAAACAAGAAAAAGTATGATGTAGAGTTGTTAATACAACATAAAAACTAGAATCCTACGATTAAGATAATTTCTATTCATATGGATAGACATAAAACCACTTTCAATCGTGTGTTAAATATTGATTACATACTTTTTTATGTGATACGATTAAAATACTATATGAGAATACGCGATAACTAGGAAAAGGAGGGAACAACCAATAGCTCACGATTCATTGATCATCCACTCGACAGCACCAATGTTAAAACTATCACTATATTTCCATGACAAACACGTCGCCATGCATCTAATTGAAAATCGGTGTGTTTGAACAGATGGAAACAGAATGAGAAGGAAGATGAATTGAGCTTGCATGGTAGTAGAAATGCTGGTATTCTGCTTACCTCCCAGACGTAATTCAGCGATTCCCTGTGCCATCTCATGTTCGTTTCGTACAAAACATTGATACATGCCACGATCTTCCCGAGCTACAGCGCTAATAGAGATACGATCCCTTGAGATTAGGCTTATGTGATCACCAGTGCGCAATGGTTGACCATCTTTTAGCCAGTAAAGTGCTGCTTGTGGAAAACCATTTGCACTGCAAGTCTAAAACATCAACAATACTATTGATATATAATATGAAATATATAATACTTATCAGTGACAATAAAAAATATAAGACTTCTACCAGTGATGCAGGTTTTCCAAGATCAACCGTCTGTACAGCAGGTTGAACATGAACACTTAGTGGTGCTGAGACACTTAATCGAATTTCTAAATTTGCACTACCTTCCACGTTACTTGCAGTGCAAATATACGAGCCTGCATCACTTTCTTGAACACCTTGTATTATCAAGCAACCATCATGAACTATCCAATGGTTGGTGAGCTCTTCTATAGGCTCCTCACGTTGATCTTTGCGGAAGTACCACCTGAAATAGAATTTTTTTTGTAGAAAAAAATTATAAAAATGTTAAAAGAGATAAAAATTGAATTCTCGATACTCTAGTTTATAGAATTTCAATATGATTGCATTCAATAGTTGCTTCATTATTATTATTCAATTTTATGGTACTAAATTTAATGTCATTATTCAAAACATTAAATCGTAAGAAAAAGTTGAGAAACAAAAAATAATAAGAAACTTGTAATAATTTAAAGAAGAAGAATTATAATATAATTCGATAATCGAATTCAATCTGATCAGATGTAGTTGTGTATACATTACTATGAATTTTATTTTTACACTGAAAAATCAATATGTATTTCGATTGGAAGCTATTCCGAACATGTTCAAAACTTGGATTGAAAAAACCATTGTATAACCAAGTTCACATTTTATTTCAAACATCAAAGTTAAAAATTGACAAAATGAGATGCCGTTCAAAGTTTAAGTATCAAAGATTACCATCTTCTGAGAGATTTTGTAATGTGAAAATATGAATTATTCAACGTAGGAACGTAAATCGAGTACCAGTGAAAACCAATGATATTCAAAATAAAAAATCACAATTATTGATTGAAAGAGTTGTAAAAAGTCTATCAAGTCTAGTTAAAATGTCCTTTCAGCAAGACTAAAAAAAATCATCAAAAACATTTCATTTCTGTTTGAAAAATTTATTTATACAATCACTTGATTTTATTTGTTGAACAGTATTTCCATATGTTTTACTTTTATTTACCATCAATTTTCATCAGCTGAAGATTTACCACAATAAGAAGATGCTTTAATGAAAAAAATTTATTCCTAAGTAGAGGTGAATTTAGTGTGTAAGTAAACGTGGTTAGTAAAATTGAATAGCATAGAAAGTTAATCAATATTCAAAGTTTAAAATGAATCCAGAGAATTAAGGAAGCAATATTAAAGAAATGATATAAAAAATATACAGAGTATAAAAAGCTAATGATATTGGATTTCAGCATGTGCATGTTGCTCTAATAACCATGAATCTCTCTGTCATCTCTTAGTACATAACTTTACGTGAAAGATCCACATAACTTGGAGGGTTCTACAGTCTCTCACCACAAACCTGCGCCAGAATTCTGTAATTTTGGTAGCACAGTAGGGGTCCATTTTGTGTAACATCAAGAGTAACATGAAAGCTCGTACTAGAGCACTTTCTATCAGCAACTTTCATATAATTCGAGACCACGTCACGTACACAGGCTATTCCGATCTTTCAATCGACGCATGAAATCACGGCTGATTTTCAAGTCAGCGTTCTGTGAATAACGACCTGAACCAACTAACGAGATATAGCTCGATTTACAGAGAGAGAGTTGAAGAAAGTGAATAAGGAAGAGAGCCAAGTTTCCAAAGGCGATTGACCTCACTACATCATTCAACTGAATTTTTGGCCGCAAGCAATCATCCTTTATTCCATTTTTGCTTTTGGCGTTTCATCGTCTTTTTCTCAATATTGCTTACTTCGCAGAAAAAAACTTGGGTATATCTATGGATAATCGAATTCATCCAAGGAAATTGATGGTGAAGGAAGAACGCTATTAGTGAAAGAGTACAAGAGAGCAAAAGTCCACAAAAGATGGAAAAGTGAGAAAGAGAATTAGAAGCCAAGGCTCTGATGTAGTGGTATTAGTGGTATAGAAGAAAACCCTCAGACTCCTCACTGAGTCAACTCAGTAGAAGCCAAGCCCATGGCAAGAGCTTCGAACTGGGAAACAGCAGAGAGGGTGGGGTAACACAAGCTTGGAATACCTAGTGACGTCGGTGTTCACGTAAACGTGGAATATTTGATGGGCTGTCAGAAGCAGTCTCTGTAATCAGTGGTTGGTTTGTTTACTGTACTTCTAAAGAGGGAAAGAGAAATAGAACGTTAGAGAGAAGGATATTCATGTGAATTCAGTCTACTCTGCTCATTCACTATTTTCATTTTCTTTTTTTCCATTTCTTCTCTTCCACTACTGTCTTTATCATTTACATACCCCACCAGTCCACTTGATAATCTCCAACGCGTACGACTTCTTTGAAATTAAAAATGTTCTGTTTGTTTTTTGCTAAATCAACCGATAATAAATTTTACATTTGTTTGCAAAAAAATCCGAAATTAAATCGCAATACCAAATGTTGACTCGATAACCAACTAACTCTATTTACCTTTGGAATTCTACACCACTTTATAAGATAATCATTTCTACCTATACATGTTTCCTATTTGCGTTTCACCACTGGAAGCGTTTCCAGTATTTATTTCTCTATATCCACTGTATTATCTTTTGATTTCAAAGCTCTTATGTTAATTGAATTATTAATACATGCATAACTATAAAAGGGGATGAATTTCCAATGGCATTAACCTTGACATACCTCTCTAAAGGTTAATGTCCACGATAAATTTGCATACTTGTGCTCATCACCAGACTCATTGCATAAAATGACCATACTACAACCAACTTTCCTTGCTAATATTTTTTATATTTTAAATATATTTGCATTATTTCTAATCAGTTTCGAGTTATGTTGACTAATTAAGTAAAATACGCTTTCGTAACTCACAGTGAGTTAACTAATTTATGTTTTTACACAAAGTTAATTGAAAATAAACAATTAATACCAAGAGATCTTTGTGATATCAAATTAATTATATTCTCTTTGAAATGTAAATGCATGAGATAGTAAAACAGAATTTCATTCTGAAATATACCACTATGTTTTTAAATATTTTTTTAAAAAATATGTTGTGGAATCGGTATTTTCATTGTTAACAAACAATTGTGGTTAAGAATGAACGCGTTGACATAGCATTTATAAATACCATCATATATATAGTCGTTTTAATTAACAGATATAGTCGTTGATCATATTATATTCCTATCACTTTATTCATAATTGTGTACAAAAAAATACCAAAAAATTGTTACTATAATTTGAGATTTTGATTTAAAGAATAATGTAATTTAAAGAATAGTAATAATGATTAATAAATCATTGAAAGTATTGCTATGAGTTATTTATTACAACAATTATATTTTTCCAATAGTTATTGGTTTGTTATATATTAGCTGATATAATGGTCATTAAAACTTGATATATGTTATTATATCTTTGTTTTTCTTGAATTATTTATCTTTCTATTTTTACTGAAATAAATATTTAGTAAATATGAGTTCATTCTCAACATTAATTTTAATCTAATACAAAGATAAAAATTTATGACTATGAAACAGATAATTATTCAATTATATAAATTCGAGTCTGGTTTTTAATTAACTTCAATAATATCAGGAAGTAAAAATTCAATTAAATACTTGACCAGAGGGATTAGAATTATGGGTACCTTTTAAATTTATTGTAGACTTGAAATATTCTTCTCATAGTAAAACAAGTTGAGAATAATTATTGTTTCATGTATTTAAAAAAAAATATAAAACATGGATCGATGATATTTTGAAAAAAAAAATTACCAAAAAAATTTTGTTCCCCATAGTCTCACGAGGGGAACGTCGGGAAATCTTTGGGAAATGAAATTTTCATGATCCCAGATATGATTATATGCATATAATAGTATGTTCTAAAGAAGATGATAGTCTGTAAGTGAATAAATCACATGTACATGGGACGAAGCTCTATCTTATTTACAACTATAGTCATTAGTTATTTCCTCGATGTATGTATATATGTATGTGTCAGAAATATCCCTTTTTTCGGTTAAAATGAAATGAGGGCTTCTAGTAACACATTGTGTAATCTATTACAACTCTTGTCTTTATGTTACGTCACGAGAAAACTGATTCTGTTGACAATAAGGCCAGTGATAAGGAATCGAATAATTACCTACAATATTGATTAGGATGTTGACACAGAATATTATTTTCCCTCTGACATATGAATCTAGGACGAATGAGAGAGATCCTTAAATCACATTTTGAAATTTGTGGATAGAAAATTTTGCATGCACTCATTTGCAAATGAAGTAGTTAACAATAACCAATATTTTTACAAAAATACTAATTGTGTATTACACTTAGTGTTGCGAAATTGTGGACAAAATGGAAGGTAAAATGAGGTAAAATACCCAGTCTGACCATGTCTGTATCTACTAGCTTATTTGGATAAGTTATCATGGAGGTTGAAAAAATAGTAGTGAGAAAATGAAATTAGAGAAACCAAATCTAGCTCTGAGCATCTGAGTTAAGAGGTTTAAGTAAAACTTGGTGGAAAAACAGGAAAATCAAATTTGCCAGAAAAAAAATGAAATCTCGAGATGCAAGCGGAAGCTTGTAGAGGAACTATGATTAGTTCTCGGAAGTACATCCGGAAACTTCAACTCAATTAGTGATCATTATCATACCTTGGTCCACAACTTGGATATAACCATTATGTCAGCTAGTTGACTTCAGAATGAAATTATAAGTATCATAAAGTAACTTAGGCTCTGCCAAGTCATCTATGATTAATTGATCTCTCACTAGAAATGCAAGTGTGAAAAATAAGATTTTCGTCACACCCGCATGGAAAGTTCACTTTTCCATTAGAGAATGATTAAACTTTCCACGCAGGTATGACGAAAAACCATATTCAGCCCTAAGGAGAACAATTAGACTAGCTTAATTTTACACGTGGTTGGAGCTAGACTACTTTCCCTCCCTAGGTGTGAAATGTACTATTTATTTTCATGACCTGTCCCAAAATTTATTGTTCATGGAATAGGTTAAAAAACTAATCAAATTCATCTCTTTTTTGGTATTTTTTAAAACTTTCTTTTATATAAGACTTTATGCCTTTCTTATTTTTATAAATAACTGATTGTATAAATAATTACTAATGACATAATTTTCATAAAATACATTAGAAATGGTACCTGTTAGATGGTGGTGGATTTGCGTAAGCTACACATGGTATGACTACTGTATCCTCCAAACGAGCGGATAATGTTTGAAGTTTCTCATTAAGTATCGGTGGTGTGAAACCTCTAATCTCTGAAATCAAAGCAATTTATTTATTTTACAAAAAGATATAAAATGATTCCTTGAATAAATATGCATTAAATTTATTCCATGATGTATATTTGAATTAGTAATATTTTAATATCATTGTAATATTTTAATATGTATTAGTTATTTCAATACAATATTTTATGAATATATACGAATAAGAAAAAATAATAATCTATATATTCTTAAAATGAGTTCATGTTAGTTCTTCTCGTGATAAACGAGAAATGTTTCTATGGCATGTCATAAATAGTTCAAGGAAGAAAGAAGCTCCTACTGTGATATTTCTTAAAAGAAAAAGAAAGAATGAGACCGAGTAGGGTATCCAATGTATCTTAAATGTAGTATCTGCAAAAAAAAAAAAGTCTAATGGAAAATTGTGGAATCAAACATTAAAAATGAACAATATGTCTTATAATATAGTTCAAGTATAAAAGCAGATCGTCTGAAATAATGAAACATCAGTTTTACTATAGTTTTATACTTTTTAGATAGACAGAGTATGATGACAATACATAATAATAAATTTCATATGAATCATAACTGGTTATACTACAAGCTTATAAAAAAAAAACTTTCAATAATAAACTTTATTCCCATAATATTCCATCAAGTAAACGAATAGTTATAGATATCAAACGTAAAAAGTTACATTTATTGATATCCATACACATAAATAACTTTTTTATAGCAGCATTGAAAATAGATATTAAGATGAGGAACGTTGGAGAAAATATCAAAAACAGCTCTTAAAAAATTTTTGCAAATTATTCTATTGAATATTGTTACATATTTACTCATAATAAATTAACCATTTTTATAATAGTTCAATCATAATGGTTGACATAAAATATATATATATCAATTTCAACATAAATATATTTATGAATAATTTTTCAGCTATTTTTTAGAGAAGAAACTTTTACATTGATGACTACTTTTAATTTATTCAAATTTTAGTATACTTCGAGTGTAAGTGTAAAAAAAGTTATTTCATTTGAAAAATGATAAATACATATGAAATAATTTTATTAAATAAATTATGAAAAATTGAGAATTCAATTTTCATTACAATATATTAATTTAGGAATTACTCTGCATATTATTTGTATTATATTTAATTAGAAATATGACAATAAATGCTAATATTAATTGAAAACTCGATTAAAAAATTCAATTACGTAAAATCAAATTGATGTAAATTATTTTATTACTTTTGTGAAATTGATGAAATTCAATGGAATGTTCTTTTCAAATTTGATGTTAAAAGAGTAGTTTTGAGATACTCCATATACGTTTTTAAAAATAAAACATAATTTATTCGTCTTATTTTTACAACATAAAATATTTTTTAGCTTATCATCTACTTTTCAACACTGCTTACTTTGCCACTGACACGAAATTATATTTTAGTTCAAAGCCAACGAGTCTTTGATAAAAAAATAAACATACACATGATATAAAAATTTCTATTTTTATTCCACTTTTTTTATCTTAACTGTCTATTTACTGAGTTTTTATCTTTTTTTAAAAATTTATTATGCTATAAATTAATGAGTCTTTTTATATTTGAAAGAGAAGTCAACTTTGAAATTTTAAATGTGAAATTAGCACGTGACAGTACATTAAACTATGTTGATTTCTTTCAGTGCATACATTTGACACACTGACCGATATCAAAATTGTTCTGACATCAAAACAATCAATACTATTTCTGATCAAAATTAAATATATTTGATACAAGTAATATATATATAAAGTACCATTACACTGATAAAATAGATGGTTTAATAGAAATAATTTGTCATTTCGAAAAAAATCAGAAATTCCTAACTTCTGTCCGACTATTCTTCGACTATTTCTACTAGGTACTAATCATTCTCTGCCTTCTTTATTTCATCAATCATTTCTCGTACATTCTAAACGAATTGTACTTTTTCGAATGCTTATAACATAATCTGGTTTTCCGAAAATTCCAATCACGTGCTGTGATTATCATTTAATAAAATTAAGATATTTATTTAAATAAATAAAAAGTTTATGGTCATGAAGTAATAGAAATATAATATTTTGATAAATGTATTGGAGTTATCTAATAAGTTTTATGATAGTCAATTCACATGTAATTCATTACTTAAAAACATTACTGATATAAGACTTTGTTATTTCTCTTTCATATGTTGTTAATACTCAATCTTATTATAAATTAAAACTAACTTCAATAAGTTGATTTATTTTTTAGTAATAGGTTTGCTTCAATTATTTTCCTATACTATTAAGAGAAATTATTTCTATTTTAGAATCGCATATGTGCATGAAACTTGTACTTTTAACAATTTTTTATGCTCAAATGATACAAAAACAGTAAGTTAAGCTTTAAGACTAAGTAAACATTTGAATGTACTTTTGAATTAGTAAAAAGTATTTTTGTAATATATAGATGAGCTGTATCCATAAATGTATGGAATATGTTATATTATTTGCTTTATGAAGAGAGTTTATTTAAACAAATGTGATTGAATGGTCTGGGTTTGAATCTCTAGTCCTAGAAATATACATTTTTTTTTAGAAGTAATCATTTCGTACAAATCGTCGAGTGTGATTAATTGTTGGGACTGTATTCCTAATTCTAAATAAATACAAAAAGTCGTTGTTTGTAGGTTTTTTCCTTAATTTCTACTAAAACCTTTCTTCATGCCAAATTTCGAGGTTTTAGCTTAATTGAAAGTACTCTATAGGTTGGGATAATCAGTCAGTGAAACGGACAGACAGATGAACAACAAAAGGATTTCGTTAATACACAGAAAATTCCAAATATTTTGACTACAATTAGTGATGATAGGAATTTCTGCAACTCTATTTCGAATATTAAGGAATAAATCTATGTTCATATTAAAGGTAAAAAGTTATCATTATTACGATAAGATAAAATTTGCTAAAATGTAAAGTAAACTATTTAAAATTATGAAGAAATCTTTGGTAACCTAATTTTTAAGATAATTTTATAATTTTGTGATAAGATAAAATGCACTATTAAATTTCATTTTGTTAAAACATGACTCTTTATCGGTATTAATAATTTACAAAGAAAATTGCTTTTCACAATATTTTCTATTATAATAACTTCTAACGATTATTTGATTCATTATTTAGTCATTAACCAAATTAAGAATGTATCAGATCTCAGCTAACTTTATAAGAAACTTTAAATCAGTATATATGTATAAGTACTTTCAAGTAAATGTTTCATCAAATAATAATAAATCTTATTTAACTTCCATCGTTGCTTTTTTCTCATAATTTTTTTTATACACACAATTTTAATTAAATATATCTATAATTAAAAAGCAACAAATATTTGCTAGACGTGCACTATACTTGTCAAGATATTTTTCAAGTTTCAAATGTTATAAAAATATAAAAAATAAAAATGGTACTTCGATAATTGGATGGTTTTTACATGATAGAAAAGTTGGCACGTATAAGTGAAGGGTGCATTCTTACAGAGATGATTATTGATAAAGTTTTTTTCATAAATTTATACAAGAGGATCATATTAAAAAGCAAAATTTCTTGGGGCAATATTTGAAGCAAACATTTTCTACACTGTGGCAAGATTTCTCGTACTTATTAGACTTTACCGAAAGATTTGATGGTGTGTACTGGGTGCATAAGCTGCGTGAGAAACATTCAAGTGGACGGATAGAGGAGCAAAAACAAGATGAATCAATGGAGAATAGAGGAGAAATATCCTCTTGAGCGTCAGCTAACTAACGATGCTACCCTGCATGCAATACTTGGAGTTCGCGTGCCGCTTCAGACGAGTCTGCAACGTGACTGGCAAAGAGATGCTAGAGTAGAGAACTGTCGCAATATGCACTAGTGTATGATACACACAGATATACAGGTACTACATAACCGTACCCTTTTTTATACTCCGATGAGCTTGTCATTATTCGTCAAGTGCGGCTGAGGCACAACTCATCTTATTATTCATTTTTCTTCATCTTTTTTATCGTTTGAAGTGCTGTCATCTTTAAAAAAAAAATAACGATGCGAGTAATGCAATATTTTGACTTTGATTCACGTCATTAATTTATAATATTACCGAAGAATATATACATACATATTTAATGAGGCCATATTGTAAAAAAATTTTTTTCAAATAGTGATACATTCATCAAAGATGTTCATGACTTGTCAAGTATATTTTTCACAAAAAACACTCGGAGAAAATTGATCAATGTAACTACTAAAATAAAAATAAATTTATCTAAGTTTTTTTTTAATATTATTAAATAAAAACGATCAATTTGATGTAAATTCATTCCCACTATAATAATATTAATTTTAAATTTAATTTCAGCTATTCCAGTAAAATTAGAGATGTTTTAAATAAAAAATCACTAAAAAAAATTTAGTTGAGATTATCGAATGAATTGAAAGATAGATATTTGATATTTTTCAGTAATTAACAATAATCTAAAATTTTGAAGTATATTGTGACATCATTATTTTTATTATCAAAAGCGAAATCAAACTGAGTAGATACTTATAATTATATTCAATTACCCATGAAGCATTGACTAGATTTCACTTAGCATATCTGATTACATTTACGTAAATTTTCCGGTTAATCAATCAAGAAATCATGTTTCCATATAAAATTAACATAATAATGACGGTAACTTTGACAAGTTTTTTCAGAATTTTTCAATGAAAAGATTACGTTACATAAATTTCTATTGTATACATATATGGAGAAATAATCATTTGAATGGTTTTCAAATTTTCTTTCATTTCTTTACTGTAATATTTAGTCTTCATATTTTTATGACTGCAAAAATATTGAGAATACCAGAATTTTATATCCTAGTTTAAAGCTTGAGTCACGAACCAGACACAACCATTTAATTTAGTTGAGCTTCAAACAGATTTCTTGACCTACCGCTATCTGGGAAAAATACGACAGCTCAGTTCTGATTTAAATCGACCTCTCCTTAAATTATGAAGAAAAAGCTCTTATTTTTTTATGAAACAATCAATAAAGAGTTTATTCATAAAAATCAAACCAATTTCAAATATAAAAATCATAATAGTGAATACATAAATTATATCAACTTCATTAAAATAACTTAATTGTCATTAAGTTATATTAATCCAAAACTATTAAGTATAATGTCTGAAAATAATGTAAAAACATATTAAACTTGACTTCTGTTTAACTAATTTTAAATACAACAAAAATTAATGAACATATTTTTAAACGATATCACTCCATTTAATTGTGTCTATTACTTTTTTATAACACTGCAAATCCAAGTGATTTGATTAACGTCATCCATTTGATTAACAACTTTTAATCACTTGTTACACACTTAGAAACGTATGAAAAGTGACTACAATGTTAATCAAATAGGTGACGTCATATTTAACACGTCTAGATGTGTAACAATAATGCACTTGAACGTGCAGTAAAAATATTTATCATAATTAATATGAAACAAGCACCTAAATGTTAATATTTTTTGTCTCATGATTTGCTAATTTGATTTAAATCTAATCTATTTCAGTTATATGCTTCTCCGATAAGTATTCACAACTTTTTTTAATGAATTATATCTTAATGTATTTCAGTACGAGTGATGTTGAACTAAATTTATAATTAAGACGTTTAATAGCTCCAGTTATATTTTATCATTCCTAATTCTAACACCTCGCTTTTTTGAATAAGGAATAAGTTCAATGTATTCCTGGTTCAAATAAAAGAGTCTGAACAATTAGAAATAGTTTCTTACATAGATTAGGGCTTCAACAATTAGTAATATTATTAATTGAAATTAAATAAATTGTCAATTATCATTATATGATCTAGTGATATCGTTTGAAATTATATCTAGTTAAATATGTTTATTAATTGATTGGCATAAACAGATAAATTTGTGTTATTATAATAATATATAATTGTTCATTTATAATGCGACTGAAATGAGATTTTTATTTATTAGTAACCACATGAAATATTTCTGGATAAAATAACATAACTCTTGTCATGTATAAAATAATCTCTCTCTGATTTTCTATCATGAGAAAATTTTAATTAAAAGAATATATTGACTCAATGACTCTTAACTGCTACTTCTAATAGTTTAGTGAACATGTCAATGAACTTTCGAATGTCGTAATTTCAAACTATTTTAATTGAGTCTCTAAATGTGTAAGAAACTGATTAAAAAATGGATAAATCAATTTCAATACAAATAATATTATAATATTAATAATATTTATAAAGGTCATTGTTAAAATGATGGATAAATTTTCAATGAATATTGCTCTAAGCTATATTCATTCAAATGTTTATGTTCAATATTATTTTAATTAGTCATTCTTTTATTTATATAACATTCTGTAATAATAAATAATAAATATGTCACATATTTCTTATTCAATTTATTTTACACGATGTTGTACAATTTCTCTTCATATTGGCATCAAAATCAATAGTCGTTTATATTAGTAGTTAAGTTTAAGACTTATAATATCTGCAGATTCATAAAATAATATTATAATTTCTCTCATTTCGTAATAAATTATAAACATTTTTTATTACTTCATAAAAATTTTTTATTTAAAAGTTCCAACTATAAAGTTAGTTATTTCAAAAATATCATATTTCATCGACAAAGAAGGCACAACATTTATTCAAATCAAATTAAACATGTCTGTTGTTAACTTTAACTCTCAAATGAATTAATATTTTTGTCTATGTTTATAACGTTCGGTTTTAATTAAAACATTTTTGAAATATCAAATGGAAATTATTTTTTTTTAATATGAATATATATAACGAGAGACTTGAGAATTATGCTAATACTTATAAACTGTTAACACTTGGATTATATCTCTTGACCTACCTATTTCATAAAATCTTTAAATTTTACTCAAATAAGCATGATACTCTTTCCATCCTCTTTAATGTCTGCAGCTCAATTTATTAATTTCTTAAACCTCTTTCAACCTTTATCAAATTTTCCAGGCGAACATTACTACAAAGGACTATAAAGATTTTATCAACCATAGCCTACTGTCAGATCATAAGGATGAAAATTTATTCTAACATCTAATTTTTTTACTGCTGATAACGTGTTTATTATCATTTCTAGTGTTTAATTCAATCCATATTAAATTAAAAAAAATAATAATAATTTTAACTTTGATTTTAGATTTAAATTTGCTAAGCTGCACATAAGTAATTAGGATTCGATATTGCAAGTCATTATTAAAAACATACACAATTATATGTATACAGTTTTTTGAAAACAGATCTATTAAAATTTTAAAAATCATCACTAAACTATTTAACATAATGCAATTCTAATCATTTTTTATCATCATACATCTCGTTGTTTGTAGATAAACTTTAAAAATACATATTCACTATTTTGCATATTTTTTTCAGCAATGATGAAATGCAATATAAGAAGTTTCAAATATTTTTGCAAAAAAATATTTAATAAAATTCAACACAAATTGCCAAATAATATTTTGCAAGATTATACGTCATAAGTATCCAATCAATTAATGCCTGATGATCTCAAAAAATTAATTTTTTTAAATTTGTTATTTAACTTCTAAAAGCTAACTATTTTAGTTAAAAATGTAACTTTTAACTGTACCAAATTTTAATCATTTTAGTGAAATAGTATTTGAGAAAAACGACTGTTCTGTATTATTATGTTAGAATATAGAACACTAATACACCACTTTAGCCACTCTGCTTTTATTTAATAAATATAACAAATCTTATTTTGCCCCCTTAATGGTCGAAGTTTCAGCATGCCGAGGCCGAGAGAAACCCAGTTAATAGTTTTTGTGAATTTATTTAAATAAAATATAACAAATTTATCAATTCCTAATAATAAATTATTTAATAATTTTTTTACATAATCGAGTGTTCCTCTCTAAGAGAGATTCAAATATAAAACAATATTGCATAACTTTGAATATTATTGAATAATAACGTCAATAAAGACATGAGTATGTTCTTATACACAATATTTTATTTTTAAAATAATATTCAAGTGCCTTTAAGAATATTTAATTATTGTTACCAATATTGTTACAAATTGTTAACAATAATTAATTAATATTTGGTCGTCATTCACGATCATATGTACATATAAATTATTCTTATAATTTTTCTTCTTACCTAATATAAAAATAAAATTATGCGGCATTTTTAATTTTATAAATAAAAGGGTATTTTCAGTAATTACCACTCGTTATATTTAAATTATCACTTTATCATCGAAAATGGTCAATTATAAAACCATTTATTTAATCAATGAACTTTGATCATGATTAAAGATTTTTTTTAATATTAATCTTTTGTTTTAAAATTAATTTCTCTCTATATTCATACAATATAAATTGCGTTATTAATTGTGGTATCACTAAAATAATTTCCTATTAGGAAGGTGGAAAAAATGTAGCATGTATTTAAATTCTATAGAAATATCGATGAAATATATTATAATATCTCATTGTAGCACAATTATTATATAATTCATTTCGAATTGAGCAATGATTTATTGTGTTGAAGAATATTGAAGTATATTCTTTATTTTTACTTTTGGCTTGATTTTTTTATTCAATAAAAGAAACCTTTCTAATATATCGATTTATCAATACAAAGAATTAATAAAATACATAACAAATTTATTTACCTGCTAACTGTATGCGTCCCACGTTGGAACTCACCAAAGTTTCTTGCATCAGTCGGTGATGCGTTCTACATCTATATGTCATTTGAGCATCATTTCGAGTTATGTTGATAATCATTAAATCACCATTTGGTAGCATGTGATATTTTCCATCTGCAAATATTGATAATTATGATTATTTTTAGAATCATATCAATTCGAAATTAAATGACGAGAGAAACTCAGGATGAATTGGTTCAAAAAATCTTTAAAAAATATATTAATTATGATTTGTTAAAGTTAGTGACTGTTTTATATCAAAGAGTTGGCGTTAAATAATTATAATAAATAGCTATTTTTAATAAGATTTGTCATAACTTAAAGAAAATCGTTAAAGAAGTATTGAAAAAATAATAATAATTAATTTCAACAAGGTATGAGGAATTTTCGTAACATAAACATTGAAGCAATAATCTTCCATGTATTATCAATGATTTTAATCAAGTAAAATGATGAAAGATTTTTCCTTAATTGTAATTTGAACATTAGTCTCTGAAAAAATGTCAATGTACCCTGATCTTCCTCATAATACTCAAATATTAATGACAATCCATAGTACAAATATTTGGTCATTATAAGTAGGGGAAACCAGAGAGCAATATGGGATGGTACCCAGGGTAAAATGAGATATTTCAAAAAGTAAAGGAGCCTTCATACAAATAATTATTTATTAATAACAAAAAATGAACAACAGTTTGTTGAGGGTTTTAAAAAAACATTTACTCAGAATATTAAAATAAAAATATATTGTATTAATATCCCTATATTGTTCCGGTTTTTTTACTTCAATAATCCCAATCATAAGTAATTCAAAAATCAATTATTTAAAATTATTCATAATTCAATTTGATAATTTATCGTTATTTTAACATTATAATGACCCTTTTACATATGTCAAACATGTGAAATTGCTGCTATCATTTTTATATTATAATAATATTGAAAAAAATGATGTAATTAAAAAATTACTCTCAAACATCTAATGAATTATTATGAATCATAAGAAAAATTAAATAGATTTTATTAAGACAAAGTATGTTTTCACGTTTTAATCATCAAGTAGAATAAATTTAGGTTGAATAAAGAAATATTTAAGACATGAATTTATATAAATAAAAATGAAAAATAAGATGCATTTAATCTAAATAAAATTTACTATGTACACAATATTTGTGGTGCTAATATTTCATTGTTCCAAATTTCAGTATTTTATCTCGACAATAGCAGCATTTCTTGTCCCCTTAGCAAACATTATTCCTCACATATACAACCTTTAGTATATATCATATATTTACCACTCATAGTTGATGGATAAATATTAAAAGACGGCTCCTGCAACCAAGATGTTACAGTAACATGATCCCGGACGAAGCTCGGCACGTTGCACCGCATAAGTACATTGTTGCCCAGGAAACCACCTAAACTCTGAACTTCTGGGTCGTAACGTTGGTTTACCACTAAAAGCATACGTAATTTTATATATGTATACATATTTTATATAAACACACAAATACATATATATTACATAGAGTGAAACAAATTATAAAGTTAAAAGTTGAGTAAGTCGACCGATAAAATCTTGGTGAAGCTATTGTTGTGACTTGAGTCAATAAGTACATGATAATGGTAAAAGTACGCTAAATGGTGAAAATGTATAAAAGTCTCAAAGCTTTTGAAGAGCTTTTGGTAAAAACGTAAAAATTGCAATGAACAAGGTGACAAAATAGGAAATACGAAGAAGGTCACAGTAGGGGTAGTAGTGTTCATTGAGTTGATGGTGGTAAGCTGTTGGTGATTGTGGTGCTGATGGTTGATATACTTTAGCAACATTGGAAGAAACGAAGGAAAAGGTGAAAACCGTCTGTGCACTACAACCAAAGCAAAGAATCGAGTGTGGAGAGAGTAGTATATAAAGGTTTGGAACCCGCTTCGAGAGCTAGCCAAGCGAAGCACTCAGACTCGAGAATAGGGTAAAAACTCTGCTTGCTTTTCGTATATCGTAGCCTCAACTTCACGAGCAAACCGCCCGGGCATAAACTCACCAGACGTTTTTCTCTGTACTGAGTAATATTTACTAACCATGAAATATGCAAGAAATCTTGCCGTCGTTTGAATTGCATCAGGATTTAAATCTACTGAGAAAATAAAGAACGAAGAAAACTCTAAATGAAAATGATATAATCTTTCCCAAGCGATATTATTCGTGGTTAGGTATAATAAATTTTAATCAATTTTTGATGACAACATTTTTATGATCGTCATTGAAATGAATTACTCAAAAATGCGGCATAAAAAGTCGATAAAAATTTTCGGTCATATGATCTTTGGTGGAAGGCAGTTTTATCATAAAATATATATCCTCCATTCTATTCATCAGATGAAAAAGTTTCACGCGAATAAAGAAAGAACTAGCGTAAAATAAGAAAAATAAGCTGACGTTGCGGAACATAAGAGGCTGCTATGAATTGAAAAAGGTAAAAGTTCTGTTCAGTCAGTTATGATTTACGAAGGCGTTAGCTCGATAAGGAATTTCCACTTCATTTATTATTCGTATGAGGCACTGCTATGTTTCCAGATGCAACGGCCGAATTTGTATTGTTATTTTCTCCACTGCTACAAGTTCAATTTTTCGTGACTTACTATTTCTCCACAAGAGTAGACGAATGGTTTCAAATTCAACATAAAATTGTGGTGAAAGTAAACTTTTTCATATTTATTGATTATCAGTCATTACAGCGAAATGAATATCTGTTAAATTCATTATTTAATTTTGTTGGATAAACTTAGATTATTTTGAATTACTTGCAACAATGATTAAAATTATGTATTTGAAGGTAGCATTTGTAAAAGCACAGTATTAAAATGGTAATCTTCTCCAAGTAGACGAAAATAATCTGTTTACAAAGTAATTGTAGATAATCTAAATAGTGATTTGTGTATGATAAAAAGCAGAATCTATATGAAGATTACCAAGCAGAAGTGCAATAATAAAATAGAAAATATGATAATTTGAATCTAAAATTTTTTTATTGTTTGAACAAGTAATATGAAATACTACATTTTTATTAAACGAGAAAAAGTTTCCGCGAAAATCCGTTCGTAAATATATGATACATTTTAGAGCAATTTAAAGTTAATTGCATTTTTAATCAAATCGGTCAACTCATTTTCGAGTAATTTACGGAGATCGCATAACTTTGCTAACTTAATACTGATAAGAAGGTTATTAAAATGTTCTAGGACGATCAGTGGAATGATTTTTAAAATACAACTCTCAATTTCATTCAACTGTTCTATTAAAAGAATCAAAAACAGTATTCAATTGATATCCTTACTCATTTAATCATTTTATAAAATCAGTGTTTATTATCAGAAGAGAGCCAGACCTTATAGCATAAATTATATCAAATATCTCAAGAATGATCTGACAAAAGTTTAGAGGATTAAATTCATCATCAATTCTCTTTTTTGGTCTTGTTAAAAATGATTATAATAATTGTTCTCGTAATTTTCCTATTATTAATCATTCAATTCACTCACTCATTACTACTAAAGACAAAAAACTCATCCTGTTTTTGTTGAATCAATGTTATTTAATTCACTCTAGTGTTAAGGAGGTCAATGCGATAATTTGTGTTAATTAGTATTATTTACTTTACTGTTTCACCATCGACTTTTAATTACTTTTATTGATAGATTTTTAGAAAAAAAAGTAGAAAAAAATATGAATATTTGTTGAATTATGTTTAAGAGTAAATTATGTCAGCATCTCAATTTAAAAACGATAATTTTTTATTATTTTTTAAAACATAATCAAAAGATTTCATCTCACGGTACATTAATATTGATCAAAGGTAAGCGTAATAAACCAAAAAAAAGAGCAGAGGGTGTAATCACTTGATATTAACGTATACTTCTACTTTCTCTTCATTATAAAAAATCTTGGAAAAACATTTTCAACTTTAATTTTATTCGAATATTATTAACTCGGAACCATTTTTCATCTATATGAGGTAATTGTACATTGCTTGATATAAATAATAATAAATAATTAAAACATGAACAAAACTTATGCTATTGAGATATCTCGGAATTAGCAACAAAAAACAATTTGAAAATATTTCCCAAACTATGTTGTGGAATATTGTTATATAAGGAAAGAGAGGGTAAAATAAAACACTCGAGAAAATTTACTAATTCATTAAAAAAAGTTCGAAAACGCTTATTGCACTTTTTGTAAATCAATTTTTAAATTTATTGATGCATTAAAAAATATTAACATTTGTTGATATAATGCTTAATTTATTGATTTATGTTTTTTCTTGGTGTTCCACTTCACCCCACCTTCCCCTACTTCATAAATTAAGCCATCATTATATTGCTAGCTTTGATTAAAATTGGTAAAGAGGAATGATCAATTGAAAACCTCTTGAGATTCTAGAATGTGATATTTTTACCGCAACTTTTAATATAAAGTTCAAGATAGTCTCAAAATTCTGCATTCTCTATAAATAAATTCGTGAATATTCGCTGATGCATCGTAACTTTTTAATCAATTTCACTAATTCATTTTTAGAGAGAATACTGGCGAATCAAACTTTATTAAAAGAAGCTATAAAAGTCAATCGTTTGATAATTAATTGTCGCTTTATTAATTCAATCAACAATACAAATATTTTTGTTCAACAGTACATTTTTGGTTGTCGTAAATAATTATTTTACAAAGACGCCTCATAAGTATCAAATTTACCTACAAGAGCTCAAAATTTACTGGTGGATAGAAATATTTTCACTTCTAAACTTCAAAACGTGCTCTCGTCATTTTTTATCCTCACATTTAGTGAAAAAATTCTCTCTGTGTACTTCAAAGAAAATAACAAGTTAAAATTAACAAATTAATTCAGTCATTCATTGTATAAACCACTACTTTCTTAAAAGTGTATTTGAGTGTTCTTCAAGAGATTTTTCACCTTTTCCATTAACATCGTTAGCTTCGATAGTTGATTTAAATATTCGATCAAAAAAATATAAGGTAAGAACTGTGTGAGAAATTTAATGTGCTACTTCGTCAATATTCATGTCGAGCTTCTCAACAGTAAACTTTAAAATAATTCGTGCCAAGAGAACTGATTACTAAACGAACTGGAAAATACCAACGGAACATTCAACTAGATGTTTAAAGAATTTTAATGAGTTATATTTTTATTATTTTTCTAGATTCAGTTTACCTGCTCTGACAGTAACGTCTCTGCTGACAACTGCACCCACACTGTTGATGGCAGAACACTTATAAATGGCCCAATGAACATCTTGGCGAAATGCTTCAGCTTCAAATGCAGGAAAGTGTATAGTTCCATTACTAAAAACTACCCTTATTCCTGGTATACTTGCAACATTGCCACCATCCGCTGCCAGCCATTCAACGGTTGGTTCAGGGTTACCTCTAACAGTGCAATCAACACGACCACCACTTACATTCGTAAATTCTACTCTTGATTGCGGCTCTACTATGAAATTAGGACCTTGCATTTCATATGACGCGTTACCACCTGTAAAACAAATAATTATAGAAAATTAATATTTACAAGTAGTTATACTTTTCTAATATTAATGAGCTTTTCATTAACAACCACTCTGAGTCAATGATTGATTTAAATCCAATAATTGATCCAAAATTTGACTTTAGTTTATATGAATAAATTATTAGATCCTATGCAATATAATTAAATATCTTATTTGATGAATAGACTAGACTTTTTAGTCATTTAGCAGCTATAATTATGCAATGCATAATTATCTTATCTTATTTGATCTTTCTGAATAGAAATTTTCCTTAGGTATGCCTGAAGACCACTGCAATTCTAATGATAAATTCGCTGTCTGATTAGGGTCTAACAAAAATTTCTACTCGAATTAATTCAACCATTATGAAATAAAATTTGAATAAAAATACTTTTGTTCGACAAAACATAGTAATTCATTTAATATTAAAATCATTTAAGCTTTTTAATAAAGTAATTGAAATTCGTTAAGTTTTGAAAATGATGTAATGATAATTGAATTTAAATTCAAATTATTGGGTTGAAGTGGACTTTCAATATTTATTTAAATATTTGATTAGTATTCCAATTGGATGTTTGAAAAATAAATAATAAAAATTCTTTGTTTTTAAAAAATAAAATTGATGTAATACAAAAAAAATTTTATTGTAAAAAACAGTTAAAAGTGTCGTCCATTTCCATGAAATCTGACGAAAACAGATATCGAAGATATATGACAATAACATTTGGAGCCATATAAAATATCAGACAAAATCTAAATAAACGAATACCTTTTTTTATTTATTACTGGAAATTAAATAATGGTATCCAGAATACTTATTTGAACATCAACGCCTCATTAAATATCACCTAATTTCAATAACGACAATTTAAAAAAAGAACATAGATATTTTTCTCAAAACTTGGATAAAAGTTTTACAAGTGTCACCAAAACGAGTGTTTTTAATGGTTAATTTATTCATTCTACGGAACAATAAAAAACAAAGTAAATTCGTTTGTAGAATATAAAGTACAATTAAAAATACTAAATACAACAACAACATTTATAAAGTATAAATGGTGCAATGACAGCTTTTTTGACTAGAAATTCAAGGGTTGTGAGTTCGAATCCAAATCTAGAAAAATACTGTGTTTTGATTTTTCTTATTACTCCTCATAAACAGAAAGCTTTTCGATAGGTGTAGACAGGAAAAATAGTGTAATTGAAAGAAAATTCATACGAAAATTATGGACTAGAATAACATAAATTTGAAAAAAATCCATACTATAAAACAAATTAATGCATTTCAATAACGATAAAAATTTTATCATTAATATTATTATTGGTATTGGCTACTGCTATTTTAATCATGTTCAAATATTTTAATATTCTATTAAATTATAATCATTGAAGATAAAGATTCATATCCAACAAATAAATGAATATCTAGATGTACATATGTACGTAGAGTAATCAGATTCAATCATCTTTAACCAATTCCACCTGATTTTGTCCATTAAAAGTATAATAACAGAATTGAATGTTCAATGACATCAAAAGTAAAACAGAAGTCTTTTTAAATAAATTCAGACTTCATCAAGGAATCATATTTTCAATAATTTTTATAAACTAAAATAATTGAATCATGTCATTTTGAACTTATGTTAATCTTTAAAATAATGAACAAGTAAAATGTTTTACAATTCCTTGATGAAGTCTAAATGTTTTTGAAAAAAAGTTATTGTTTTACTACTGATATCACTGGATATTCAAGTTTGTTTTTCTCTACAAGTTTCAGATATATGGAGAACAACAAATCTCTTTCCGTCTGTTATTTTCCTTAGAACGAAAAAAATCAAGTTAAATGGTTAACGGTTATTACGTCAATTAAAAGGAGTGATAAAAGTGAAATTAAAAGAACGTTTAAAAACAGATGAATATAAGGACAACATCAGATGAGCTAAAGTGTGGTATAGATAAACAGTATTGAATTCGGAATCAAAGAAATAATCAGACTAATTATGGAATAAAACAGATTAAATTATCAATTTTAGACCTAAACAAATAGAACTTTCTGATTTGGGTATAGATATATCCCATAATAGCTATAGCTATTGAATTGCCATTTTTTGATGATTTTTTTTAAAAAAATTTTATTACCAATCGATAGTTGTACTTTTCAAAT
Source organism: Chelonus insularis (assembly GCF_013357705.1). Taxonomy (NCBI): domain Eukaryota; kingdom Metazoa; phylum Arthropoda; class Insecta; order Hymenoptera; family Braconidae; genus Chelonus; species Chelonus insularis. The sequence goes on along the minus strand of NW_023276783.1, from coordinate 4,301,112 downwards.
ATTTGCACTGATACCAATTGAAATAGTTGTGTTCATTACTTCATGGTATCGTTATATTAAAAAGTGTTCAGAACATATTGATAGTTTACGTTTATCAGTTTTTCAGTCAAAATACCCCAAATTTAGACCAAGGGAATGTACAGTCTTGCTTGTATTGCATGTAAAAATTGAATTTAAAATCATTCTTTTATTTTTATTTGAAAAATGAGAAGAATATTGTTTATGTGTTTTTACAAAGTGAAAAACTATTTAATTCCCTGTTAATTATTTCTAAAATCTCTTCACAATTGTTTGATCTTGACTAGCATGAACAATAAATAGATACCACTTAAAAAAAAGAAAAATTGTTAAAACAATAAATGGCTAAAAATGCACTAAACTACTTTTCATTCGTTAGAACAAAGTTTGGATAATTCAAAAAAATGAAATTCTTTACAAAAAGATTAACTTTGTGTTCTAACGATTTTTTTATTTTCCATTCATCTGTTGGCATGTTTATACTACCAACAAATCTCGTGACACTTACAATTTTATTTAAAAAAAAAATAGAAAAAGTATTTTCAATTCCCCATTGAGGAAGTTATTGTAATGGGTCCGATTTTGGAATTGGAAATTTTTTCATATCTCCACGTTTCAAAGTTACCAGAGTTAGGATATCATTTTTCGAGAGATGTCGATGGGTATAAGTTTACGTGTACTTGTCTGTTCGTAAGTTTATGAACTTTTTTTAAGACTCGATCAAGTTTATTTTCAAATTAAATTCAGTAAATTTTTTTTTAAATTACAAAACGATTCCAAAAATAGATCATTCAAATACAGGATAAGTAACGTGGTTTTTAATTTTTACAGGAACTAGATGGAAAATTGGGAGTGTAGGTACACTAGTTGCACCCAGCCTTTTTTGATATTTATTATATTTTTATTGACATTCCAAACATAACCATTTTTATGAACCTAATTGTGTTTGCATTGATTTGAGTCATACTTGATCGAAACACATTTTAATTAGTGGTTTTCAATTATTCAAGTCAATGTATGTGTGATTTCAAAATGTAATTTATATTCCCGTTATTGACAGAGTGAATATTGAAGAAATTGAAGCTTGTGAAATAAATCATTTATTTTACTTTTCCAAGTTAAAATGACAATTATAAATATTTGAAAATTCAAAAACGTTTTTATAAAAAACGATATCAAAAAATCGACCATATTTTATGAATGCTATTTACAAGTACTCGGCATGAGTATTTAGAGGCGAACAGAGGTAATTCACGAGTTGAAAAATTTTATTGTTTTTATACAGCAAAAAACAGAATGAAAGATAGAAAGAAAATTGAACAGGGTTAGTGCACTCACTATTGTGTATAGCGAATCTACTCTTTGCTTTTCAAAGTACTCAAAAAAGGGTATACTTAAGAGTGAAATCTCTTCTTCATTGTTTAGATATTCTGATGAGCCAGCGTAGAGCAATTATTCTTCAACAAGCTATTTAGATGCGATGAAAAGACATGTACCTTAGGATCAACCCTAACGACTTAAAAGTATACTCCACCAACTTCTTAAATTATTGATTTTCTATTATCTTGGAAAACAAAGAAATTTGTTTTCCCTCGATAAGTATATTGACATACTTGGTACAAACATCAAAATTAGATATAAAAAGGGGTAACTCTAACAAAAGATCATTATCGTAGTCAAAACAAACTTTTACTTATGCCTTGAAAGTGCTCCAAATTTTATCCATGTAAATCATTCCAATATTTTCTTTATTCAATTACGCACAAATACATTGAGGAGCAGCTCAAGTGTAATTGTACCATTTATGTGTTCAGTAATAGTATTCGTTTCAGTCTATTAAGGCTATCGTTTTAGCACTATATATGACCATTTTCTATTGATGAAGATACTTAGTGTTGAGTTCACTTACTATGAGTATCAAGGCAAAATTGAGGATGCTAATATTGCCTATGTGTCTGCAGATTTTTGTATGTAACCAAAGCATTAACGAATTTATCATCAGAGTATTCATCACGATCGAAATATATCCTTATAAAATTATCATTCTCAGATTTTTCCCTGAACTTTCTATAAAGTTCTAATAAAACTTTGTGCTCTGTACGATGGTGTAATATAGAGAGCTTGAATTTCAAATTAATTAAGTATCGATGCGATATCTAAGTGCAACTCTGACGAAGCTCAATTTTATTTTTTCTAGCTTACCAGTTAACAAGTTCGTTAGTGAAAAATATACAAAACACTTATAATCTAATTACAATTGAATGAAGCTTTTATAAAAAATCATAGGTGTTTCTGGACTACATTTCTACTTTTTACACTATAAGAAATACATCATATTATAAAATAAATATGATTCCATCTATATGTTAATTGACAAACGACTGAATTTGTTTATGTTTAGTTTCTAACAAAGACTTGACGTTTTCCCTGTCAAATAAATTTTCCAATTGATTTAATAAACCTTTTAATTGATTTATAATTCTTCTCTGAGTTATTATTTCGTTATATTTTAAAATATCAAGAAATTTAAGACATTTATATTGAAGTTGATTAACGAAAGAGTTGAAAGTCATCGTTTTATAGTCCAAAATAATTCTGAGTCGTAGAACTTGCTTAGTTTGTCATTTTAATAGACTCGTAGTTTAAAGAGTAATGAATAAAATTGTGTAATATAAAATGAAATCGATAGCTTCTATTAAGACGACTATTTATTATGAAAATTGATTTATTATAATGAGAGAAGTAAATAATAGTTTATAGTTCAAATTTACTTAGGCTCTGGATTTGCATTTTTAAATTATAGTACATTTTGGGAGTGTAATTTTTTTTGCATGCTACTTATTCATAGACATCAGGTAGAATTGATGGATAGTGGTGAAATGTGTTATACGTCTCCAATATTGCTAACTCATCTAATTTTTTGTTACATTTAAAAAATAACTGATTAATGGTTATTTGACGTAATAGAAATTGGTTGATCCGAATTTTCGCTTCCTTTAACAATTCCATTAACTCACAAATAATCGACTCCTGTTATTTGTATTAATAAATATTTACAACAACAAATATACTGATAAAATATAGTATTATCTGCGAATGAGTATAACCTTGGTGGTTTATATAAATAATCTAGTCAATATAGTATTAAAAATATAATTAACAGAAAATTAAATTAAGGTCCTTCAACCAGAACTTTTTTATGTAAAAATAAATCTACGTCACGGTAAAGTTATTGGTTAAATAATTCTTCCAGAGTGGAACCGGAAAATTTACTCAAATATTTTTGAAATAAAGCCAAAATCAAAAATGCTTCATAAGAGATCTTTTTTTTGAACATCTTATGGAACTTCTAATTTTATTGTTTTTATTTAATACAATTTGCAAATTATTGTATCCCAAAAAGGTTTTTACACTATTAATTCTAAGTTGGTATTACAGCTTCTCAGTACATAATACATTATTAATTAAAATTAATAACTATTTTAATGAAAAACTGTGATAGTTGATTAATTAATGAATATTTTAAGATAAACAAAGAAGCTTTATCATTAATAGCATCAAGTCTAAAATGCAAAATCAATTGCTAATGTGACGAAAAACGGCTACGGAACTGTATATATTAAAAAACACTCGATGTTATTTGGTCTAGCCTAACTACAAACTTCCCATGTGATGCATTTAAAGACCGAAGATCATTCTACTTATCACCTATTTAGATCATTCAGTTTTTGACTTGTTTTGTAATTAAAAGATACTGCTAAATCAAATTTAATAAACAATTAATCAGCTTTTCATTAAATATTTAAATATAGAAGAAAATTAGTCCGAAATCTCTATAATTGTTTGTTCTTAAGATATGTAAAAAGAAAAAGAGTTGATGATTGTACGTACATTTACGAGTTATGATTAATTTACAACTTTCTTCATCTTAATTAATGCTGTAACCAACATAGAAAACGACGTTTCTCTGTCCATTTATCAAAATTCGCGCTAACTAAAAATTAAAAACTACAAAATACTTACAATTATTTAGAACCTTGGAACTTAATATAAAAGAAAATATTATAATATAATTGAAGGGAAAAAATTATACATCATTATGTAGTTGTACTACAATACAATCATCAATTTGTTATTCTCTTCATTTAATGTACCTTTACACTAACAACGATTAAATTATATTCAGAATAGTAGATTACTTTTATTCAACGGCATTTCAGTGACAGAAAAATACTTCAAAGAATGGATTAACAATTACATTAATCAATACTAACCAATTAATGTTATTAGAATCAATATAATACCAAGTAGTCAACATCAATCACAATCAAAATAAAATACCTGAACATGATCAATACTCACGAGACATTCACATCTAAAAAAGAGAAATAATTGTGGTAATATCTTATTAAATGCAACTCTTGTAAGTACACATTTTTATAGTCTCATAATTATTTCTCTGTAATTATATCAATTATTTAGAAACTGCTTTGTACTTTGGTTGTTCAGAACAACAATGACATTAAATGATTCAATCGAGATAATAGTAACATAATGCTGAATAATAAAATAATGAAATATATGATAAAACAAAGACAGTTAAAGAATTATGACATCTTGGAGAAATGAATACCGAGATAAAATGATAACGTATCTCAAGAAGAATAGTCTGCTATTGACCAAATACTTGGATTGAACGAAAGAAACAACTTGAAAGTCTGCTGCTCATCCGGTGGTTTACAATTACCGGCCTGCATTCAGCTGCTGAACTAAAAGTATGCCTAACAGACGGAATTCTGCGGCTGCCATCTAACAATGCAAACCAACTTTCTCGTTTCAATGTATTGTTTCCATTGTTCTTCATTCTTCTCAATCATCCTGTTGGTTGTCGGGTAGCAGTCTATCAACTCACCCCTGCTACCTTCGTTCGCATAGTGTAAAGATTACTGATTTTCGTGCTTGCTGCGTTCAAGCTTTACTCTTTGTATGCGTTGAAATAAAAATGCGGATATTGCATTTCCTTATACTTCATATACGAGACGTAATAACTTGCTTGTTATTTTAACCTCGAGTTCACTGCGTCTTTCTGATACATATAAATGGAAACTTTACAGAGACATGAGGGACCGAAACACGATTCAACAAGGCGTTAAGTCAATGAAACCTTAAAGGTTCACACGATTAACTTCCTGGTAAATTTCAATCGATTTTGATAATATATTCGATTGACAAGAACAATTTTTAATCGCAATGTTCATTTGATATCAAAAAACTTATTATCAATAATTAATAATAATAGAATATTATTGATAAAACAAATATTTTTTTAATGATGCCATATTATTTTTCAGTGACATAAACGTCGTTTAGATGTTCATATGTTTAAGACACTATTTAAATTTATTAAATGAACTAGTTCAGTCGAATTTACAGTATCGGTAGAAAATTTTTGATCACGTGTTCACTTTTGGAATACACATAATTTTTTAAATAAAACTTTAGTATAATTTAATATTAATATATTACTTATTTACACATTGTAACTATACGAAAATAAATTAATTTTAAATTAAACTTAATAACTACTATATCACACTTTTTTCCAATTTTGTACATATTACTATTTTGAGAATGTGATCGAAAACTTTTGACCGGTACTGTATATATATATATATGTATATATAAACAAAATGTTACCTGTTAATAAAACGTAAACTACATCATATTTCTTATAGGAAAGAAAGTAATAATTGTTCTTATCAAAACAATTTTTCATCAACAAAGATTAAGTAGATTAAATTTCACTAAAATTGGGTAATACTTTATCATCGACCATGCACATCTACTGCAATTCCGTAACGCGATCTTAATTTTTAAAATACTTTCGAAATGTGTTAAGAATGTCTAAAATGTTGAAACTCTTACGGAACCAAAATATTACAATTCTACAAAGAAGTGTGTGAATGTATATTTAAAATGATGGTATTCCATATTAAATATGCTATTCCGTCTTTGGACACTCTCCTCTACTTTGACTCCAATAGTAATTGAAATGATTACTATTATCCATTTTTAAAACTGTTACATCTCTATTATACAAATGGTATTATAAATTCAAAATTTTCTACCATTCATAAAACTACTGATTACAGATTCTTTTTAAATTCTAATCTCGATTGTGCATAAGAAAAAAATTATAATGATTTTCAAAATACAGCAAAATTTTTACGATGCTCCGAAAGAGGTTATTTTATTTAAGAAGGCCATCTTCCCTTGACTTCCTTTATTGTTGTCACCATTATGGCTTTCGTATTCATAAGGGTGGATGGCTGTATTATCCTGGTATATGTATGTGATACTAGTATTTAGAGCTTTTCTAAAATCAGTACGGATGTAGTCACTATCCTCAGTATTATTATCACACAGATAGCTTAGATAATTATCTGAATAATAGCTTATAAGCCAATATGGCAACAACCTGAATTGATTGTTAATCAGTGTCGTAAAGAGATAAAGTTTCCTTAATTCTTCACACGTAAGCTAACGTCCCACTATGTAACACATTTTCTATAACAGTTAGAGTTATTACAATAAAAAAATAATTGTAATTTCAAATAAAACATCAAAAAACAAGTCTAATGTGGTCGTAATACGTATTTATACCCTTAGACAAAATATTCCTGATAAAATATATGTCCTGGTGACAAAATATCTGACATTAAAAAACCAAAAAAATCAAATAATTTTTGATGTGCAGTGAAAAGGAGGGGTCCAGGGTTAGAGCTCCTAAAAGAGGTGCAGCTTTCAGTGTAAATTTGGAATAATTGGATCGTAAAAAGATAAAAAAAATTATGGAAATAAATATAAAACATCTCAAGATGAGTTCAGCCATGGTCGATTGACTAATTAAGGCGCCTCGAGCGGAAAAATATAGATATGTAAAAGTATATGAACTTTTGCGCACTAATTTTAGGCAAATAAATAAATCAAATAAGGAAATACCTACAGGAAAATATTCGCGCAACAACAATCTATGGAATGAAACGAGATGAGGACGATTGGTTGAAGGATAAGCAAAATATCCGAAATTAAAAGTCTAAAGCGATTTGACAGATTTTGGTCGGTCATATGTAAACAAGTAAGAGTTAGAAATATGAAAAACAGTCTGTCAAATCGCTTTAGACTTTTAATTTCGGATAATTTGCTTATCCTTCAACCAATCATCCTCATCTCGTTTCATTCCATAGATTGTTGTTGCGCGAATCTTTTCCTGTAGGTATTTCATTCTTTTATCTACTTATTTGCCTAAAACTAGTGCGCAAAGGTCCATATACTTTTATATACCTATATTTTTCCGTTCGAGGCACCTTAATGAGTATTATCAATTTCTAAATACCCTACTCTCTCTACTTCTACAGTGAAGTCTATGTATTTTCAACTCTATTTGTTTTCAGTCATTTTTTTTAAAACATTTATATTTATAATTGTTCTTTAGTTAATTATTATTATTGGAATAATTACAACTATTTTTTATTATTATTATTTAATTCATGATTATTCTTTTAATTGAAAATACATAGACTCTACTGTAATTTCTTTAATTATTTAATTGTTTAGAAATTGGTAGCATTTGGTTAATCAGTTGATTAGCTAATCAGCCATGGTCGAACTCGCCCTCAATCCACACAGTATCATCTCTTGCTTTCAGCTTGAAATGTTACTGTCAGTTACCATAAAAAATGTTGTATTTTACTTTCGTAGTTCAAAATATACTGTTTATAGAAACGAAACCAAACTTCTAACCAATTCAGTAAACTTTTTTCAATATTCAACTTTCAGTTGTTTTCTGATGTTTCAAATCCACAGTTTGGTTTGAGAACTTCATTTGACAATTCCGAAGAAATCGATTTGGATATTCTAACAGAAAAAATACATCAATAGATTTCTAGTTCATTTATTACTATTTAATATTACTCAACATTAAAGAATAAATTTCAATAATACAACTATCAAATATAAAATAGCTTAATAATTAATTTTTTTTGTACTAATCATTTATTGGATTAATTATAAAAAGTTCTTAATTACACATTCAACGATGAAGAGTATTAAAATAAATTCATTCGAATATACTGACAACTTTAGGAATAGTTGGTCCAATTTAGATCCATATTTCATCAATGAAATTTGTTAATTATAAACGTCGAATAAAGAGAATAATATTAATATAAATGGAATTATTGAGTAAAAAAATCCTTCGTTACATTGGTAAGTAATTATAAACATGATAAAATTTACTTCTTACAATCCATAACAACAATTAAAACAAATTTTTACCTAATAGTCTTTAATAGTTTGCCACATACATCTACATAATTCTAAATGATAGAAGAAGAGCTTGAATATATCTTGGAGCTACTTTGAGTCAAGAGTGCAATCGCAGTAAAATTTTCCATTTATATATTTGCAAAGCATACACAGATAAAAAAAAATATTCGTTCATATAAAAAGCTCGTTGAGGATCTCACGAATCGAGGTCGATCTTTATGTATGCTCCCCAACATCAGGGAGAATCCATTAGAGTGCTCATCGCCAGTTCAAACTCTTAAAAGAATATCCATATATGCATGTTAAAGGCTAATAGTAGTAAAAAGATGGGTTATCATAAATTATTGTACCATATCACTTAATGCCAACAATATTCCTCAATGATTTCAATATTTGTTTAATGATGAACGTAGAAGGAATATTGACTAATTAATCTCAACTCATAAGTGCTTTTTTGAATTAATTTCATCTAATACTTAATGAAAATGTAGAAAACCAAAATTCCTGTTTCATTCCGTACAATTATGAAAGTGTCTTGCTCCCTTCTCTACTATATACATGAACTAGTCTACTTCCATTCTCGTTAACTTAGTAGGTTTCCTCATACCCATTGGGAAACAGAGGTTGCCCCCGAACTTTACCCTCGGGAGACTCCACCTCTGGATCGATTCGACTTCGGAACTCCTGCAAGTACTATATACATTTGCACGCTGTCTAACCTGAAGGTAATTCACCTCTTCACGTAAATAATTATCCGAAAATTTTCGATTATTCTATTTTGTTTCTCTAGAGTATCTCACAAGTTTACCTTTATTTTTTCTTTAAATCATGAACTAAGCTGACTGTATTTCGATAAAGTAACTCTGTTTCAGTAAGATGCTGATAGATTTACAAGGTACTTAAAGACAACCTTACACTCTGATCTGAGAGACCGTACATAAAAGTCAATGTATCACAATGTCTGTTGATGGAATTGAAATTATACTCGATGCTATTGAACTACCATTTTTCTACTTTACAATTAATAACAATTATTCAAGCTGTCCTTTATGTAAAATAGCATGAAAGTGATCCATTGAAAATTCAACAAAATAATTCATTGTATGGGTTTCATTCTCTTTTAAGGATTCTACTAGAAATAGTATATGGATAGGATCAATACACCGATAATTGGACACATACCTGTCAACCAATGGTCAATCGTTTATACTTTTAAAATTTTTATTGAAACGAATAAAATGAATTATTTATCGGCATTCGTTGATTAAATTCAATTCAACATCAAACTCAAGTCAAATTCTAAAATTATATTTCGTCTAATAATGATAGTATTATAAATCACCTGGGGGTTTCTTTGCTAAAAAAAGGGCAGTTTTTTATGACTTCACACAAAGTAATAAAAATTATTGAAATAAACATTTTTTATCCTATATTATAATCCTTTGACGTCGATAATAATTGGTTATCAATTTGGCCAAAATTATTTTTATGATAAAGAATAATTTTAGCAATATTTAAAAATAATTTGTTTTATACCAAAGCCTGGAAAATATTTATCGCACATTATTTATTGACAGTAATTAAAAAATTTTTTTAATTGCATTATTGCTAATTATTATTCATAAATTTACTTGAGTAGCATTTTTATATGTTATTTTTTTTACCATAAAACCGCAAAAATTTACGAATTATTTCGTAAAAATAAATTGAAAATATTGCATATATTTATATTCGCATTTCTTATCATGTCAAATATTGCATAATTATTATTATTATTATCAATGTTTCAATTATTGTATTAATTATTTATCCATTCATGTACATGAAATCAAATATAACATTGGCATCACAATGCTGTATTTAAATAAAAAAATGATTTTATAATTATTTAATTAACGTTAATAGTGCAACGGTGTATTAAATAATTACTTTTAATATTTTATTTCATGTGTTAATTTACCACAGAACCCGAACAAAATGTATTCTTATAGAACCCACGTTAGTGAGTTAGAATACCTTATTCAGATTGGCAGTGTGCTTTGATGTAGTTTGATCAAATAAAATATTTCCGTCACATGGAATTAAATTGAGGATTAATTAAATTAATTTAGTCCTTAGTGATTTGATGATAAATTTCATGAGTGATCACGTACTCCAAATTACACTACCAACAAAAGTAGTCAGATTAAAGTTCTCCAGTATGAAATCAATTTTGTCATGAAATGAATTATGATAAATGTACGAGAGAGTTATGTAAACTATGATTAAATACAAATTTAGTCTAAATACATGAGATCTAGCGGCCTTTGGCACTGAACTGCTGTGTGGTTTACATGATAGAACTAGATCTAGTACTTTGAAGGACGTAGAATACTAGAGGCTTTAGACAAACCAGTACAAGGACCAAAATGCAAATACCCTTTCTGTTTACACAGGAAGCTCGATTTGAAGTTGGCGACTCATGCATAGAAATTGTACATTGCAGTAAGTAAAATTATTCCCTTGATCACTATTACTAACAAAAATTGACACTTATACCTCTATTGTTTACCATCAAAATTTACCAAATAATTCTTCATTATTCTGGTATTTACAGCAACATGATATCTATGTTACCAAAAATTCTTACTATCTTGTTGTATAATTTTGAATTCATTTATTTATTCTCAAGTACATAGAATATCTTCAATTCAATATTAATGGTGTACTCTTTGATACATACTATTAACCATGTACCTAAATAGTCATTTTTATTTATGAATTGTACATGCAGTAAACGATTTACAGCCCACAACAGATGTTGAGCTTTATTACTCATGAAAATAACTCATATACAAGAACCACAGATTTTAGTAAAATTATTGTTTGGTATCACATTAAATTTTTATATTTTAATATAATGCATTCATTTTAATAGAAAAAACTTTATGTGACTAAATAAAATTGAAAAATTTTTAATAATATTTTAACGATTTATTTTATTATAAACTTAAATGATATGAATTTTCATTATCAATGAGTTTTAGGCTTAGATTAATAGATTGTTTAGTGCCAATACTTTGGAAACAGATTAAAAGCGATTTTATTTTGACACCATTAGATATAGTACCTTGATTAGCAGCAATATCTCCAGTAGAAAGTAAGAAAAACATCTTATCCCTGATTCAACATTGTACTAAGCTTTAAAATTATTTAGATCAATTATTTTTAAATTATATTTAATACAAAACTGAAAGAATTGTCAGCAACATATAGTTGATAAGTGCAGGATCATAAATGTATCAATGTAGAATTTCATGGATTTTTTTATCATCGTACTAACAATTGGAATAATTTAGGATCAACACGTAACACTATATTTACCATCATTTCAATATACCATTAATTTCCTCCATAAATGTCAAGTTCAAATGAATGTTGATTTTAATATCGAAGTGAGTGTACAGATTTATCAATAATATTTCATATGTTCTCATTTTTTAATAAAATATTTTTTATAAAAGTTCATAGGGTGTCATAGAGTAAACCGGCCAATAAATAGAGAAAAAATGAAAAATCATTGTAAATAGAAAATAAAGATTTATTTAAAGAATTTAACGTTTTTTAATTAATCAGACGTTTTCCAGTTTTAACCATTTATCTATTTTCTACAGTGTTTATATATATTATAATAAAATCAATCTATAAATATGCAATATGAAAAAAGTAAAAAAATATAAATCACTGTTTTAGTACAGTAATCTATGTGGATAGTAACAATAACAAATAGAAGTTATTATGAAATTATTAAAAATTAGAAAACATTGCAAATATATTTATTATGATAAAAGTTTACTATGCAACAGCATTCACTGGGTAGTTTGTAGATAAAAATTCAATAGCATCAGGATGTTTCAATTTTCATAGTGGATAAATTATTCCTATTCAAATGTTCATTTACAAGATTAAAGTGGTTGTGGCCAAAGTACGATATAGTTACTTTTCACTTATTCATCTTTTCATTCTCATCTTTAACCATTTGCTAACCACGTTTTCACCCCACTTTTCTACACTTGCTTGACCATGATTTTATTATTACAGTAGACTTAAATGATTTCACAAACTTTTATAACTTTGCTATTATCTTCATAACTCTCATTCCTAATTTCACAACTAATTTCTTTTATTACTATATTCGAATAGAGAACAGTTATTTTACTTTAGTGCAATAAATTTTGACAATTTATATCTAAAAAATTCATAAACATAAATTTAACACAAATATGAAAAGAATTTTCTCGCTCTCATTTTTCATCAAAATTTCTTTCCACTTTTTCCCAATTTTGTAGCTTTGAAATGAGTTCAAAGAGAGTTTATGGAATCGCACTATTGTCTGTACGTCGACCTGTCCATCTGTCAGAAACTTTTAACTTCTAAATCGCTGAACTCAAAACTTTGAAATAGACAAGATTTATCCATACATCATATTTTATATAAAATCAAAAGTTGAATATACTATTTATTCATGATGAAATACGTGGTTAGAGTTTTAAAAGTTTTTCAATTACCTCTGACCTATCTTAAAAGAAAATTATCTTTCAAAAATAATACATTAAAACTTTTCTTTTGTTAATATCTAATATAAAAGGTAGTAGTTATGTCTATAAATAAAAATAAAATGTTATTTAAAAAATTTACCCTTTGAGAAAAAAAAAAACAATATAAAATACTACGAGTTATAAATTAAGATTTTTCCATGCCGTAAAGCTTTCCAAAGGGATTTTATATCAAAAGTAAGAAACTCAAAATGAGTGAATACAGACTTCTCCAAACTTTAATTTACCCACAAGAGTGTAAAACTACCAAACTATATTTGTTCATTTTCCATGTTTAAGGAATAACTGACACAACTGTATTTTATTCACACATTTGCAACAAGAACCAACTTACATGAACAACATTAATATACTACAACTACATCAACAAACTTGGTGTATATACATACATGTCAGCGTATTAAATACATCAGTTAAAGTACTGTTGTATCCAAGCATGTCATGAACACTCGTGTCCGGTCGGGACAGGTGAATTGGGATTATTTACCGTAAAATCGTTGTTAAAAGAGTGACAAAAAATATTTTTTTTTGTATATCATTTAATTGAGATTCTATCTCGGCTATTTTCATTTTAATAGTGTAATCAGATCGATTTGATACAAATAGAGAAGAAATACAATGAAAGGGTCATTTTTCTCTGTCATTAACCATTTTAAATTATTTTTAATTGATATAATAAATATACAATGCTACTCTATTATATAGTAAACCCCTTTATAATGTATTCCTTCATCATAATGAACAGCTATTCTCGTGATAAAAATAGAGAACAGGAGGTTTATTACAGTGGTGAATTTGTTGTTATTAAAAATTTTTTTTATTCAAAAGATGATGTAAAAAAATTTAACAATCGTATTTCTGTTAAGAACTACATCGGAATTTTGTTGAGTTTAAAAGTATAAAAATGGATTAAAATTCTAAATTCTTGCTATAGTGTAACTGTTTGTAAATGTCTAAAGATATACAAATCAGGTGAGAGACCCAAAACTTGACCACGAACCAGTACCCGATCACTTGTGTATTTTGCATACCTATTTAGAATGCTCCTTATCCAAAATACACAGAGTGATTGAATATTGGGTCTCCTATTTTCATAAGTTTTTATAAACAATTATATACACTAGAAATAAAGTTTTGTTATAATCGTAAACAGTTGTAAAAAATTCGTTTCAGCTTATGACTAAAAAATGTTCTCCTTTAGGATAAAATTGAAATAAAAATGGTAATTTTTGACACGAAATTAATGAGAACGTTATTATAACAGGATAATATTGCAAGCTTTCTCAATAATTAATTATGAAAAAAAATGTAAAGATGAGTTGAAAAATAACAAAAAAAAAATTTAGAATTTATTTAGATAAAAATTGAATGTAAACAACACTAGAATTACCTTCTTAGAGAGATTTAATTAGACTGATAGATTAGGGGAAATCTAATTACAAGTTTTAAATTAGGGAAAATAGTGTGCACTTGATACGCGAAAAAAAGTTTCAATTTTTTCAAAAAGGTTAAATGTAAAAAAATGTCAATTGAAAAACAATATTTACAATTTAAAAAATACGTATTGAACGTAAAAATTTGATTGAAATTTTTTCAGAAAAAATAAATAACGAGTTTTAAATTGAAATTTTTACAATTAGTGGTCATAGATTGTTTAGTTGAAATATTTCGTTTTAAAATTTATAAAACACTCAAAACATTAGATTTTTTGTATGTAAAAACGCTATTTTATTTAAATCATATTAAAAATGAAGAAATTATAAAAATTATTAATGGATTGAATTTCTAGAGTTTCGAGTATTCAAAAGCTTATTGACGAATTGTAGAAAAAGTGTAAGTTATATACATTTATCAAGATTATTTCTATAATAATATCTCAAAAATAGATAAAGATATTAACTTTGCACAAATGTTATTCTAAAGACAAAATCAACTGAACACTTCAGTGATAATGAATCATGTAGGTATTTTTTTTCTCTAAAAAAATATTTAGTTGTTTCGAATAATTTATAAATTTTTGTACTGTTTTTCAAAACAATAGAAAGTAATTGCAATTTATTATAAAAAATTGCAAATAGTATCCTTATATTTTTACATTCCATCAAGGTTATTAAAAAAAATTCCCTACTATGAGTTTTATCATGTAGGCACAAATTGTTTCTAGATCTATATTTTCATTGTTTTATTTAAAATGCAAAAAAACTTACTTTATCAATATTTGCTAATTCAGCATAATTTTCATGGTGTTGTTCATAGAATATACATCAAATATAATATTCAAGTAGCGCACGTTGAATACAGGATAAAGTAATAAAAAGGTTCTTCATAAGAAACAAACATGGTGTAGGATGAAAGAATTTTTCATTTTAAGAGAAGATACAAAAAAGAACATTTGCAAGCACAACACTATAAGCAAGCAACTACTAAGCAAGCAAGTCTTATCTTGTTATAAGTATATTCCGAGTAATACACAATATTTCTTGTTATTTTTATAAAAACTTAGAATATTATTTATTTATATTTTTTAGTTTGGGCAGATACAATTTCATTCACAATCATTTACAATTAGTTTTACTTTTTTTAAATTTTTATTGTTTACAATAATTAAATGTGTTATGAACAATTTAGAATTGTTTTCACTGATAAGACATGACGACTAGTCACTGAATCTAATTCACATGTCTAGAATATGATTGTAAACGATTGTACACTGGTTTTAATAATTTAATATTGTTTATTATTATTTATTTGTTTATTTATTACTGAGAGAAATGGACATTAAAAATGATTAAAATTACTTAATATAGATAATAAACGATTTTAGATTAGTTTTGAATATCAGGTATTTTTTATAATCATTGAATTAATTAGAAAAAATGAAAAATGACTTTGAAAAGATAGAGAGATTATTCATATCAATAAAGTCAGAGTGTCTGTCTGTCATTTTAAGATTACTGTCTTTCACTAAGCTTTAAGAATACTTAGAGGGTTGAAAAATGGAATATTCATTATATATCTCCGTAATGAGACTCTTATTAAGACGAGAAAGTATAATCGAAATTGTATTATAGTCAATCGAAGCAAAAACATGATAGCAGACATGTACAAAATGCCTAAAAGTTATTTAAATTTATAATTAAATAATATAATTGTAATTATAATTATACATTTTAGTTAAAGAATGCAATTTCCAATTAACATTTACATTACAATCAAAACCAATGACTCTTACAACGTGTAGGTTAACAACAATTGATCTATGAATTCAAATTAACTATTAAAAACTTTATAACTATTTATTAACATTAATTGTTGTTATTTTCCATAAAACTGCTGATTAAACATTAAATCAGTGACTCGAATAATACCCTTCATACAATTACTTTTACTATGTATTTCTACTTTGGTATTTAGGCATTTACAGTAGTAGAGCAGTACGTGTAGTCAGCCAAACGTATAAAAAATTGAATTCGTAGCAATATTAGATATAAATGAAGACTTTAAGTAATCAGTATTAGAGCAGCAGAGATCAGAGAATATTGAGAAAAAGAGAACGTGAGATGGAGAGAATAGTAGAATGTAAAAATAGGGTGTATAGGTGGCGGAGTCACGCATTAGGAGGTTGCTCGCAGCTTCTCTCTTCATGTTCCTCATTCCCGGCGGCTTCATCGTACGTTTCAATTTGTCCCTGGTCTCTGATGTAACCGCGCGGTCTCATTAGTTGAAGGGAACGAAGGAGAGACTTTCTTTGTCGGACATCTGGCATTTTCATCGTCTCTCCTGCTTTACAATCAACCGTACTGCTCGGCTGACTTCACGTCCTAACCACCCTCTTGCCACTATACTACTCTTGGGTATTCGTCTCAGTAACCGGAGCAACCTGACTAGTTTCTCTTTCTCCGGATTCTCTATCTCTTTACTAGTGTAAGGCACGAGCAAACAATTACTCGTTCCTGTTTCGGTAATTGGTATGCCGGGAATGAAACCATTTCTTTTGTTGTTTTTGTGTTTCTTTTGTTTTACTAATAGCTTCCTAAAAATTACCCAATTTTGCATGTAAATTTTTATTGGTAAATTTTTATCTTGTTAAGGTGCTTTCTCGAAGAAAGCTTGCTTTTTTATCTGAAAATGGTGTTGGATTTTATTTAAATAACCTTGTTATTCTTTCCACCAATTGTCATGCTATCAATTAACATAAAAAAACAAAACTGTTTTCGCTTTGACTTTTTTTGCAGTATAAAAAAACTCGTATCGTTCGGAATATGTTTATTTACATCTGATGGACAGAAAAGAAATTAAATCTGAAAATTACTATGATCTGTCTTTTCACTTTATAAAAATCCCTATCTTATAGAGTGAATTTTACTATTTTTCTATAGTCTGTCATGATTACACTATACAGCAAAGTAATGTCCCCTTGATTTTTTTCTTCGTGTAGTTTTTAATAAATAATTAAAAATTACATAATTTCTAATGTCCGTACAGTAAGTGAAATTGTCATAAAATTAAATTTAACTCAAAGTTTTAATTCATTTCATGAATACCCTAAGTAAGGGCTGCTGAATTAGGGTTATCATTCAGTCATGGGCCAGTTATTTCTCATGACTAAAGCCATGCTAATTATGTTAATCACTTACAGACTAATGGTGGACCCATTGTATGACTCTGTCCGGGTGTTTAGTAAAATTAATGTACCATCCTTCTTATCAATTTACGTAGAAATCAATCAATAATCAAAATATATGAAACAATTGATTAGCTGATATCGTAGTGATTTAAAAAATCAAATTATGATTCATTTATAGGCACTTTATTTTACAGTGGATATTTTATTAAAGATTTTTCACGATAAAAAACTTAAAAATAAAATTAATTTTTTTGTATATTTTTAATTAAAAAATTTATTCAATAAACTCTGTGACTTTAATCATTTCTATGGTTTTTGAGTAATTCTAACCATGTATCTAATTAAAATACATAAAATTATATTGAGCTTATTATTAATAACTTTTTAAAGCAACAAATTATTAAAGTATTACACCATTACTAATTTAAAAAGAACTTTTCAAATAAATGTGCTGCATAACCATCATCTCGTTGAAATATTCTCTTTATAAATTTTATAATAATGCTTTATACTATATGAAAAGCCACAAGTAAGTACACTGATCGTATAAATTGAAATCAAATTTTCATTTACCGTTAAAATAATATTTAAGAGCCTATGAAAAGATAGTAAAAAAACTATTTAAAAATAATATTGTTGAAAATAAATAGAAAAAAAATGAAATGTCACAGCTTTTGATGACTAGCAGTCATATTTGCGTATTCCCCTGATTTTTTACTGCGGTAAAAAACTGTCATTTATTTCTCTTAACTCGTCATGAGTTGTATCGGAAATGAAAAGCACATGCGGGTAAGAGGAATGTCGGCGGCATCATCAGGGTGTGTTTCCTATATGAGCAATTCTACGTATAATTAACATGAAACCACACTTGTGTATGTTCGATTCATTTCCCCCTTGACCACGAAACACAAATCACTGTCATTGCATCACATATACATAAATTCTACACATCATTAGAGTCAATTGAATATTACATCTGTAAAATGTATGTAATTAAATAAAAAAGTCAACAACTCTTTTTAATAATACAAATTTTTATACTTTCTTTTTTATTCCTGTATAATAAATATAAGTAAAATATATAATTATAATTGACATCAAATAAATCTGAAAATACAAGATGAGTACAGTATAGAATTTTATATCATGAAATTTTGATTTTAATTGAAATAAATATGATATCATTTTAACTGTCTTAATTAAGCAAATAGCTAAGGTCATATCTCAACTCATACAATCATACTAAAACGCTTATTATAACCACAAACGATAAGTACATTTACTCTACTTGAATACACCATTTCTGGGACATTTTTGACAAAAACGTAATTGTTCAATCTGTTTCGTCAGTTTAATTCAACTTACTATGTTTTGTGATTTAAAACCACGAAGTAGGATATTAAAACATGTATTACAATAAACGTATATTTAGAGATGATGAATTTCAAGAGATACTGGCATATAACGAAAAAATTCATCCAAATTATTTCAGATTAGTGAAATAAGGAGAAGTAATAGAAAAAAGACGTGAAAATGAATTGAAAGGATGTATTGATAAAAAATTAAAGATTATTATCAACTGAAATTTAAAAGGTGAATAACAATTATTTGAGTTTATAATAATTAACAAACACTTTTACATTAATTTTTTGAACCATTGAAACTATCAAGAAAAATATTTCATTTTTGTTCAATAATCCACCTAAAATGATATACATTTATTCGACTGTTTAATTGATTCAATTGATAGTACTATTGTTCATTATTTATCTCAATAGATGACATGATAAAACTTGTTTGTATAAAAAATTGGTATTTATTATTTTGAGATTGTGACTCCAATTAATGTTTAATTAGAATATTTTTGAATGAATGAATATCGAGTGCAATAATGTTATTTATATTTTTATTCCATTTAAAAAAGCAACTTTGTGAAAAGAATTACACTACAAAAAAATATTTAAGTAAAAATAAACCTATAATTGTGATGTAGGAAGATGTACGAAGAAAATTAGCATTCGACTCTATGGAACGAATTATAATAAGATCATAAATAATAAAAGATATACATTAAAAATAGTATAATTAATCAATAAGGACTCAACATTCAGTAAAATATGTATGTAGAGTTAAATACGAACACGGAGAAAAAAATTAAGTAAAAATGACCCTGCAATTAAAGATTACGTGCACTGTACAAACAGAGTAAAATTGATTCTACAAGACATTGCAATTCACTTTATCACTTCATAAAAATTCCTCACTTGCAGGATAAATTTTACTCTGTCTGTGCAGTGTACCGCAGTTATCCTGAACCGCAGAGTAATTTTTACTAAAACCTTTTTTCCACATATAATTGTGGAACTTCATTTCATATCAAAGCAACCAATCCTCCTATTTCCACACAAAATTATAGTATTTGAAATAATTGAAAGTAATTGTAAAAAAAAGTACCGAAAAGTACTTTGAGTTTTCGATCAAAAAGTTTGCATAAGTAATGTTCTTTTCAATAAATTTCCTTCTAAACTGCTATTTCAACTTCGAAGTGTATACTTTGTAAATTTCAAATACTATACTGTGAGATTCAGAAAAAAAATTTTGAGTTCATAAACCTCACAAAATAAACGAACCATAGAATAACAAAAAGCGTAAACTTTTGATTGTTGAGGAATCACTATTTTTTTTATTGAACTCAGTAACTTCGAAATAATGCAAAATCTTCGGAGCAGTTTCTTTAACTCTAATGCTTTTAAAGTGTGACAATTCATCAAAGTTTATTTCTATTGATTTCAAATTAGAGTCTATAGAAATTGAAAAGATTTAATTGAAAATATTAACATTTGGATCTTAGTGATTGTAATAAATTAAAAATAAAGTGGTTTTAGATGTACTTCCATCAATGAAACCATTACGAAACATCTTAGCAAAAGTGCCAAATTGACTTCATGATTCATATTACTCCACAGCAGTGAGCAATACGATCATTCGTGGCTTCACTACTCCAAACCTTTAATAAAATACATGTTTCATAGAAAAAAAACAATCTTTAAGGATCAAAAATAGTTCTATTACTGAGATCTTCACACAATTAATCCACTAAAATGATTTAGAACGAATATTCATAGATTGGAACATCAAGATAGCTATATTTCGCCTACTTTTCTGATCACTTGAAAATAAATTTTCCTTTTGAGAATTTGAGAGGTTTTTTCGGAATAAATACCACCGATTTCAAAAATTGAACATCTTGATTAACACTCTATTTGAATAACCACTTAAATATGCAGCAAAAGTTGAATTGGTAATTTCATAGGTCCAACAACTACTTACAAACTTTTCGTTGCTTTCATAATATGGTTTTTTTTTATGATGTACATACTGCAAATTGAGGAAATGATTCAAAGACTTTTTTGGTTTATTTATGGTGTTTAGAATTGAACATGTTTATGTGCGTTTACTGCAACCAATTTAGATTTAGTAGATTTTGTAGTTCAAGTAGAGTGAATAGTGTCGCATTACTATTCAATGGATTCATGTTCAGAAAGACTTATGGTGTCATATTGGTACAGTGACACTATAACATTTTAAATTAAAATTCAGTCAAGTAGTGTAAAAATTTAAAGAAAATAAATATCACTTTGAGTTGAAATGTTCTTTTTAGTTGAGGTGCAATTAATGTCTGAAATGAAAATGATAAAAATTTGATCCTTGGTTTCAGAACCAATCATGTTTTCATCAAAATAAATAATAAATGATTATTTGTTGTTTATAAACAGTACATTCCAGTGCTAAGTCAATCAGTGATTTAATCAGTGACAAGATTGAAATTGAAGATTGCTTTTTATATTAATGACATTAAAGATTATAGTAATTTCATTTTATATTACTGCTGATACTATGTATTGCTACCTCCGAATGTGTATTGTTTTAGTAAATACCAATTTATAAGATTTAAATCAAGTGCAGTTCTTTTTGTAAAAAGTATGCTTAGAATTTATTGCAATTTAAGTAGAGAAAAATTTTGTGAAAGTTTAGTAAGTGGAAAAAATTGTTGGCGTTACAGTTACAAAGTGATGATCATTTTTTAATTCATTGAAAAGTGATAAATAGATAGAATAAAATGGACTGTAAGAAACTTAATTTTATTAGTACTATTTATCAGTTAACATGGTAAATTTTATACATTCACATTTTATTACAGGTAACAAATATAAAATTTGTAACAAAAATTTTATAAAAGATTTTTTAATGAAAGTTAAAAAAAAAGTTAAAAATTTATTTATTTTCTTATTTATAAAAAAAAAACGATGACAAATTAAATTAATTTAAAATCTTATGAAAGGAAAATTTTTAATTCTCAGAGAATTTTTGCTGGAGTTCCTGCGGAATCCAAAAAAAATTCCGCTCCGTTTCATTTGCGGAACGTTTCAGGTCGAAACTTTTTTTCTCATGGGTTCAAAAAATGAAACTATCAATTGTCACTTGATATCACATTATTCAAAGTGATAGGTAGGAATGATCATTTTACCATAAATTTGAACTATTATCACCCAGTACAAAAATAAATACTGATTATTATAAGATTTTTAAAACAATCATATATCATAAATCATATAAAATTCAGATAAAAAAATTTTTCATATTTGATTTTTATAATTTTCATATAAAATTTTCATATGGCCAATTTTAGATATGACTCTTATAAGATTCAATATTTATTTTTTTACTTGAGTATTTTTTGTTGAAATTATAATTATGTAACTATATGGTAAAAAATAGTTCAGTAAGTTATCGCAAAACAAATAGAATAAAATTTCAGAGTAGCAAGTAGTGGGAATTTTTTGTTCAGAGAAAGTTCATTGAACTAAAATACTCACAGTTGACTCAGTCAGCAAAGCGAGCGACCATAGTCATAGAGTCATAGGGACCGCATAGCAGGAAAGAAAATGCAACGGAATAGCAAAGGTAGGTAGTATGAAGGTATATAGAGAGTCTAACACAGCGGGCGGCATGCAAAATGCTGCGTCGACGTTATCGCGCCCGCTGAAGATAAAGCGGCTGACGTAGTAGAGACGAAGTCTTTCCATTTTTCAGCCATACTTTTGCTGAGTTTTACTTGGCACCGTCTCTTGTGGCTCAACGTAGCTCTTCTACTATCCTAACGTTCCTTATTGTTCACGTTTCCCACATTGTTCCCACAATGCGCGCACGCTGGAGCGACGTCTTAACGAAGATTTAGACGTTCCAACCTCTTGCATTACGTTGCGTGACCAGAATTTATTTGTCTCTAGACATTGTATTTTCCCACAAGAGGGAATACCAGCCAACTTCTTCTATGACGCCAAATATACACACACCCTCAACTCCCCGGATACAATAACGTAATCGGAGATACTGATATTCATACAAGCGAAACCAAAATTCCATTTTCATTCCTACTCAAATACCTCTCTACTGCATTTCATCAAGCATCAATTCATTGATCAAATACTTGATCCACAGTATACTGATGTATTTACCTGTATATTATCCATACATTTAAATCATAAACTCTCCCATTCGATCCCACATAAAGATTATTATATATTAATGATTTTTGAAATCATCCGTTTACCAGACTTCAACACCAACAACACTCCATAATCGTATATCATGTAGTTTCCAAGTTGAAAGTCGAAACTGTCGGTCTTCAGTCCAGATTACTCGCAAGTTCCATTACTCGAGAAAAGCAGTAACTTGAGTGAACAGAGAGAGAGAAAGAAAAAAATAAAACAAGTTGGTTGAGAAAAAAAAAGCAAAAAAAAGAAAAAGAAGATGGACAAACCGCAGAGTGAACCGCGGCTGAATCGACTACGACGAAAGCTAAAGTTTTTCAAATACTCCAAGAGCACTCTTAGAAAACAAGTATCGATTACACTGACCAAAAGAACGGAAGCAAAGCAATCGAATAGCCAAACGTTGCACTCTGGAATCTACTGGAATTTATGGAATCACGTGACCTATTGAGAATGTACTGCCAAGAATGTTATTTAAACAATCTGTAAAAAAATCTACGTTGTCCAGATTGTGTATTGGTTTATATCTTACAGTCTATCTTGCTTTTGTTAAGTTTCTTTTGATACCAGACTTCGTCTATATTTTGTGTTATTTTTCCTATTTATTTTCAAGTACATATATATATACTTATGTACAAAGAAAGAACCAAAGAAAGGATGCTAGAATTAAGAGCAAAAAAAATCAAGAAAGAAAAACTACTGAGTATTATAGTACTGATGGTCTAATAGTTACAGTACAGTCGAGCTGTAGGCCGTACAGAAAATATAAGATAGAAGTGAGAATAGTGGACACATCAGTGTGGAAACAAACAGTACACACATAAGATATCAAATAAAGAGGGTGGAAACAAGAATAGATACAGTTGTGTTCTTCCGTGACGTTGGTGACCCGAGAAGTAACATTTTCTAACGTTACTTTTTTTTTTTCAGATACACTTCACCTTTGTACTTTCACTCTATACTGCTACAACAAAACTAATGGAACTTTGCTATCTTGCTCAAGTACAAATTCTGTCACCAACAGTAACTCATATTCAACCTATAAAAAGTCAACTTGAAACTTTATGAAAAACACAATTAAGTTTAATGATCTTTTTATTTAAGTTATTTTCTTAATAAGAAAGCAGAATGCATTTTATCAACAGATAGATCCACCTGTGATGCTTCAAGAAAACGTAGATCAAAGTCAAAATGAAGATATAGTTGCCTTTGAGAAGAACTCACGTTGCTATCTAGAGGAAATATGAAATGCCAGGTACACTACACAGAGGAAATAATATTTCAACGACTTCGAGATGTTTGAATGCATGTAAAAAGAGAACATTTGATATTTCAAATATGTAATACCAATGGACGAGAATGCGTTACATGTTTATGACTATTATTCATTCGTTTCTACTTTATTATTACATTTTATAGAGTTACAGAGTCAATAAAATTACTGAAAAGTCGTTTCTAATTTATTTCGGAAAAAATATTAATAAACTGAACTCAATTGTAAGGTGAGAGTTTTTCTATCAGCTGATATCTTCAATATTCCTCTGACTTTGAAATTTAATTTTAATATTGAAAATAGGATTCTTAGATTACTGACACTTTTTAGTAATTTATCAGTAAAAATTTTATTTATTGATTATCAGTAACAACTTATTCTTTTAATTTTTTTATTCAAAAAATCCACTGAATTTAAAAAACCTTTTTTAGTTGAAAAAAATTTTATTGGAACAATTCCTCCAGAACGGAACACGCTCATTTGATCGAATATCTTTGAAATAAAAGCAAAATTATGGATACTTCATAAGAAACAATTTGTTTCTGAATATCTCATAACTCTACTTTCAATGCTATGCATTGATTAGACTGTTAAAAGTGTATAAAAAGCAACTACCATGACAATCAAATGGGTAACGTTATATTAATATACTTGAAATTAGAAAAATTACACCATGTTGAAGACTGAGAATAAGATATATTTTATTTATTTCATATGGAATGAAAACAAATTCATTAAACACTATAGGTTAATTACTGATATATTAATAAGACTCATATTTATTGATACGTTGATAAATTTTACGTCATTTAAACTTGTCAATAACATTTTCAACTAAAATACTTTTAGAGAAAATAAATGTAAAATAAGAAACAAAATGTTTTATTGAGCATTAAAAATTACATAAAGGTATGACAAACATTATCATGATGTAATATTTTTTTATCTTTAATTTTTTTTTGTTTGGTTCTACAATAAAAATTGTAGTTGTGTCTAAAGTTTGAATTGTTGTGCATTATGTACTGAGGAAGGAAAAATAGAGTGGCTGTCACAAGTTATTTATATTTGTGAAAAAGAGGACAAGATTTAGACTTGAGTACATATTTGCTGGAAGTAATGTAAAAATGATTGTGAATTAATGGTTATTTATTGATTTACTGTAATTTTTTTTTTTTGATTTATTTTATAAGATTATTTGAAAACCACGAAACATTTATTATCACTTTTATGAAGAGTGATTACAAGTATCATCAAAATATAACATTGAGGTATGTAATTTCCCTACGATAAGATTAACATGTATAAATCATAAAGTTCTTGTAAAGCATCCTAGAACATTTTTAATATCAGTCAGAAAGAAATAAAAAATTTATCGTACAGATAAAAAACTTTCTTATATCGATTGATTCTTGAATCGTAGAATAACTTTTAGCAGTTAAGATAAAAGATAGCATCATGTTTGAATAACTTTATTTAAGACCACTATGACACAACAACTTTTACTCAATAACTTAACTATCTTCATAAATTTTGATAAGAATTTTCCTTATAAACAGTTTTTTAAGTATCTCCTTTAAAATTATTCTCAACGAATAAAAAGTGTCTTTAATTAGAATTTTCAGCTGCATTTTGCAGTTTAAGAAAAGTTCTGTTATCACATTATGTAATAAATAAACCTTCTGTTAAACATTTATGTTACAAGTACCACAAAGTTAATTTTGAAAAAATATAAAATAAATTTTTTTCAATTGCACTGGTATTGATAATATTTATTTCTAATAGATTTTTGTAAGTGGTATGCAATAAAATAAACGATTGGATATTATTAATCATGATATTTTCAATAATGTCATATAATTAGCTAAATTTCTAATTTTTGACGCTTCACATAGAAATACCTAACAGGGTCTAAAGGATAAATACACTATTGGATGACTATTCTCTCACATGAAAGCTTTTAACTGTGCTAAATTTCTTCAGAACAATTAATTGAAACTACTTGAGATATTGAATGTCATAAGAAGATTACAGAGCCTACATACAATACTATTTAGAATAAGTTCTCTTTACGTCTTACGAAGCACCATATTGATTTTATTTAATAATAAAAGTACAGATCATTGAATTTTTTATGTGAAGTATGGATGTTTGGTTCTTTTGAAATATTCTTTTCGATTGAATCGCTAATTCTTGAGTCTATTGTTAATCTTTTTTTGAAAGTTGAATCAATTGTGGATTGAATTTTTCAGCAATTTATAGAGATTTAGTAATAATCGTATAATGCTCATTAAAAAAATTACATAAAAGTTCGCTAAAATTTTAAAGTAGAAATTACTCGCATGAATAAGTTACTGTACTGTGATTAAGTGGAAAGATGTTGCAGATCAAAGAAATCGAATATAAATAAATTGATTGTGCTACCAAAGATATTTACTGAAATATCAAAATAATCCTTATCATATGACTAGGACATATTTAGGTTCATATTTAAGGGATGCGCTTTAAATAAATGTTTAGACGAGAGAAATCTGATTGAAATGAAGTTGTGATAACATCAATAGGCATTGAGAAAACAAGTGGTTCAAACGCAATTGGTGTCGCCATGAGAATGAGACGATAAATCGTCTTCAAAAAACAAAAATCTTTGAAAAGTATTTCGTATTCTTATAAATATGGTATAAAATAACCTAAATGAATTTAATAATTATAAATCGTATAACTAGAAGTGATACTTGTGAATTAATTTAAAACCAAAATCTCATTATATTGCTTAGTTGTTTAAACTTGTAAAAAATAACTATACCTAAAAGTTTGACAAAATTTCTAATTTTATTTATTTATTATTATTTTGATCATGAGAAAAGCTTGTATCAGAGTTCTTTATAAAACTTTACACTTGACAATAATTTATTACCATTATCATGTTCGCCATTTTTTTTTAAAGTTAAATTAAATAGTGAACTCGTTCTTAAAAATATTATCTCAGTAAAAATTTCACAAAGAATTATGATTCTTTGTAACTCACATTATCCACATTGAGTCATAGATATTAAAAAAATGAATTGATAGATCATAAATGGTTTATTTGGAAATGAATTTAAAAAATACTGATCAATAACGTTCAATAATGATTATATTGAAAGAAATCAATTACATTTTTACATTGTTTTAAATCTAAACTTCAATTAATTGCATTTTAGTCATGTTACATTGCAATAACACTATAAATCTAAGTGTTTAGAAACTAAACATTTAAAGTATTTATAATGTTAAACGCCATAAATAAACTGGTGTTTAATATTGTAAACACTTAGGTGTTTTATTGTTGAACACTTTATGTGTTTTATTACTAAATATTTGAATGTTCAAGTGAACTTTTAAATAAAAACGTAATAATTTTTAATTAGTTAAAATATTTGTTTTATAACAAAGAAAACATTCCACCTTTGAGGGAAGCTATTCTCCATAAATATATGATTGCTGTGTAAAATGATAGTCCAGTCGTAGAGAATAACACATCTAAAATGTACTATATGGGTTACCATCTCTATTTGGCAATACTTTCCAAGTACATGTATATCCATTTGTTATATAAATAAACTTCATTTAAGAGTGTTGATCTATCTATCCTTTTTGATGATAATAATTAACAAAAATACACTGTTTCTGTAGAGGTTTATATTTTTTCAGATGTTTCTTCTTAACACAATTACATCTGTGAAATTTGCCCTCATCACCTCCTCCCAACCGCAATCGTCTCAAAAAAGAGAGTTATTCCATAGTATTTACCTTTGTTAACAGTAAAGTCTAATTTCTCCGATTGAAACTTGCTACAATGCGTATTTTACAATTTTGTTGGATTTATTATGAAATTTCAGTAGTAAAATGTAACTTTGCTCCGACACTCGACAATTATTCTTAGAAAAAAGTTTTCAACAGAGAATGGATTATCACAGTTAATCCAAACTTTGCTATACATACAAAATTTACACATATTCAAGTAGACAAATGTCTAGTTTAGTTGTTCGGAATTTGAACGATAGTTCTGTACTGTAAAATAGCTGTGCTTAATAGCTAAGTATGCAGTATCCGGCTACTACAATTGAGCTATCTAATAAGTCTACCGATATATATATATATATCATTTTGTCTTTGAGTATGAGTATTTTAAAGCATATGAGGAATAAAAATAAAATATTTATTTATAAAATAAATATTAACTTAAATAAATTAATGTAAAATATCATATTTAACTGAATTGTAAAAAATTTTTATGATTTTTGGAGTTGGATATACAATATTTTATAGTTAGCTTTGAAAATAATCGAAATTTCCTTCAATTCTCAAATGTTGTAAACCAGTGATAAATTTACTCACATGATTGAACATGCGGATCAAGCGACTACACAGATAACCGCATACACATTTGTGTCCTGTACATTTAGAGTTATTTCCTGTTAATATACCGACCCCTGCAATCCACTATTCTTGGTTTCCTATCGATGAAATAATTAGTTCAGACTATGAATAACATGGTATGTCTAAAACATTTTCACAAATAAGATACTAAACAAATATTCTCGAAATATTTGTTTATTTATCTTTTAATGTCATGAAAGTATTCTTAATAATTTTACACATGTTCCGATCGACATTTAATTATTTTTTAAGAGGATTAATTTTCATTGTTTTTATTAGTATTCCCTTATAAGAATCACCTCATAGTGTATTTGTTTGCCACAGACACTTTTCTTAGAGACTAATAAATGTAGATGATTCAAATTTGGCAACGTGTGATCAATACTCGATTGCCATGAACTAACTCGAGATTTTAATAAACTTCACGACGTAGTTACCCAACTGTGGACATAAGTTTTGACATTCAAATTTCTTTATTGGGGTGAGGTTAATCATAGGGGTTGAAACGAAAAATATAATGTTGAGAAAGTTACTTTTGAAGAGTAGACATGGTCTTTACTGTAAAAAAAATCTACAAAAAACTGACGAAAAATGATTTACTAGAATTTATCCCAACTTACTATACTAATAAAAATATGAAATTTGGTTTATAGATATTATCAAGAATTTCAATAAATTTTTTGCCTTTTATGTTTATTACAATTTGTATTAAAATTTGCTAGTTTTTATATTTTTTTGGTTTGGATAAAATGAAGAGTTCAAATGGCATCTTCAAGTCACATATGATATCTTTAATAAATTTATTTTTATTTATAAAAATGTGAAAATAAATATTCTAATACAAAAAAAAATTTCCAAGATTATTTTGTACACTAATAGCATGGAAATGCTGATTGTGCAAGAAAAAAACTTACACTTGTCTTATTTGTTAATCCTGAAATTGAATATGCTGGTTTAAATGATAATATTTGTTTAATCACTAATTTTAAATTCATTGAATATTAAAATACAATAAAAAATTAAGTATTCACTTTGAAATTTTCAAATGAATAATATTGTTTTATCAAACACTTGTTATTTTTGTTGCTATCACTACTATTTTACAGTGGTAACGTTCGTTTGAACTCTTTTTATTCTCAACTCAGTGTTTCTTTCTTATTTACATACCAAGTTACAATAAACTTCACCTTATTTGCCACTGGAATATTTATCAAAAAAAAATAATAGAAATAATAAAGGAGAAATGGGCATTGAGTAAAGAAAAAGAGAAAGCGGGTAAAATAAGAGAAAAGGATTCTTGAATAAGTGAATAGGCGGTTTCGCGGTACTGCCGGAGTTAACGTTCTCTTGATTTTTCCAGAACAGGTAATGGCATCGAGCGGATAGAGGAGTTCTGCCGGGAAAGCATACGAGAAAATAGGAGTTAATGGAAGTGGTAAAAAAAATATAAAAAGAAGGATTAGAAAAAGAAAACCAAGATGGTGAAAAGAAGAAAGATTAATGGAAAAACGTGGCTCGTATTTTAAGATCAAGCAAGCTCTTATTTCGTTAAAAAAACTACGTCAACATTCTTTGAATTCATCGCAATAGACGAGTTAAACATATTTTTTCTCTAATGCACCGAATAAATACGAGTAATATATATATAAAGTACAACTACATAGACGAGCATTTCATTAGCTAGTTTATTTTTAATGAATTCTACTCGTTTAAAAACTTGGATTTTAATGTCTCTGATGTAGTGAGTGTATGAGCAGGATTACGTATCGACAAATGCACTGTACTATAGAGCACGAAAATCAACAGGCAGTTGTATAGCCTCGATCTTTTATTGTCATAATAGCTAAGAAGAAATAGAAATGCAGAAAAAAAGAATGAAAAGTTATGTATGCACACCGAATATTAATATTGATCCATATTATACCAATCTGCAATATTAAAATCGCAATTTGCAATGAGTAATTAATAGTTATTGCAGACAAATTTATTTTTAGATTTTTGTCAATAATTTAACAAGACATAAAATGTGATGGTATTCAAAAAATAGTACAATACTGTCCGTGTCTATTATGATCAATGAAACTTCATAGAAAATGTGGATGGAATGTAATAATAATTATATTCTACCTAAAACGGGTATTTGTACGACTATCAAATTATCTTTGCTCTAACAATAATTTATATTGGAATAGTTAAAAGCCTGCTTTCAGATTTAATATTACTTCCAAACATTATTGTGATGTTCTCTAAATTAAATAAAATTAAATTTTTGTCATCCAAAATTATAACAAGAAAAGCACCGTTAAAATTGGGGAGTTTTCAAAAAAATAAATATGAAATCATTTCATATTTTATGTAATACGAAAAAATTAAAAAACACTCATTTAAAAAATCAATATTATTTCGTTTATGATAAGAGGAATTCTAAATTTTTAGAATCATCATTTACAATAAATTTTACTGAAGAACATATAAAAAATCTACATACGATAATATTCTTACCAGAGTAATAAAAAGTAATAAAAGGAATGATGGCAGTAAATGGAAAAATAAAAAAGAATTTAATATCAAAAAAATTTGAAAAATACGTAGGATTATGGTCCAATCAGTAATATGGTCGATTCGTTTATTCTGCGATAAAGAATCGAATTAATAGTAAACCAATCTATAGGTTTATTTAACTACTAATAGTACTACTATAGAAGTACTATAAACTTACTTGAAGCAATCATATAGATTGTATGAATGAGAGATTTTTCTTTATTCTAAATTATTAAATGTTCAATGGAGATGAATGATTCAACTATTTTATATTTATTTTTTTAATTAATTCTTAAAGTAAAAAAAAAATATTAAAACAGCTTTACTTGGTCTTAACATAAATTTGGAATATTCTACTCAGAAAAAAAATTTCAGATTCAAAAGTTTTATAATTCAGACTTTATTATATCTCATCTAATCTAATCAGATGTCGACATTTTATTCTGGAACAAGATCAGCACTTTTATAATTCTTGTTTAAAACGTTCTTTTTTACACAGATAATTTAAAAAATTAGTCAAATATTTAACTGCATGAAAAAATGTAAAATAAAGGCGAGTAAAATGGAACACGAAGAAAAATGTAAATTAACAAATTAATCATTGTATTAACAAATGTTAATAATTTTTAACGCTTTAATAAATTGAAAAATTGATAAACAAAATGTCCAAGAAGTGTTTTTAAGCTTATTTAAATAAAGTAAATTCAACTTTACCCTTTTTTCCTCTATTTAATTTTTCTATTTGCTCATGATTCTTTTGGTTAAATTGCCTATCTTTCAAGGTCCATGGATAATGTGAGGGTATTTTTTACTCGCAAATTTCTTTTGTTTACATTTTAAAATTCACTTGAACTATGTAGAGTATTATTATCTAGTTATATATACGTATATACCTAGATAAGTAGGTCAATGAAGATGTAGAGATTTTATTTAATAAACAAACGATTCCATTAAGATAAATTAAATTATATTTAGGAAACTTTAATGTAAAATAGTAATCAGTAAATAAGTTTTCACATACATTTTGTCGTTAATTCAATTTGCTGATTTATTAATAATTCTTTGGACATTCACTAAGAAATTAGAGAAAAATTGATTTTTATTATCTAAAAATAAGTTATTATTTAATGCTACCCAGTGTCAAATTAATTAGTGATTTAATCAATGGCTCACTCTATATTGGAAGTTAGTAAATATTCCTTAATTTACATTCATTTCCATGTATTTCTTTTAAGATCAGATAGAAATCACTACATCAACTATTCATCTTATTTTAAAAAAGTGAAGTAGAAAGATTTACTGACGAAATCCCCTAAGATTTCACTAATTCAACTAGTAGTTCTTACCAAGTGAATTCATCAAAACTAACTCTATTTTTTTTTAATAAAATTGTGCTGATTCCACTGTTGGTATGATTGAGATTGATAGAGTGAGTAAATAGTTACTGATATTCAGTCAATGCTAGCTGATTTATGTTGAAAAAATTGATGACTTGATGTTTTTATACTCCTTGATACTGTATGTTAATTTACTTAATTTGCGAACTCATTGTTGAGTAAAATTTTCATAAGTTGATTTTCACATGAATAATCCGGGTTGTTACGTTAAATAGACTTTCGGACACAGTGAACATTAACACACACATTACACATAAATATGGGTTTAGGTATGAGACAAATGTGACCAATGCAAAGTGTTGTCATTATGGTCTGGGATTCTGTATTGTCCATAATTAGAGCTTTATTTAGTAAACTTTCCCAGACAAAGACTTGTTGAAAGGATGAAAAAGTAATATTTTTGAGTTCATTAAGTCACTTTATTGAATCTTGTTTTATTGTTTTCTTAGTCTCATTTTCTTCATAAAAATCTATGAGAGTCATTGCTTTATTTACGTTAAAAATTATTGGAGTATTAAGAATAACAATTTCTTAATCCTTCTTATATTTAAACAATTATTATTTATGATGTACAATAATTTCATTTGTTTATATCATATTCAAAATATTCAACTTTATACTCAGATCTAGTCGAGAAATTATGTCCGTGTAAATTATATCCAAAGTTCTGTTAATTCCCATTAGGGAGTTATTGTAATTGGGTTGATTTCTGCAATTCGGAATTCTATTATGTTTTCAGAGTATTGAAGTGTGTGGGAGTATACGGACTGATTATTCAATTAAATATTTCAATGTTGACAATATAATAATTACATGTTGTTATAAACAATCAAAAAGAGTTTTTATATGTTTATTTGAATTTTTGAGTTTAAAGATCTTTAGTTCGGAAAATTGAAAAAATACAAAAATTGATTCGTTCATAATTTTTAATCAGTGTTTTTATTAATTTTTAGAATAATCTCTGCACCAAAATTTTTACTAGTTTATGAAACAAGAAAAGTATTGAATTTCATATCGTTTCCAGTATTATTTCGATCTTTCACTATTTAGTCATTTTGTTTTTAGAGACTTTAAATGATTTCCTAAAAACTTTCATTGCTTGACCTTTTCAATTGTATAATCATCTAGTTATTAAAAGTATTATTTATCAAATGTGTCTAAAATATTTGAATTGAAATTATGAATAGAGTAATTATTTTACTTTTCTCGATTTTAAACATCACATATATTTTTTGTTATCTCTACCATACTCTACAACAAACAGACCTTCAAATAAATACCACTAAATCCTGTACTAACCAACGAAACATTATGTGGTTTAAGAGTTTAATAATTATCCACTGATCAACGAGGAACCAATTACATAACATGACCCGAGTTACCACATCCATGTAAATTTAATACTGTATATCTATCCTAAATGAAAGAAGTATATTATAAAAATGTATTTCAAAATATATTTTGATAAAGTCAATATGTTGCAGCAAAATTACATGTACTCTAGAATGCATTCTTCAATATATCTCTAAAACATATTCACGTATGTAGAAAAATTTTTATTTCTTTATAAATTACAATATAATTTAAAATAAATTAAAAACATCTACTCAAATGAAAATATCCATATGCATAACTATTAAATATTAACATAATTAATTTATTCATTTATTTGATTTATTTGAATCATGTATTGGCATTTATCACATTTGTTCATTAGTCTATTTCAAATTGAGGAATACATTCATTCAAAAAAATTACGTTGTTACTAATAATGACACTGTAAGATTTAGTGTTTTAATATGACGTCACTCATTTGATTAACATTGTCTCGATTTTAAAACGTTTTTAAATGTTTTAAAATCGAAATGATGTTAATCAAATGAGTGACGTCATATTAAAACACTTTTAATGTTTTAAAATAAAACACTAAATTTTACAGTGAATGTGTAGTAATTTGACCAAAATATCACTAACTAAAGTTTGAAACCAATTAAAGAAATGATACGAATAAAAAGTATCCATAATATCGTAATTACAATTTAATAAAGATCATTTTTGATAAGCCCCGTGAATTTTGATTAAGTGGGTTAGTAAAAATTATTGAAGTGAAAAAAAAAATAAAGTGATACAACTGAATTGCAACCGGTATGGACCATTGGACGTTGAATAACACTATTTCTTTCATAAACACAATATGCAAGATAATGAAATAATTACGATAACGATCTCTATTCGAAAGAACCATAAAAAGTAAATTAAATAGACATAAATTTGAATGTTTTAGTGTTCGTGTAAATAATAATGGTATAAGATGATTATTTTATAATTTTGATTCAAATTTAAATAATATATTATTGTTTATTAAAGATCTTGAATTTTAAAAACAATTAGTTATGAACAATTACACTAAAAGATCTTTTAAAATAATATATAGTTGAGTTAAAGATTTTTAAATATAAACTAGTTAAAACTTTGTTAATTTCATTTTTCGCAAAAATTGACTGAAATAAATATTAAGTTATGCACTTTTTATGTAATAGTTTAATTAAT
This sequence comes from Chelonus insularis, assembly GCF_013357705.1. Taxonomy (NCBI): domain Eukaryota; kingdom Metazoa; phylum Arthropoda; class Insecta; order Hymenoptera; family Braconidae; genus Chelonus; species Chelonus insularis. The sequence continues at coordinate 4,265,809 of NW_023276783.1, read as the reverse complement.
TTAAAATACTATTTTAAAATTTTATTCACTTTTAAAATTTTTTATTGATTATTTAAAACAAAAATATTCCAATAATTTTAAATTCAATCATCTATAAATTTATTTATATCTATTTTATTTATTTATTAGTGTTGGATTAATAAAGTTTACATATATTTTCATTAAATGTATCTAATTGATTTCAAATAAATATCGAAGAGATTTTTCAATTAAAATATAAAATACTTTCTCACAAATATTGAAATTTTTTTTTTTTAATTACAGAAATGAAATAAAAAAAAAACTAGTAAAAAGACATATATCATTACTGTAAATAAATTAATGCTGCTTAATTATTTTTATTTATCATTGAATTAATCTACAGCATGAAAAAAGCTTTATGATCAGCCTCATTATCCCAGAAATAATGTATTTTCAAATAATGAAGTAAATGCGGAAAAAAAGCTCGTGGAAAGCTTGACGGAAAAATAGATGACGTACTGGTAGGTACTCATTATTAGCCACGAGTTTGCTCTTGTCTCACCCCTAAGGCTGAGTAAACAGTTTGATTTATGTGGACCGGTACCCCTGATAAGGGTAGCAGGAAACTAAACCACGGGGGTCAGAGGAGCAAAGTGAGGCTGTTGGCCAGGGTGTATTGCTGCGCTCAGCAATAGCACGTATACACAAACCTTCTCTTAGTGATATATGTGGTATGTGTACTTTCATATAGGTAACTACTCAGTCCATTGTCTGTACGAACAGTTATTACACGACTCTATCCTCTCTGCTCCAGGTCTCAGCGGGTAGACATTTAGTGTCACACGATAGGAAAAAAAATAAACGGAAAAAGAGTACCTCCGGAGAGGTAAGGGTACGAGAGAGGAAAAAAAAATAAATGAAAAATAAATTGAAGAAATCACGATAGCGCCCGTGTTCATTGACCTGTTATCAAGAGGGAGAACAAACTATGGAATCGGTTATCCAGAAAGCTTCCACTCAATTATAGCACCGTTTACTAATGCCGCACTGAATAAGTTCAATTAATCGAGAAAACTGCAGTCACGATGGCATTGTCAACATTTTTATTGTTCAATTTTTTGCTATGTACTTAGTTATATATAAATATACCGTTTTATTCTTAGTATTTATATAAGCAATAACAACGATATAAATTTCATAAATTTGAATAAAATTATAATTTAATATAAAGATAAAAATGGAGACTATAAACAATATATGTATATATATATTAAGATGACAAGTGTAATATATTTGGTGCTTTATAAAAATCTTTAATATCAACTGTGATTTATACTACAGTAATTAAATCATTCACAATTTTTCTGTAAGTTATTTAATTAACAGAAAATATCAAATATTCATAAAATTAAAAATAAAACCACTCATTAACCATATTACGATTTTATCATAACTGATGGTACAAATTCAATTTTTTTATCTAAAAAAATTTATAGTTTTATCATTTTTATGCTCAAGTGAGAATGTAAATATGAACTGTGTTGGTTACAAAAAAAATAATTAATGGGTTTATTCAATAGTTATAAATGAACATCAGATTAAGATTTTTAACTTCCTATTTGAGAGTTACCGTAATGAGTTAGATTTATATATCCACATTTTAAAATCCTTATAATCCAAACCAAAAAATATATTTTTATCATGAAATTTATAAAATTCTAATAATGACTACCTCAAAAATAATTTTAAATGCGTAGGACGTCGGAAAATATGAATATGATGAAAATTTTTATATAAATTGATCAATAAACTAAAAAATAGTTAGCTTTATGCACAGGCTATACTTATTCATGCTTGTCGAGTAAGAGGGTATCTGTTTTCCGATTTAAATTCGTAATTGAGTTTGCATTGTACGCAAGCAGACAACTCACAATACTACTCTTGGATGCGCGATCGTATTACTTTATGCAAATCTATTCGAATATGAACACAGTCCCATTGATAGTGTACGACAAACTTTAGAGAAAATTCTCGAAAACTAGGGGATTTAATTATTTGTCAATCCAAATACTTGAAAGCTTGATGATTTAGGTGCTGCTGGTAATTGTGTCCAATTCAACTACACTTAAAAAATTGTATTATTATGTATTTTATACAGCATCTTTACATTCTTGCTTCTTATTTTCATTTAAGTTAAATATATTCCACATAGGAAGACAATATACATCAGGATAATATTAATAAAAGAGAAGGTCTAAATTGAAAAGATCAGACTTCATCATACTTCATAGCGAGCAGTCATTAGATAAAAATAAGGGTGAGAACACAAAGATGATTACTCTTATTAAAATGAAGGATAATAAATGACTCTGAGAAAATTAAAAAAATGAGTGTTCAAAAAATCCTTCTTATGTTTAAAATGATAAACACTTTTTTGGTGATTTAATTGTTTCTAACAGCTTAAAAGCATGTCTTTATGTATCATCTAAAGTTAGAATTAAATCTACCCAAGATAGAGGTACTCTTTAAAATTACAATTATAAGCATGAGACAAATGCTACATGATCTGATTAGCAATGAACAGAATCCAAGTATTCCCAATTGAGATTTTAGTGTCGATCTTCTGCAGCTGCAGTGCAGTAGGACAAAAAAAAGCTTAACAAAACAGACAACAAAATGCAGTAGAAATCATTTAAATCAATGACATTCCTATGTTTCAAAAAATAATTGTTAAAAATCATTGTGAAATAGAGAATATTATCTAACTTATTTCGAGTGAATAGATTGATAGAGATCTTTGAAGACTGTTTAGGCAATCAAGTATGCACTTTGCAATATGTGGTATTTTCTGAACAGTTAACACCACGTTCATTATATATCACAGAATCGGGGACAACAACAAAGAAGACCGAAATCTACAGATAAAAGAGCAAGTCTGCAAACAAAAAGTTACCCTTTAGATGAGTAAAGATGTACTTTCATTCATCGAACGGATAAAAGAGTTGGCTACAAGCTACGGAATATCATCTTAACGACGAGTTCAATGCATACCAATTTCACTTAAAGACAAAACGCAACTGTAATACAAAAACTGGCAATTGTAGGATGAATCGTCTAGCGTGATAAAAGATCTTCATCTGCTTGATAATAATCAGAATGGTTTAGAGATTGAAATACAGAACAGAACACACGAAGATGAAAGAAGGTCCTATATCCGTTATGGAAAAGTTGGAGTTGGTATTTGTAAATATTAATTAATATCAAGAAAACGACTTGAGAACTAGCATGAATGAAGATGTTTCAGTCCAGTGTGAAAGGAAGTCAGAAAATGGATTAATTACTCAAAGCTCAAGACCAAGAGTATTACTAAACTTAATGTAAATCAAAAAGGAGTTTGATCTAGTTTTTAGTGTGAGCGAAAAGCTCAAGATCGATGTAATGCAGTAGGTACATGATGTATGTACCTATTACTTCCAATTGTTATGATATTACTGGATTAAAAAATATTAACAATGTAATAAAACTGTTCTAAATCAATTTTTATTCCAGAAGTTAATTTGTTAATAAGCTTTTTAATTCAACGTCAGAACTGCAATACTTGTTGCAAAGTTAAATTAATTGTACAAAACAGGAAAGTGCAAATGACGCGCACAAACTTAATTCCAGCATACATTAAAAAAATAAAACAGATCAAGTAAATGTTTATTATAATTATAAAATGTATAATAACAATATTTTATAAAAATATTCATGTTCAGTATTTAAATTGTCACTCAACATGATTTTTTATCTTTTATTTAATAATTTTAATGAAGTAAATAATATACTTGATAGATTTTTTTTTTACTGTATAGAAACAGCGAAGTTTTAATTATCATCAAAGTATTTCAATGCTTATATTTTTGGTGTAATTAAAATAATTTCAATGAATAAAATAATCTTTTAAAATGTCCAATTAGCTGAACGGTAGATTTTTCTCTCTATTTCATATGTCTGAATCAGTTGTAGAGAACAAAAAATTAATAATCGTTCTCTTTGTAAATGATTTTATGAAGAAAGAAAGCGAAGAATATTAGTTAGTTAGTTTATTCAAAAAAAAAAAAATTTTCAGAACGATTTGTTTCAAAAAAATATATTTATCTTCCAAGCTATTGAAAATGATATTTCATTTAATTAAAAATAAAATGGATTTAAAAAATTTAGTTAAAATATGAAATAATGTCTTTTTATGCACTACAAATTCAAGATTTCTTGAATATCTTAAAATACTTTAAAAAATATTAAATATTACATGTCCATGAACAATTTATAGAATTTAAAATATTGTAAAGTGTGTATTTTAACTCGAATGGATTTACAATGTTATTAATATAAAAATAATTTTTAAATAAAAAAAACGAAAAAAATGTGTGAATTAAAAAATTAATTAAGCTAAATGAAAAAAATAAAGTTTATAGATGTATGTTTTACTTTAAAATAATAATTAGATGCTAGAATGTAAGAAAAAACAATTATTTTTGATTTCTTTATATGTGTATACATTTAATTAGATAATGTAATTAAATCTAAAACGATACCAAAATCAAAAATCAAACTGAAATATATATTCAATTTCGAAAAGATGAGGTCTTAAATAAGGTCTTTAAATAAGGTACTTAAAGTAAAGTAAGGTATTTAAAAAAATATACACTAAAAAAATTAGTAATTATGTCAATTAAGAGTTGTAATGTGTGATTCTGTTTTTTTTCGTTATCAAAGTTTAATTAATTTTTTAGAAGTTCAAAACTATGACAAGTATCTTTCAAAACTGTTGTAAAGTAATGAATTTTACATTCCAAATTAATCAAATTATCTTCAAGTAACTTCTTAGAAAAGTGATCCGTGATTTTAAGGTTTCGTTTGAACCCTTTTGTGTTCGCCTGAAGATAATCAGCAGAGGGCATGTCACTGACTTCTAAACTATCAGATCTATCGACCCAGAATTAAATGTGTAAACCAACAACTCCGGTTTGTTAACACATCAAAAAACGTTCAAAAATTTCTAGTTTTATTATTACTAATAATATACCATTATAGAAATGTTTAACAGGAAGAGAATTATTCTCTTGGAAATTATGAATAAATATTAAGTTAATATTAGTGATTGTTCACTAATATCAACTTCTTAAATCATACCACTGAGAATTAGTCAAATTTCACTGTAAATTTAACAGAATTAATTTTTGTTATAAAATCTGTAGAATTGTAATTGATTGAATTAATAAATGAAATTGATTTAATTAGTATAGCACTGTAGTAACTTTTGCAGTCGTTAGTTAGTGATAATTAAAATAAATAAAAGTAATTCATCTACATTACCAAAAACACAATTGTTATTTCCAAGCAATATTCAAATCGTGTTATAAACTCCAAAATATTTATAAAATGTAGAAAAATTAAAACTGGGAGAAAAAATGTTCTCAAAAATTCATCTAAAATTGTGGTATTTAAATTAAAACTCTATAAAATAAAAACAGTTTAAATAATAGTTCAAATCTCCAATCATTAAATGGGCATAAAAAGAAATGGCAGGAATAAAAAGAATGATCATTTATTTTAGTGGCAACAGTATGGATTCTATTTTATTCAAAAATCAGTATGCAAATTGCTAATGATTCAGTAAAATTCAAGTTTAATGAAAAATTCTGTTAACTAATCTATTGTAAGGAAGTTATTTTATGATTCGAAACCATTACTTTATTTTGTTAAAGGACATTTTTTTTACTTTTGTAGTACTATTCCAAGTTCATAAAACCTTTAACTAAGAAAAATACAATACAAAAAGTGTTTTTAACGTGCAAATGATAATTAATACGCAAATAAAAATAACGTATGCATCAATTTTTATAGTCTCACAAGAAAAAACCTTATATGAGAAACCACCTGCCTGAAGAGATTACCGTATTAGTGCATTTGAGTACAAAAAACATTGACAAGTCCATTATATTCACTTTTTTCGCTGAAACATGTTCTGATGTATAACAATATTGGTAAATTTTATTTTTAAAAATATTATCCGCTTTATAAATTTATGAATTTTTTTTAAAACTGGGTCACAAAATTTTTGAAGTTGTTAATAATACGAAGTTTATACTTTTCTATTTAAGTTATATCTTTAGAAAGATTTTCAAACTTTAGTATATAATAACGAACTACTTGTCTCTTTGTATTTACTCCGATGAGATAAATTTAAATTTCATCAGAAATGAATGGTATCAAACTTTTTGAATCTTGTTTGGTGGTAACGAGTCGATTTTTTGCCATAAAGTTGCATTTTATTTGACACAAGGATCCTTCCTAACTAACCTCAGACTGAATATACTATATCCTATAAAAAATACCATAAAAACCTTTATTTATAGATTTTTTATAGGCTTTTATATAAGATTTTTATATGATCCTTAACACAGAAATTTTTCGACTGGTCATTGTTTCAATAGAGAAAGTAATTGAATTGTTACTATAACTGAAAATATCGTTCCCTAATAGTATCTTTATTAGAGTTTCGGTATTTAAAAGTATTATTTAATTGTTTAAAATAAAAACAATAAATCAAAAAATAAGACATGGAAATGATAATAGTCTACTTTTAATGTTTTATAAAAAAAATGATACACAGTCACTGAGATTAGATGAAAAAGTGCAGAGCCATAATAATAGAAAATCATAATTTTAGAATATGATATCGGATATCAAGACTACATTGTTCCAGTTGGGATGGAACATCCGGTATTCTGAGTTACATAAAGCCCATGGCTTGTTAGGCTTCTATTCCATGTATTCAGGAAGAGCATAATCCTATTTCTCACCTTCATTGTACCTACACTAACTCGGTCGAATGCAAAATGTAGTATTTGCTTTTGCACTGGGGAATTCACAACATACCTAGCATGCCTTACAAGGCCGCTCGAAGAGAATACCAAAAGTATATTATGTATAGAATTCAAAGTAAAAAAAATTTAACTATTTATTCACTCTAATTGCCTAGCGAATTTTAAATAATTTCATTAAAATTACTCAAGATTATCATAAAAAGTTGTATTGAGATATTCTACAAGTTAAATTTGAAAGTTAACTTTACTTTTCAATGTTGAGTCTTCGGTTAACTATCAAATATATTCAATAGCAATGACTACTTCTGAAAAAAAAATATTCTTACATCTTTGAATTTTACGTAACTCATATATATTCAATGAGATCAATTGAGATGTGGAATAAATTTTCGTTATTTTTACTCTGTTGAATGTCAACGTCTATTTTTCTTAAATCGATAAAATTTAATTATTCAAAAACACTCATTTTCTATCTCTCAATCAAAGTTATCTAATGATAAGTTGATTAATAAATAGACATCTGTCAACTTTTTTCAATAACATGAAACCACTGATTGACAGTAAATTGTTCAAGTGAATATTATTAAAAAAAATTCCAAGATGATATAACATGCATTTTAACTTTTAAAATAAATGATATTAAGATTAATGTTTAATTAACAATAACTTACTGGGAGTAAATATAAAAAAAAGGTTGCTGAACACAAGGAACAGATCCACGTGGAATCGATGACCGTGAGCCACACGAACATTTCGTTTAATTTTTTTTAAATTAATGTCCAGTTTTATATATTTTCGTGACATTATAGCAAAGTATGAAACACTTGACTAACCCTTTTGGCCTAAATTTACAGTGAAGCGATAACTTAAAAACAGTAATCACTATCACTGTAAAATCACCCCTAATATCATCCCCGATTGTCGGGTCTTACTTTCGACCTTTCACAAAGAGCGCCAACCAAAGACTGCCGTTTTACTGGCGATCTAATGCTCTGCTCGCATGCGCTCACCGTTTCTCGGAGTTTTTCAGTAACCCCTCCAAAGAGCTTACAAGTTCAAGCATAACGAGTACTGCATGACAAGACGTAACCATCTACTCTACTTACTTCTTACAAAAATCTAAAATATTTTTTTAGACTATTGTTATCCAAAGCATTCAAGGAAATTTCTCATCTTACAAATAATTGAATTGCAACGTATAAACATTTCTATAGAAAATACACTTGTTGAGACTAGACTAAGTCGGATTTTGAAGTTGTAGTTGTACTTTTGTAGTTTGTTTAACTTGAAAATCAACACAAAAGTTATACCTTCTAATGAAACACTTCATATGTCAAGACCCAACTAGTTGAAGCATGAAACATACTTCCGCTCTGCTATCTCAGACTGAACCCATACACTAACTTACCTTTGAAAAGCTTCTGTATTTTTGCAACGAAATCAACTTTAGTTACTTTGGATTTATCATATAATTATTAGTATACGATATTCATCACACAACTTTATAAATAATAAGTTTATTTCAATTACTTTAATTAATAAATTATTTTCGTTTCTTTGGCGCATACTCTAGGCCACGTATATAATTTTTGTTAATCCGATATTTTTCTGTAAAATAGTATTAATAACATATATTAATAATATGTAAAATAGTACTAAATATTTTATAACTAAAATTTGTGTTTCATACCAGTTAATAATTTATAGACATAAAGAACTTGATTTCCTTGAACTAATACACTTGGTGACTTTTTACCAGGTACATCAGTAATTGTTGCACTAGCACCAATCCCTTGACACTCTTTACTAAATTCATTGAGTTTTATGCCAAATACTTCTAGATTATTTACCAATGTAACCTAAACAAATATAATTGAATAAATGCAGCTGAAATCTTTTTAAAAATCTAATACAATGTATTTTCTTTATCCAATTTTAACTTACTTTTTTCTTATTTGCACGAGTACTAACAGTTATATCAATAGGTTCCAATCTTCCTGTATGTAACAATGTTGTACCAGCCACTGTAATCTGATGTGTATGAGTCATTCGTCCAATAAATTTATTTATTCCATCTTCTATCGTTAAAGTTATCACACTTTCTTTTGTGCGTAATATTCCAGCAAGCTGAGGATTTATTTTCAATGTTCTGAAAAATATATTTCATTTTTAATTCTTCAGCTTTTTTAAATTTATTAATTAATAAATATATATTTAATGTAATAATTATTTACTTTCCATCCTGCAAATTTTCCGTTTTAATATACTCCATTAAACATTTACGTATATCTGTTTTTTTCATAATATCTCCTTTTCTGTAATTATTTTATCAGATAATTTTAACTTTGAACACAACTGTTTTGAAAGAATATTAGGTTGAAAGACTACAGTAAAATTATCGTCATAACTCACTCATATCCAAACTTGGAAAGTATTGGCAACACATCAGCAGTAACTTTATAACATTCAGAAACAACAGGTGCGGCAGATGGATTATCTAGATCCGATGATTCTGATACTTCATTGATAACTAAGTCTTTTAACAATGGATGGTCAGACTAAAAAATTTTGATAATTAAAAATAATTGTATACAAAACGATATTTTACTTGCATATTGATAGATTTATATTTTACTGAACGTATTTAATCAATTGTTAATAAATCTAGTTAATGGAAATATTGTTGATAAAATCCAACATACCTGAATATAAATTATACTTTCAACTCCTTTAAGAATAGTAGTATCAATAACACCTTTTGCTTTCATACTTGCCAAGAATACTGATAATTTTTTAAAACTAGATTTTTTAATATCAATAGTTTGATTAGAAGGACATGCAACTAATAAATGATTTTTAAAAAAATTTGAGCTAAGAAGTGGTAGTTCACTTTTCTTTATCCCTTTACAGGCTTTAAGTAAACAATATTCTAATAATCTATCCATCTCCTTCACTGGATCATCTAGTGGTTCATTTAAAGTTACATCAGTATATAAATCAATATTATTTTCCTATAAAAACCATAAAAATTCCATTTAATTCTCACTATCGATTAATTTTAATTTTTACGCTAATTTTTCTCTGTATTTGCATACTTGTGGTGTTGCATTAGGTTCATCATTATCGTTATCAGTCTCCATCGTCAAATCATTTAACATTTGAGTGGCACTATCAGTTAACTCCTCATTATTAGGAGAATTTTCAGGTTCATCTATTAATAAATCATCATCTTTAGTAGCAATAATCTCTGTTACAGGAGATTCTGGATTTAACTGTGGCCTTTTTAATGGTTTTCCTAACTGACAAATCGAATCACCAATAATGTGTAATATGTCAACACATTTGCCACGACCGCCAGCCATGTACATATCTTCAGAGGAATGTGCTGTTACCCCTACTGCTATTGCAGCCTGGTTAAACAAAGTTAATAATAATAAAATGAAATTTAAACCAAATTTGTGGCATTAGAGATATCAAAATGATTAAATAAATATTTTATGGATATTTGAAGACTTTTATTTATTTATTTATTTAATAAATCTAATTGAAAATAAAAGAAATCAATAACCCCAATTATAATAGTTAATATGAACGATAGTTTAATAAATATGAATAAAAATTGTATACCTTATTTTTTTCAGTAATCACAGCAACAGGAGTATTTTTAGCTAATTTCCCGTAAGAATGTAGTGTTGGTGGACCATCTAATATGATCCCTGGAAGCATTAAACTAGCCCCATTAACTAATTTAGCAATTACTGCTTCATGAGTTTTGAATGAATATAACAAATCTGGATATTGCCAAAGAGTATAAATAGTAGGATATAATAATGGTGCAGTCTGATCAAATTGGAAGAACATTGGAACTTTAGAAACACAATACAATTTGCATGTTTCACCACTATACGCCACAATTTTTATTAAGGATAGCGCTTCTTTTTTTGGTATTAATTGTTGCACTTGATTATCAGTTAATACGGGATATGCTGCAAGTATATCTTCGTACAATTTTTTCCTAAAATTAATTCATTTATTCTTTTTAAAAGCAATCCAATATTTATTAATATTTGAAAACATAACCTTAAACATGTGATATTGTCATATCTACCTTTCAGTTCCTTTAAGTTGATTATTTGATTTTATTTTTAATGGTTTAAGAAACATTATTGTCGTTTTATTAACAATGAACTATAAACAAACTATAAATCAATGTTACAGTGATCAGAAAAATTGTTTTTATTGTACTCTTGTACACACACTGTTTTCAGTCAAAAACTAGTCGATAAAAAACACACATCAATAAGGCGAAAGTGACATCAAGGGTAAAGTTTGACTATAAACGCATTACATATCATTATCTGTGTAGATAAAACACGCATTTTGATGATCTTTGCCGAAATAAATAGAAAAAGCCTGACATAAATTCCTTTCCAAACAGTTTTCAGGTTCTCTTTTTGAGCAGGTACAATTTAGCCACCTGTTTAGAAAAATGAGTCACTTAAAAAAAAAGATGTACGAGATAAACAGGGGAATTACTTTTAGAGTGATTACTATTCAAAAAACAATGTTGTTATAAATTTATTTATTTATTTTTAAAATATCAAGTGCACCTACATTGAATAATGTCAATGTTAGAAAACCATCGGCTGATAACATTGCAAGCAATATTATCTGATCTGCCCAAAATCAGCTGTCATGTCGACTAATCAGCTGACAAAAACAAAGTAAAAACTTGTTGTTATTTAATGTAATAATTTTATTACAAAATGTCTATTTTATGAAATAATAGCTATAACTATGGATTCATCAACAAATAATGGTCAAGTTGATTCAGTAAGTGTTTACATTAAAATCATCAATTATTGTGAATAATCAAAAAATACTAATTTTATTATTGTTTTACTGTGTTATTATTGCATTTAATGTTTGAATAATAAATTTTAGGAAAAAGAACCAGCGTCTATTGGACAAGATTCTTCATCAAAACTTGATTCTAAAGAAGAACTCGAAGAGCGTTGTAATAAAGTAAGTCTTTCATGTTTAATAATTATTATAAATATAAATCATTAGATGCTTTGGAATTAAAGCGTTAATTCAATTTAGAAATGAAAAATAATATAAAAAACGTTAAAAATTAGTATAATAAACATTTGTTTTCATTATGTTTAAAAAGAAGATAAAAATTTTTATCTGATACATACTTATTAATAATTTTATAGCTCAAAAGATATGCCCTGACATTGAAGAAAAAAGTATACGATTTAACTGAAGAATTAAAAACTTCTGAAGCAGAGAAGATTAAATTGATTGCAGAAAAAGAAAATTTTCAGAAAAAAATATCACAAGCATCTGATAATCTTAAACAATTGCAGGTTACTATCATGAAATCACTATTTTTATTTATTTATAAGGAATTTAATACCCATATTTATAGTTTCATTTATTTTTATTAACAGGCAATACAATTAGAATATGATAAACTTCAAGATGATCTTGATAAACAGAAAAATGAAAATAAAAAATTAACAAAGAATTTAGAAATGCTCATAGTAAACAATACATCTCTCAAACAAACGAATTATGAGTTAAAAGATACTATAGCTAGTTTGAACTTGGATTTAGAAAACCGTAATAAAGAGCTTTCTGAATTAAAAAATATTTTGAAAAAGAAAAATAGTCTTATGAAAAAATTAGAAGACGAACAAAAAGCTACTAAAGTTATTTGTGATCAAAAGGAAAAAGACTATGAAACAATGAAAGTTAAGTTGGAGTCAGAAATTCAATCTCATAAAGCTACACAAGCAAAATTAGATGCAGCCAAACAGGAGTGTTCAAGTAATAACGTTATCCTTTTAGAAGTAGATAATTATGAAGTAAGTAATGATGATTCAAAATATATGTATTTCTATATATGTTTCAATAATAATTAATTTTTTTTTCTTTCAATAATATCCAATCTTATGGTATAGAAAAGTATACAAGATTTGAAATCGAAATTAAATGATGAATCTACAAAATGTAAAACACTAGAAAATACTATTGAAGAACATGTTCAGAGAATTTCAAGTTTAGAATTTCAGCTATCAGAACTAAAAGATTCTCTTTTCTTGAAAACGAATCAGTTGACAATACTTGGTGAAAAAAATGAATCATTAAAAGTTGAATTAAATGATTTACGACAAGAAATTACCCAAACATCTCATGAAAAACAAAGTTTGTTAGATGCTATCGAAGCTATGAAAAAAAATATGGATAAATTATCTAATGAATCTACTACCTCTGTTGCTGAGAAAAATAAACTCGTTGATGATATGGAGTTACAGAATAAAATGCATCTCCAACAAGTATTTTTCATTAATACATACGCTCATTAATATACTAATAGTTTACCAATCAAATTCATTAAACAGATTAATTGCATTAATCTGATTGGTTAACTATAAGTATAAAATCGATTATTTATTAATTATTTCCAATAATTCATGTAATTTATTTATTATAGATTGAACAATTGAAAATGGAAATATCGAGGCTAAATAGTATAATTTCAAGTACAAATGAAGAAATAACCACTCTAAAAACTGAATATGAAGGGTATAAACTCCGGGCACAGAGTGTTCTAAGAACAAAACAAAGCCAAAGTAAAGATTCTGGATTGAATGGTAAAAATATAATTGAAATTGAAGGAGAACTAAATCATTTACGTTCACACTCAACACAGCTGCAGGAGAAACTCGATATTTCTTGGTAGTAGATTTTGATATTACACCATTTATTTTTTAATATATAATCAATTTTTTTAATATACTTATTAATTTTTATACTCCAATAGTCAAGAGATAAAAACATTAATCAGTGAAGTCACGCTAATCAAAGAGCAGCGAGATTTCGCACAAGAAAATGCAAAAGATCTTGGAAAAAAATTAGCTACACTCAATCAAGATTATTTAAGTTTAAAAGATAAATGTCGAACACAAGTAACAATTATTAATCAATTAAAAGAACAAATGGAATCATCAGAAGAAATGTTAAAAGAGAATTTTACTGTATGTATTGAAACTAATTTGATGAAAGATATTTTGAATGGTAGTCGAAACTTGTTTGTAACAACAAAAACTTAAATTCTCTTATCAGGTTCAGCTGGCATCGATAGAACATAAATATCAACAAGAAATATCAAGTCTACACGATGAAATTGAACGGTTAACGTCAACAACAGTTTCAGGAAATATAAAAAATCTATCAGAAAAACAGTCAGAATATAAATTTGAAAATGATAATCAAATTCGAAATGATATTTATTTACTTAAAAGAGAGGATGGTGAGGTAATTATCACGATAAATCTTGTTTTTGTTCAACCTCAACTCATTTTCTTTGTGAAAACAATCCTAAAATTTATTTACCTATAATTTACAATTCTATCAAGTAAATCAAAAATATAAAGATAATTATTATTAGAAAAATTTGAAAATGAGCTTAAATTATTTATTCATATTTAGGGTTCAGAAAGTGTAGATTCCTACAACGGTGCGAATGTGAATGTAGAAAAAAATCAAAAAAGTACACTTATACCTTTGGATGAATTATTAAATTCATCAGATGATCTGACCAAATTTAATACCCCAGTTTTACCGGCCAAAGTTGACCGACATGAACTAGAGGTTGCCGAACGACGTATTAAACATTTAACAACATTACTTGCTGATGCCGAAAGAGATGTTGCAAAATTGAATCAGATGAATCAATTATTAAAAGAAGATATTCGACGACAACAACGCAGTGTTGAAAGAGAACATCATGCTAATAATTTTGAATATTTAAAGAACGTGGTTTTGAAAGTAAATTGTTTTCTTTTTCATTTCTTTTATTCAACACTAATTGGCGCCAATATTATTTTAATCGTATTTACAAATTTATAGTTCATAATTTTGAAAAATGGTGATGAACGGAGTCGACTCATTCCAGTACTTAATACAATTCTTAAACTTAGCCCTGAGGAAACACAACAATTGAATCAAGTAGCAGGAAGTATGTGTTTAAATTTAGACTATTTATTTTTAATATTTTATTATTGACATATGGTAATTAAATTTGTAAAAATAATATTTAATTTAGCATATATTATCACAATGTTTATAGCATCTACATTAATTTTACGTAATTAATCTGTATTTTTCTATCTTTTTTACTTATTATTATTCAAATTATTAATAATTTAATTAATTGTATTTCGTGTCAGTAACAGGACGTGGTTGGTTACCTTCAATTTCAATACCAGGATGGAGTCACGAGTGAAAGTTTATATCTTATGAATGAGGAAGATTATTTCCAAAGTATTAAATATACTTTTTATAGTTTTCCAGAATGATTGCAATATATTTTTTACGATAAAAATAAATATTTTGGAAGACAAAAGTTGTATTGTTTAAAAAAAAACCTAAAACAACCATGAATAAATTCTGAATCTATAGGTATCATAAATAGATAATCACCATTAATTATTAATAATTTATTACTCATTATTATTATAATTAATCATATCAATTACAAAATAATTTTGCTTAATAACTGGCGCTGCTAGTTACGTAAATAAAATCTAGGTTCTCATACTATATCGTTGATACGACGTTAATCTCTTCAAAACTAGACGTGTACCTACACAATACTCGGAATATTTTGTTGTCAACTTTGTACAAAAAGTCGATGTAATAGTACTAATAACAGTTGAGTTCTTGGTGGTAATACGAAGTAGAGTTTTACTAAATTTTAATAAAGCATTGACTTGAGTTAGTCTATTAATTTATTAGAAAATTATCTGTAATTCTAAAATTATCTCTGTACATTTTACTACCACAATATGAGAGAAATCGTTCACTTGCAAGCCGGTCAATGCGGCAATCAAATTGGATCTAAGGTGAGTATAAGAATGTGAATCCTACTCCATGTTTGTATTTTTTTTATATTTTTCTCTTAATTATCTATTAATTTATTACTTAAATTGATGAAACAACTAAAAATGAATATATATTTAACATACATGCAATTTTATCTCTAAATATACGTTAGATTTGTAATATCAAGATTTTCAAATATTAAAGTATACTTAATTTCAAGACAAGTTCGAAAGAAGAATAAATTTTGGTAGATATTTATCCTAAAAATATAAATAAATTTAATTAATTAAATAAAAATTTTTATTGACGAAATCATAAATGACGTAATTTTCAAAATTATCTGTGGAATTGATGTTTCAAGATTAAATTTTGATAAAAAATAATCTAATGATAACAAAGATGGCCCATTTCTATTTGCAACGTTGTCTTGTCTTGCATGTGAAGCTAAAAGTCACAAATGATCTGACATTGTGCTTTAAATAACTGCACTGCGTTATGTGTGGTAAATTTACATTAGCTATATAACCCAGAACAAGAAAGTACATTTTATCTATGAATATTTCTGTTTAATTATCCTCAATTTTCAATTTCTTCCAAAATTTATAAATACTTTTTTTACAAATACTTGCCAGTTTTGGGAAATAATATCAGATGAACATGGCATCGACCCATCTGGAAAATACACTGGAACAAGCGATTTACAACTGGAACGCATCGAAGTTTATTACAACGAAGTTGGAAGTTAATACAAAATATATGATTTCTCTCTGATATCAATCCATTAATATATTAATATTTTATAGAATAATAAAATTTTTTAGATCACAAATATGTCCCTCGAGCAATTCTCATTGATTTGGAACCAGGAACTATGGATTCCATACGAAGTGGACCGATCGGACAGCTCTTTCGACCCGATAATTTCGTATTTGGACAAAGTGGTGCTGGTAATATATAAAAACAATTATTTAAATAATTATATACAAAAATATTTGAAGAAATATTCACTAAAAGCATCTTTTTCTATTTTAACTTTCATGTTATTATTCAGTATTCAATAAATTAATTTATTGATAAATATTCAAAGATATTTTCAAGAAAATAAATGTCTTTTACAGGAAATAATTGGGCCAAAGGGCATTACACTGAAGGTGCAGAACTTATAGACTCAGTTCTTGAAGTTGTAAGAAGAGAAGCTGAAGGCTGTGATTGTTTGCAAGGTTTTCAACTTACACATTCATTGGGCGGCGGTACTGGATCTGGTATGGGAACATTACTTATTTCAAAAATAAGAGAAGAGTATCCAGATCGTATAATGAATTCATTCAGTGTTGTGCCATCACCAAAAGTACAAAAAAAAATTCTAAGAAACCAAATATAATGTAATAAACACATTGACTTTATGTTTGATGATTTTAGGTTTCTGACACTGTTGTGGAACCTTACAATGCCACTCTATCAGTCCATCAATTGGTTGAAAATACTGATGAAACATTTTGCATAGATAATGAAGCACTTTATGATATCTGTTTCAGAACATTGAAACTTACTTCTCCTACTTATGGAGATCTTAATCATCTTGTGTCGGTAAATGTTAAATTAGAATGGATTAAATTAAATCAATATTACCTCACTCACTTTTTGCTACTTTAAATATTGAAGTTATGTAAATATTTGATATGATTTTTAAATTGAAATAATTTTCTATGTTAGGTTACTATGTCAGGTGTAACTACATGTTTACGATTTCCTGGCCAATTAAATGCGGATCTTCGTAAATTAGCTGTCAACATGGTGCCTTTTCCTCGACTTCATTTTTTCATGCCCGGATTTGCTCCACTTACTGCTCGTGGATGTCAACAATATCGAGCTTTAACGGTTCCTGAACTTACTCAACAAGTAATATTTACATTAAAGAATAAAAATAAAAAAATCTATTGAAAATAAATAAAATAATCAAACTTATTATTATCATTTGAATAGATGTTTGATGCCAAAAATATGATGACTGCATGTGATCCAAGACATGGACGTTACTTAACAGTCGCTGCAATTTTCCGTGGTCAAATGTCAATGAAAGAAGTTGATGAACAAATGCTCAATATTCAAAATAAAAACTCGAGTTATTTTGTTGAATGGATACCAAATAATGTTAAAGTTGCTGTATGTGATATCGCTCCCAAAGGCTTAAAAATGTCATCAACATTTATTGGAAACTCAACTGCAATCCAAGAAATATTCAAACGAATCAGTGAACAATTTACTGCAATGTTTCGGCGTAAAGCTTTTCTTCATTGGTATACTGGAGAAGGAATGGATGAAATGGAGTTTACTGAGGCTGAAAGTAATATGAACGACCTGGTTTCAGAATATCAACAATATCAAGTAAGTTTTTCGTTAAATAGGGAAATGACTAGACTCATCAATAAATTATTAACTAACTTACAATAAATTGCAGGAAGCAACAGCTGAAGATGAAGAAACATTTGAAGACGAAGCACTAGAAGAAGAAGCTGAAGGATAATACATTTAACAAATATTCTGAACTTAACTTATCAAACTTTTTAGGTTTACATTTCAAAATGCTACATACAATATCAATTTGTTTTTAAAAATTTTGTTATAAATCAATTTAAAAATCCAAAAAATAGAAATATCAAATACTAAACTATCAGTAAAAATAAAAATTATATTTGACACTAAGATTAAATGATTATAATATTTGAAAAATATAACTTTACCCTTTTATAATCTTACATCATAAAAGTAAATAGAATTATAAAATGTCTTTTATTCTTACAGCTCGACGAACCGCATTACTATATCCTTCTTTATATTTAAACCATACACCATTATTGGATACAGTTTTATGTTCTTGATGTTCGGATGAAGGATTTGGTAACGATTCATCAATTGGTTTTGATAATTTAAAGTTCTTAAAAAAATCTTTGTATTTCTAAAAAAGAAAAATTATATTTTAATAAATATATTGAAAAATTAAATAAATGATTATCAACTTGTAACTTACTTTTTCTTTAAATGTTTGTGGAGAAATAACACGTGCCATGTCATCAATATGATTAGGACGAAAACTTTTATCAGTATTTTGTGAAGGCTGAGCATCATTTTTATTCATTGATTTTTTTTCTTCTGTAGTGTTTGTGGTACTACTTGCAGTAGTCACTGCTGTTGCTCGTTTAAGCCGAGCAATTTCCAATTCTTGAGCTATTACTTGTTTGATAGTATAAGAGAGATTTTTACGGTTTTTACAATCCGGAAAAATACCGATTTCGTATAAATTACTATGAAACAAAAAAGAGTTTGTGTTCTAACATTTGTATTTAAAGCTTATTTTTATTGTATTTGATTTTAATTTATTGTATAGAATTTATGAGTGAGATTTAAAATTGAGGATTGAAAACATTCTAGAATTTAACCATTCCTAAATACTTACGGCTCAAGTTCATAACTCATACTCCCATCTTCTTTCTTTTCTTGCACATAACTAAGTCCCAAGTCTAACATGACATTCAATAATCGTTCTAAATCCATTTTCTCTCTTGTAGAAAATAAATTGCTAGCCACTGGACGAAGTTTTGGCGTTAACAGCTCAAACAACAGAGGAGCTATATCCAAAGTAATCACTTGAATATCAGAACCATAAGAACGTTGTGTAGTTGTTATCAAAGCTCGATTTTTTGCTAACTTTTGATTGACCTAAGTAGTTGAAAATATTCAATACATTTTTTATTCAACTATTGATGCATCTACATGCACAGTTTTTTTAAAAAATACAACTTTAAAATAATAAACTTACCTCAGCCATTGTATACGGAAAATTTAATTTTGGATTTTTCGAAGTGGCAAGTCCAAAATGCCATGATACAAATGCATAATTTGTGTAAGGCATAATTTGCCAATTGTTTTTTGTCATAACATGTGTTGAAATTTCATCATAGAATGGAAACCATGCTATCGATTTAGATATCTTGCTCATTTTATCCTGACAATTATTTGGATAATTTTCGAAAATACCTTGTACAATTCTTTCAGAATTATCTATTAGTAAAAACGTAATTAATTAAAATAGTTTTGTTTGAAATATCTCAAACACAATTGAAGGAAAACAACAAACTTTTGATTAAACTTACTACTGGAAGCTGATTTTATGATCATTTGAGCTCTTTCACGCATTGTCAAGGGCCCAGTTTTATTTACTGGAATTTGTAATATGTCTCTCCAAAATTCAAATAAACCTTTTTTTGTATCTTTCGTTCCAAGGCTTGTATTGGATTTTTGACAATCTTCACGCATATACTGTAAAGAATTCAAACAAGATCGTACATCACAGCCGCATCGTTCAGCTAATTGAAGAAGTGCTCCATGACTAATATTAATTCTTTCTTTTCGCGCAATAGTTAATAATCGATCTGCCAAACTTGAAGGATCAATTTTAGGTACATTAATCACATATGCCATTGATCTCAAAGGCCTGTCAATAAAATTATACATATAGTTTAATTAATTTAATTTAATTATTATGTTTTCTTAAAAATCAATCAATTACCTTAAAGCTGCTGAATATAATTCATTACAAATGCATACAATGGGCCTTTTACATTCCTCATGTTTCCCTGGTTTAGCTTTTTTTCCTTTAGTAACTAATTTTCCTTGGATAAATTTTAATAATAATTCGATCGATGCTGCCGGAGCACCGTCAATCTCATCTAACACAAGACAATTTGGTCTTGGATCAGCACCAATCATTGATTTCATTTGGGTGGATGATAAAAGTGCTTGTCTATCATGATTTAAAAGTTATTCTTATCATCAAAATAATAAAAACATATAAGTTACATGAATAATATATTAATGACTATTACCGAAATGCTTCCGGACTACGATCATCACTCGCATTTATTTCAACAACATTGTAGCCTGCATGCCTTGCTACTAAATGAGCCAAAGTTGTTTTACCTAGACCTGGTGGACCACTAAGTAATGCAACTCTAAATACAGGAAGACCTTGATTATCTACAAAATCAATTTTAGTATTTTTGGCATTCCAATTATTTTGATTGGATTTGAATTTATTCGGGCCGAAACCCATCTTTTTAGGTTGATTTGAAGCCTTAACAGATACATGTTTATTTCTTTTAGGCTCCCGATTGAATACAACTTTATCCCATGATTTCATCCATCGCAAAAAATCTAAATTGACGGTTTCCTCAGTTAAAAGCTCCAGATATTTTTGAGGTCGATACTTATCAACCCATAACTTATCTTCAATCTTTGTTTTTTCATTAGAAATAATCGTAAGATCGTCATATTTAGCTTTTTCTAATAACTGTTTAAGAAAATATAAAACACTTAAAATGACATTAATGGAATAATTTTATAAAATTAATTGATCAACTTACTATTTGATCAGCTTCTTTTTTTAATTTTTCATAACTTGTTGACAATAAACCTGAAGCTGACGTTATTTTAATTGGATTTACTTTAGGTTCTGGCCGAAGCCTAACATACAATCTTTGAGAATCCCTATATCGTGTCAAAGGAACAAAATTCCAAGATGGGATACGCAAAGTTATGGAATTTTCTTTTTTACTAAAATAACAACAAAACGAAATGTTAAATAAACGAATTTAAATCAAATAAACACTTTGTATACTTACTCAGGTCGAGATGAATGAAATATACGAGGAACATCATCATGATCATTTTCAAATTTATTTTGTATTTCTATTCTCTTGTTTCGTATTGCTGCAATTAGTAATTCAGGTTGATCCCATCGAGGTCTTTTATCTCGTCGATCTTCATACTCAAAATCATCATCTTTTAGACAATAAAAAAGATGAATTATATTGACATTTTATCATCTAATAATATATGAATTAGTTTTATAACTAAATTTTGATACTTACCAAATCGATTATTTCTACATTCTTCAAACAAATTTGAAACATCTCTATAAAACTCATCAGCAGTTCGTTTACGAGTATTTTCAACAGTATTCTTTAATTCTAATGAGCTATTAGTTTTAATAACATTAGTTTCAATGAGATCCAATTCTTCATCGAAGTTTGGGAAATCGTCTGCTTTTGAAGTCAAAGTTCGTCCTTTGCCATTAACAATTGATTTAGTTTGAGTTAATTGAGATTGAGTAAATGTATTCGATTGAGAAACTTTGTTTTGGGATTGAGTATCTAATTGAACAGAATTGTTACAAAACAAAATTCTATATTTAGAATTAATTTTGGATCAAATATATATAAAAATAATATAAAATCATTGAAACAACGTATTATTAACTGTCGTAATTTAAAAATTTTACACCTGTTTAACTTACCGATTACATTTTTAGAATTTTTATAAACTTCAGTTGGAACTAGATCATATTCTTCATCTGAATCTGGGAAATCGTTTGCATTCATTGATAATAAAAGATAAATAAAACATTAACTATTTATATTTTAATTTTAAAAAATTACAAATTTTCAGTTTTAATATAACATTAAATGAAATCTAGAGGTTAGAAACTTGAGTACAAACAAAAATACTAGTTGTTTTTGGCGCCATAATTACCACGCATATGCATGTGCAATGACTGATAAAAAAATGCATTTAATGATAAAATATTTATAAATGTTTTTGTAACTTAATAATTAAAGTATGTGTATTTTTTTAATTAGAAATTCATTATCGATTTATTTATGAATAACTTTTTTAAAAAAAACACAGAAACAGATTTCTCACCGTATCAATTAATTGAATTTACCGCCAGATATAATCTTATGCAACGCATGCGCGCCTTTTTTAAAAAGAGGGCGCTACTGATAACTTTTTAACCAATAAAAACATATTCTTGTAAATTGAACTATCCAATCTACAACGATTCCGTTAAGTTCCATAAGAATTGTAACATTTGTGAGACACCGCTCGAATTTTGCAGAGAATCTATGGCAAAGTGGATATACATGGGATCGCGTCGGCGCAAGCAAAAGCAAAGCAAACAATTAATCGTGGGCGCGTCAAATTCGCAACTTTGAATCAGTGTATATTTTTATCAGTGAAAAACAGTGAAGAATAATTCAGTTGAAAATATCACAAATATTTTAAAAAATTGACAATCTTCATTGTGTTTGCTAACGTCCTGTAAATTGAAGGGACTCACGACGGTGTCGTGACGCGTGCATGAAACACTGCTTGAAGGAACAAGCGGGCGGTTCCCACATTTAAGCAACAAGTGTCAGCGAAAAATAATTCAAAAAATTGTGTTAAACAATTAATCAAGATTTAGCATAAACAAAAATCAATCATCAGGATGGGGTGCGCCTTCAGCACCACAGGTGAAAAAGCTGCTGTTGAGCGCTCAAAGAAGATCGACAAGGACTTACGAGCTGATGGCGAACGAGCTGCTAGTGAGGTCAAGCTTCTTTTGCTTGGTAAGAACATCTGCCGTTTTGAACATATTTTTATAAAAAAATTGACAATTCTCATAATTATCTTTTTATAATGAGAGCATTTATATTTGAAAAGAAAAAAAAATTCTACGATATCGTAATCACATTATTCATTGGTCGTATATTCTAGATTAATTAAAAAAACGATCATTAACAATTTATATTCTTACGAAAATCAACTTATTTATTTATCATTACAATTTATTTACATTGCATTGATTGAAGTTCAATACGATATTTTATCCATTGTTATCTTTGAAAAATATTTTCAATCATTTCTTTGCATAATATAATTTTAAAAAATTGAAACAAATAACATGGGTCTCTTCAATTAAACCTTTTATTTGTACTAATCAAGAGTATCATTTAAAATATTTCTAAATTTTAACAACCATTGAGAAGTAGCTGTAAAAAACATTTATAGTTTCTAAAAATATGTATCACATGTAATACATCATTCATTGTGAGATAGTCTTATAAAGTTGAATCATTCACATACTATGATTCATGAAATAAAACTGCAAACAAAATTGTCTATTATTTGGTAAAGAAATTAATTTAAACAAATATTAACTCAAGAAGTAAATATGATATCATTAATGATATAAATAACTGTGAAAAAAAAATTAATTACTGAACTCATCGTATTTAGGTGCGGGAGAATCTGGAAAATCTACAATAGTGAAACAAATGAAAATAATTCATGAGACTGGCTACAGTAGAGAAGAATGTGAACAGTATAAACCGGTTGTGTATAGCAATACAATTCAAAGTTTAATAGCAATAATTCGAGCTATGGGTCAACTTGGCATTGATTTTGCAGATCCAAAAAAAGCGGTGAGTAATTTAACATAAATTTTAATAAGTCATTTATCTTAAACGATTTATAAACTTACGCTATGAGATTAATTAATAAAAAAAATTTAACAGAAATCAGTAATAAATTTAACGAATTCATAATTGTATCATAATAATATTGCAGGAAATCGCGCGACAATTTTTTACTCTAGCTTCCGCGGCAGAAGAGGGTGAACTCACTGGGGAACTTGTTCTATTAATGAAGAGATTATGGCAAGATGCAGGAGTACAACACTGTTTCACTCGGAGTCGTGAATACCAACTAAACGATTCTGCAGCATATTATTTAAATGCTTTAGACCGCATATCTCAACCAAATTATATTCCCACACAACAGGACGTTCTCAGGACACGTGTCAAAACTACTGGAATTGTTGAAACATATTTCTCATTTAAAGGATTACATTTTAAGTAAGTTTACTTTTTATTATTTAAAATTTTTTGAAAAATATTATTGATAATAAAAAAGCAAATACTAAAACCATATTTTTTGGAATTTCAGAATGTTTGATGTAGGTGGTCAACGTTCAGAAAGGAAAAAATGGATCCACTGTTTTGAAGGTGTTACTGCGATAATATTCTGTGTCGCCTTAAGTGGTTATGATCTTGTTTTGGCTGAAGATGAAGAAATGAATAGGATGATCGAGTCTATGAAGCTATTTGATTCAATTTGTAACAGTAAATGGTTCGTAGATACGTCAATAATTCTTTTCTTAAATAAGAAGGATCTATTTGAAGAAAAAATTGCCAAAAGTCCGTTATCAATTTGTTTCCCGGAATATAAAGGTGGTAATACGTATGAGGAGTGTGCCTCATATATTCAGATGAAATTCGAAAATTTAAATAAAAGAAAAGATCAAAAACAGATTTATACACATTTTACATGTGCCACTGACACGTCGAATATTCAATTTGTATTTGATGCCGTGACTGATGTTATAATTAAGAACAATTTAAGCAACTGTGGACTGCTTAGTTGAACATCGATAGTAATGGTGATAAATTGTCACATTTAATTGAATATTTGTAATACATAGATTATTATTAATCCTTATCCAAAGTCATTAAAATTTATTTTGGCAATTTGATAAGGTTATTGCCAATATGCACAAAATTTTTCTGTCAGAAAAATAATTTTAAAAAATCATCTAAGAATTTTTTTAAAATTTATCATGTGCAAACAAATTATTATTATTATTAATACTATTATTATTAATTTTACTGTTATTTAACTTATTTTGGCTACTTTATACTGAAGAATTAATGAAAAATCTAAATTCACTTCGCGTTGTTTTCATAATAATAACTCTATTACTTAGAAAGTCATTTATGATAACGTTTTGAATTGCAAGAGATTATTTATGTCATAATCACAATCACTATTCTTATAGAGATTTTATAAGAAAGAATGATATTTTAAACAGATAAAGTGCACTTTTGTATATACTTTTGATGAAAGATTTTTCAAGGTTTAGAATAAGTATAAGTCATATCGCATTTTTAATATCTCCATAATTTTAAATCAATATTATTCCATGACTGAAATTTATCACAAAAAAGTATAAAAATTTTTGATACTTTGTATTACCAATTTTTATTATAGTAATAGATTTTTTTACCTTCCATATGTACAATATAATTTATAATTCTAAATTGCGTAGACACAAAATAATGACAATATTCTCACATGAAATTTAATGTAAAAGAGGAAGACACTTTTATAGAATCATTTTTGTTTAAATTAAACTACATATTTTTAATAAAATTTGATATAAAAAATAATATGCCAAATTTATTGATCCTGTATTTATTGAATAAATAAATCAATACATTAATATTAATTTAGCTTCCATAATTATAAACGAAATGTTTGGTGTTTGGTTTTTTAATATTTGCGGTATTTTTAGCTTCTTTATTCCGAAATTTTACGGTTTATGTAACTAATTACTTGTTTAATATAATTACGCATTTATTCAATGATTCATATATTTACAGATAACGTTTTTATGCAGCAAAAAAAGAAATAAATTAATTATCAATATCAATCCATTTCTTAGTCTTTTCTTTTGTGTTTTAAGCACACTTTCAACTTAACAATCTTTTTCACTTCTTTTCTCAACAATACATTATACATTTACATATACATACACTATTAATCAATCTGTGCAACAATATTGTAGTTCAACAATCGTTTGTCTCACAAAAATACATTAGCTATATGAATGGTAAGATTACTAGTATAATGAATACTGAAATTAGACATTTACCATTATATTATTGATACACTATCTTCATTTTATAGATTCCAATATTTCTTTTTTTTTTTATTTCTTAGTATTATAATAATTATTATTATGACTGCACACAAGTCTAGGCTCCAATAAAATCTATAAATATCTAATTAAACTTTTTTTATTTAACTATTATAATTTCACTTAATTGATTCTTGATAACCATTTCATGAAATTATGTGGCATTGATTAATAATTGTAATTTATTCATTAATTATTTTCATCATTTGTTAATGCTATGAACGAATTAAAATAATTTTGCTAATTCTATAAATAAAAATAATATTCAAATGAATTATAAACACTATATTTTTACATGCACTCAACGTCGTATACTTTTTCTTTGGAAAAAAAAGGAAAAATTGGATGAAGTAGATCAAAATGTCTGTTGCTAAATGAATAGAGTATTACTTTAAAATAATTATCTGCTATACCTGTACAGTGAGCATAAAAAATAATAATTTGTATAAAAATAACATTTCTTGAGAATGTAAACGAAAATAATATTTTATTATCAATAAAATAAGTCAACTAAAGATCAGTTGTAATTCATGACTTATTTTCGTTGAGGTATACAATGTATGGAATTACAAGAACAGATGAGGCACCTAAGTCATTATATTTTAAAATAATATTTATCGCAGCTGACTACAAATATTATAAATCTAACAGCTACAAGCCACATTTTACTGAACATTTCTAGCTGGTATTGGTGGACCACCGCCTGTTCTAGCTGGGACTGGCGGTGGTAAAGTAGGAGGAGGTAGACTCGGTGGAGGATGTTGTGGTGGAGGCAATGGAACTTGTCTTTGAGGAAGTGGAGGTGGAGCAGAATTGGGTGGTTTAGATTCTTGATTAACATCTATGGGCCGTGGTAAAGGAGGTGGAGGTCGATTTGATACATGATACGTTGATGGTTCATCTAAAATTTCTTCATAGATTGCAGACTCTGGTGAAAGTCTTTCAGATTCTTTCATTTCCATGCTCTCATTATGTTGTGGTGATGATGGTTGTGGAGCAAACTGATTGGGCACGACACTAATAACTCCAGCACGAGGGACTGGTTTACGCTCACGAGCTGGACTTCTTGGTGGCTGTGCTGGACGATTTGGTGGTGCTGGCCTCGGAGGTCGATCTCCACTTGGACTAGACCTGTCTGAATGAGAATTTTCAGAAATTTCTAAGTTATCCAATCGTTGAATATTGTTTCGAGCAATTGAATTCTCATCGCATTGAGGTATAGTAGTGTTGCTGCATATTTCTATTTCTTTTTGAATAAGTTGTATCCAGTCTGGTGATTTCAAAGAAATTTTCAATGTCTGGCCACAAACTTGAGTCATACCTTTACGGGCTGCAGATAGAGCACATTGGCCATCTCGAAACGTTACCCATATTGTTTCTCCAACGAATCTAACAAGTATAACTTCTCCAATATGAGATAAATCTTGCAAGAGAGCTAACATGAAATTATCATCAAATACACTGTCAATATCATCATTTTCTTCTACAGCTTTGACAATTATCGTACCATCAGGTGGGCCTAAATCTTCTATTACTTCTTCAAACACAGCTTTGCGTTTTTCTGGATCGACTACATGGACATCGATATCTATAATAGCTATTACTGGTCTATGATCACTTTGTTTCAATTCAGCACGCCCATAATACACTAGTTGACCTGGATTCCAATCAATAGATGAATCAATCCCTGGTATTTGTTTACGACGTTTCCACAAAACTCGATCTGTCCATGCTGGTTGACGACATTTTTCACTAGTATCATAATCATCAGAGAATAAGTCATATTTGTAAGTTGGAGGAAATGTAATCGGGCCTTCTAAGAAATTTTTAAATACATTTCCTTGTTCTTGTTGAACACGTAATTGGTCGTGCACTAATATCTGATCTAATTCGCCATTTTTTATCATGTCTTTCATTTCTTCCTTATCCATATCAACGCGATAATTAAAATCCCCACACCAAAATACATAGTCATGAGTATTAAGAGTACGTCCCATTGGAAAAGCTATTTTTCTTGTTATTTCAGCGTAATCAGCATTTCTTTCATTAACCTGAGATTGACCAGCAGCAAAATGTGCACAAACAAAACAGAAAGATGTTGAATACAAAACGCATCGAATTGCAGCTGCACCTTTATTCCCCGTTGCACCTCCTAATCCAGTTTTCACGCAATCTACAGCTACATCACGAAGATGAGGTGCATGTTCTGGCCTTATAAATAAATACAAACACACTCCAACTAATTGTTGGTACGTCACTAAAACATATTCGGTGTCTCTTGATAACACTTTTTGTAACTCTTCAGCCCACGACCGCGCATTGTCACTACTAGCAGCCATGATATTACTTGCATTTAAATCAACTATTTCTTCAAATCCAATAGCATAAATATCAACAGGTACACCATCATATTCTGGAGTTACTAAAGATGATGAATTACGTGGAGCATCTAATAACCAATCTGCTAATGACACATCTTTGTAGACAACACTACGGAAATGTTTTCCACCATTGACATTATATGTTCCAATTCCAACACGTAAATTCATTGTTTTCACGTATTCGTTGTAACGTTTACATACTTCTCGTAAAACACTAGGGGGTGCATGAAGCATGTTGGAAGGTAATAGCAGTCGTGCTCTATCAGCTAACTCAGTATTAAGTGTCGAGCCTAATAACAAAATATCAATAGCTTCTTGTTTACTTGAATCTAATAAATTATTTTGAATTGTCCGAGCAGCTGATCTGGCACCATCCATTAACTTAGAACTTCCTTGAATCGCACCAGTGCCAGCATAAATTTTACTTACTTCATTTCCATTATTAATCCACATTTGTCGGAATACTTCTTCAAACCTTGATACCATTTGTTGCTTTTCAAATAACTTAAGTAAACTCAATTGTTTTGCAAGTATTTCTAATGCGAAAAATGTTTGTACGCAATTAGTTCGATCTAAACAATCAAGGCAATTCGTTCGAATTGTACCTGTTTGTTCCGTGATGACTGTCATACCTACTGCATAAAAAAGTGAAAAGGAGTCTAAATATTTTTCAACCTTGGCTTTTAATTTAGAAAGATTTTTGGTGTTGCCTCCACGACACTCTTGATGATAATCAAATATTATATGTGGTACATCTTTATGTTTTGAAAGATTATGATGGCTTTGAAACATCTGACTTAACATAGCTTCACCTTCTTTACCTCCAATTAAACTTGATCCCAACAAATTTACGATAACTTGTTGCCCGTAACGTTCTTTAATCATGCTTAAATGACGATCAAATGCTGGTGTTGCAGTTTTAAATCCTCTAGATATTTTAACTTTATGAGAACCAACCTGTATTCCGGGTTGTTCCCAAAATAATGGTACCGAACCTCGAGTTTGTACGTAAGAAGTTACTTCATTATCCAAATAGATCGTCTGTTCAGTTTCTACAAAATTGGCTACGTGACCATCATCATTGGTTCCTCTGACATTAAATCTGGAGTTATAAAATAATATTTTTCAATTAACATAGATAAAATACAGTGAATTTAAAATTAATAAAACATAAATAATATTGACTACTGACCTTGTACCGGCTCGTTCACAACTCAATCTTGAAGTTACAACAGCTCTAGCTTGTCGATGACCAACATAAACTGTTCTTATTTCTATGCTACCACACATTGCTTTTAAAAGCCACTGATTTGTATCGACACCATATCTTAATAAATGGATATGTAACATTCGATTCCTATAAATAATAAAATTATTTAACAACCTCGTTTTAACCATGAAATGAAATATTAAATTGTCATTTAAATTAAATAAAATACAACTCACCAAAAGAATCTATTATCCGTACAAATTGACTTATACCGTCTTTGAACACTTAAAGTAATATCAAGAGCTTCGTGCTGGCTAGCAGACCAAGAAAAATAAAATGTTCCAGAATTTAAGACTTTTCTTACTTCAGATACTCTATCTTCATTGCCTTGCGTATAATGTAGTGGAACAAAATGTGTTTGAGTAATTCTAAATATTTCTGAATCGCCAATTTTACCCACTGAAAAGCATCCCGTTACTAAAACCAAGTAAAGAAGAGTATTCTCTCCAGCATTCAATTGAAGGACTCCTAAACATCCATAAGCATCCAAAAGTTTGGTATATTGTGATTTCAAGGATTCCGTTTCTTGTACAGCTGTTAAAAAAATGTATTTTCAATATATTGGATTTAAATTCAATAGATTAATTAGCATAAAACCTATTATCAACTTACAAGAAATAAAATTACATCATACAAGTAACATTAATCATAATTGTCATTTTTCATCAAAGTCTTTTCATCAATAAACAAAGAAACGCCCCTTTATTTTTGAATGATAAGTGATATCAATAATATAACAAAAATTACTCCATTATTAAATGACAACAAATTTAATAATACACACTTATACTCTAATTGAACTTTGTATGTAATTATCATATGATTTAACACAATTATTTTATCATTTTTTAAGAGCAAAACAATAATAAAAAAAATTAAAACAATAATGATACTTACAAAGTACTGCCACTGCTTGGGATTCAAAAAGAACAGTTTCCTTTCGATTCCGATGCTCCAAAATGAGTGAATGAGGACTTGGTGGTTTTAATTTTTCGTAAATTCGAAAACCTTTACCCATCGCCATTGTAAAAATGCAATATTTTCCAACTTCTGATTATAAATGGAATAAAATCAATTTTTTATAAATGATTTGACAATTGCACAAAACCGTCATGCGTTGTCAATGATTGTATAGCAGCCGGTTATTTTTTTTTTCATATAAATTTTCTTGAGTGAATTCACTGCACAACTTCTGATCACTGTGAAACTGAAGTTTGCTAACTAATCCCACCAACGAATACCTTTACTAAGTTTAGTATTTCACTCGTTCACGTTGTACGCACACACAATTGTGTGGCTCCATCTTCCTCTTTAATCATATCCTTGTTTATCTTGCAAGTTTCGTAATCATCTTCTCTCTCATCGACAAGTACTGTTGGTGGATGCATGCGCGTGTGCAAGTCAATATTTTCAATCTCCTTTTTGTAAATTTATTCGATTCGGCGCATTAATTATATTTTTTACATTATATAAATAGGGAACGTATTTGATTAAAAAAATTTTCTATTTTTTTTAAGCTGTTTGATTTTTATTAAATGCACATTTTATAAAAAAGTTGTAGTGATGATTATATTGTTACTAATAAATTGATAACAATTATAAATAAAATAGTAGATAGAAAAAAAACAACCAATAATTAAGTTAGTTCTAATTATAGCCCTCATTATTATTTGTCACAAATTGTAATTGTTTAATGAGAAATAACTTTTCAAATAATTGTTTATCTGGAATTGTCTAGTAATGTAATTTGAAAAGTTAGCTAATTTTATACAGTAAAATTGACATTCATATTTACATATGTATGTTATTATGATAAATTATCACAATTACTTAAGCCTATCTCAATCACAACTAGTAAAATTTCTACTGAATGTCCCTTTTAAATTTACCTATCAATCAAACTTAAATATTGAAGATCTATTGCTTATGTCATATCTTCAAAAAAATTATTTAGGAAAATATTATTAAAAATTAATGTGTCTAACAAAATTATCTTGTTATTTAACAATATTTGCTAAGAGTAATTCACAATTAAAACGACAACACACATTATTAAGTTTTCAATTTTTAAATAAAATTGATTATGTAGTTAATTATTGGCACTCAAGATCCAATAAACTTCTGTCAAATTTCATAAGAAAAACAATAACTCCCCAGGAAAGACAAAAAACTTCAATTACGATGAGTATCTCTGCACTGCTTTCAATTTATCAATAAAGTTTTCAAATTTTGAAATGTAGTGTTCTATATCTTTGAGTCTACGATAATTCTTAACCAAGATAATCTCATTGGGTAGTACGCAAATTTATTAAAACCACTCATATTCTTTATGAACGCTATAAAGTGTGTTTAGTTATCAAACTCGTTGATGTTCACCGCTATACTTATCACTACTGTTATCCTGAAAAATGTTAATTATTTCTTATAATAATTTAATTAATGTTATTTTGATATCGAATTAAAAATATTTATCATTGACATTCACCTCTAAAAAATCTTTAAGTAAAGTAACACGTCGTTTTTCAGCAATGTCCATCTGATTTTCTAAGTCTCCCCGATCAGTTGTTTCAGCTCTTTCTATTTTCCAGGATAAATTTTCTATTTCAGCCTCTAGCTGAGCTTGTTGGTACTCGAACTGTTAAAGTATTAACAATATCATTTATTTAATTTAATATGTTTAAAAAATCTTACTTATTTAAAACTTATAAATTACTAAAATTCTTACCAATTCTTTACGAGGACCAGGTTCCATATAATAAGCATATGGATAAGTATATTGTAATGTATAACGGCAACGAGCTAATAGTGATGCTGCCTCATATAAGTGTTGCCAATCAATCCAAGTACCACTGGCATTCATAACTTTCTTGTTAATTCGCGATTTAATGTTTTCTAATGTTTGTTCTTCTAGCTTCAGAGATTTACTGTGATTTTCCCACTAAACCCACATTATTATTATTATTTATACACAATTAGAACAACATAACAATGAGCATTTAATTAAATAATCAATTCTTTCAATTGAAATTAATTTGTTAATATGAACTTACTCTTTCAAAATAGTGAAGATATTTTTTAAGCGCTTCTCGTGCCTGGGCATGAACACTTTCATGAGCAATATTTGGATTATCTTTGTAACGCGAACATTCGTAATATTCAATGCCATGTGCTTTCCAATCTCCTAGACACATCCAGCAAAACTCATGTTTACATTTATAACATTGCATATGATTGCAACCTCCATTTTTTTCTATACAAATGTGGCATTTTGGACACTAAAATATACATTATAATTTTTATGAATACCAATTAAAAATACTTCTTTAAGTGAATGCATCATGAATTTAATATTTATTATTACATCTTTGGTGTGAGCGCTAATATAATTGGCTGTTTCTGAGTCATCGGCACTTTTTGTGAGCCACATTTTTATTGTATGACAATCTGTTGGAGCATGATAATCCATTCCGCAACGAAAACTAAAAAAAAAGAATTGTATCAATTAGATATCAAATATAATTTAATTAATATTGTGTAATAAATTACACAAAAGGAAAAGTTTTTTTTTCATTTTCTTAATATGTACCAAAAAATACTTTTGCATGAAATACATAACACTCG
This sequence comes from Chelonus insularis, assembly GCF_013357705.1. NCBI lineage: Eukaryota > Metazoa > Arthropoda > Insecta > Hymenoptera > Braconidae > Chelonus > Chelonus insularis. The sequence goes on along the minus strand of NW_023276783.1, from coordinate 4,232,173 downwards.
TTTTGCACGCAATTCTTTTGAGCGCATTACTATTTGACAATTGGGTCCAGGACAGAATTGAAGCTGTGGATGAGTTTTAACGTAATCACGAAATGCAAAATTTTGATACCGATCTCTCAGATTAGGCTTTGTTAATAGCGATAATACAAAATCTTCGGGTACGAGAACTTCGCATCCTTGTGCCATACATTCGATACCTGAAATTAAAAAGAAATATTTTTTTATTCAATTTACATTTCTAATTTACATATTAAAAATAATAAATTGATTTTTAGATAAAGCAAATCCATTCTTTCAACAAGAAAAAAATATATGTTTATACCTATAAGATAATAGATTAAAATCATTTATAGATAACAAAAATGAATTACCTGTCGAAATGCCTTGCAAAATTTGTACTTCAAAATGCATACACCAACAATCTTTACAAAATGCATGTCCACATGTTAGAGTAGTAAATTTCTCAGCAGTATGAAAAGTTACACAAACAGAACATTGTCCACCTTTTTGTGCCTTCATTGCTGATGCAGGATCAGGCGGATGAGACGGCTTTATTTTAGAATTAATTAATAAACTTGAAGCGTTATTACGATATTTATTAAGGACATCTTGTAGAGCCCAGTTGTGTGTATGAAGTAAAACCTTAGCTAAAGATGGTGTTATATGGAGACTATCACTTAGCACTTCCACGTTTTCGTTTAGAAGTCTTTCAACTTCGTCAACTCTTAAACAATCATACACAGCATATTCTGGATCTTTCCTGTTCTGATCTGAATCAATGTCATTATCTTCACTGCAAAAATTGTAATAATCTTCATATCCAGCATCACCACAATCTGAGTCGGAATAATCCATTTCGCTATCACATTCTTCACCTGACATCTAAAATTTATTATTATTATTAGAATAACTTTTTTCTATATCTAAATTTGAAAACTTAAGATTATGAGTTGTTTTTCATAACAATACAAAAACTTATGTACTTAAAAATAAGACAAAAAATTTATCATTCCAATAAAAGAACATTGATGAACTTATAAACATGTATTGATTGAATATTACTTGTTTTTAATAAAAAATTAAACAAATAAAATAACAGAAATTTATCATTTTCACAGTTAAACTTCCGTAATGACATTTTGAATTAATCTAGAAAGAATCATTTGTATTAAATATTTAGATCATTACAATAAATACCTTGTTAATTAGGGTTACCTTGGATCCCTGAAGAAGCTTTAATTATCGCAAAATTTCATTGATATTTGAATATAATTATGAATGCAAAAATCTTTCAATCATTTGAGGTAGCATCACCTCGTGCAGAGAAAATAACTTTCTACTATACATATAATTTTTAAGTACCTACGTATACGTATTCTGCTTTTGTATCAAACCAATGGAACGATCTTTAAATTGTTTTTGACAGTTTTAGATGTCGTGACGATCGCTGAAGGCAAAAAGTTACATGTAAACTGAAATTTATTTTTTTATTAATTTTATTTTTGAATTGTAAAAAAAAATGGATTTTTTACTTATTTTTATTTTTATTAAACCAATTCAAAATTCTTTGTTGCATCTGTAATTCAATTAGTCAATTAGTATAAATTTTGGTCTGCATATACATGCAAACTCACCCAAAGAAAAAAATAGGTGGCAGATTTTAAACAAAAAAAATTCAAAACACAGATCATAATTGATTCTTTCAAAAAATTATTTAAATATTACAGGAGATGTTTGAAATCGTTCAAAAATGTTATTTTTCGATCATTCTTTATTAAATGTTTATTTATGGAAACTCTATATTATATTATTTGAAAAATTTAGTAAAAAAGTTAAGTAATACATGATAAATACAATAGTTATTACATTCAGTCATACATGTAAAAAATTAAAAAAGTTATCACCTGTTAAAAATTGTATGTAAAATAAACCCTTCACTATGGTATCTTGCAATCAATACATTTATCTACAATTTTAAAACTCTAATAGATCTAGGGAAGAGATTGATTCATAGCTTATATCCTTAAAAAAATATAACTCAAAAAGTAGCTTATATGAATAAAAATTAATATATTTATGAGAGCTCTACTTTCATATAAAATAAAAATTACCTACATCTTATTTTTCATTGAAATATAATAAATGTATTGATACTTTTAAGTTATATAACTTCACATTTGCGATTATAAACAGGATCACACAAATGTAAATGCCCAATATTGATATGTGAAATTAAGTATCTACTTTCAGTAGTCGATGCGACTGTTGAAATCTCAAAGTTAACTACATTTTTATGATCAAGTACATTCAAAAAATTTTTTTTATTTGTTTTTAATCTTAGTTATCCATAAAGAAATATAAATATATATTTAACATAAAAGATAATGTCAAAATTCATCATGACAGATCCGATACTGTTTATATTTTAAAAGATATCAGTCATATTTTATTTTGTGCATTACCATAAACTTACTGTTCTATGAATACTTTTCGTTAGGTATTACGATGAAATATTACGAAGACTCATTTATAATCATTATTTATTCTGTTGCAGTCTTACGGGCAAACGCTGTTAAAGATAACATTTCGTTTGGTTCAGTCGGTAATCTTGCAAATTCAATTTCTTCGCTAACGCTTTGATCTAAAAAACCAAAAAATATTAAATTAAATGAATTTTCAAAGTTAAATAAATAATTTTTATTTTAAACATCAGCATAAGTCAAATTCGAATCACAGATATAAATAAGAAGTAAGCAAATAAAAAAATAGAACTATAAAAGAAGCGCTATAAGGAGTTCAGTCTTCACCAGCAACAATCTCTTTCAACAAAAACTTCATTGATATGGAGTTGCGAAAACACACGCTGCCTAATGAACAATTTGAGGCATTATGCAGTATATTTACTGCTCATTCAAAACAATATTCTTAGAATTAATTTCCCTTTTTTCCATGCTCTTCTTCAGCTTCCCTCACACTACCTCTATCCTATCTTTTTGGTTTTTAAATGAATCAAAGACTTGGGAAATTTACAAATAGCTCATCAGATAGTTTTTCAAGCAATGATGAGCGACAAATTGTGCATTTTGTTGAATAATTTTTAAAATAGTTCATTGTATTGAACAATCACAAATCAGACCAATAAAATCAAGAGTCACAGAAACACAATCTTCAATCAAATATTATTTTTCTGATACAGAAATTCACTGTGAGAAGAAGTAAACAAAACATAAACAAGCTAGAATTAATGAGTATTTACACGAATATTACTATACCCAGTCTATACACGAATTACTATACCCATATATAGCACCAAGTTCATGTGAAAAGCACTAGTCAATTATAGTAAATAAATAATACAGAAATTTTATAATGATTAAATAAAATGACCAAGACAGAAAGCTTTAGAATTACAGTAAACAAAAAGTTTGTGATTAAATTTGAAAAATAATTCAATTAGAAGAGCAAAACTTTAACAACACTTCATTATAAAACATTAAGCGGCTAAATAATAGATTATAATAATTACCGGAAGGTTCAGCGGGCCATTTCTTATGTGATGGTGCATAAAGACATAGTAATGCAATACAATAAATATTCCACATTCCATACACTCCTGTGAAAAATGCAGAAGTTGTTTCTAATTCTAGATCATCATCCCATTTCCATTGGCCTTCAGCAACCTGTAAAATATTTAATAATCACATAGTTATAAATTAAATACTTGTTTCTAATCTTATAAAGATAAATATAAAAAATAGAATTTATAAAATTATATACTTGTCCAAGAATAAATCCAACGACTGTGAGTGATGCACATAACAAAGTTGCTACCATTAAAAAATTAAAACGATAAATCAATCCTTCATAGTGCAATCTTCGTGCTGAACTCATACTCGGTAAGGCTGCTCTTTTGATGCTAATATTCATAAATACATTCCAGATCATGTATGACAAAAATAATAAGTACAATCCTGCTGAAATACCAGCCAAAATAATGAACGATAACTATTACCAAATAGGAAAATGTAGTTGAAGTAATTGAACGTATTATTTATTATTTTTTTCTAAAGGATACTGCCAATTTGGTGCCAATATTAGTAACCCAAATGGAAAAAAATGGATTTCTTAATTGAACACCTCGTTCACACATGTCAAAAATAAATAAAGAAAGACAGCCAACGACAACTGCGCTTAAATGACGCCAGTAACATTTTAAACTGTTCCTTTGTTCACCCTCTTGAATCTTTAATAAAAGTTAAAATTATGTACAAAGATTTAAATATAAAGTCTGAAGTATAATTATAAATGGTATTTTCTTACCATCAAGTGTTCACCAGCAAAAACGAGCCAAAATGATAAAAGAACGGCATAGAAAACTCCTTGTCTAATGTCACTCAGGAGTAACATAAAAGGCATATCATACGAAAGAGTTAAATATTCTAATGGCACTGAAAAAAAAATATTTTTTAAATTATTCTCTGCTTTTTTATATACACATATCAAATTAAAACATTTCATATTTACTATTTAAGAATGTTACTGCAAGTCCTAAGGCTAACAACATGTACTCTAATAAAGCAGGGGATCTTGACAATAAGTGCACTCTTCTCCAGTACCAAATGAGGAAACAAATAACAATGGGGAAGAAGATGGTTTTCAGACTAACCCAAACTTTAGTGAACCCTCCATTCTGATTTATTACCTATTAAAATTAAAATAAAATTATTTTTTATGCACAGTAAATAAAAAAATATTTTGAAAATAACTTACAGTTAACAATATGTCGGTTATATGTCCCAAACCTTGATTGATATTTTTTTCAGTATCTATTGGTAGACGAATATTTAGCAAATAGTAATCATGATACAAAGATCCTAATTCAAAGAGTGGAATGATTCCGCAGTTGTAGTTGTAATTTTCTTTCGGCTAATTGAAATAAAAAATTATTATACAATTTATCAAATATAAAATAATGTATATGGTTAAATATGATTTTTACAGAATTAATGGGACAGTCCAAATATCGTTTGATTCTCGAGGCAGCATATGGTTTCCATGCATGATCAGGATCACCCTTATTTCTGTATGCTAATCGTGCGTCTAGTGTTATTGGAGTTCTCGGTGCTGTTTATAAAGTTAAAAAATACATGATTATTAAAAGTAACACAAGTCATAAAGTGAATATGACTTTAAAGAGCCACACAATTAATTTTTAAGCAAAATTAAATTGTTATTAGCGTTGTCATTTAAATAAATATATCTAATTACAAACAGATATAAATACACACAGAGAAATATAACACACCAATTTGAATTCCGAGTTTCAAATTAATAACTCCTTAGTAAAAATCAAAAATTCTTAATTGAATTAAAACAATAATTCATCCATTACCTATTTGAAATTCATTGTGATGAACTATTTCAATTTGCAATACTCCAATTAAGTTTTGTTGCCAACGTGAATAGTCCAGAATTTCTTTATTTTTTGGCACAGGCATCTGAAAATACAATTTAAGACTGAAAATCTCAATTCACCATAGCAAATAGTAAATGAAATTCAAATTCTATTGTTTACATAAACATTATACTTTTTAATTTTATTTTTTTCATACTTTTTTAAAGATTTTGATCAATAATTATTATCTATCATAATCAAATATTTTTGAATAGTGCTGATTAATTCCACACTTACTTGAAAACTGAAAACTACTTGATAAGCCTGATATTTACTATCATAATCAAACTGATGCATATCATTATTCTGATATTTTGTATCATAAGTAAATAGGTGCAAATCAACTTTTTCACAAGATCCTTCCCCTCTAGTCCAATACCATTTATTTGGATCTGCTTCAGTACCATTAACACGTTCATCTTTGCAATGAGTTCCTAGAATATTTTGATTACTTGCCGGTCTCGGAGCTAGAATTTCATAGATTTATTTATTTAAATTAATAAAATCTAAGCTAAAAATTTATCAGAAAATATTTAAAAATAAACTCACCAATAAGTCCACCAACAAGAAAGCAGGCGATTTGTGCAATTATTAAAATAGTTACAAGTACCGAGAGCTTTCTACCGCTCAGGTTTTCAATAATAGTACCTTGCATTATGATAGGTTATCCTTTCAAACTCAATTTTTAATAAAATATAAAATACAATTTTAAAATTACAAAGTCAGAGATATTTTATAAATGCTGTAGAACTTTACTATAGTAATTTCAAATGATTGTAGCAACTGGCAGTGTAACTGATCGGTGAAAATTTACCACCCTTAGTTTTTTTACTTTTCTCTTTTGCTAAGGAATAAATGAGGATTGCGAAGGATTTACTCCGTAAGCTACTCTCTTGCTATTGGCTACTGAACAGACATCAAGTCTTCGATGAGAGGACTCTCCAAGCACCAATGACAGTTGCTCTTAAGCACCATGTCGTTGTATGAACATTTGTATGTATAGTTATTATACTTTAAATAGGACTGTTGTTGGGATTGTTCATCCTCGCTCAATAACATGTAATAAAGTGCTTTTAACAAGAACTAATTGCTGAATTTGATACATTTCTTATTGACAAGTTTTCCTGCTTTCACTCTCAAGTATTTATTAAATGGATCATGCAAATCGGAGAAAAATGGTGAATTACAACTCCAAAATTGAATTTACAAATTTAACTTTTCTATAAATAATTATTAAATTTATTCTCATATTTCAATGTTAAAAACTTATAAAATATATAAAAGATTGATGTTATGTAGAATTTTAGCGTTGTCATTTACATATAAGAGGAAATAAATAAAGTTAAATTTCTAGTCTATATGGAAAATTTTCATTAAAAAGTTGAACTTTAAAGATGGCTGATGACATGAACTACTATCAGCGACCTCTAATGAACACCAATGGTGAGATGATGACAATGGCAGACAAACGAGAAGTGTATGAGACAATGGATGCAAATGGCAATGGAAGACCGAAACCAAAACTTATGGAGGTGTTTCACCGACAAAAACGAGATTCCGATGTAAGTTAATTCATGAATTATAATTTTTCAATACTATCTGACTATATAAAAAAAAGACATGTTTAATAGTTACAAAAATTATTCGAAATCTTTTTATAACCAAGAACTATTTATGTTTAGGATGAAACAGAAAGTTCTGATTTGGATTTTGTTTATGATGATACAGACACTCACGTCAATGAAATAGCAGAATTATACAGCTACACGGAGCAGTATGAATTACAACTTAATCTCCAAGTAAGTAAAATCATTACCGTCTAAATGAATGTATGAGATTGATTTTTAATGATAACATAATGATTTCGAATAGGCATTTGAAGATTTAATGGAAAGCTTCCAATTGAGACCATGGTGGCAGAAATTATCTGTGTCTCAACAAAAATCAGTAATATTAAAATTATTAGATCAATTGGAAGTATCTAATAAAGATATGAGGATGAAAGCTGCTAGATGTATACTTTATTTAGCCCAAGGTTGTTGGAGTGAAGTGCAATCAGACAGAGAACAACAAGAATGGACTCGAAAAAATGTAATGTTACTCTATGAAGCTGGTATTTTTTCAACATTTGTTGAACTACTAAATATTGAAATTGAAAATAGTACAGCAGCAAGCTCAGCTATGAGAAAATTAGCTGTCAGTTTAGCAGATTCTGTGGATCTTCGTATTATTTTATCAGTTTTATATATTATTACTGAAGTAATGAGAGAAGAATTAAAAAATTTTAATAACAGTATTTACAAAAAAAATGTCCAAAATTTTAAAGAAGAATTAATTCATCCTTTCAATGATGATTTTTTAATCATGAAACTTCTTGGAATGGTGACATGTTTTTGTAGTGGTTCTGCACCTCATTTTCCTATGAAAAAAGTACTTTTGCTCCTATGGAAATTAATACTTGTATCATTAGGTGGAATTGATGAATTACGAAGATTGAAAAAACAATATCGTGAAGAAGCAGGTTTAGATACCTTACAAGAAGACACAATCGAAGTTACTCGAACAATGCGAGCAAGTTCTCCTCCAACAAGTGGATCTGATTTAATTGGCGAACAACCTTATGTAGCCAATCGACGTCCAAAATTTCGTCGTCGATTAATGAAACAAAGTTCATATGATGAACTTTATGAATTTACCGAAGATGCTCCAGAAGGAAACTCTAACACTACAGAGAATGAAGGAGATAATGAAATGATTGTGTTTATGGAAGATTCACGATTAATCAATTATCCACCAAACAATGGTGAAGATCCTAACAATCAACAGTCACCAAGACCAAGTACACCACAACCGGCAAAAAATAAAGGTCTACCATGGACTCCAAAGGTCAGACAAAAAGACGTGGTAGCATTTTTAGATACATCAAGATTAAAATTTGTTGGATATACACTGGAAAACGACAGCGAAAGCTTGATTGGATTACCTCAACCAATTCATGAAGGAGTTCAAACATTGAAACGACACATGTACACGTCTTTAGCAGAAGTACAAATACAAAAAGAAGAAGAAATAGCTCGGAATCCATTGACTACTTCTGAAACTCCTTTACGACAAACGCCAACTGAAATTTTATATCAAGCAATGTTACCTAATCTTCCACAGTACACAATTGCACTTTTAAAAATATTATTGGCTGCAGCACCTACCAGTAAAACTAAGACTGAAAGTATTAATATTATGGCTGATGTGTTACCAGAAGAAATGCCGTAAGTTATAAACTTAATTTAACCATTTTTCGTCGATATTTCAGTGGAATAAATATTTACAATTTACTTTTTAGAATGACCGTTTTGCAATCAATGAAATTAGGAATTGACGTCAATCGTCATAAAGAAATAATTAATAAAGCTGTATCAGCTATTCTGCTTCTTTTATTGAAACATTTAAAAATCAATCATATTTATCAATTTGAATTTATATCTCAACATTTAGTATTTGCTAATTGTATACCTCTAATTATCAAATTTTTCAATCATAATATCCTGGCATATGTTGAAGCAAAAAATGTGTAAGTTATTTCTTATAAATTTATTGATATCTCTTTTAAATAACATGAACTTATCAGAATTTTTGATCATTTTTTCAGCATTCCAGTCTTAGACTTTCCAATATGTGTAATAGGAGATCAACCAGAATTAACTATAGAATCGCTAGAAGTTGGTGACAGTCAAACATACTCTTGGAGAAATGTATTCTCATGTATTAATCTTTTACGCATTCTTAATAAGCTGACTAAATGGAAGAATAGCAGAATTATGGTAAAATGTTATTATTTTAAATGATTTTTAGTAAATTATTGTATGAAAATTTCATTCATTTAAGATATTTTTATTAGATGTTAGTTGTTTTCAAATCAGCTCCTATTTTAAAACGAGCATTGAAAGTTCGTCATGCAATGATGCAATTGTATGTTCTTAAACTTCTTAAAATGCAAACCAAATATCTGGGTAGGCAATGGCGAAAAACTAATATGAAAACAATTAGTGTAATCTATGCTAAAGTTCGACATCGTTTAAATGACGACTGGGCTTATGGAAATGGTATTTATATTTTTTTTAAAATTTGATTACAGTTTTATTGAATAAACATTTATTTAAAAAATTGTTTTAGACGTTGAAGCCAGATTGTGGGATTTTCAAGCTGAAGAATGTGCATTGAAAGCCTGTGTAGATCAATTTAATAACAGACGCTACTTAAATGTAAATAAGGATGATCAATTTGAGCCTATTGATACATCAATTACATCAGTACTTGGTGCCAACGTTGAGTTGACAGAAGAATTTAAACAACACTATGAATTATGGTTGCAGCAAGAAGTTTTTCAAACAAGTATAGACTGGGATAAATTATTGGAAACTACAAAAACTGAAATATAAATTGATTTTTAGTCATTCTCTGTAGCTCAATGTAACATTGATTTAGTATCCTTTGATTCCTGAGCACGTAATTTTCATTCTATATGATAGAACTAGATCAAAAGCGTTAGTAATTAAATGATTAATAATTTCAAGTCTGAAAGTTGAATAAGTTCAAACATTCGATCTCAGAACTTTGAAGTTTTTAATGCAATAAACCATTGCGTGTAAAAATCTTATTATAATATTTTTAAGTAGTTTTTTATGAATGTAAGAGTGATGATTCTTTTCATATGCCTGCTGATGAATATTACAAGTAATCGTTTATAAACAACTTGTGATATTCTTTTACGTACTATACTGATAATGAATAAATGCATAATATTGAGAGTGAATTTATTAAAAAGAAAAATAGCCGTACTTTATCTGTCAATGAAATGGATTAAATATTAATGCGACAAATTGAATTAATTTGTAATAACTAATGACCAATCGAATGAAAGAAGAAATGTCTTCGTACATTAATTTTTATAAGTGGAGAACTCATTTTTTCTTCAAAATAATACAATAATTATTCAAGATTATTATTATAAATTATAAAAATTATTTTTATTTATTTTATGTCAAGCATTGCGATTACATTTTTTAACCAATAAAAAAAATTAACGGACTTACTGTCTTATTCTATTTTTCTTATTTTCAAATTATTTTTACTATAAAAACGTTGTTTCCATAATTTTTAATAATCTATCGTAAAGTACTTTTTTATGCAAATTCAAAATTTTTTATTATCGATTAAAACTCGTTTAATCACTATTGTAATAGGAATTATATTAAATTATCAAACTAATAGCATTCTATAATGAAATGTTGCATTATTTAACAAAATATAATATCTTTAAATGTTTAAGTAAACATTGTTTAAGGCACTTATTATTTAAACAAAATTATTTGTTAATATATCAGAGTATATTAAAAAGTCAAATCAATGATGGTCTGACCATTTATACGATCCATAATATACAAAATTATTTTTTCCTGCCATTTCATCAGCTTCTTTTGGTCCTCGTGATTTGTACTTATAAGGTATAGGCGGAATTTTTTCTTTCTCTATACGATGAAGTAATGGGGTAAAAATTCGCCAAGCTTCTGAGAGTTCATCACTTCTTACGAAATGCATTTGAGATCCACAAAAAACGTCTAATATCAATCGTTCGTAAGCATCCGGAAGTTTTATATTCTGAAAGTTGAAACCAAATATTACTATTTAATCAACAAGTCAATTAATTATTATACAGTCTAAAAATATGTAAAATAAAAACAACATACTTTATATCTTTTTCCATATGTAAGATCGAGTTCAGTTTCCTCCATGTCAAACGTAATTCCGGGAGTTTTTGTCATCATCTTTATGTATAAAGCTTCACCTGGTTGAACTCTAATTACTAATTCATTCCTTTTCGCCTTTCCATCGAATATGTCTCCCGGAACATCTAAATATTGTACTCTAACTTCTGCTTTCCTTTCATTTAATGCTATAACAGCAAAATCATTAACATATAATATATATTTAACATATAATAAATAATAATTGTTCTGTAAATTTTACCTTTTCCACATTTGAGAATAAACGGTACACCATCCCATCGTTCATTATTTATTTTTAAAACAGCTACTGCAAATGTTGGTGTGGTTGAATTTGGTGGAACTGTTGGATCATCCAGATATCCCATCCTAGCTTCTGGATCATCAGAATCTGGATCACCGACATACTGTCCAAGCACTACATCTTTAAGTTCCACTGGTTTAATACATTTTAAAACTTTCACCTTCTCGTTTCTGTTTTTTTCAGAAAATAAATATTAATAACAATCTTTTTATTACTAATTTATAATTTAAAATACTAAATACCGTATGTCATTAGGACAGCAAGACGCTGGTTTCTCCATAGCAACTAATGATAAGATTTGTAATAAATGATTTTGCATAACATCACGTATAATTCCAAATTCATCAAAATATCCTCCACGTCCTTGTGTACCAAAAGGTTCTTTAAATGTAATCTGTATAGATGCAATATTGTCTCGATTCCATGTAGGATTAAATACTCTATTTCCAAATCTTAATGTCATCAAATTTTGAACCATTTCTTTACCTAAATAATGATCTATTCGATATAACTGCTCTTCTTTAAATAATGAAGCCAAATGATCTGATAATCGTTGCGATGTCGACGAATCACGACCAAATGGCTTTTCAATAATTATTCTGGACCAGCCTCTGTAAATAATAAACAACATCAATCAATTATTAATTTTATGGTAACACATCCCTAGTAGCCAGCACTGACGTCAGAATTTTCGTCAGACTTACGTACGTCTGTTTCCGTTCTCCATCAGATTGCTATTCACTGTCTGACGTTAAATTTCCTGACGAAAATCTTACATCTATCTACTTTAGAAAAACGGCAGATCCATACGTAAATGACAAACTTAGGTCGACATACGTAAGTCTGCCATTAGCTACTAAGGATATCTCGAATAACATATTAGAACCCAAAAGATCTATCAATATACAGAAATATATGCAAATTCTTTTAATAACTTTAAGTATATTCAAATTACAGCAAATTGACAAATCCATTAAAAATTAATTACGTACTTTTTTCCCATACAAGTATTCCTGATGTGGACGGTAACTTCTTCGAACACTGACGGAGGTAGTGCAAGGTAAAATAATCTATTAGCATCTGCTCCATTTTCATACTTCATTAATTCATTGTTAAGATCCATAAAACTTTTCTCTGAGTCATAAGGTCCGCTTTGATAATGATTAAGTTTCCAAAATTCTTCATATTTTTGCTCTTCGCCGGGTTTTAATTTCATATATGGATGGCATCGATTTCTTAAGTCTTCAAGAGTCAAATTACTTCTTGCATATCCAAAAAAAGTTGTTGGTTTTGGTAAAAGATTATCTCTAAATAACCACCAAAGCGTTGGATAAATTTTTTTCTTAGCTAAATCACCCTGTAAAATATTTTTACAAATATTTGCTATTATAATATCTAGGTTATTAGTGTTTTTAAGAATTTTTTATACCAAAAATAGTTAGAGAAGAAAAGAAAAAAATATGTTTATATTATTTGATAATGAAATGTTTACATACAGAAGCACCAAGTGTAATAAATATATGAGGAATTTGGCCGTAAAAATGGGTTCCTTCCAAACGGTCCATTTCATCATGTTTAAGAGATTGCCTTATAATCATAAGGCTCTCTTCTGTCGAAGCTCCTGTATCAAGAATACAAATTAACAATTAACTATTATTACAATAAATAACATTTTTAAAATTGTTTATCACTGAGAAATGAAATAGTTTCAATGGAAATTTACTATGTAAAATATGAAAAAAAAACAATAAATGACTTACTAATAACTTTGTTATGGTTCATGATTAATGAGTTTATTTATTAAATAAATAAATAAATATTGTCTATCGTGTAATCGAGTTGACTTCACTAACTGTTTTAGTTTGTGACTCTATCTAAATCTACTTGATTTGAACTCAAAGACTATCGTCGTTGCTGACAACTGACTATTTCGCGAAACTCAAGCACGAACACTCGAGGCATATTTTTTCTACTCGTTAACATTTCCAATACAACTATGTATCACGAGTATCATTCGTTGTCATTATATCATGAACAACGAATAAAAATCTTGCTTTTCTTTTTGTAACTATTCCAAACAGAAAGAATGTGAGAATACATTTTCAAAAAAATTCTAGATTGTGTACATTCACTTTTATGTTATTTGATACTTTTTATATAAATTTTTTTTACTCAATAGAAAAATTTAATTTCAACATCAAGGTCAAAGTAAATGACGCGAGAATTGTATAGTTAGAAAAAAAATATGAGATGTAGTTAATTATTTTACAAATTCATATAATGGACCTTCAAAATAAGTCATTAACTTGATATTACATTTTTGAATTTTATTATAACTTATCCACATTGTCATATAACTTAAAACATTTAATACAATATAAAATAATTATGTAAGTATAACCGGAATACGATAGTTACTATGAGTAATACTGATAATCTTACTATCCTTTTGTAAATTTACAAAATCACAATTAATTATATTCGATTTAAAGTAAATATTTTTTGAATATAAGAAATGTAAGTGTTAGACATTGTCAAATTTTTTAAAATTAATTTGTAATATTGTAAAAAAAAAATTTTTAAATAAAATTTGACGAAAGATTCATTTTTGACTGCACCATTTGATGAATTGAATAAATGATATACTCAAAAAATGTAAATATACAAAATAATTCAAAAATAATCAATTACAAACTTGATTAAAGAATTATCCTTGACACTGAAAATTAAACTCAAGTAAAAGGTTTAGATGCAAATGTACTTCCATTTATAAGATATTACACTACCTGAGAATCTTTTATAAACCAATCACATCTTACTTTATGAGTACATTGTAATTTTACTCTATGTCAAGGTGAAATAATTCAAGGTGGGGGATATTCTATTAGATAAATCTTGAAATGTCATGAAAAAAGATGAATTACTGTGAACATTGTATTATTAGAATAATCTATTGACTATGATAAAATCTTATTTATTACTTTTAAATAAGACAAACCTTAGCCTAGGCCAAGATTTTTCATTCTTCTAATGTTTTTAACATAATTAACTAACAATAAGTAATATTAATACTAAAATTGTTATATTAGTTATCGATGTTACAATTCAATATCTTTAATTTTATATATAAAAATTGCATAAGGTTGATTTTCAGTTGATTGTAATGAAATTATAGAATTGAATTAATGATTTTTTTTAATATTATGAATATAATTGAATTTATGAAAAAATAAATATTATGGATTTTATAATCTAATGTTGTGGTTCAATTATTCGATTTATTAGTAAATTTTATCTATTCATAAACGCATGTAATTTTATCGAGAATTAAGAGATAATAATAATACAAAGAAAATGATAATGTTTCGCATTGACCTTCAAACGGAAGTTCATGAATCGTAAGTGAGAGTAAGTATTCCCTCTCTTATTTGGAGTATTCACGTGCGATTGTATACCACATACACGTGTGTGAATCATTCGATACTCTTAAACTCAATGTATTAGTAACGTGGCGTGATTTCCAATGACATAACGAAATAAAGATACGATAACTGATAGATATCAATTAATTTTAATCCTTGTCATACAATAAATTTTAAAAATATCTAATGTACCGATAATTTTCATATTAGTATAATAACAACATTACATTTTTTGCATCATTAGAAAACAAAATGAGTAAAAACGAAATATCAAGTTGTATATATGTATGTGATTACATGTATACAATATTTACATTTTATGTATTACGATTTATTAAATAATTTTATAAATAAAATTGATTGAACTCACTTCTCTCCGTTGGTCCCATTATCACTTATTGATGTAATTTATTAATAAAAAATTTATATTATTCGAATATATCGAGATCTTTTCTTCAAATTTACAATTTTTGATGTAAACTTTAATTTATAAAAAATCTCTTCGTATAAAGTATCATGTAACCTGTAATGAAACAATAATTAAAAATTCTAAAAAGAAATCTTTTACTTTTTTCATATCAGTAATTAGTTGTTAATTTGTATTTAACTTACTGCTTCCACTTATTTATCAATAATACTCAATTTAACTAGTCACTCTTATTAATTACTATTGAAAATTATTGTACTTTTATCTATGAACTATGCGTCGTCATCAAAAGTGATTTACTATTACGACAGGTGTTAAAAAATTATCACGAATGTATCAGAATGGAGATTTTATTATGTTAGCTCTAAATAATGAAAATTTCTTAAAATATTGGAATTAGTTAAACGGTTAAGTCAAAAAAATTTGCATTGCCAATAAATAAAATAATACTGAAGGATTAAATTATGTTTTTTATCCAACAATAAATATACTTTTTCGTCTGTTAAAATGCTTGAAAGTTCCATCTGGCGTGAATCGTTGTAATTTGCCGGTAGAAAAAATATTTCTCTTGAAATACAGAAATATACAAAATTTTTTGCAAAGTAAATGAATAATAATTTTATTATCCGTTTGTGGTTTTAAAAACCAAACTTACTTATTGTGAACTATTTTTATTATTGACAGAAATTATTATTTACTTAAGTGATTTAAATATGAAAACTTTAGCTTTATATTATAACCTCTATTTATAGTAAACATCACAATTAAATTGTAAATGTTTTAGATCATGCGAAAACCTATATGGGGTCCAATAAGATATCCTGTTGGCAGGATAAAGCGTTCTTTTCAACCTGAAGAAACAGTACCAATACTCCCTGATGATATGCCTTTAAAATTAAAAAATCGTGTCGCATCTAAAGGCTCAGCTACTCAAGGTAAATCTGTAATTTTAATTTATTTATCATTATTTTTAATTTACAATTTTAGTAATAAAAAATTGATCAAATTTGCATACTTTATTTTATAGAGAAGGGTTGTTTTCAAGAAATTGTCGTCGCTATTACATGTTTATCAGCAAATAATTTCGAAAATAAAGAATGTCTGAAAGAAATTAAAGATTATCAAGACTGTTTTAAGCTGCATTTAGCTAATAAAGCTAAAACAAAGGAAGAAATTAAATCAGGCAAGTTAATCCCTGGATCTAAGCATCTTAAATTTAACCAATTAAACCAATTATTATCTCGATATCCTCAACAGTGAAAAACAGTAATTATGGATTTATTATTTTATTAAATACTGTAAGAATACTGTAGATAAATTTACATTAAATTACTTATGCTTTATTATAAAAAATAAATACAATTTATTAAATCTATTTATTCGTCTCTAAGTACTTCAGATTTTTTGGTCCTACTGAAGTATTATTTAGTCTTTTAACAGCAAGTCTGGTTCGATATCCTGCATGAGATATATTTAACTATTAATATAGTACAAAAACTTAAAATATTTGTAATAATTATAAGATATTCTGTTAACTTACGGAATGGTTGGCTTGTTTCTTGTAGAGTAATTAACTTTTTTTCAATTCTTCTCAAAACTTTATTGTATTCTAAATTTTCATCCTGATAAGAGTAATATGAGTAAAGGAGTATACTCACACATAATAACAATCCTCCTTTTCTTAAACACCAAGTATAATAAGTTACTTGTATCTACAAAAGTTTTCAATATTTCATTAATTACTAGTATTTAAAAAAATCAAAATGATAAAAAATTGGTCAACAATTTTACTTCATAACTATTTAAATCATATTTGGTAACTTCTTTAAAATTACCTGATCATCTGGTGTGATAGTGTTCAAATTATATTGAACTAACATTCTCTCTATAACAACATTCAAACTAAGAATCACAAAAAGAGTGAGTCGACATTCTGATGTACGTTTTGATGAAGTAAATAATGTACAGGTAATACATGCTACGATATAAAATATAATTGATTGAAACCAGGAAACTTCTCCAATAACCCAATCTTGAAATGTGCGCATATAAGAGAATATGTCATTGAGTAGAACTTGTTGGCTTTCAGAATTCTCCCTAGATTAATTATTTTATTTATTAAATAAGGTATTGTTTATGAATAATCACTGCAACTAAAATTTATTACTAAATTGAGTACTTACTTGAAATCAAGAATCATTGTATTAACTGATTCTGCAGAAGTCCTTATAACATTATCAAGTTTATTACCGTGTATTAATAGTTCACTCTGCATTCGTAAACCTTCTTTTTGATTTTCTATCATTGATCCTTGTAGTTCAGAAGCTTCGAGTAATTGTTGTATCATTTTTGATGAAGCGTCATACAGTCTAGATAATAGAATTTGATTAATAACCGAATCATAACATAAAACAAAATTTTACAGATAAAAATACGAAAAATAATTATTTTTTGAATAAATCCTATAATTTAAAAAAGCTACCTTTCAAATGTTTTTTGAGTTTCAACCTGCCATAATTCGTGATTTAAATAAAAACAAATATTCGTTGTATGGGTATAAAATTCATTATAAACTCCAAAAGCACGATCTGACATACTATTGATGCATTTTCTGCAAAATATAAATAATCATAATAATAATAATGAAAAGGTACTAAAAATAAATTAAATTTTTATATTATAGATACAAATTCTTCTCGTTACGTACTTCCTCATTTGCTCCGTTTCACTGAGATAACAATCGTAAGTCATGTGCCCTGAATCTTCTAAAAAACAATTAGCTAGTTTTAAAGCAAGCAAGGAATGCTCTTGGTCATTTAATTTATCACACTTTTGTTTTAATGATTTGAGTGCGTTATGCCAACATGGTCCATGAGTTGGTAAACTTGATTTTTCTAAAAAAAAAAAAACAAAACCAAATTTTAAATTTGATAAGCTCTAATAATATTAGATAAAATATAATGTCACACAAAAAACACCTTTTAATCGAAGGTATTCTCTTTCTCCTAACTTCTTTAAAATCATGTCGCCTTCCAAAGTACATACAAACGTAAGTTTGAAATAGAATAATAAAATAAATAAGATACTCATTTTGTTTTTTTTTATAACTGATTTCTTTAGTATTTTAACTTGAATAAATTAAAAATTTAAATTATTGTAATATGATTAAAATCATAATGGTTAAAATCAATTTAATATTATAATTTAATGACTTTTACACAATATTGAAAACAAATGATGTTTGAAATTCATATTAAATTGTAACGTATTTTACGTTTAATACTAATATAAACTAAATTTATGTTTTCATCACAACACACAAAATTGAATTTAATTCATTATTGTTTCACTACAGTTTGACACATCTTCTTGTCAACGTACGGTTTGGAGTTCAAAAATCCGTTGAAAATGAAAGCCTCCCCCCTGTCTGTTTATTATCTATCTTTTTCTCACCACTTTTCTCTTTCATGTGCAGCTGCACTCGTTTGAAGGATGTGAATCCCAGCTAATTAATAGAGGACAGTGGTTTCATATTTTTTCATAGTCATGGCGTGCTAGGTTTTTATTTTTTAAATTATGTTTCTGATAATGAAAGAGGACATTTATTAAAACAATATTTGCATAATTTTGTTTTAAAGTATTGGCAGAAAAATATTGGCACAGGATTATACTCTATTGTCGCTTGAAGCGATATCTCTCTTAAAATACCTGACATATTTTTGAATTTTTAACATAAAAATTCTTTGCCAAGACCTTAGGAGTGCATAAACAATGTATCTTAAGAAGCTTCTTAAATAAGTAAATAAAAAATCATAAATAATTAAATTCGATGTAAATCGAGTATTAATTTTAATTGTTTAATTGTGTGAAATTTAAGATATTATTTATGGAAATGAAAAATTTTTAATTTTTTATATAGAAATTGACACCAATGCCCTCTATTTTGTTATTGAATTGCGCCACCTATCGTTTAATCTTAGCAGTATTAAAAAATCTGAAAATCATCTTTCTATCATTATTTATATTTTTTGTATTTTCTGCAGTAGTTTTACATAAAAAGAATCATTTTTAACCAATTTCGATGATTGTATGAAAATATTATGAATTTTATCATTGATTATTTAACGTTTGTTAAACAAACATGTCGATCATCCATGAAGAAAAATTTATATTTCAAAATAACTCTTATTTTTTTATATTACATATTAATAAAATTAAAAAGATTAAAACAAATGAAAATAAATGTACTTTCATTACCTGACGACGTTTTCGATCATATAATTTATAAATATTATGACAACGAAAAATTCTATGTAGGTACTATATCATGTGCTTTTGGAATAATTGATAGCAACAATCCTCAACCAACGTGGATAAACATTTGTAGTACCAATTCAAAAAGAAAATATAAAATATTTGTGATACCATTTAATAATGCTACGAGAAATGAAATTTATACTTCTGAAACTTCATTGTTTAATATTGAAAAATTACTTGATGTTAATAAAAATTCATCATACTTCTTGGGTAAGTTTTATAAAAATCAATGTCGTCAATAAAAAATTGGTTAATTCTTACTATTTTTGTACAGTTCCTACCGATCAAAAACACTCAGAATGGGCACAAGAAATAAAAGTGTCACTTTTATCGAACCCTTATGAATGTACAAATGATCTAATAGACTCTCTATTAAAGAATTATTTTTCTTATCCTCGATATTTAAGAAGAAATGATTTCATTAACATTTCAATTAAAAGATACGCACCAGAATTTTTATATACTATGGGACAACCTTCATTGACTAATTTATATTTCAAAGTAAATAATATTAAAATTAATAACGAAAGCACGTGTAGATCTTGTTATGTTTCTCAAAATAAGTCAACACTTATTCAAGAATCTACAGCTTTTGAATATCTTCCTCCATCATATTCCATTCCTTTATTACAAGATTGTGCTTCAACTGTAGAAGAAGAAATCAAACGAAATAACGTTAATAATTATCCATTTCTTTCGTCCAAACCATTTGAAATTCTAAAAGCTTCAATACTTCCATTCGTGATTTCAGGTAAGGTGTAGACAACTTTTTGGAGTAATTCAAAACTTATGATACTTAAGGCTCTATCGTTATGTTTGATATCTTGAATCCTTGTTTATTAATTTATGTAGAGTTATGTTACAGATAATTGGAAAGAGCTTAAACCAGTATTTTTGATAAAAGGTCCATCAGGATGTGGGAAATATAAACTCATAAATAGTGTTGCAAAATATATGGGTTTTAATTTCTATAATATTGATTGTTCTGAAATTCAGACCGTATCACCTTCTCAAACAGAAGCTAAACTTCGATTAGCTTTTAATCAAGCTGAACAATCAGTTCCATGTATACTTAAATTAAGTAATATACAAGTAAGTATTAAAAGATATATATTTGTAACAGTCAAAAGTTAGTCAAAGATATTTTCTTATCATTCTTTTTAGATTTTTGGCAAAAATGCAGAAGGAAAAATCGACGAAAGAATCACATCCAGTTTTTCTGAGCAGTTAAATGATTTATATAAAACAAAGATGACATTACCTTTGATAATTATAGCCACGCTAGAAGGAACTGATATTCCTTTAGATATCAAAAGGAATTTTATCGAAGAAATTCAGATTGATCATTTAACTCAAAATGAACGAATCGAATTACTTGATTGGTTTTTAAAAGTAAATGGAATAAAATATCAAGCGGATTTATCAAAAATAGCATCGATGTGTTCAGGTTATACATTCTATAATATAGAAAATTTAACATTACAAGCGATTACAAATTATCACAAGCGAATTTTAACTGAAGGAGAATTAAATATAAATGATGATGATTTTCTAAAGGCACACAGTAAGTATTAAAATTTTTCAGTGAAAAATACTTAAAGATAGATTAAATAATATATAATAGAACGATATTGTAATGTATTATTTATTTAAACTTCAAGAAAATTCATTGTCACTAAAGTACCTTTCAGTTTTATAATAAAATTATTTATTTTTCATTTTAGATGACCTACGATCCATTTTTTCCAGTCAAATCGGAGCTCCAAAATGCCCAGAAGTGTATTGGAAAGATATCGGTGGACTTGCAAATTTAAAACACGAAATTATTCGTCGAATTGAAATCCCTTTAATTCATGGATTTGGAGTTCAAAGTGGTGGTATATTATTTTACGGACCTCCAGGAACGGGAAAAACACTTTTAGCTAAAGCAGTAGCTACTGAATGTAAGCTGAACTTTCTAGCAGTAAAAGGACCGGAATTATTGAATATGTACGTTGGGCAAAGTGAAAAAAATGTAAGAGATTTATTCGAACGTGCACGAGCTGCATCACCTTGTATTATATTTTTCGATGAGTTGGATGCTCTTGCACCAAATCGTGGCCGTAGTGGTGACAGTGGAGGCGTAATGGATCGTGTAGTATCTCAATTATTGGCTGAAATGGATGGCCTTGGTAGTTCTGCAAAAACTTTTATAATTGGTGCTACAAATAGACCAGATTTAATTGATCCTGCCCTTTTACGACCAGGACGATTTGACAAATTACTTTATATTGGAGTTTATTCTGATCCAGATTCTCAATTGAGTGTATTGCAAGCAATCACTCGTAAGTTTCATTTAGCAGATAATGTAAAACTTGATGATATTGTGAATAAGTTACCGTCCAATTTAACTGGTGCTGATTTACAGTCATTATGCTCAAATGCCTGGCTTAATGCAGCTCGTAACGTAATAGAAACTTATGAAAAATCATTGAAAAGTGTTGATCCTCAAAAAAAATTAGAAAATGTTAATCAAAAACCGAAAGGTCCGATAAAAGTATGTTTGAATAATTTTCTTGAAGCACTACATACATTGGTGCCTTCTATCAGTAAAGAAGAGTTAAATCGATACGAACAACTTCATCAACAATTAACTTTAAAAAAATGAAAACACAAATGACAACAAAATTTTTTTTCCATTTTCAACAAATCGAAACCAATTATGTACAACATAAAATTGGAAAATTTTAATAATTTGTGATTAATTATGTACATATAGATTCATAAATGTATATATGGAATTAGTAGAATGGTTTTTTATAATTAAAAAAAAAAAAAAAACTTTTGATACGTAGAATTCATTTTGTATACTATAATATGTACAAAATGTAAAAAATACTCGAATTAAATATCTGTATCTATAAATCGAAAAACTTACTAGATTTTTTTTATTTTTTATAAAAGTTTTTCATGCTTAAAAAACAAATATTATAACATTGTTTTTAAATTAATTGTAGACTATAATAGTCAATAAAGACTTTATTAAGCCAACAGCAAGTATGATTTAAAGAATATATGACAAATTAAAACATTTATACATTGTTAATTTAGATTTATTACCCGTACAATCCAACTGTTTCCAATTGAATTTCTTTATTTCAACAGGAACAATTAAATTTCATTGGAAATAAATCTGAATTGGTATTAATAAGAGAATTTCTATTTTAGAAGTTCAATTACTTGATTCTATAAAAACAGTACTAATACTACCAATGAGAAAACTATCTAACACTTGAAAAATTAACAAAAAATCGGTATTTAAGATAAGATATCAAAGTGGACCAATCAATTCTGTTTATGTAGGTTTAATCTCAAATTTAGATTTTTAAAACTTAACTATACGGTGTTTTTGAAATAAAAAATATTACAACTGGAAACAGCATTACTAAAGAAAAAGATGTTACATATTTGCTAAAGAAGTATAAAATATATACTGCACCCACTATGTTTATTAACTCATATTATGGAATATTTTGAGATCGATCCAATTATTTCAATATTATTAGTTATTATATAATTGGAGCAATAATTAGAATATTACTAATGATTGAATATTAAAATTGAAATATTTTAATATAATAAATAACAGTTATGTATAGTTAAATACTCGTTGAAAATTTTCGATTGATCTTGATTGAAGCAATAGATTTTTTTTGTAAATTTTATTTACTTTCAGAATTGACCGAATTTCAATGAAAATTTAATTGAATTTTTTGAATAGAGTCTGATAAAAGTCATTTTACATTGAAGCTTGTTTATTTCAACTAAAATTTGATAAAAAGCGTTGTGACCT
Source organism: Chelonus insularis (assembly GCF_013357705.1). NCBI lineage: Eukaryota > Metazoa > Arthropoda > Insecta > Hymenoptera > Braconidae > Chelonus > Chelonus insularis. The sequence continues at coordinate 4,208,636 of NW_023276783.1, read as the reverse complement.
TACAATTGAACCTGTTCAATCTGATAGAATCTAAATTCTATTGGATTCAATAGGATTTGAAAAGTTCAAATTGGTTTATTTCAGCACGATCTACATCAACAACTTTAGAATATTTCGTCATAAATCATTTTTCTTTTTCAAGTTTTTTGCAAGAGTAAAAAAACATCTAAGCTGTCTAAGTCAAAAACTATTTGATGTGCTGTACTAAACACACATACATACACATATCCTAGAAATAATGGTAACAAACTCTAACATTTCAAAATAAAATTGCGAGTTTCAATTTTAGGTCCAGAATTTTAATCTTTAGAATAAATGGAAAAAGACAAATTTTATTGTACATATTAATTTATTTTTCAAGAGAATTAATATACGTAGATAAATTTTGGTCAAGTTTGATGGAGTTTTTAATATAAACTTAGTTAATATTTTATTTCTTACAATACATAAATATTATACTATGTATTGCACAATATAGGGAAATGACTAAATTTTCCATGAATATCCGCTATATTGAAACGTTTTAAATAGTTATGCGGATTTCATATTTGTACTTGGAACTAATTTACTTTTTTATAATTCACAGTATTGAATTACATGAGTACTGATGTAAATATTAAATGTAGAAAAATAGGATAGCTAAGCTATTAATTGTTTATAGAATGAATATCGAAATATTCAGAATTCTACAGTGCAGAAAAGAAATTTAATTTGAATTGATTTTTATTCTGTACAACTGAAGATTGTTTTTAATTTTATTGTTTTAAATTTTTATTCGCTTGTTATCAATCACAGAAATTTAACTATAGAAACTGTAAAACGATTCTTAGGTGATAACAGCAAAAAAATTACTTATGTTTGATTATGATTATTTTCGAGAGAGGGTGAACCATCTAGTATTAACGTAGTTTACTATTATACATATATTAAATAAATCATCATTAAGTAATTAAATATACTTAAAATAAAAAAATAAACTTATTAAACAAGTGAAAAATTAAAGAGATAAATCAATGTTTCAATAAATTCTTCCATTGATTAGGCAAGATTTAGCTTTCATTGCAAACAAATATTATAAGTGTCACTAATATTTGCAGTAACAAAACAAATTGTTCATATTTAATTTTGGTAAATAATTCAAAATATAAATTAATAATCAAAAGATAGAATGTGAATAGTTCACCCTAAATATATTTTTTCAAAAATTTTTAATGACTGTTGTCAGTCTTTCATGTAAAATATAGAACTCGGAATTTGTATAGGTAATTTAATAGTTAAAACAATATCTTACTATATTTTTTTTTTATGCAACATTATTTTGAGATAAATACGTATCACTTGTAATTATTACGTAATAAAAAAAATTTCAATAAATTAGCTCTTTTTATAATATTTACAAATAGATTGTATTCACTTAACTTCCATCAGTCCTATAATAAATTTTATTTTAAATTAATATTATCTTGTACATTTAAATACCATTCATGAATAATACCGCTATTGTCATTCCAATGAAATTTTTTAAATATGTTATTCTGTTTATATGAATTGTTAATATAAGTAAACGTTTATTATCGTTAATCGATCTTTGTTTAATTTCTGAAAAATTATATATATGGCGCATGATAAAATTACTGATAAACTACTTAAAATCGTTCATCCTTTTTTTAAATATAAATATCACATTTGACACATACCCTAATAATAAATAAATAAACAAACATCATGCAATGTCTTCCATCATTAAAATTAATATTACTTGCTGACAATATCATTGTTGCTATACAAAACAATTAAGAGGTATCTTTAAATAAAGCTGATATACTACGTTGCTTTTTTCAACGTTAAACTTTCAATGCATTATCTAAAACTAATATTATACACATGTTGGATTTATTTTGTTCGAATGGCTGCATCATTATTGTAAGTTATCATCTAGAATTTAACGATCTCTAATTATTATTTTAAAATTCGATTACTTTAAAATTATTTTCATCTCACTGATTCTGATACTTTTGATTGAGTTATTGCACAAATAAATTGATTCATTCATCTATCAAAAAAAAAAAATTCAAGAATTTATAGTTATGTTTCATAGCAAAATTTGACTTATTGTAGATTTATAACAGTTATAGATACTAGTGATAATTACAGTTGTTCTTCATTTTTCCAAATGATAATTCTTAACTATGAACACCGCCGAGGTGGAACTGGTGGTCATAAATCATCAGAGTTTGTATCTGTAAATTAATGAAATAAACTAGAATATAGTTACGAAATTAACTCTCATTTATATTCATTGTAAAAGTTTATGTAGGCAACAAAAAAACATAAAAACTTGAAAATGAAATTCAATTTAATGATTATGAAACCAACAAAGACATTTGGCATTTACTTGAATTGATGATTCAATATATTTGTATCTTATCAAAAGATGCTTTAAAAATTTAAAATAAAAAAATCATGATTACCTGGTCAAAAAGATTTAGTGGCAAATTCGTTGAGAATATCGCAGGCCATTTCTAAATCATTTCTTGTAATTCCCAGAGCTCTAATAACAGCATCTTGAGCAAAGCCTAAAGCAGTAAGTCTCGAGATATGTTCAACATTAACATTTTCGTAAGCAGCCGCTTCTGATTTAGTTGCTGAACCACCAGGTTCATCTTTATTTTTCATTAGCGCCGTAAATTTTGCTCTATTCATTTCTAAATTAATATTTTTTACTACATGCTCTTTAGATCCATGTATTAAAATGGTATTTTCATAATGATGATCCTGTTTCGATAGATCTTTAGTTGTTTTTGGAGGTCGTGGTGCGGATAACGGTGGTAGTACTGGAGGCACATTGGTTGGCTGTGAAGGCAAATGACGATTAGCTTTTTCAGGTAATGCTGGTGGTTTTGTGTGTGATCGAACATGTGGTCGTATTACTGCTGGAGGAACTGGTGAAGGAGATGATGCTCTGTGAAGCATATCATATCTTGCTTCCGTTGCAGCTATAGAACGTAAATGATTCGTTTTACTCTTGAACAACATTAAATATAGTTCGGTTTTTGGGTAATTGTATAAAATATACCTTTGTTATTTTGTTGATTTTCATTGGAAGATAATATAACTGTGACAGGCGGCGGAGGAGGAGCATTTTCTTTAGGTACAGCTAAATGACGATTATTTCGAGAAATATTATTTGGAGTTGGCGATGGTGATGGTCGTCTTGGAGGTAAAGGAGGACTTGGAACAATTCGTCGCGATGGAACTGGTGAATTCATGGGACTCGAATCTTCTTCTTCATCAGAGTCATCACAAATTAATCCACAGTTACCATTGGATAATTCCATAATATCCTAAAACAAACAACAAATGTATTAAGTTTATTGATGAGCTATCAAGCAAGTTCTATTATATTGTCATTGTTATTTTGTAATTTCATGCAATGGGTTTATATTTATATATAAAAAAATGAATTTTATGAAAATAATATGCGAGTAAATTTATGATACGACAATAAAGCAAATGAATAATAAATTCTAAATGTTCAAAAAAATCATTAAAAATAATAAATTTACATTCAAATGATGTGGGTTATGAAAAGAGACAATGAAGCTTGAAGCAAAAATACCATAATGCCAGTATAATCACTTACCTCTTTCTTTTTGTTAAAATAGTTCAATGTCTCAATTCACGTACGTAAATTACAAATTAGTTTTATTTCATGCAATGGGTAGAGCATTCAACCTAGTGGATAACATAATGTAATAAAAATCAAAGTAAAACATTTCTCCATGCGAGCAAAGTTACACATTATTTGATATCCAGTTTTATAAAAAAACTTGATATTTATGAACTAATTACTTATAATTTCATACAAATGTAGTACTTCATAAATATAACATCATATATGATAAATAATAATAATAATAAAAATAACAATAATATGTATATACATTATGTATAATATACAGTGGTATATATTAACATAAAATAAAATCTGATTAAGCTAAAACGCATGAAAGTCATGAATATAGTAATCATAGTAAAAATAATAATTAAATATAAAATATAATAAAAATAATATAAATAATAATGGTACAATAATAGGAACGTGTGTAAGTGCAAAAGGAACTCAGTATAATTATAATATAATTTTATTTGGAAATTTTCAAATTTCTAATATTTTACAATAAGAAAAAAATCATGTACACTAAACTTATAATTTTTAAAATTGATCTAAGGCTTGCCAATGCAAACGAGTGGCAAATGAAAATTCTATCCTATAAAATATAACAAAATTTGATATTGATTTAATAATTTATATCTACTCTAAAGCGTAGTAAATAATATTTTTCTTATCCTTCAAGTGAAAAATTAAAATCGATTTTAATTTGAGTTTTAGTTTGTATGTATAAATATTGGCATTCAATGCCACATGATCTTAATTATTTGCATTGAAAACATTGCAATTAGTTACAGATTCATCGCTGTGATAAATTGAGAATAGTCCATTTATTGTTTATTATTGTAATGTTTCGCAGAATATTAACAATTTTAATAATAAAATTAAAAATAATCATTATTATAAAATTTAAATAAAATCATAATAAAAAATTTTGGATATAGAAAATGTTAAAATGAATATCAACCAAAAAAATGTATCTAATTTTGTTTGATATTATTTTTATCAACTTCTTATACGAGATCACATTAAAACCAATAATAATTTGGTTTTTTATTTTTTATTAGCGACTAATCATGAAGGTTATTTGTGCACATAATCAACTATAACTTTTACTGGCACAATAACATAATATTAAAAATCTCAAGGAGTTGAACTCCGAAATTGTATCTCAACCTACATTTTAATAATACTTATGTAATGAATTCATAAATTATTATGTATACTGTGAATACATGTAAATAATTTATTTATGTATCTATTTCGACACATTATTTTATTTGCATGTTTTCTGCCTCAGTATGTCCTCTCTTCTGTTTTTCTTATTCACCAATGTTAAATTAAAAAGTGTGATTAGAATGCGACCAAAATAAGATATCAAGCATTTCAAATTAATTATGTTTCACCAATAAACAAACCGAGTATTTTAAAAAATCACAGTGTTTGTTATTAAAAATAAGACTCGGCCAAATATTAGTTAACTAAAATAAATAGATATACTTTAATGTAAATTAATGAATTTTAAATTACTTATAAATATTGAAAATAATTGTGTTAGCTTTTGTACCGAAAATATTAGAGAAATTAATATATTACTAGACACGAAATGACCATCCAAGCACACTAAAAGTGCATTCAAGACGGTCTCAAAACTTCATGCGACACAAAAAAAATCTTTTTTTTTCATAAAACAGAAATTATGATAAGAAGTGTGAAAAGTAAGCCGATAATGGTTTAAGTCGAAATGCATGAGAGATTAACCTACCTTAATCCACTATGGTGTGAATAATCCAATGTTATTCGCGATATGTATTATCATTAGTTATATAAAAAAATTAATTGCAAAAATAAATAGCATTACTCATTTGATCTCGGTACGATTTATATTATTTTTCGTGAAACTTTAATGAAGTGAAATGGTGCATGTAATGATTAGGAGCAAAACCAATATTATTGCGATGAAATGCAATGAGGCAGATTTTTATGAGGCATAATCTATGACGTTACTATACAGGGACATGTTTTATATCCTTTTTTTTATAATAGAGCGCATGATACACCTAGTCGGATACCTCGGTGTCAGGATCAAGATCCCGCGTAGGAGTAGATGCATTACTGGCTGACGCTGATTGAGCTCCAGGTCTGTGTGTTCGTCGTGGATCAAAGGGATCTACAACTATCTGTTCAGTTCCTTTTATCTCTGCACGACAAAAAGGACATCCTTGACCTTCAGAATCCTATAAAATTATAATAATGTTGTTATAAAATTATTTTATTTTCATCAAAGTTCAAGTAATAATAAATAATCTATTGAAATTGAATTTTAAAAAGATGATTATTTAAATAACAGTATTTGTATAAATAGATGTATATAAAAATAAGTTTATTTAATTAATCAAAAAATAATTTTCAATTTAAACGTTGAGTAGAGAATTTAGATGATGAAAATTTTTCAACTATATTATTCAGGAATTCAAAAGTATTTCATGAAATACTTGAGAAAAGAAAAAAATTATTCTTCCATAATGTATATAGAGAAATGCGATAATATAGAATAATTGACGTAATAAAAACTTGAATGACACTTGAAGCAACCTGAATTTGTAAAGTGGATGCAAAATCGTTGGCCTAAATTTTAATGCTATTCATTAATGCCCTATATTTAAAATCATTAGTGCATTGTATGTGAAAGTATAGTTGAGAATGATTATTAAAAAACAGAAAAAAAGTCATAATATATATTTCTTATAATTTCGGGTCAATTATGTAAACTGTTTTATGTTTACTTTTAGCACATAACTTTCTAAATTTTTGTAATAATTACTTAACTTACAACGAAAACTGTTTTAAAAAAAAACAATATTGGATCAACTTGAAATAAGTTGTGATCTCATATTAATATACCCAAATCTTTTAGTAAATATTATTTGCTGTGAATTTATGGTTGCAGATATTTTTAAAATACTTTAATGAAACATGTGAATACACGCACACATAGTTAACATGTTTCATCTTACATATTAATAATTAATTGCACAAACAATGCTACTAAATTAGCAGGTATTAAAATAAAAAAAGTAAATAGAAATTTTTGATCTAATTGTTTTGAAGCTGAATTAAAGTATAATGTTTATTAATAATATATAATATGAGTAAATACTGCTACCTGCCAAGCTGTTAGACAAGGCGTACAGAGAAGATGTCCACAAGGCTCTATTCTCACATCTTTGTCATGTTCAGCACATATTTTACACAATTGGAATGTACTACCCATTTCGCAATATAATTCATACTGCTCAGCTGTCACCTTTATGTGCTCTTCTGGAGTTGGTTGAACAGCCCACGTTAAATCTGGATTTATATTGCGCCCGTCTGGATATAAATAGCTAAAAGGACGATAATGATTATTAATCTGTTTCGTTTACTTATATCATATTTTGATAAAAAATATATTTTATAATTCTACTTACAAGCCTTCTCGATAACCATCTAATAATGCTTGGCATAAGCTTTTATTGTGGGGTATAGTTTGAAGAATATCACCATCTGAAGTTACATAACCAATAGCCCATTGTCCTAATCTCGTACAACTCAATCGAAAGACATAGCTTCCAGGTTTTGTAATACAATTTTTTTGTAGACGAGCTTTAACTTCATCATATGTCAAAAAAGCAACATAACCAGGATGTGTAACAGCCAAAATTTTCCAATTTTGTAGTAATGTTGACCATGGTTGAAACAGTCTATAAATTGGAAAAATGATATATATATGAGTAAATAAGTTGTTCATCCAATTTCATATTCAACATATAGTTTCCAATTAACATCAGTTTATTTATAGACATACTAACTATCATGCTCTTTGAAAAGCATAAATATATTAACACTTAATATAATCTTAATTATGTTAGCTTCAAAGACATCAATCAATAACCTGATCCAACTATAAAATATCAATTAATGAAATACAAATTGATACAGAAGTTTAGATAGAAATTGTAAAGTTAGTAATTACAACCTTGTAAATACATCGAATTCGAAGTTTGAAATGTAATCATTGCAAGTGAGGTCTATCGTTGATTTTAATGCCATAGCTTGAAGTCCAGAACTTATTTGATGAACTTGATTCAATTCATGTCTGAAAACTTTCCATGGAACCAAAGTACTGAAACAAAAAAAAAACAATTTATTAATATAAATATTATTATACAATAAATACATTTAATTATCAAAAAAATTATTCTTTTGTATTGATTTTTTGAATTTAAAAATGATGATGTAAATGCGAGTGAAAAATCTGCAATCATGATTGAAAATAAGAATAAAAATAGAGACAGTAGAATTCATTTCTTCATCTTGATCATTAATTTTTCATTATTTTTTAAATATTCGATAAATAAATTTGGAAACAACTAAAATATTAATTCTACACGAAGGCTTTTTTAAGCTGAATCAATACTACTTAATAAAATATTTAACATAAGTTAGTCCAGTTGTATTATTGAGATCATCAAAGAATTCAGTTCACACAGGTATAATAATTGCAATATACAAGGCGTACAAAAATCAATTGTTTCCCAGAAAACTACACGTGGATAAGAAGTAAAATCGATTTATTCATATAAATAATATAAGGTAAAATTATGTTGGTTTAAATTTGATTGTTTCAAATTATTGTGTCTTTTATAGTTTGGATATTCTGTTAATTAATGCTAAATCTAATAGACCTTTATACCTAGAGTGATTTCAATTATGATATAAATCTTTTAACTTAAAATGCTAAGTCATCATATTATTAGCAAGGCTTTATGATCATTTGGAATAAAATATTCATCAAGTTAGCAATGACAAGTATACTCATTTTGCTATTGGTCTACATATACATTGGGGTATTGGTGTTGAGGTAATAGCAACGGAGTGAAAATAGTCAGTCTTTGCCGGTTGCTTCATACACATGGTCATTTGTTACGTGGAAGGAGTATTTCATTTTTTACTGACAGTCCAATATAAATAAATTTCGGTAAGATTAATCAGATATATTGACAAATAATCAACACACATTACATTCATAATTAAAAACATGTAAATGTACACATTATTTGCAAGTAATCATAAAATATCTGAATACTTTACTGCGTACATACGAGAATGACAATGGTGGATAAAACAGTTATCTGTACTGTAAATAGATGGCATGACAAACGCTTCAAAATTTGCAATGCGTAGAATAATGTTTAATCAAAAAATAAGATGATTTATATTTTTATAACAAAAATTGACAATCTTTCTTCATTAAATTATTGCTAATTTTAACATTGAGTTATTGTAAAAATTTTCAATGAGTCATCAAGTTTTCAACCTTTACACATAGATAGTGAAAGAATATTCTCGAAATGGAGATAAAATGATTGGTGGCCATCAAATAATGATAGTGATTATAAATAATAGAGATAATTCACAGATAATAATTTTCGCATTTATTAAAAATTTATTGTATTATTGAGTTAATTGGTTAAGATTTAATTGAGTATTTACCACTTTTTTTAAAGACCAGGTCAACAATGCGTTTGTTCAAATACTCAATCATACCTGCCGGGTTAAATCAACTTGTTAGAAATTTTGCAGGCACGTATTCTCCCTTCACCATCATTATTTTAATTAGAAAGTTCTCATTAATGATCCATCCATATACATATTAATGTACTGTGTGATAGATGAATCAGAAAGGCATGCTAATTTTAATTCATAATAATCATTTTTGTTAATCCTGTAGATAAGATAAACTCCTGTTTAACAAGATGAAAAAATGTTGAATTTTATGATTAAAATAGGAAATGGTTTTTATTATTAGTTGGAATATTAATATATCTTATTATTCTTGTTAACTAGTCATGAGCGGAAATTTAGACTACAAATCTGCTACGTCTATCTACGACTTTGAAGCTAAATCCATCAAAGGGGAAAACGTACCTTTGTCAAAGTATGTTAAATTATATATTTAAAAAAAATGTTTTAAGCAGTATACACAAATTTAAAATAATAAATAAACTCTATTTTAATAATAAATTTTTCAGCTACAAAGGACATGTTTGTTTGATTGTCAATGTTGCTTCTAAATGTGGATTGACAGCAACGAATTATAAAGAACTGAATGAACTTTATGATAAATATGCTGAATCACATGGTAAATAATTCCTTAGTTACATTAAATTAAAACGAGAATAATAAAATAAATCATTTTTTGTAGGTTTACGGATTTTAGCATTCCCTTGCAATCAATTTAACGGTCAAGAGCCTGGTGATAGTGAGGAGATTTGTAGTTTTGCAGACCGTCAAAAAGTAAATATTTCAAAGCATAAATTGTAACACTATTATCTTAAAAAGAGTATGTACAAAATTAATTCTAATTTGTTTTTAGGTTAAATTCGATCTATTCGAAAAAATTGATGTCAATGGTGAAAATACACATCCTCTTTGGAAGTACTTGAAAAAGGAGCAAAAAGGTTCTCTTGGAAACTTCATTAAATGGAATTTCACTAAATTCATTGTCGACAAAAATGGCAAAGTTGTGGAACGTCATGGACCCAATGTGGATCCTAGTAAATTGACATCACATTTGGAGAAGTACTTTTGAAATAACACAACCTATCATTATTCTCAAAGCACGGTTGTAGTATAGGAATTTAGTTATAAAAAGTTTTTGAACAAATTTTTTACAAGCATTTGAATTGTGTAAAACAATTTTTTAATTTATTATAAATATTTTGTTGATAATATTTCAACTATTGTTATGACACATAATTTTCTTAATATTTATCATACACATTCAATATACGCTTAATATATTTTCACAATTGATAAATTTTTATTCCTGTATCAATTGTATTTGCTATTGATAATTAAATAAAACTAAAACTAATTTTATACGCACTGCAACCATATTGAGACTTTATATTCTTGTAAAAAATGCATCCAATAAAATGTAATATGCATTACTAAACATCTAAAAAATGTTATTATTCTACGACTTTTAGATAACTTTAATTTACCATTAACTTGAAAAAATTAAACGAACAGTTCTTTAGCAAATAAAAAAATACTCTATATCTATACTTCATAATAATTAAATAATTTTTGAAAAATGATCTTACAAAATTTTATTTGTATTAAGCACTTAAAAATTTTGAAATTCATTAATTATTTTGTTTTGTTGAGTAGAGTTTAAGAGAAGAAAAACAATTAAAGGATCATTACAGGGTATTTTTTTATTCTATAGAAAATAATATTTCAAGTTATTCAAACGCCTACATTACTTGTTGACTGAACGTAAGGTATGATAAGTTACGTACAGCGGAAATACATAAATTTAGATAAGATTGTTGATTGAAAAAATTGTAACATAAATCGTTACACATACTTGCAAAATTAAATAGAACTTCACCTTGTTGTAGATAACTATGTTGTTTGTTGTATAAAAGGACAGATAATATAACGATGAACAATTCAAATATCCGTCTTGCTATTCAAAATATATTAGTTAGCCAACTGAGTCATTCATGTAACAATGATTTTTTATCAAATTGACTTGTTCTAAATAGAGTTACAATAATAACAATAATACGTAGTAACTTTAAAGCATAAAAAATGTATAGAACTTTTGTTTTCGTATAATTTTAAAATCAACATTCAAGAAATTTTGAATATCAATAATTGTAGGTCAGAAAGCGTACTTAACTATTCGTACCTACATAAGAATAATATTTGAAAAAAATACAAATTAATTAAAATCAATCTCTTGAAATTAATCCGTAAGTATTCAATATTAAATTTCAGTCGAAATAGTTAGATTTTGGCAACTTAAAGAAAAAAAAAATTCAATTATGTGAGTAATGAAAAAAATTAACTTTGAATTCTTTGACTGATACTAACTACTAGAAGTTAGCTCTTTAAAAAATCATTTAAATTAATTCCTGTGCCAAAGAATAAAAAGAGAATATTTATTGAAAGACGTAAAATTAAAATAACTCATAAATAATCCATGAATGAAACGTTCAATGAATTATGTAAAATACATATCTTTATCAAGATGATTATACAAATACATGTAGCAATGTTTATGATTTAATTGTTGCTAGTCTCTTTACTATCGGTCGTGAACTCTTGGGATGAACAGGAAATATATTTTTTTTAACAATGTCAAATGAGAAGAGGGGAAGTGATAAAAAAAGTCTATAACCTTTTTGGATTGAATTTTCTGTCTATAAAAATAATATCTAATACGTTATATAACATAACTTGTCGATAGATAAATTTTTTTGAAAAATAGCTTTAACTTTATCTTGATAAAGAATAAAATTAACGATGAATCAGCTAATTCCTTTTTCCAAAGTCAATCCAAATGGTCAATAAATTTTACTTCAACAGTAATTTATGTTATTTGTTTGCAAGTTATTAAATAAACAAATATTAAAAGTTATTTGTTTATTGAAAAATGAATTCACATAATAGTATGAAGTATCAAGTTCAGGACACTACCGTGACACATTTTAATGAAGTTATTATTTTCACGCTAGTAATAAATTAAATTATCCAACAATTAGAGCGAATCATTAATGGTGAAGAAAAAATATTTATAAGTACTATCACTTACGGGTCACTTTCCCCTGATAAGTTGTATATTATTACTCTGACAATAATATTATAAGGCAATTAATATATAAGTATTTCACTTTATATGTTGTATTACATTGAAAAACATAAAAATTAACTTTACTTGATAAAAAGAGATAATTCTGCAGTATTTAACTAATTTTTCGCTTGACTTACTTGTTTGATAATTATCAAGTTTTTATGTTCAACTAAATAATTGTTATTTTTTTACTCCAAAATTAATTATGATTGTAATATTGATCTTTTAAGTACTAATTTATTTATTCACTGAAAAAGATAAATATTTTTTTCAATAAATGAAACGTGAAAAATTATTATTTGATATGTATATATAAAATACATGAAAAGTAAAATAATTTTCTACATAGAATCCCTTGCATAATTTTTAATAACAATATCATTTAAATTAAAGGATGTCAAGCAATCAAAGTCCAATTTTCTAATGGTAATAAGTGTATATGTATGAATTACCAAACCATCTAATCTATAAAACAGAAAAATGATCAATGAAAATTCTATAGTAACTACATCACTATAATATATGATAATGGATTGTAAACATTACACAGGTCGTGAAAGTATTAATGAATGAATAATTTATTTTAGTTGAAGTCATTGAGTCAGACAAATAGATGCAGCTATAAATAATTCCCAAGTTCTCCCAGAAACTTGGATAAACATTTTTACTCATGTAATAATACAAACTAAAGTAGCATTATTATATCACTAGGATACTTTAGGTATATTTTTATTTTTAGTATTAAAAAAAAAGAAAAAAGAAAAAAAAGGAGAATATAAGCAAGAAAATTCTAGTAAGGAAATATGACACAGAAAAGTAAAGTTCGAGTTGGTTAATTCATGTACACATTGGATACGTAGAAGATATCGTCTATAATTAACCGTCCTTGCTTGTTGGCTGATCTGACACCCGCCTCCATTCATAGAATACGTCTTCCAACACTTGACGGTTTCGCGCATAGCGCGCGTGTCTGCCGACTTAATATAGATCGAAAAGACCCAGTTTATTCACGGCCCAGTTTTTTTTCCATTACATATTTTTAACTTCCCATTAGGAAATTATTGTAATGGGGTCGATTTTTAAAATTCGTAATTTTATTATATCTTTTTAAGTTTTGAGACATTTGAAAACATACCTAGAAGATTTAAAAATAGATGTATGTCCGTACGTATAATTATACGTACATATGTCTTATTTTTTTTCGTTTTTGATATCTCAAGAATCACTCAAGATATCGACTTTGGACAAATTTTATTTTAAAGATAATACAATAAAGAAGATTTAAAAAAAGTTTAAACAAATTCGGTTGAGCCGTTTTTTTTTAATAACAAGAAGAGTTTAGAATAAGTTGAATGAAGAAGACATTTGAAATAGATTCTATTTATCAGATGATTAACATTGTTGATAACTGAGGTCAATACAATATGGTTATTAATAACTTCATATGATTGTAGATAATTATAGATTGTTTATAACCATTTCAATTTGTTATAAACAATTAGGAATGATCATTACTATGATTATATTCGATAAATATCAATACAGTTGATATAAATAATTTAATGTGATTACACAATTGTATATTGTTTATAACAATAGCAAATTTGTCAGAAACAAAAACATTAATAAATGGCAAAATTATGGATTTCAATTAATGGGAAGTTTGTTGTCAAGGTACAAACTAAGCCTAGAATCATTTTTTTTTCTTCAATTCATATTTTTTGTAATCAAGTCAAGATATACATCCTCTCATTTCTATTTTTTCTGTTCTTGATAATATTTTTTGCAATATTAGGAACAAAGAGTTTTTTTTTTTAATTTGAAATATGAATAAGAGATAGATATTTGTAGATGAAAATATCTATTTTTATCTTATCGTACTTTTATTTTTAATCAAACAACTTTTAATCATTTCAATTTATTTTTTGTTTTTATTTCTGACAAATTAATTCGTTATAAAACTGAATTTTTGTTCAAGTAATCAAAGTAAAGAAACTTTAATTAAATTATAATATTATTATAATATAATATTGAAGTTTACAATCAAAGTTTTATACTTGCTCATTAAAATTTAACTAAATTTTTAAAACTATAATTATAGCTAAAAGAAATCATAAACATCTAAGAAAAATTATAATTCATAAAAAATTGATCTTTATAAAAGTCATTAATTCTACAAGAAAAAAATTTAGTGAATCGTGAAAAAAAATATATCAGTTTCTTTATAAATCTAAAAAAAATTAATTTAAAAAATCAAATAAATGTTGTCATTAAAAATATTATTTTTATTTTAATTTTTTATAAATATGATAAATCTCTGACATGTTATGTTTTAAAATTTTTTTAAATTTTGTATCCCTATAAATAATATTTTTTTTAGAATTAAAAATACAAAATTCATCTCTTTCATTTACTATATAGATATACTTGATAATTTGATGTATCTTAATTAAACTAAATTCAAATCATTATATATCAAAAAAATGTATTCTAAAAGATATACATAAATAATAAATATAACTTTTTTTGTTTTCAATATCTCTTGAACAATGACTATTAAACAAAAAGTATCTATAAAAATTGATGATAATGCACTGGGGTCATATTGCAATTGTATATATTCCAATGAATATTTTTATGTTTAATTTAAATAATCAAACAGTATAAATACAACTGAGACTGGGTTTAATTAAGGTAAAAGCACTCATGATGATGAAAATCTTCATTACGACTTCTGGCACGAATGTACGTGACCACTGATGCAGTTGACAAATTTCTAGTTTTTTTACAAAAATAATTAAAATCACTATCGTAACAAGGAAAAATCATAGATACAATTGAAAATATATTAAGTGTAATTCCAATTAGTTCGATAGAAAATATCTTATTTTCATTTCAAATAAAATGTATTTCATTCAAAGATTCCATCAAATCTATGCGTGTCGAGAACATCACATGTACATTCCTCTAAAGTTAAAAGATAATGAAAGAGTATGAGATGGAAGGGATGTCAGATCGACGTCATTGTCGTTTCTCGCAATATCACCCGATTCTGATCTCCGTCTTTGCGTAACAATGAATTTTAAACGTATAGGTACTAAACTTACGTTTAGATTTAAATATATATTGATCAACTCAAAACGATAATTAGTTATATTAAAATTTATAATATACATTCTCATTTCTATTTTGTTTAAAAGTCAATCTTTTTTAACCCCCGATGCAACAAAAAGAATAAAATTTCAAATCTTTGAAATGCATCGTAGTTTATGAACAAATGGACCAATGTCGATGCAATTTTTTTTTTAAATTCACTAATTGGTATAATCAGGATTATTTTTAATAATGATGTATAATTGATAGTCAGTTTGACGTCAATCACATTATAAATTAAATAAAATTATCATTTATTGATATAAAATATTTTATTTCATTTTTCTTCATATTTTTATTCTAATACGGTTGACATGAATTCAGTAATTTAATTTAATTTGAAAATAATTTTTTTTAATAATAAATTTTAAATTAATTTTTCATTGGAAGTGTGACAAATAAATGTTGCTATAAAAACTTTTAAATATTATATATCAAAAAAAATGTTCATATAAATATTAGATTTTGTCGTTATTGTAAAAAATATTTATAAAAGTATATCATTATAAGCATATCTTAAACATCAGATAAATTATCGAAATTAAAAGGTTTAGTACTATATATAGTACAGTTTACACTTTTATATCTTCACAGATTAATAAAATTATTAAGTGGACCTTAAGAATTCTTACTCCAGTTTCCCGTGTAGTTAATTGAATAAATAAAATACTTTCAATCACAGGAATAAAGAAATTTTAAATTTCACTCTAATACACAATAATCTGTTGTTTCAGATCCAAAGATGGTCATTTTTAATTGAGGCATAGCAATTATTATTGTTCTGGTGTAAAATAAATGTTATACAAGAAAAATTAACTGAATATCTTGATTATAAATTCCAGAATTTTTTTTTATCGAAAAAAAATATTTTTTTATACATTTTAATAATTCACTTTATTTTTCGTTTGAATAATTTTATTGTCAATAGGAAAGAATTTTTCCAACTTTAATAAAATAAATATTTCTTCCATACACTCGCAAAAGAAATAAAATAATACTTTATACAGTTTAATAAAAAAATAAAAACCTATTTTAATTTTATCTAATTCCTCTTTTACTCAACTTTGGAATTCCAAAATATCATTATCATTATGACTTCACTATTAAATTTGATGTTTAATACTTTATTACAAATTATTTGTTCGTAATTGAATAAAAGAAATTATTTTCCTCTCAAAATAAGAATGTTTATATTTAAAAACTCATTCTCTTTAGAGCCAAATAAAACACAATATTATGTTAATAAATTCAACAGAATGAATTTTGAGATTTATTTTAAAAGTAAAGCGATGATGTAAACATATCTCGACATAGTATCTAGATAATATAAAATTCATGAGCTAACTAATTTTCATTCAAGCAGTAGTAAGTGATTTCTATTCCCACATGATGATGGTATTCTCTAGCCTACGAGTAATGCCCTTATGATCTATTCAATTTTCATCATCGAACCCATGGCATTGACTCATTCTGAACTCAACCGGTTGTTCTGACACATCGTCTATTATAATCGTATGCGAATAAATGATGAGGGCTATGTACTAATGGTACTCTCATTTGGCAACTAAATGTAGGCTGATATATGTATAGAAGGCAGGCATAGCCTTGCACATTTGTGTTATTACTGTTTTAATTTTCCTCAATCGTGACGTCACGTCCCCTTCCTTCCGCTTTTGCTCTCGTCCGGATACTAGATTAACTCGTCGAGCAGGGAACCTTCGTTGGGTTTCCAATGTTTCTATGTGTGTGATAGACATACATATGTATACACTGAATATCATGTATCTAAGTTAGTGATAGTGTAACTTACTTGTAAATACATCCGAACTTTTGTACAAATACGTTCTTTAATTTATGTGTATTCATTTTATTTAAGAAATGTCAGAGAATGTTGTTTTTTTTTTTTTGTAATAACTTGAACGTTTTTAAATGATTGTTTGTGTTTATTATAGAAATCGTTTGAGGACAATATTTATTTTCAAATATTTTCTATTTGTTCGTTAACTGGTTCTGTCAATTACTATCAATTAAATCCAGCTTTTTCGAGCTTCGAGATTTAATTGAAATAGAAAAAAAAAGTATTTATTTGTAATTCTGTATTGGCTTGGGGGCAAATAAAAAAAAAGTACATTTGTGTATAAAATTTCAATTAAAATTGATGGAATTGATGGAATCGTTATTTTAAATTAATTAA
Organism: Chelonus insularis; assembly: GCF_013357705.1. Lineage (NCBI taxonomy): Eukaryota > Metazoa > Arthropoda > Insecta > Hymenoptera > Braconidae > Chelonus > Chelonus insularis. The sequence continues at coordinate 4,190,927 of NW_023276783.1, read as the reverse complement.
ATAAAAAATGTTCTTGTCTGTAACATAGGATTTTTTTATGGCTCAACAGAATATGATCATGAAATGTTTCAAGATTTTAAATGAGTAATTTTCACTGAAACTTTTAAACATATATTTCTATGAAAAAATGAATAAGAAATGCCTCATACGTCATTGTCTTTGAAAAATCGGCGAAAAACAATGAATGATCTTTATTTGTTCAATTTATTTTCACATTAATTGACATATTAATGCTCGTTATTTATTAAAAGTTAGTCTTGTGGGAGAATAGCAACATGTTTATAATAATAAAAAATTATTTATCACGGATATAAGTAAATTTATGGCCAAATTTCTTTAATGGTAACTGCGATGATTTTTATTGATTTATTTTGACCCTTCATCGATCACATTGTGAGGGAATTCATCGTCAGTTAAAATTATTTCTCTTTTATTTAAAAAAAAGTCCAATAATTTTACAATTTTTAAGTCTTTAGTGATTCTACCAAAAATTCAATTCACTTATATTTATTTCATTGAAAATCTAGGGTTTAATAAGTGATTAGAAAATAAACAATTAAAATGTTCACAAAATGCCATAAACAAACTATAAAATTTCGACAAATTTCTAGAAACATTTAAAAGCGAATTATAAAAGCACTATAGTATATTTATAGCATATCACTTTCAGATGTCAATTTAATTAAATTTAAGAAATTCAAATAAATTTTATTCAATCAGGGATTTAATTAATTATTAAAATTATCAATTTAAAAATCTTCTGAAAAGATATTAGAAAGTTTCTAGTGCTTTGATTTTAGTACAAAAAAGTTTTAAGATTACACTATTTAGTACTTTAGGGGAATATTTATTAAAATTGAACGTTTATTATACGTAGTAACAATCTTTGTGGCAACAAAAATGATAAAATGATAGACGAATTTTTTTTTCAGATGGATGATAAAAACTTGGTAGTAACTTTACCAGACATAACAGAACGCTTTTAACTTTAGAATTCAAATTTTACTTGACGTCAAGAATCGTTCAAGGCATTTCACCGTTTTTATGCGAATACTTTCTAGACTTTTTTTTTGTTTTCCATTTAAAAGCTTTAAAATTAAAATGAAAATTCGAACAAACAAAAAAGTATTATAAGTCAATAAAAGGTTAAAAGCTTGTCATTAAGTTTATGAATTAAGTTAATAATTGTGAAAAAAAATAACCTGAGCCAAAAGAAATATAATTTTTAAAAAAAATAAAAGAACTTGTTATTTTGATATTTAAAATATTTTTTTTAAAAAAAGTAGTTGTTGCAATATTCATTTAATGTCGTATTAATACCAAGCAAAATAAATAAATTTAAAATTGGTCTCATTTATTTCAAGAACACTGTATATAATTATAATCATCAATGAGAATAAAATGTATTTTTTTGTTGTAATCGTATGAATGAAATAACTCATGAAATTTTTCGTCGTCAAGAAACAAGTGGAACAAATTACGTATGAAGAGAGAGTAAAAAAGAGGGTGTGAGTTCCTAGAATAAAAGAGTTTTGATCCAATGACGACCCGAAAGAGTGTAGTCTGTATCGTTGTATAAGTGCTAGCCGGATGTCCGTGGATCATTTGACCGGAAACGGTGGAAACTGAAGGTCCTCATACTAAAGTAATTGAGTAGATTCTGTCGTTGACTACAGTACACTAATTTCACCATAACTTCTACCATATTTTAATCATACAATATTATTCTTTATTACAAAAAAAAAGAAACATTTGTTTCACGTACTCATAACAATAATGTTTTTATAAAAAAATTAAATAAAGTAAATTAAACTGATAAAACATTTATTTTTGTAATTTTATTTAAATGTAAATTGGTAAAAAATTTTTGGAATATTACGTACTCTTTAGGAGCTGATTGCAAAGCAATACACTATACAGTTTGTATAAATTACAATAAATATTTTCTCAACAATGTCGTATTTGACAAATTATCTATTGCTTTAAAGATAACTTTATGTGAATAAATCTTATAATAGGAGAAGGGGGAGGGGTAAAGTAGAACACCACGAAAAAAAGTAAATCAACAAATTATCCATTATATTAACAAATTTTAATAATTTTTAATGCATTAATAAATTGAAAATTTGATAAACAAAAAGTGTAATAAACATTTTTTAAATTATTTTAATAAATTAGTACATTCTCTCGAGTGTTCCACATTACCCACCCTTCCGCTAATTATTTTTATTATTGACAAAAAGTATCATTTGCTTTAAAAAATCCCTAATTGTCTGTCTTGTAGAGGATCATTGATAAGATAGACTATAAGATAAATTGTAGTATCATCAAATAATCTTGATAATAACAAAAAGTGCTCAACCTATTTCTAGTTTACTAAATATCACTTAACAGATTCTGATCACATTTCATAAAATGCACTTCGTGTTAAAAACAAATCGCTTTACGTTAACAAAACATCAATTGTATGATGAATTTAAAGAAAAAATGAATAACTTTTTAAAATCATTCACTTAAACAAAAGAACAACTGAACCGAGTCACATAAAAATTTGATATTTTATCATTATCAATGCACGTCGAATGATCTTTCAATGAATAGAATATCATTTCTTTTGCGAGTCATCGTTCTGGAAAAATTCATTCACATTCATACATACATATATGTTTATGTACACATATGCATATACAACCACTTGAAAATCATTACAAATAACTCTTAAAATTTTAAGAAATGAAGAAAATAAAGATATGTCAATATTTATAAATGAAGCTTCCACTTTTGCTTACTCCAAAAAACTTTTCGGAGTCATTACAATTTTCTCACAAAAAAAAGTTAATAGCTATGGTTTCATTGATTTTTAAATATTGTGAACTTAGAGAGAAAGGTATGATAATCTGACTTGGGTATAAAATTGCCACCTGAACAAAAGGTAAGGATGTCTTACTTTACTTCTCTGGTTAATATACTATTTCTTGTCATATCATCATCTAAAATTGAAATTTTTTCTCGATTTTGAAGTTCGAGGGATGTTTTTGTTCTCACAGAGAAAAACAGCATCCGTTTGAGCATGCGCACAAATGATTGTTTGTCTTTCCATATAGGATAACACGTTGCTTTGCGACCTGAAAACAGGGAGCAAACTTTAACTTTGGATGGAGGTATGACAAAGAATTAATTTACTCACTTTGAATAAATCAATAGGAATTAATACCTAGATTTAATTCTTTGAAGTCAATGGAATTCAGTTATTTCATAAATGTAGAAATTCTTTATGTCATTTATTTATTTTTACTTAAGTTAATTTTTTCCAACTTGAAATTGTAAAAAGTTCAAAAATCATTGAGTTATATAAATAACAATAATATTAATTAAATTATTATCACACTAATTATAATAATATTATTAATTTACTAAAGTACTATACTTGATTATTTTTAAAGAATAAATTGTTAACTGTTATTCATTCTTTCTCTAACTACATGGTAAATGAAATATTTTTGAAAACTCTTAAGAGCTTTAAATACGTTTGTAAGTAAACAACAAATAAATATGATGGTTTACTTTCTTTTAATATCTTAATATTTTTACTGCTTTGGCATACGAATCTGAGTTGATATACGTTACACACGTGCCTTGAATGATGATTGGCTACATTCATCACTAGAAGAACCATTCATGACTGATAGTTATTTTTAAACATCATACACACATTAGACAAACGAAAGCAGTGCGGGTGCACATCATCAATGGATTTAAACAATTATAACCTGGACTCTAATTTTTAAAGTCAACATAGCCATTTAAAAAGTAAATAAAATGGTTGAAGTTTATTTTTGAATTATCATCGTAAATTTATTATTAATAAATCATTTTTAGTTAAAAGTAAAATAATTAGTAACCCACAAGTTATGTACTACACTGACAATAAAGATGAGTGTAAAAGTACGTAATTACTGAGTAATAACCAGAATATATGACAGTGTAGTTCAATGAACTTATTCGGCTCACTTGTTTAATTTGAGATTTTATTGATAACATTGTCGCTGAAAGGAGAATATATGAGGGTTTAAGCGATGTCAGTGTATTAAAATTAATTCTTATTAAATAAAGATCTCTTTTATTTATTGAAGAAATATGACCGTTTCGTTGAAACATAAAAGTAATTGGTAAAATATTTTTAATAAATACTCACAATCATTTGTATGTGAAAGATATAATTGGTACTATGATAGTATGAAATTTTTTGCAATCTATAGAATTGAAGGAGTAAAAATCGCTACTTGGGACTAGAAATGTTTTCCCTGAGCGAATGAAGCAAAATATACCGAATGTGAATAGTTTAAAAAGAATTGTCAGTTTTGAAGAGTACCTGTTACCGAAGCGCTCTCTCCAGAATTCTGCAGCGTCCGACTTGGTGATACGAAACTGATCGCCCGCGAAGACGCCGTTTGGGAAGATGGCCTTCAACTCAGAGAGCATGTGGCTGAAAACGAGACTAAGTTTCGTCAAGTTTCTGCGATAATGTGAAGTCTCATCGAACATTTTTTCCTTGCCTTCTTTAAATAATTTAATGGCTTGCTTGCATTTTCGCATGAGGTTATTAATGAATACACAAAAATGCTCGTTGCTATGAAGAACGTGCATACGATCTTCATACTTAGAATATATTAATCGCAATCGTTGGTATGTATCCGGTAGGATATCAAGGATAAACGGAGGAGAGTTTTTAAGGTTCATTCGTTGATGTTGACAAAGTTTAACAACTTTATCCATAAGCTTCCATGTTTTGTCGAGCATTCGTTTATCTGTCGATAATTTTGGTGGTGTCATTGCGTCACTAAATCGACCCTGGAGCTTTTGGAGGATCGAACTGATTTGTGCAGTACGACTACTTCTGCTACTATGACCCGACGACATCTTGAAGTACACACAGTTCTTCACTGTAATGTATGATACTCCGGTAATACTTCACACAATATCTCACTCGAGATTTGTGTATCGTAATCAACGCGATACTTGCTCTCTCAGTTGCACTCACACTTTCACTTATTACACCTTCTCACTTTTTTACTATGTAACACCGCTGCACTTAAATAAACACATTTTTTATTCGTTCTCATTACCATTCTCTACTTGACGGTTCTCACGAGGTCTCGCGCGCGAGACTTGTATTGTAAAGATCATGCATTATCGCATTCTGTTTCTAAACTAACGACATCGCGATCTCACGACACTACTTGTAAGTTAATTACAGATATTGTACATACATGGATAATCGTTCCTACATTCATGTATCCGATACGCGAGATCTCCAATCAGAAGACATGAATATACGTTCTGCTCAAAATGGCTGACCAAGTTTCAATTAGCGCGAAATTTTAAATTTCTCATGAAAATTTTCCTCGAATAAAGTACAATTTTTATATATTGTTTCAACAAGTTCTTTATTATATGTCATTAAATTTTTAATACATTATTTTTCAATAACATTTGAAGCATTTTTTTAAAATTAACTGTAATGTGATGATGGAATATGTAATAATTATTTTAAAATCAATAAATACATTATAAATGAAGATAAATTTTCAACTAATAAATTAATACATTTTTTAATTTAATTTTTAAGTACATAACGGGGAAAAATTATTGTTATTTATTTACAATTAGCATAATAATGAGAGCAATTTTTCTGGAATACTTTGTAACAAATTTCATTCTCCTTTCACACCATAATTACATTACTTATATTCTTTGTGCTTGAAGTATGTTACAATAGTACTCCGTAAAAAGAATAAATAATAAAAAATGAGGACATTTTGTCCTTAAATAATTACATAATCTTTATCATAGAGGAAATAAAAATCTCTATATATTTCTACAGCTAGATTCAACAAATAATAGCAGACATAAAAAAGTAGGGCTTACTAAAAAACAGTTAATATTATATTGAGCACAATCGGCAAGTAAACTGTACGCTTTTACATTTTAGAACATAGTTACAGTCCCTTAAATAACCGAAATATCAAAAATTAAAATAATACAAATTACATGTGTGCGTACACTCAGTCAATATAATCGCCGAAATAAATAGTATTAACAAATATTATTTATAATAAATATTCCATGTTGATGATTTTTTAAACCTACATCAATAAGCTATCATCACAAATTTAATATTTAAATCTAATTGTTCAACTATCTAATTATATACTATGTAACAAGATATCATTATTGGTGTCTAGCTGCTTCGTATCGATTGAACCGGATGAAAAAACACAGAATGAGGTAAATTTTGTCACCGGTCGTTAAAGTAATAACTCAATCGTAACAGTATGAAACTGCTCATAATGAACCAACTAGCCGGTATGGATGCTAATACTCGATATCTCTCTTCTGTAACACATCATATATTTTTTGTAATTCAGTTCGAATAATATAAAAATACGTTAAGAAAAAATGATTATATTTGTCATGTTTATTTTTACCTGTCATTTGTCCAGGTGTCTTTGTTTCTGCCCAACCTAAACTTCTTTGAACTGCCATTTTCCATTTTGTATATCTAGCGTCTCTTTCTGAAAATCACATGATGATTTCAATATTTTTTTCTGAGCGAGAATTTAATTATAGATGCTACCTTCTGGAGTTGTTGTAGGCAAAAATGTGTCATTTGGAACAGTTTCAGTCTCTTCTCCATCAAGTGGCCAAACTTCAATACCTTCAGCTTGTCCTGCTGCCATCGCGGCTCCTAACGTAGTAATGTCTGGCATTGTTGATCGAACTAAAAAACAATTGAAATATTATTGATAACTTGATAATTTATTTTATTCATAATTAATACACAAAATTTTGCAAATACTTACACACTGGTATACCACTGAGATCAGCTTGAAGCTGCATGAGTAAGTTATTAGTTGACATTTTACCATCTGTGTGGAGTTTTGTTAGAGGAAAACCGCAGTCTTTATACATAGCATTAACAATATCTCTAGTTTGAAAGCATACGGCTTCTAAAGATGCACGAATGATATGCTGTTTTGTGGTAAATGCTGTGAGACCACAGATAATACTGTTAAATAATAATAATATATTTTTTTAGTTATTAATAAACTATAACGGAATATTTCTGTTTATATACAGTATGTATTGAAATAAAATATTTACCCTCTTGCATCTTTTCTCCAATATGGAGCATAAAGGCCATTAAAAGCAGGCACAAAATAAACATCTCCTGTACTGAAAACACTCTCAGCTAAATGTTCACTTTCATGAACATCTTTAATAAGTTTTAAATTATCTCGAAGCCATTTAATTGCTGCACCGGCGACTGCAATAGAACCTTCAAGAGCGTAGACTGCTGGGCTATTTGGACCTAATTTATACGCTATCGTTGTAACGAGACCGTGCGAAGAGTACACTCTCTGGAAAAATCAGAAACAAGTTTTAATGTTAACACTTAATTTAACAGAAAAGTGAAATATTAAGTAGAAAACAAATTGTAAATAAAATTACTTTTTTAATTAAATAAATGAATTAATTTATAAATTCCAAGAAAGCATTAAAAGGGAATAAAAGCTTTAGTTGTTTCACTCCCTTCATTCTAACGAATACTAATGATATAAAATAATGTTTACTGATTTAATTGTTATCATTTAATTATTGCACTATTAGAAAATGTATATAAAATTTTCATTTGACAAGATTCATTATAACTTAATATGTATTTTAATTATTAATATAAATCATACCGTAGTGCCAGTATTACACAGAAGAAAACAACCACTTCGATAAGTATTCTTTGCTTGTCCTTGCTTTAAGCAATTTTGACCAACTAAAGCTGCTTGCTGATTACCTAAAATCTGTTGAAGTATTTCATAACATTAATTAATCATAATATTAAATAACTGGCTTTTAAAAAACAAACATAAAATAGTCCAGTAATGAATTACTTACTGCTGATATTGGAATATCTTTGAGAGGTCCAACAGTGATTTTACCGTAAATTTCAGAGCTACTTTTAATTTCAGGTAGTAATTTCATTGGAATATCGAAATAACGACATAAAGTAGGATCCCATGATAATGTTTCTATATTCATCAACATGGTCCTGGAAGCATTGGTTACGTCGGTGATATAAAGACCATCATCTTTACCTCCTGTCAAATTCTAAAATAGAAAATAAAATATTTTTAAACATCTTACATGCTTATCATGATAATACTTAAGAAGAGTAAATACCCATATTATCCAAGTGTCCAAAGTTCCAACATGACATCGTTTATCTCGAATAGCTTTCCTGACACTTGAAACATTTTGTTTAAGCCATCGAATTTTCAAAGCTGAGAAATAAGGGCTAACTGGCAGACCACATAACGGTTTTAGATGATTTTTACTTTTATCAGGAAATTTGGCGATTATTTGATCAACTACAGAATCTGTACGAGTGTCTGACCAAACTATAAGAAGAAACAATTGATCATTAGTTTTATTCTTATTGAAATTTAAATAACCGAATAAAAATAGAATAATGACTTTGAAATTTTAATTCATTTACCTATTGCATTGTAAAGTGGTTCTCCTGTTGTTGAATCCCATGCAACAGTTGTTTCTCTAGCATTAGTTATACCAATGGAGACAATTTGGGATACATTAGTACCATTTTTTTCCAGTTTTTTGCAAACATCTTTTATACAAGCTTTTACAGCGAACAAAATTTCTTTAGGATCCTGTTCAGCCCAACCTTCTTGTGGACATAATTGTTCAATGTCAATCGAATGAGATGCTACTTCAGCAACTCGTTTCGCAGTAAACACCTAGAAATATTTTTCATTTTATTATTGCTATTATTAATGGATTTTGATATATATCTATAAATTTAATTTAAAATAATAATATGATAGAATCAAATTTTTTTTTATCCTTACCACAAACCGAACTGTCCTTGTACCAACATCAACAACTCCAACAAGTGGTCCAGACTTTTTCGATGAACCAGGCAGTGTTTCTAAAACATTCATCGATTATTTTAATACATGAACTTTGCACCTACTATTGGTATTTCGTAATTTTAGTTTCGCAGACGATTGAGTACGAATCCATTCAAGTGTTCAGAATGTAAAAGTCAGTTATAATTATAGCCACTTCCCTTCTTTAATTCATAGATTTTTAATCAAACCGGTCTGATATATTTATAAAAAATCTTTACCCTATTAGATTAATTCTGTTTTTATTTTATATTTAAATTATTAATTCTGTATGTGAACTTTGCAACGAAAATTTTAACACCTGATGAATAAACATTTCTTCGACGTTAATTTGTTAATTAATTAATAATTTTGAAGTATTTATAAATGTAAAAAATAACATTATTTGTATGACGATAAAAAGTTGTAATAATAAAACATTTCTTGTTTTTAACTTTTTATTTAAAATAATTGGTTGAAAAAAATGATTTTCGTTTGCAAAAAAAAAATACATGCCTGCAGCAGCAGCAGTTTCCGAATTAAGTTCTTCGACGTTTGTTTCAATAGGTGATGAATATTTGTCACCACTCTTTCGACCCATAGTTTACTTTGCCGTTCACTCTTACTGCTCAATAATGATAATTATGTATTCAGTTATATCCGTTCAAGTAGTTAGCATGAAATAACTCCACGTCTTACAATCGATAGATCAAAGTTAAAAGACTATTAATTGATACATTAGGTTAACTGAAGAAAAATAAACGGAACCGCATGTCTGGAGGCATGTTAGTAAATGAATTTTCTCCTTCACCGTTCTTATCTTTTTTTATATATGCCGGTACGCCGAGACATGACGTCATTGAATTTGCGACAAATGATTGGTCAACAGTGGAGGCTTGAATTGACCCTCCTTGTAATTTTATTATTTTATTATTATCTATTAGAATAATTTTACAAATCTTTCTATCGCATTAAAAATACTTTTTTCCTTCTCTAAATAAATAAAATTTTTTTAGCATTGAATGAATTTAAATTTATTCTTAATAACGTTTAAAAAAAATGTTAAGTCACAAAGATAACACTGCATGAATTATTCGACAATTTAATTATATTAGCTGATTATTATTATTATTCATTTGATTGATTGCAAAAAGTATTATTAATGATCATATATTCTTATTTTTCGTAAGAAGCAAATTCACCTTTCAAAGTTAATATTATTGCCAAATATTTATTTTAGAAGAATTAAAAAATGAATATAGCATTGATATTTATGTTGATAATACATACATAAATTAAAGAACAGTTTATAAATTTTGTAGAAAAAAAAATTGCAAGTAAAAAATATTTATAAATATTTTTAAAAATAATTCCGTAAATAGTAATTTATTTATGTGATTAAGAAAAGTAAATTAAATGCAGAGGGATTGTCATGTATCTTAACGAAAATATACGTGATACGTAGATTTTTTCGAAAGCTTTTAATAACTGTCGCGTGATGCTGAACCTCGTGCTGTACTGTAAGATTCATGAGTGTATTATTAGCATCCAACCTTATGTTACGGATAGAACTGTCATTCGGATTTTGTACTTAATTTTGACATTTTCTAGATAAATATTTTATCAAAAAACCAAATATATTTAAAAAAAAATTTTTTACAATTAATTAATATTAAATTTTGTCCACAATAAATAAAATAAACTCTTATCAAAGACAGACTTTAACCTCAGCATTTTGATTAAGATTACTAATGGAAGATTAATTAAAATAATAACAAATGATAATAAAAATATTAATTATTTAGGCCAACTAAAAAATGAGGTTAAATAATTTACCTGTTGATTTGAAGGAATAATACTTGAAAATGCTAGTTTTTCTTCTCATGTCTTGAACGTCATGTACTTCCATAGGCGATAAATCTTTGGTTTCATCAAAAGTATCTTCTTGCGAATCCTGTGACTCCATTATTTGTTCAATTTATTGTGTCAATGATTCCACTTATCTAAATTGAATTTGTTTCTTTCAGTAATTTGAAGGATTTGTTTATGTACAACTAAAATTGTTGGTTAAAATCAATAATGCTTTTTATCAACGTATATATTGAAGCACAAAAATAAGTTTATATATTAAAAAAAAAATATTTAAAATCAACAGATTTAAATGTCGATGATAAAATCGCTGATAAAATATTTGTTTATATAATTTTGAAAGCCGGTGTTCTGCTTATCATGAAAACTTGACTAGACTGGGTAGGGGGGACCAACTCGAAATGACTGCTACAACCTATCGAACTATCCTTCAAAGAGGTCGAAATTTGGCTCGAGTGTATAAGAATGCTGTTATGTTTCATCCTCATGGTCGAATCTAGTTACATCACATGTCCTAAAAATGACATAATAAATATTTAATAAAAATTAAAAAATTTTCTTATTCATATTTAAATAAATATTTCCAATAATTAAAAGTATTTTTAATCTATTTTTAACTTATCATCTATCGATATTTTATATACGATTGTAAAAATAAATAAGTAAAGGCTTGTTCATGTTATTCAATTATCGGTATTTGTTATAACTCAATTTATATTATTAACACTACTTTTGCAAATTGAATGTGTCAAAAAATTTGACCATAAAATATATTTTATTCCGTTTAAGAATTTTTCATTAATATATTTATAATAAATAAAAGTAAATATACAAACTCGATAAAAATTATTAATTGAATTGTAAATATTTTGATATTTGGTGATTAAAAAGAGCAAAAATGTAGTCATGGTCACTTCCACAGTATTGTTTTAATTAAGTAAATTATCGAATCGATGACGGTTTTTACTGTACGTGAGTACTGGACATGATGTGGTCTGGATTAGGCCGCACGATGCGCTGGTTGTTAACCCGGGAAGCATCGGACTACAAAAGCTTTAGGTTTCTTCCTAGCTTATATACCAACTACCCTATACCACGATCACATGCGAGAAGTTATATTTTCCCTTCTAGCCTTCATAAAATTTTTTTTTAAAGCTTCAAATAATTATTACAATTTTCTTTATGATTTTCTTCATTTTTTGATGATTTTATTGATGTGTAAGTTTAATTACAAGTATTTTTAATGAATTTTTTAAATATAAAATCTCCGTCTGGGTGGTTTCAATATGAATTGAGCAGAAATTCTCCATCTGTTGGACAAAACTGAACTACACTCTTGGAAGGCGGTCAGTTCAAGTTATGAACTACTATATATGTACTTAGAACGTTTTAACTGATTAGTTTCGCGTTATTCATCATGTATTGAGCGTTCCAGTGTTAATTACTCTAAAGAGTATTAACAACATTGATTTATTTCTATGAATCTCTTGTGCAATAATGATCATACAAACTTCGGACAAAAAAAAGGAGCATTAAATTATCTTCGAGATTACTAAAAATAGCACATTTTTTATCATTCTACTCACGAACATGTTACTTTTTATTTAAAAAAATTAAGATTTCAATTCGATTTAATTAGTTTGAATTGTCTAAGTGTTATATATGTCATTTTATGTACTACAAAAAAAAGTAAACAATTATAGATAGAAATTATACTTACAATCATTAACCATAATATCAATTATGATAATTAAAAATTTGTAGATAAAAAGCATTAATTTTACACAATAGAAATGATAAAAATATCGTACTATTTATTTAAAAGTTGACAATAATATTACCTTGTTCATTTTTAGAATTTGTTTTCAAAAAATGTTGTACAGAAAATAAACTATATTGCAAATCGAGATCATTCAAACCTTGACTTAAAAAAATTATTAAGATTTAGTTTGTAAATTATTGTCACTATTAATAAATTTAACAATACATATAATCGAAAAAAATACATTTTTAGATATTTTTTGCAATGCTAAATTTATAATTTAAGTTTCAATCGGTATTTAATATCGTAGAAAATAATAAATAACTTTCAGTCATTTAAAATTGCAATAAAATATTCATTTTTGTAATGTAAATTAAAGCTTTTTAATACTATCAAATAATCTACTAGCAATTATTTCTTTTTCTAATAAAGAAAATTAAAATCGTGACTATAAAAATCGCTCAATTGCATCATCATTGACTATTTTATTAATCTTCCACGAAATTTCTTTTTCTACTTACAATAGTAATCAAGGCTTACTTTGAAAATTACCTATCTTATTAATTTCCTAAAGTAATAAACAATTAAATGTAAATTTAAATACATACATGTATGCATACCTGTATTTCATCAACTCTCAAATAACTAGTTAATTTAAATCTTTTCATTCAAATGTATATGAGCAGATATTTTACAAATTTAATGTCACGTGTTATATAAAATTTTTAAATTACTTATATCCTTTTGCAAACGATAATGATTTAACGACATTCCTAATTGACGGAAAGAATAATAATGATACAAAATGACAATAGATTTATTCAATTTAAAAAAACCATAGAATCTATCTAATTATAATTTAAACGAACAACTTGAACTAGTTACTATGAAAAAATTACAATTATAATGTTACACGTTATACCTTGAATCACACCAACGCTTTATTTAGTGCGGCGAAGTGTAAGCATACATGCATGTATACGCCAATTATATGCGCGCGCAATGGTTGTATTTTATGATACAACTTAAGTCGATAAAAACGATTAATAGCATTAACGAGTAAGGTTTTTTCACTAAAAAACTGCATTTTTTATATGACTTTCTTTAAATGATCTCAACTATAATAAATTATTCATATTAAGTTACGAATTCATATTATGTCATTTTTATTGACTAGTTCGCGCCTTGATTTATCACCACTGCGCACGATGAGCAGCCATGTGCTGCAAGAAGTCATATCATGAAATTTAGGTAAAAAGCAAAGATGCTGTTCTGTGTGGAAGGACGTGATACTAGTGACCGATATAAAGTACAAGGGTCATAGGAATAAACTTCTTTATTTGAAAATTGAGACTTACGTTTTTCTGTGATAAATCCCACATTGTTAATAGAGAACATTCAGACTTAATCACCGGTTTAGACTGACGTCTTTTACCAGTCTCACTGCACACAAACACATATACGCCTTTTGTAATTCTATTATTCACCAATCAGTGTAGTAGATCACGAAGGTGGTGAAACGCGCGCATCTCCAAATATTTTAGGATACAGTCGAAAGTTCAATACGTTGTACATATACATATATATTACGTATATTTATATCTAATTTAGCTAATAAACATCTCAACCATTCAATTTAATAAGTTTAATAATCTTATCTTATTGATTTATCGGAAATAATTTGTTTAAATATTTTAAATTTCGAAAAAGAAAAATATTTGATGCTTAATTATTTTGGTATCACTGGTTTTTATCATTGTTAGTTTGGTAGCAGTGACTACGATTGTTTCTAATGTTCATAATATGAAGACTGAATTGATATTTTTTGCACATATTTAAAAATAAATGTTGCTTAATAAAATAGAATAATATGACTTTGTTGACGGAATCGAAGTCACAAAAAGAAGAAATTGATGATCCTCTTGAACGTATGCTAAAACAAACTGGATGTATTGAGCTACATTATCAAGTTGCGGTAAAATTTGCATTATAACTAACCTAAGTAATTTTAATTTTTATATCATGGTTTTTTTTGATATCAGGAATGTATTGCTGAAACACAAGATTGGCGAAAATGTCAAGATCAAGTTCAAAAGTTTAAAGTTTGTATGGAAAAGTATAGAAAATCACGAGAAGAGCTTTATAAATAAGTAGTCAATTGTTTGTTACAATACAGAGATAATGGTACTATTACTGAGGAAATTAAAATATCTGTTAACAAAAGGTTTTCCCAAAGAACCATATAAAATGGTTCTTGTTGTACGAACAGATATTCCAATGGGAAAAGGTAAAGTTGCATCTCAATGTGCTCACGCTGCAGTTGAATGTTTCAGTCAATGTTCAAGTAGTAAATTAACAAAAGAATTTTTGGATGCATGGTTAACTCTTGGTCAACCAAAAATTGTCCTTAAAGTTTCAAGTGAAGAGAGTTTGAAACAATTAGCTAAAAAAGCAAAAAATGAAGGTTTGATAACTTCACTCATTCGTGATGCAGGTAGAACACAAGTAGAATATGGAACCATCACTGTTTTAGGAATTGGCCCTGGACCTAATAGTATTGTTGATAAGGTTACATCTCATTTGCAATTACTTTAATTATTGATAAAAAAGGAAAAAGAAAACAATGTACATAATTTTTTATGTATTTTATTTATTGTTAGAAAACGATAATATTCAATCGAATTAAATGTTTTAGTCAACAAACTTATTTAATTATAATAATACATACATAACATAATCATTTTAATAGTGAAATTGATAAGAAATGAAAATTTGAGTTTACATAAAATAGTGAAAATTATTTTCAAAGAATAAATCCATGAATTGATTATCAATAATAATGTTTAATCAATCTGAGTATTATGAATTTTTTCATGTTAGTCTTGAGTTCTTGATAGTTTGAAAAACTAAGCGTAGAGTAAAAATTCATTATTACAATCATTCTATTTTTCATTTCAGTGATAAATGTGCATATTATTGTTGTTAATACCATTTATATATTTGATGATTCAAAATGTATTATAATACAATAAAAGTTTTGTAGGAGTCGATGTATAATGAAATTTTATGAAATACATTTATAAATTTTTAAAATTACAAGCCTCGTTCAACGTTACCTGTTTATGAGTAATAATAAAAATACAAGCTTTGAAGGAAGAATAAATTTTTCTATAACATTAATATTAACTTACAGGCTAACATATTCGTTTCTCACAAATTTGAGCAATAATGTAAGTATTCATTTACAAAAATTAAATGTGTTTTTACTACTTATTAATTCTTTTAAATAAGTTTAATTTCTCTACGTAGCTTTTAAGTCATATCTGTATCCTATGAAATTAATATACATGTTTTACTTTCATAAATCTATGAGTATTAAAGTTTACAAAAAATATTGAATAATATAACTATTGATGTCTGTTAATAAAAATTATTATGGCATAATAATCCTGTCATATCTGTATGCTTAATATGTTTCAATGAATGAATGAAGAAGTTTTGATTCAACTATTTTATCATGATAATTTTTACAAATGGCGATATACATGGTTTCTCAATAAATGAGTTATAAGGCATTTTCAAGATAATGTCATATCAGTTATTAAAAAATTTCAATTTTTTAGATTTTTAAAAATATTTTATCATTAAGTAATGGAGATTATTTGATTCGCGTTTGAATTCGAATGAAACCAATCAAGATATTGTTGATGAGCTAAATGGACTGATAAATGTGCAAAAATAGTAGTTTTACACGATGTAAATAGATTATTGTGTCATAATTTGTTATGTGAAAAATTTGGCAAAGTTACATCACATTAATGACATTTCTATAATTAACAAAAAAAATTTTACGCTATAATTTTACTAAGTTCAGGAGGTTCAACGTAATTATTTAAGACGTGTGGTGCCTCATTAAATTCATCTAATTCATCGCCATTGTCAGTACCTTGTGCAAGTAAAAAATATTGTTCGCTTCGGGTTGGCCACAATAAATGGGTCATAACACAGTATGCGTAGCAATCTGCTGAGTACGTGATTCCTTTAGAATTAAAAAAATAATTTTTAATATACATACATTTTGAAAATTGAAATAATAACTTTCTTTTTAAGAAAACTTTTTTAAAATATTGTATGAATGAATAAACATTAAATGTATTCAGATTTTTTCTTACTAATAAAGTATACTATTTCCAAAATTGCCAAGTGTAATCAATTTTATAAGAAAAATACAAAATATCAATAAAACAAATTTTAGTAAAAAAATTTAAAACTTGTCAAGTCATTAAGAATATGTTTTAGAATAATCTAAGAATAATCTATGTTTTAGAAAAAAAATAAAATAAATGATTCACTCTCGATTAATAGATAAAGAATACGACTTACCGAGAAGAAATTTGAACCTCCATAATGCACTAATTTGCAATGCTATTAATGCTACTACTGGCAAATATATAAACCACACAAGTGCAGAAGCACCAAAGTGTAGTAAAAAGTTCAATTTTTGAGTATTATGTTCATACGTCATCGTGTTGCGCAGTTCTAACAAAAACCAAATCATTATAGCACTGCGGAATAACAAAATAAACCATCCAGGCCATGTTTGGTATTCATCAATGTCTTCAATAATATCAACTTCAGTCTGAAACATAAATGATAAGCCATTACTAGCGCAATAATCATTGTCAACCTACTGATTAATCTAGGAAGTTAAGAATGTAATTACAAGTTTTCATGTATTTTTTTCATTTTAAGATATAGAAAGAATTTATTACTTGATAAGTAAAAAAAGAATACGTACCATATTCCAGACATATAATAAAATATGAACTACTCCATAACAAAACCAAATAAGGAAAACTAAAGGCTTCCATGTCAATTCAATTCTTGTTACTGCCCATCCTTTTGCTAATAATAGCAATAGAAGCATAAAAATTGTCTAGTGAAATAAAAAAATATATTTTTAAAAACATGAAATTGTTATGATTGAAAATGTTTAAAAAGTTTTTTTCTAGCTTACTCGTGATGAAATATCAAAAATATCGCCTGCAACTTCTAACTTTTCATACCCCACTCCATCCAGTGCAAATTTTAAAACGTGTATAAGAATTAAACAAATTGCAATAAATTCTAGAAGAAGACTCACTGTAAAAAGTCTAGTTACTGGATGTCTTTGCAATCGAGCAGCATATAATTGAAGTGGTACAAGTATAATATAACATAGAAAAAACAGCAAATAAAGTTCAACTGTATTTTGTCTATCATATGAAAATTGATAAGTTAAACTATTAAATCCACTGTTATTAGGATTGCCGTTGACAAGCCAGATATCATAATCAAGCGTCATACTATCATTAAACCATTCCCATTGGCACGTTTTAATATTACGATAGCACGAAACTAGACTTATGTACCAAAATCTTGGTTGCCAAAGATCTTGGATTACATAGGTAAATTGATGATCTTTTATTACATTCCAAGCTAAATCTTCATCTGGACAAAGTTTTCCTTTCTCACAAGGTACTCTCCTATAAAATATTAAATCAGTATTAAATTTTGAAATGAAAATTTTCTGTTTATCTTAGAATATTTAAAATAATAATCGTTATTATTCATACCTTAAAAAGTCTTGACCGCCTAAATTACAATCAGAATCATAGGAACTTTCATTCAATGTATTAAACATCATCGAACATGCAGCATTTTTATCAACCACTGATCTGTTCCCATAATACTCTAGAAAGTGAGTTCTGTCTAACACAGCGAATGTTACATGTTTCGATGTTTTTGTACGAGATGTTATATTGCCAAAAATATATCCATAAGAATCTTTTTGACGATGACGATCGGTTTGTTGAAAACCAAATTTGATTAAAAATTTAAAAAATTCATTTGTATTAAAAGTTCCAGTCAAATGTGTGCAGTCACTTTGTTGTGATAAAAATGAAACGTAAATTCCAATCCATACAAAAATCAAACCACGTTGGCTCAACATTTTTGAACATAATAATTTATGGTTGTTTTTCTACGATTATATTTATAATAATTGTTAATAATAAAAGGTTAGTTGAAAAAAATAACAATTTCTAAGTTTTTCTTTTGTATAAATCTTTCACATATAACTTGTAATTCTAAATAGATTTCATACACTAAACGTTGTCTTTTGATAAATAAATAAGAATCAGAATATAATGATGTATTAAAAATGAATAACGAAATCACGTTCACTACATTTAAAGGTTCATTTCGAAAATTAGTTTCAAATATTGATATTGGAATACATTCTGAACAAAAATAGTTCGCTTAACACAAGTATTTTATCTAATCAATGAAAAATATGTAATATGATGAACACATGACAACAGATACTAAAATACTTTCTTTTAGTATAACACATTTTTATCATTCAATAAAACAACTTTTATAGGAATTCATTGTTTTGAAATCTATGGTGTTTAATAATTTATTTAATGCTAAAACATCTTAAAAATAAGAATAACAATGCACACACTTGCACTAAAAACTCCAATTTAAATAGGCGTTTGATACGTATGATTGTTGTACTGTTTTTTAGAGTTATTATTATTATTATTGTTATTTGTCAAATAAAATACTGACATTTTATGATATACCAACCGTCGGTCTAATATTTATTTTGACTCAATACTTTTTGATTCTACCACATGGCAGCACCAGACGCTTTTTGAGGTTATTGGTTATTTATTTAGCAAAAGTGTCAAATAAAATTATTATCATAAATACAAAAAGTTGTTGTGGAAAAATATACGTAAAAATAATTTATAAATTTAACATTTTCTGAATAAAAATTGTTTTTCGTTTAATATACCCTTCAATTTTAATATTATTATGTGACAATTATCTGGTTGATAATAGTTTAAATTAGGAGCATTTATTCCTTGTTTATTTCTACATACAGAATATTTTGTATTTTTCGAAATAAAATACTCAATCATATAAAAACAATGCCATTACCGGCAGCTCTAGCTGCTAAATTAGCAAAGCGAGGTTTAATTGGTGGATCTGAAAAAGAAGGTACGTTTTATTTTATATATTTGACAACTTTCATTCATAAATTTTTATGGATTTTATAGAAGTCATTTCCAAGGAACCAAAAAAGAAAATACATGAAGAAGTAATTGCTGAAGATTATGACAATACAAAAGAAGAGATTGATGAAATAGACATATCACAAAAATTTATGGTATTGATCATATGAATATTTTTTTGATTGTTCTTTAGTCAATAGATTTACTAATAAAATTTTATAAATAATTTTAGGGATATTCTGGATGTCCAAACAAATATAATATTTATCATGAATGTACTAAAAAATGTAAAGAGTTGTGGGGCGTGGGACAAACACAACCTAATGAGAAATATTTAAAACTTCAAATGAAACTTATCCAGAAATATCCATTACCAGAAACGTGGAAGGCTGTTTATGATCCTGGTGTGTAAGTTATCAAAATTTTAAATCTAAATTTCCATGTAACTTATAACGCATATTATATTTATTTGAATTTGTAACTCGTAGCGGTCAACATTACTATTGGGATTGGTCGTCTGATTTAGTATCTTGGTTACCACCTGGCCACCCAAAATGCCAAATTTCTCAACCAGCATCACAGTTAAGAGAAGAATTACATCTTAAAGCTGCTGATCAAGACGATATGTCGAGTGAAGACAGTGGTAGTGATCAAGAACCTATGGAAGTAAGTTGTCTAATAACTATTCATTTTGAATTGAAAACAGATAATTATATTGAAAAAATGTTTTTTTTTATTAATTATACAGGTTGAAGGCTCCGAACCAAAAAAAGATTACAAAGTAGTTACAAAAGAAAAATTTAAAGTTCCTGAAAATAGAAGAAGCTCAAAATTAGAAGTTAATAAAGATAAAAAAGACCGAACTTTAGATCCAATGGATCCAGCAGCTTACAGCGATATACCAAGGTATATATATATATATGTATACAAACATATTATTATTTGACTTGAACTTTTATTTATTTTAATTTTTACTATGATTGCAGGGGTAAATGGTCTGATGGATTAGCTCGTCACAACGAAGCTAAAACTGGAGCTGATACAACTGCTACGGGACCTCTTTATCAAATGAGGCCATATCCTAGTCCAGGAGCTGTTTTACGATCTAACAAATCAAATAAACCTGAATCCGAAAATGCAAATAAACCTAAAGTATCATTTCCTGAAACTCCAGAATTGTGAATTAATTATAAAATGAAAATTTTTGATGATCGAGCAATACAAATACATTATTTGTCAATACAATTAACAAAATACATTATAAACTCTAACTTATAATAATGAAGTAAACAATAAAATGGACTTGTACATATATTATTGTTTGAAATATTTTCGTTATTTATACACATAATTTTTAATTTTCATATTTAACCGAGAATTTAATTCGATTACATGATGTACTTAATTTTTTATATAATTAAAATTTTCAACAAAATTATACTGCTCCAAAAAAAAACGTAATGTCAGTTATTAAAAAGTAGGTGGAGAATAAACAGTGAATCTAAAGAATAATTTAAGTTCCGTCAAGATACTTTGATGAAGCAAGATAAAAGATGAAACTTATGGATAATATTGTGGGAGTTGATTGTATATAGATTCGCATAATTTAAGTTACTTCACTACTGGATGTACCGTGTTCTACTGAACTCTGAACAAGCATCCTAGCAGTTATTCGTGTGATTCTTGTGTTTATTGACGCTTGTGTTCATAACATAAACAATAGTACATAAACTTTTTTGACTATTTCTTTATATGAATATTATATCACACTAAAGAATTACTAATAACTTAATTGAAAAAAACTTTAAGTGACTATGATTTTTTAAAAATGGAAAACAATTCCAAAAATTAATTAGTTAATTTCAAGATTGATTATTGTTTTTTTATTAATGTAAAGATGAATTTGATTCGATATATAACTTTAATTATAATAATTATTACATTGACAAGACAATTTGTTTATACGCAATTATTTGAAAGCAGTGAAAATAGCATAAATGATATTGACAACACACAAAATGTTCCTGATTTTGATGACCAAGATTATATTGATAATGAAATTGACATGAAAGCAACATATAGATCAAATGTTGAAAAGATTCTTCAAATTTTTGTGACTATTTTAAATATTCGTGAACCAATATTTAATTTAAATAAACTTATCACAACACTTTTATTAACATTACCTCCACCGTTTCGAGATTTTCTTACGTTAAGTTCTAATGATGATCCGGAAGTAAAAACTGAAAGGGCGTTTCAGTTGTATGGTATAATTAATGATTTAAAAAATGGTTATGGTTACCAAACAATATATCCGGGTAAATAATTCTTCAACCACAATTATTTGAGAAAGTTATTTAATATTTATTTTGTCTTTAATTTGGTAAATATTAATAATAATTAATTTTGTTATTAATATAAATCATCCACAGGTACTTTATGGTGCGGTGATGGAAATATTGCAAAAAGTATGAGCCATTTGGGCACTTTTTGGAAGACAGATAATTGTTGTCGTCAACATGATTCATGTCCATTTTACATTGAGCCTGGAGAATATTTGGGTTTGTTGAAGAATAATGGAATTTTTACCAGGTAGTAACAATAAATAAATTATATATAGTTATTTAATAATTTCGTTAACTAATCATGAAACTTCTAAGCTTATTTAAAATTCAATAATTAATTTAAATTGAATAAAATTGTATAAATATACTCCTCAACAAATTTGCCAATTTTAAAATAATTTTTTTTCTTTATTTTCAAGGTCTGCTTGTTTATGTGATTTCCAATTTTACAAATGTTTAAAAAATGTAAACACAGTCATTTCAAGAAATGTTGGCATCACATACTTTAATATATTACGACCTCAATGTTTTAGCTATGATTATCCAATAAAATCTTGCGCAAAATACGATAGGTAATTAGTTTTTAACTAATAGAGTAATTAATCTATTAATGATCTTTAAAAAATTAATTTTAGCTCAAGAAGCAGTCATAAAAAGTGTATCCGATACAAGTTAGATAAGACTAAAAATAAAACATTGGAGTGGTTTGATCTTCCAGATTTTTAAATAAATGGAATCACATTTCCAAATTGGAACCACAGAAATTGTTCTACGAGAAATAGTTCAATTTGAAAGGCAATTAATTTAAGTTTAAAATAAGTAAATATACAATCACAATTTTCCAAGTAACATCGAGATACATCGAAAGTGTTATTTAGGATTACATCAAACTAAAGTTTATGAAGTAAGAGAAACGATCATCTAACCATCATACCCTACCATCACTTTCAAATTATACGCTAAAATGATTATAAGCTATTTTCTATTGTTATTTGTCTATACAATTTATTACTAATCATTCCTGCAGGCGTAAATTTCCTATTTTCACATGTAAATGTCAATGGGTATACCAAGAAAAATTAATTTTGCAATTCATTTCTTAGTATGCAGTTAATAATTTTGTGACTATTTACTGTAATATTAGACATTTGAATAAAATTATTATATATACTGAATAAAAAACCAATTCCATTATTATCAATTAGACAGTTGATTTTATTAAAAATTATTTCAGAAAAAAATATTAATCTTCAAAAATATTTTAAAAATTGTGTCAATACTTAGTCAAAAAATCAATACTAGTTATCCATGTAAGTTATATGATTTTTAGGAATTAGACTTCTTTAACTTTATATTTTCCTAATAAGAATCTTATAGAAATTAACGTAATAGAAAGTATTTTACATAATTGTAGTGCTCATAATGTCATAATGTTGGAAACAATTGATAGTTATCTAAATATTAAGTGTGTTTTTAATTGAAACTGTATATACAACAATGTTTCTCTAATCTTTTGATGATTGTCAACAACTGAAGTTTGTTCAATGACTTTAGTGTCCTCTACGTCACCCATGAGTTCCTGATGATCAAAGTCACATTAAACTGAGATTGACTTTTTGAAATTATCTTTTTTCATAGTAAGTTAACAATTTTGATACTTCAAACTAAAATTATAATATTAAAATTGTCTTATTGTTGCTCACTTATACCGAAGAATTAATTAAAAATTGTTATTAAAGTTATTTGAAATTTAATAAGATTGTTAGCTTTGTTTAAAATTTATGTTAAAAAAAGTCTTGACTTTTTAAGGGTTACAAATACTTTTAGTGCAAGTTTTTAATTTTTATTATGCATACTTATGTAAATGGTGTATGTACTTACTTACGTCGTAGACATCTTGTTTATATGTCGTAATAAATAAATTTGAGTTTAAAGTCTAGCTCCACGATTTTTCAAGGTTTTTTAAAGAATAAGCTTCATTGAGCTAAAGAAAATAATTAAAATTATCTTAACTAAAACTCCTTACATTAATAAAGGATTCGACATTATTATTGTTGATTAGCTATAATTAATAAATTATCTGGTGGTTCTTCGTATAACGAATAATGATTAATTACGTAAATAATAAAAAATAAAATAATATTTAATTTAGGAATATTCATAATTTATTAACATCTATTCTCGTTAACTACTTTCAATGAAAATAAATGATCTTAAAACTAGATGAAACAGTACACTTTCAAATTAAAAACATTAATTAACAGATGATAAGAAAGTGAATGTGATTACCATCTGCTGGAATATTATGTGCAAAAACAATAGTAACAAGTAAACATACAATATATGTATACTTCAACTTTGAGTATGAAAGATAGGTTTATAATTTAAATTTATAAAATTAAAGGTTAAATCATTTTAACCAGGTTTTTTTGTTAACATTTACTTAGAAAAATATTTTGTCAGTTGTATATTGAAAGAAAAACACTGAAAATCAATATGTTCGGTCTGTTTAAACTATCCAATGTTTAATATTATAATACTCCTGAGTAAAAACAACCATCATCATACCGGCGAGGTTATGTAGCAGAATCTTCAAATTACTAAGACAACGTGTAATTGTTTTGACAATAAAAATATTATTAATAATGGAGAAGATTTTAGACACACCTCCACCAGAAGACAATGCTGGAGAAATGTGCTATGGAGTAAGTAATACTTATCATTTATTTAATACAGTAGAGTAATTGAAATTGTGTAAGGTTATTTGTCAACGTGAATTCTACGTAATTAATGTATTATTTATATTTGATTTTAGGAATGTAAAGACAAATTGGAAAAGTTAAAGAAAGATTTTCTTATATTGAAGAGAAAAATCTTTTGTTCTCAGTAAGTTATTTTCATTAAAAATAATTAATCGTTATAAAACTGTTAAATTGAGAATTGTAATAATTTTTTTTTTCAGAGATTTAATTAAAAAGTACAATAACAAAATTAAAGAAAATGAACAAATGACTACAAATATACAAACATTACAATCGGCACTGAAATTAACCGAAAAAAAATTAAATAAACGAAATATTGCTGTTCAAAGTGATGCAGTAAGATTGCAACTAGAAAATGAGAAATTACGAAAAGCATCTGAAGATGTTGCAAAGCTTAAAGAAGAATATGAAATTAAAATTGCAAGTGACAAACAATATATTCAACAATTAGTTTGTAAACTCAAAGAAATGGAAGATCAAAATTTAGATAAAATAATGAAAATGGAACTCGAAAAATCAGGGTTACAAGGTAAAGTTAAAGAGTTGGAACGTGAAATTCGAAATCTACAAAAAAATCGTGGGAAAATGGGTTCAGTAAGTCCTACCAAACCAAATGAACTGAAAAAGAGAGGCAGAAAGTCTTTGAACAGTCAAAAAACTGTAGGTCTCCCAGTTTTGGAAAACGATTTAAATTGTATTGATATTGAAGAAAATGATCCCAAACCTGAGTCAATATCTGAGTCTGATAATATAATATTACAAGAATGCCAAAACACTAATTCAGCTAATATTGAAGTTCAAAAACTTTCAGATGCTCCAGAAATAGTTTTAGAAAATGAGTTTAAAATAAATTTATCTAGTTTAGAACATAAATTATCTGAAAAACCAATTTGCATTGATAAAAATATCATGACTGATGAGTATTATGATCTTAAAGATAATCCATATCCTTTATTTTGTCATAAATGTCGCACTTTACTTAATTCTAAACCAGTGGATGAAATATTAGATGGAATGCAAATGAAACCATTGATAACTGAATTTTCTCGATCACCTGTTCATGAACGAAATGAAACGAGTCCTGTTATTCATTCAAACATGTCCATGATTGTAGAAAATTTAGAAAAAAAATTCAAAAAATTAGAAAAACGAGTTTCTCAAATAAAACAAACTCAAAATTTTTATCAAAATGTTCCTCCTTGTAATCATTCACATGTACAAAATTGTTGTCGTGATAACTCTATGAATGATAGTTTTTCATTGATGAATATGATGACAACATTAATTAATACAATGCATTCAAATAAGAAAAAAAAGAAAAATCGAACAAAAAGACTACAACGTTGTAAAAAGAAAATTCATCGCAAAAAAAATAATTGTATAGATAATTGGAATGTTGAGCCATGTAATTTTGACAATGCTGAAAATACTGATGTTGATTCAGAATCGTTACATACACCAATTTACACACCACTAATTAATCATACAAGAAATAATCGTAGTTTTCGTTGTAGTACAAACAAAAATTGCATAGAAAATTTGGAAGAAGTTGATAATTGTCAACCAAAACATCATAGTAACACAGAGATTGAAAAAGCAAACAAAATTTCTAAAAAATCAAGGAAAAAACGAACAAATGATAATGATCATATAGAAGATGAAAAAATCAATGATTATTCAGAATATCAAAAACAGAATAATAATCATACAGAAAATCAATGTGATGATAACTACACTGTAAATTACAACGAAGAAAGCAGTAATAAAATAACCAATATCGAAAAAAACGTTGATTCAGATACTTTAATCGAAAATTCTGAAAACAGTCAAATAAAAAAAGTCGATAAAGTAAGTGAGATTATACCGGTTCAAAAACCAACGTATAATAATCATCATGAAGAAAGAAATGTCAATTACGATATTAACACACGTTTCGATGAATTGTATTCTTCAAACGCAACGTCAATTGAATTAATTAGTCCTTCTAGTTTACATAAAGGTGCAGTCCAGAAGCAGAAAAAACGCAAAACCAACACCAATACTGCTTCTGTCAAGTCCAGTTTATTAACAAGACTTCGACAGTTGAGAAATAAATCTACAAAACTTCCAGCAAAAATTTTTAGGAACGAAACTTTGGATAATGTTGAACGTACTGAAGAATTAAATGATACACCTATAAAAAAAAGAAGAATTGCCCATATGCCAAAACAAGATTGTTTTGATGATCCCAAGAATAATTCAGTTAAAACAAATCATGAAGAACAATTAATTTTAAATAGATTAAGAGTTACTCGTTCTATGGCTAAATCTAGTTTATCACCAAATACATCTCTAGAAAAAGAATCTCAAAATTCTCTTAGAAGTGAAGAAAACTCAATTATCAATAACATGACAAATGTGACAAATGATCATAGCAGTTTTCAACAAGAACATCAAAAAGATAATGAAAATTCATTTGATAAAAATCAAATAGATTCAAATTCTGCACTAGATATTTCCAAAAAAACGCATTCAAATGGCCAAGAAAGACAAGATAGTGATAAAACTCAGGGATTAAATAATAATTGTGAAAATAAAACTTCAAGTATTAGCTACGAATTAGATAATAATAAAGAAGAAGAAAGTTTAGGAACACTATCAAAAGTGAATAAAATTGACATGAAAAAATCAGATATGCTTATTGATCTCGAAAATTTAATAGAAAATAAATCAAATGAGGGAATTCATTTAGAAAATAATCCAGAGCTCTCTAATGAATTATTTGTATCATCAGATTCGAAGGTAGAAAAATTTCCAATATTATTGGAACAAGAGGAGCCTCTAATATCATCAGAGCCGGAAATAAAAGAGTCTCCAGTATCGTCTAAGTCAAAGCAAGAAAATTCGCTATCATCATCACAACCGGAAATAAAAGAGTCTCCAGCATCGTCAGAATCAAAGCAAGAAAAGTTTCTAGCATCATCAGAGTCTGAAATAGAAGAAACTTCACTATCACTGAGTTCGAAACCAGAAAAATCTTTAGCATCACCAAATTCTAAATTAGAAGAGTTGTCAGTATCACTAGGATCTAAGCCAAAAGAATCATCAATGCCAGGAGAATTGTCAGCATCATTAGATACAACATTTAACACTAAAGAAATATATCCAAAACTTACAATGTCTAGTACTTCAAATAATCCAGTTCCATCAGATAAACTTTCAAAAACATCAATATCTACAAGTGAATTTTACAAAGATTGTGTAATTAACCTTCGAAATCGAACAGTAGCCATAAGTCCATTAAAAACAATCAATGATAGCAATGACAAATCATTTCGTCAAAATAATGGT
Organism: Chelonus insularis; assembly: GCF_013357705.1. NCBI lineage: Eukaryota > Metazoa > Arthropoda > Insecta > Hymenoptera > Braconidae > Chelonus > Chelonus insularis. The sequence continues at coordinate 4,162,832 of NW_023276783.1, read as the reverse complement.
TCTAAATCGTTATTAGATCAATATATATTGCAAGGAAAGCCTAAATCTACCAAAAAATGGTCAAAGTTCCACCACGAAGTGGCAATGAAACTGGCAAAAGGTGCTGAAGAGTATGTAAAAATAGAATTGAAAAATTTACTTGATGCAGAAACTTGGACTAGTTTAGAGAATGAACAAATAGTAAATAATTTAAAGACAATCAATAATCGATCTATTGCTAAATCCGTTGTGGAATTATTAATTGAATTGTCTGATTTGAAAGAACCTTTAGATCGAACATTTACTCCTCCTGCTCCAATGATGACCAAAAATCAACAAAAAATTGTAGCATTACTCAAGAAACTTGATGGTTTAAAAAATATAATTATTGATGTTTTAAATAGTATTGAATACACTATCTTCCATATGAATTCAAATATATCATATGAAGCAGCAGAAGAATTAGCAAGAATATTTACAGTATTGGCTAAGATAAAAAAAGATCGTGAACGTGTTCGAATCATGTGTTGCGACGTTTTGTATTGTCTTCAAAAAAAGGGTATGTTTATTTTATCTGCAGTAATTACAAGTTGGCCAGAAGTTTTGCCTTCTCATCAAGAAGACCGGTTTCAGTATTTACCTGCCTGTATTGCTCATGCTGTAAAGACATTCAAACATACGCAAAATGAAGTTAGCACTAAAATAACACAGCTCAATAAGCTTATTCGGAATATGTACAAATATCCAGATGAATTTCTAACATCTAAAAGTTTTGTTGAGAAACTTTTAACTGATTTAATGACTCCTGACCATGATAGAAGTGTATATACGGCTATTATTCTTCTTTCTAAAAAAGAAGGTAGTGAATGGACGTATAAAAATATCATTAGCGGAGGATTACTGGGAATGATCGTTGAAAACAAAAGTTCCAATGTTCGTGAAGCGTTAAAATTATTAGGTAAGTATGAAAAAAAGTATTTAATAAATATCTTAAATTAATTCAATGTATCATTATTTCAGGTTATTTAATGAAAAGTTTTCCTATAGTTGATCAAAATGGGTATGTGAAAAAAATAACTGATCAACTTTGTGCCATACTTGATTCAGGAGCAAGTAAGTGTCATAATGAAAATTGTTCAATTATTATGATTAATTATTTTGTTCTAATAAAATTATTATTTCAGCCTCAATAGATATACAAGAGGGTGTAGTATTTGCATTATTAAGCTTAAGTCGGCATAACTTTAATCAAATTGCTGAATCAATTAGTATGTGGGAACCACCACAAAGTCTATCATCAGAACTCGAAGAACAATTAAATATATTTTTCGAATTACGTAACGTAAATTTCTGGAAACAATTTAAAAAAAAGAGAAAGATGTAATTAATGAAATTTTGTAAAAATAATGGATAAAGAATGATATCAAGCAGAAAATGCCTTAAATGAACTATCTTCCGTATTTGAAAGAGTTATTACTTATGAATATTCAAGTATTTTCGGTCTATCGCTCATGAAATAATTGAGAGTTCGGTGAACCTTTCCTGATCTGATGAAATATACAAGAAAGGATCTAAGAAGAATAAAAATGTAAAAAAAGATAATCTAGCTTTTATATATTAAATCCAAAGATTCGAAATTTTTTGTTTATAAACTTTTTTTTTTTTGTAAAAAGATACGCCAATAAGATGTTTAATTTCTTTTATAAGTTCTTGAACTAATTGTATTATTAATTTATAATAAAACCAAATTAATAATAATACTGATAGTAATAATTGTTATGATCATGATAATCAAAATATTTTTATGTTTCAATGCGTAAAGTACGTTAGATTAATATATCAATTATTAAACAAAATTTTTATTTTTTATTTCGTGTATAATAATTTTTTAAAAATTTTTTTATCTAATTTTTTATACATACATTCACTATGGTTTTTTTTTACAAAAATAATTCACAATGTATATACGACATTGCATACGGGAATATAGGTGGCTTCTTCGGATTATTCAACTTCCAAATTGTTAATCAGGTGACACATGAGTTACTTTGGATTATTTATTATTTTTTATTTTCTACTCATTTTTTTTTAACATTTTAAACATGCTATAGTACTTTTTTCATTGTTTTCTCTCTCTCTCTCTCTCTAAATGTTCTATTTTACTGTATAATGTATTTTGTGTTTGAATCAGTTCAATAACGCGTCTTTGGTACATTATTTTATTTATTTGTATTTTTTGTTTCTTCATTAATGGACAGAAAAAAATACCGTAATACATGTGAATACGGAGTTTCAATTGTCGGACGGGGTACCCACCATCCGCTGGTCATAATTGCGAATGCAAAGTCATCAAGAAGACAATGAGAGAGCAAAAAATGGAATTTTAAATTACTTTAATGAGTAATAAAATTTATTGTCTGCACTTGAAATATTGACGAATACAACATTTTTAAATCACTTTTGAAATTAGGCAATAATTAATAAAGATAATATTTAAATATTTAGAAAGAAATTGTTTATTGATTTATTAAATTAAATAATTAAATAATCATTAAATTAAATAAATTCTATGATATTTTTAATTAAATATTGCTCTCTCTCCTCTCTCTTGAGCTTTATGACGTATCGCTACGCTGTCTGATGTACTAAAAAAATATTATAACTAGTTTTTGAAGTCTATTTTGTTAATTTATCTTCGTTTTTTTGCATTTTTACAATCTAATCGCAATGCATTATATTATAACTATTGTTTTTAATATTAATAGGAAGAAAGAAGCGCTTCTAGAATTATAAAACTTAAAGGCCACCACTGGTACTATTATAATTTTTTTTTTTTTACAAAGCTTTGAATTTTTTGTAAACAATTATTCTAATTTTCCACTGGCTTTTGTTTCTACTTATTAATTTTTCTACGAATTTCAATCGTATTTATCCTTAACTATGATTAATAGGCAATGATTAATCATAATAATATTTATAATTATTGTTACAATAATAATGACAATTATGAATAATAATATTAATAGCAATGATAATAATAATTATAAGAATAATAATAGCAGTAATAATAATATTAATAATTATAAAGATAATAATATAATAATAAGAATAAATTAGGAACCAATTATAACATTGAGTAGATTATTAAATTATTAATACACTACATCGTTTTTTATTATCATCTATATAATATTTATAATTTTTTACGGTACATACTTTGTTTTTAAATAAATTGTTTATTAATTTACTTATAATTTTTATATTTTTACTTCTATTTCTCTGTACCGTATTGATTTATTTTTCCTATTTTTTCTGTTATTTCATTAACAGTCTCAAGCAAAAAGAGAATAAATACTGTATGAGGACAATTAAATTTGTATGAATTATTACTAATATTATGCCAAAATAGATTCAGTCAATATTGAAGAAAAGACTATTGTTTTGTGATGTGCCATATTATGATATAATGGAAAATAATTGAGAGAAAAAATATAATAGAGGGTCATGAGTTATTAGTTTTCTATCTACAAATATACAATTTTTTTACTATTTTGGAAACCTTTGAAAATATGTTTTGTTGCTCTTATAAATGAGACCTAGAGACACAGGCAATTTTCTTGCGCTCGCTCGTTAACTTCCTCGGACACTTTGGAAGGCACTTATGAGGCTCATTGAGCGTGAAACGACGGACTCAAAATGGGAAAGGAACATGTACAGTAGTCGAGAGAAAAAAAAAACGGGCAAGCTATTGAAAATTGCGTCGACAATTTTTTTTTATCCACTCCCTTATCTTTCTCCCATTTTCTACATCTTTTTCCTCAAAGAGTAGAAATATTTTAGTCTATTCTTCTACCAAGAAGATATTTTGTTTTTCTTTTTTACAAAAAGAATATACTCTTTCACTCTTGTAATTTTATACAGGAAAGAAGAGTTTTTGCTTCTTTTCTTAACAAATAATTTTTATCATTTCTTTAACTTATATAATTATATTATAATATTAATTATGCAATATAAATAGTCTTAAATGATTGATTACTGACTCGAACGTTTGGCTTCGTTGATCGATGCTAGTCTCGTCAGTTCTACCTGTGAATAATCATTCCAACCAGGCATTCTCGTTGGTTGTATTGATGGACACATTGTTAACTAAAAAAGAAAAAAAAAGAAAATTGATACCTCCAAAAATGATGTAATAAAAAAGAAGAAAAATAAATAAAATGCTCACTGAACAATTTGAATTCTTGGCCATAAAATTCTTAAGGAACCGATTGCGGTTACTAAATGGCCTTAACTCTGGAGTGCGACCAGGACCATCAACTGTATCAACGCAGGTACTGCTACATTAAATGAAAAAAAATACATCCAACATTAATTTTAAAAATATTACAAATAATTATGGCATAAAATTTTTTTTAAATAATCATTTACCTCGTTCGTAATTCTTTTTGCTTGCGTTTATAATGAATGTAAGCTGCTATACAGATAATAACGACAAGAAATACTGCTATTGTGGCACCACCCGCAATACTGGCAGTTTCCAGCATTACCCTTCGTCTGAAAGCTGTTAAAAAATAACCAGAGATAATAAGTTTGACTATTCAATTGAGTTTATGAGTAGGAGTAAAAAGATTTTATTAGATAAGTGCACATGTACTTACGCAAGTAGGAGCCATCCAAGTCCTTGAATTCACACCTTTGACCTACAAATCCATGAGCACATCTGAAAAAGAAAAAAAATTTTTTAAAGTTACTTAAAAATTAAGTTTATCTTAACGAGGTACGATAAAAATCATTTAAAATATAATGACTCAATCATAAGTATGTTTTTTGAATTTATTCCTCGAAAATACTTGGCGGAAATAATGGATCAAGGGGCTAATTAACGTCAGGTTGATATCTCATCATGATTTTTTTCACTTTTTTGCAGTACGAGAAGAATAATTGAGTAGCTATAATTGATACCATTCCCACGACAATTTTTCTCACATTAACGGTTTCATCAATTAATTAAACCTTTATGATTACATTAATAAATTAATTGTTAACTCAACACGTGCTCCTACACATACAATATGTACGAATTATTCTTTTATTATATCCTTGTAAATACAATTTTTTATGAAAAAAAATATATATCAGCTCTGAATTTAAAGTACACAAGTAATTAACTGTTAAAATACACGAAAAATTTCGATATTTCATTTTATAAAATGAACCTATTTAAAGTAACGTTATAAAGCTTTTTTTTGTTCATCATAAAGTAGATTTATCTAAAAATATAATAATAAATATTATAAAATTGATGATTATCAAAAGTCATTGTTATTTTTACATCCGCGCATTATGAGATCATTTAAATTGATCTGAATCATGAAGTGATAAAAAATAAAGTTGCTATCTTGATAAAAAATGTTACATATTTATTCAATCAAATACATACTGATAAAAAATTTTGATTAATAAGATTTCCATACCACGAATTGTAAAGTTGAGAATATTAAAAATAGTTACAAAAAATAATCAACTCCAACAACAATATATCTTGGAGTATATTTATCAGCTATTTTTTTTTAAAGAAGCTTCTTGACCGTGTGAAATAATTTTTATTTGAATGAAGAAAATAAATCCAATTTTTCCGTATATTTGTTATGGTGTATACAACCTGACAAAACTAATTTGTGGACCCCCAAGTGTGAAAGAAAAATTTAAATACCATTTTCTCTTTGAATATAGTACCTAAGAATTCAAAGCGTGTCGGCCTCTCAGTCGGCACATGAGAGTCTAGTAATGAGAGCGAGAAAATGAGATAAGTAGAACGTAAGTATTTTAACGATCGTCTCTATACACCTATGTATACTTACATGGATTTTTATTTTATTTCAATTTTAATATATATTTTATTATATAATACATATATGTATACATGTATATGTTACATTCGTGATGTTAAAACCCGCATAGAATTTAGTTGAACGTGTTTGGCCACGAAACCTTAGGATTATCCTCGCCCTTGGTAAAATAAATAATGTGAAATCAAAAGAGAAAAATCCCTTATTCTTAAAAACTCATTGGTGAAAAATCTATGCCAAGTCTCACCGTACAATTCTTCACGCTTTTTATTATTTATTTTTTATTATTATTTCCTTGCTCTCATATATATATTTTTAAAGTCTCTTATCCATACACTTTCATCAACAGCGACTTCAAGTGAAAAATTAAAATAAGTTATTAACAATAGATTTTTCGTAGAATTAACTCATTATTATTATCATGTTTTTCTCATTTCGTTTATTCTTCAAGAGAATGAACAAAGTAATTGAGAGTTGTCGAAGAGAGATCTACCGCAGAGTCAAAATGAAAGAGTCTAGAGGTAGGACAGAGTGAGAGAGAAAGAAAGACACGAAGGATAATAATAAAAGAGCGGGGAATCACAAGAGTGGTTGTGCTCGCTCGAGCTTCCAGTTTCCCACGCTGTTTGCTTTGTCGGAGTCGATCCGCCAAACTCTTTCGTTTCGCACCGAGAAGAAGGTAAGGGTAAAGTATAAAGATGAACAAACTAAAATCATTCGACCTCAAAAAAGAAACAAAAACTTATAAATATACCTTCAATTAAGAATTATTTTAAGCTCTGAAAAATCAGGCCTAACCGTTTTATTGGTATTTCTTGAAATGTATATCAAAGTGACTAGGGTGAAAATCGACCGGCCAGGACCAACCCCCTATAGCGTGACGTAGATAACTACTGCATTGGCGCAGTCTAGACTTTAGATGTTATGCATTGAATCAAAGGTCAGAGGCCCTGCAATCTGCATTTTAATGTCTCTCAGACATTTTAAATAGGTCCAAGTGCCTCTTTCCTTTACTTTGAATTATTTTCTCATAATTATGCAGCTGTGTAACCATTTTTTCTCAAGTATAAAAGTCTCGTAAGTCATTTAAATAATGCTCACTTTAGTCATATAAGTAAATTGTTATTTTTTCCTTTTTTATCTACTAATACTTACAAACAATTATAAAGTAGAGATTCTTGTATTTTCACAGTAAAACAAGTAGCTCCATTTAAACAATACCATTCTGCGTAATCTGGTGGACATACAGTTTGCTGGTATGTGACGGTACTTGGCCGTGGTGTTGACGTTGGTGGACGTGGCTTAGGCGTAGACCTCGACGAACATGCATCTAAAAATAGTCAAAGAATTAGAAATTTGCAAAAAAATTCTTATAAATTTGATATTTATTATTATCATCTAGTTCCGTTCTAAATCTTTTATACTATACTATTTACCAGTAGGCGTAAGTGAATTAACTAACGACCTAGTTTATTCATAAATCTATATTTTTAACTTCCTGTCATTTTTAAATAAAAATATATTATAATTGCAAATTTAGATTTCATGAAATGTCTCGCATGTATAAAATTTTATTTATATCTGAAAACTAAGAATTTAATTATAAATTATTTTTACTTTTTTAATAAATCAAGATTAATGTGTCAATTATTGTCCACAGAAAATTTGTCAATATTTAAAATTATTATTATTATAATCAATAACTCCTAATAGTGTATATATATCCATGTTATATGCTGTAATTTAAGTACCTTTTCGAATTGAAATATTTGATATCTTTTTTTTTTATAAGCAATATTAATTTATTACAATATCAAATAAGAATGACTTTAATTTTTATTTTAAAAATCTCTTTCAAGTCTCGAATAATAAATATAATTAAAAATAAACTACTGCAATTATAATTGAATGATATGTATTGTATGGAAATTTTTAAAGATAATATAAAGAATATGGAATCCAAAAGTTTGAAATGATATTTTTGATTGAAAAATCATGGCAGAATCATAAATATATGATTAAATTAATGAAGATTTTTAAAGCCGATCAAAATTAATGGATTAATTCTACTGTTGAAGAATTCGATAGGAAGTGTACGTTACACCCAAATTCGAGCATGAAATAATAGCTTTAGAAATTTCTCCCCTCACTACAATAGAGCCCACGATATTCGAGAACTGCTTGAAAGAGAGTCTTGTAGAACGAGCAAAGAAGGAAAGAAATAACATAAAAAAGTGCGTGCGCCATCAACGAAGGAACCGTTTGCTCGTTTGTTGTACCATCAAAATTCGTATAGGTCGCATCTGCCTGTGCTATCTGTCACCTGTTGAAATTTAACGATCGTTCAAAATTCTTGTAAAAAAGTGCATGATGCCAAAAACGAAACCCAGAAGTTAATAATGATAAAGCAAAAAAATAATAATGAATATAAACCACAAACCTGCTATTCCAAAGAATGTATAAGAGAGAACGAGTAAGGTCGCAAGGTATGATGGTATCCTACGTCTTCTGTGAAACCTAGCGACTCCCGTAGACCCTGAGGATTGTTCTTGACGACATGATGACGTTCTATTTGCCACTCTAGAATTATCACTAAGATGTTCCTCTTGACCTCTTTGATGTGAATGTCTTGTGGTTGTAATGGTAGTTGTTGTCGTTGAATTTCTTAAGCCAGTTATCCTTGAAAGACTGTCTTCCGGCATTTCAACGTTTTGGAGACGATCCTCAGACTTGGACTCTGTCACTTGTTGATGACGAGACTCCTGGGCTTGTCTCCGACATATTAGATAACATTGACGAAGCCTTACATCATCTAGAGAGTCATCACTGCCTCTTCTGGGATCTAGAGTAAGCTGTGGGTTGTCCAGTTTCAGCTGATTTTTTTCTTGAATCTCTAATGGTGGTGATAATGAAGGTAATTGATCAGGACCATGGATCAATGCTCCTGATGTAGTTATACCAGGTGCTCCATAACTCCGACGCACGTGTCGTCGTCTCCCTGTAATAAAACACCATCGGTTAGAAGAGCTGCTGCTGGGCAGATGCGTGATCTATCTATGATCAAAGGGGATGCAATATGTGACATGCGAGAGATTTTCACATATGAAAGCCTGATATTTTGTAACATATTAATAAAAAACTGGATGAATCATATATGATGATGCAAATCTGTTTATTCCATCAAACAGATATGGAAAATTCATCAACTATTTTTTTTTAATATCTACATTATAAATCAAGTTTAATCAAATAACTTGCACGTGATAAATGAAACACAATTTGCAAGTTCATGGAAAAAAATATTGTAATCATGATAGAGATCAATGAAGTGAAACGTTCATAGCTAACTTCTATTCAGCCTAACGAAGTTGAAATCATCGTACAGTATAATTCCAATAAAAATTTGGATCACTCTCACAGCTAAATGTATGATTCTCAACGACATACTTAGAAATAAATATTTACAACTTTATAAAATATAGTCATGTTGAAAATGTTTTTTTTCATGTTTGTACCAATTTTAATCGTAAGTTTATAACTGTTTGACATTTTATCTCAATTAAAAAATACAGACCAATTAGATTTATAAAAGATGCTATTATGTTATATGTATTGTTCTTAAAGTAACTGGATAAGAAGTTTAAGTTAAAACTAATCTTCAAGTCTTATAAGCTTGACATTATAAAATTGAAATTGGGACAAGTTTTTGATAACAAAGTTATTGAAGATATTACTTTTATTTAGAATAAAGGTATAAAAAGAATACATACAATTAAATGTTTTGACAATAATAAAATGTCCTGTTCATAGCTTCTTTGAAGACTATGGTAATTTGGGAAAAATCTATTGAATATTTAACAAAATTGTCACGTATAATATATATAGATAAACACGACCTTTTGATTACATACTATTATGAGAAAGAAAATTAAGTATAACTAATTTTAACACCTGACAGTTCAGCTTAAAAACCCAACAATGTGACCATATACAGTTTATCTATATCAAGTAATCTTATCGAGTATTTTATCAACAAGATAACCACTAGGCATAGGTAAAACATACAAAGAGAAAACTCTGCAATGGAATTTGTCATGACTGTAAGTAGGTGACACACGAGTTGGAACATGCGTCGTCATCGTCCCACGTGCACTCTTGGTCTTATTAATAATTGGCCATTTCCCTCCTGTATGTAACCCTCTCTCTTTCTCTTAGTCTCTTTTTTCGTTTTATTCTTCTCTATAACATACCGCTTTATTTCGACTTATTTTGTAATTACGCGAGTTCGCGCGTAACTTCCGCTAATCAGATGATTATCTCTATGATTCCAACTTACTACTTAGTCAGTTAAAATAATCTTTCAGTGTGAAAATATTGTCGTCTTTATTAGTTTTTTTTTTTTAATATCATTTTCAGTAAGTATAAATTTTTAAAATGAATTAATAATTGATCAATTTAGGAGATATAATGAGAATCAGAATTTCTTTGGCACGTGGCTAGAGATTTATATATTCGGGGGTGGATGAAGAAGAAGGCCAGCTGCTGGCATCGCTGACAGCACATAGTGGAAAGCCTTAATAGACCCTTGAATGTATTAGTTCATGTTAAACAGAAAAAAAAACTGACCCTCTTTGGATTTATATCAGATGTGTTATGTATGCTCAAGTCGGATGCAGCCGTTCTAGCTCTTTCCAGATATGTGTATAAAGATTTTGTTGGTCTACTCACGTTTTTCGACATTCGTAGCAGCACACACAACTGAATAAGTCTTTCAAGCTTCCGGATGTAAAGATAGCGTAGAATAACCTAACTATTGTGTTTGAAGGCTTGAGGGATCAAGGGTTTGGTTACTCTTTTACAACATCCCTTATTTCTATTGTTGGAACCACCAGTTGGTTAAATTCTATTAGTTCCCTCATGCTATTCAATTATCATTTTCATATTTCAAATTTAAGTTGGAGTTTTTAATAATCTGCATTTCTATTTAGTTACTAAATATACATGGAAATTCATCTTTTCAATTTTTCATCTTGATTTTCATCAAGATTATTGAATGAGATTCCTAACTCTTACCAATTGTACTAGAGTGATAAATATTTATTTTTCTTATCCAATCTTTTATTGATCGAGAATGAATATTTCTCTTATGACAAGATAGATTTTAATCAATGTATTTTGATTTAAATGATTAAATACCAAATTTTGATACAATTTGATTTAACATAAAAATTTATTATAAATTTGTTCGTATAATAAAGTTTTATAATTAAAATAAATATTTTATAATTTAAAATTAAATGAAAAGTTTTTTTATAATTTCCATAATCAAATTCTGAATTTATTAATAAGAAAGAAATAAACGAATCTAAATAAAAGAATAAACAAATTAAATTCCCAGTTGAGTTTAATATCAATACTATGTACTGCTATATATTTATGAAGCAGTACCAACTGGTGTCATCTTTTAAGCAGTCTATAAAAATAAGAAAAAACTGACATGGCACGTGCCAACACTTGGCTTGTCTGATGAACACACGATGTGAACCTATTTATGACGACAATGAAGAATAAGAATAATATAAAACAGGCATTCAGTACCTCAACATTTTCATAATCTTCAGGGGGGCCTGCTGATGCAAGGGGTCGAAGGTAGAGAAGTGGTAGAAAAGAAGCGATAGATAGCACGTGGCTTTGAAAAATAAGAAGATCTATCTGCACATGCTCTTCCTCTCCTACTACATACCTTGTCTGCATTCAGGAGCCACAGCTGCCAAAGTTAGATTGAGGAAGAAAAAGAGAATGAGTGAGTGAAACAAGCACAAATTTTACCTGTTTCTCTGCACTCTCTTGTTGGTGGGTCCTATCTTTCTATCTTTCTTTACCAAGCGATAAATGATCCCTAACATCAGGCCAACGAGTATCACTAAGTAATTCGAGTTTGGCACGCGCACTTCAGCTTCCTTTTCATCTACTACATGTACAAGACACTGCTGTCATGTCAATACACTTCCTCAGCTATCACTAGCTCAATGATCCTTCAAGACATATTGATGATCGCTTCTGGGTGGTTTCTTCATCTTGCTCATCATCAATGATATGATTCTAGTGTATATGTTTAAGTAATAAAATATCAAGAAGGACTCTTTAGCACTGTAACTCTTGTATATACGTTGGTGCTCACACTATACAACCTACGACTCACGCCTTCTACCTACGAGCTCACCTCCTCTTCTGAGTCATCGACTTCCTTTTCGTTATTGGCAATTTATTCTCAGCCTCAGCAAACTTCTTTCAGGTCATTTAATTTAATTAATAGAATTCTAAAAGCCTATCAAAACATTTTTTCAAGTTTGTTTGAATGCTTCAAATTTTGATTGTTTTGGCTTTCTTTCTAGTTTTTTTTTTTTCATCATATTTTGCTAGTTTTTTTTATAATATTTTTACGTCGAGTTTTTTTTTCTTTTTTTAATACGCCTGCAAGCTAAACGACATAAGTTAAGCGTTGGCGTATGGGACTATAAGAAAATTGAGGGCTTCGCCAAAGCTAAAAGGAAAGATAATGGTGTAGAAGTGCGTTCGGCAGCTGCGGCTCGAAAGGCGCACACCCTGTCCGCATCAGGACGAACATGTGCGATACCCAGGTCTTTTTTGGACCACGAACACTACGTCCAAGTGCATATAGAAAGTGCATAGAAAGTGGAGAAGTGAGGGTAGACGCGTGCCAACAACACTCGATTCATTCACAACGCAAGGTTCATCCTTATTATCATTTGGGTTTACTAATTCTTTCGAAATTATTCTTTCACTTTCTCAATCTTTCACCAGTGATATACACGATAAGTTATAGCATCTGTTCTAATGTCTAAATTCACTAGAGTTTAAATCTTGAATATTAATTTACTTGGATAATAATTGTTATAAAAAATCTGTCATTTCCAATCAATAAATTATATTTTAATTTCTTTAAAACATAATTTATTAATTAGATAATAAAATTTAAAAAATGATAGTATTAATTAAATAAGGAGTTAAATGTTGATTTTGAAATAGAATTAAATGTTAAATAAAGCTTAAAATATTTATAAAAAACATAGAATTTATTTTAAACAAATATAAATTTATCCTGATTAAGTTTTTGATGCTTGAATTTTATTAAAGATAAATTTAAAAATTTTTAATCTTCTTAAGTAAATCCATTCACTATGATAAAGATAAATATTTTTTCAATAATGAACAATTCTGAGAAAAATGATCAATAAATTAGAGATTCATTGACCTCGATAGTCTAACGAATTGAAGATATAATTGTCAATATTAGAATGAAATTTCTAGGATTTGAGATTAACGGTGTGTCTCACGGGAGAAAAAAGCTTCACCGACTGATAAAGGCCACCTGAGTAGAAAGAATACTTGAAAAAAAATATCTTAAATATAATCGAGGAAGTATTAAGAGCGTTTGAAGAGGACATTGAAGATTTTAAAGAAAAATGTCAAAGCTGTCTCTTCTTTATCCAAGTGGAGATCAAGATTACTTTGTCAAGAGATCGTGTTATATCATTAGATACATTGGACGTCGTGTATCGTCATTGAGAAAGAAAAAAATGTAACATAACATAATATACAACATACAATGTATAAAGCAGAAAGGAGGAGTAGAAGATATGTGTATGGGCTCCGATGGCGTTATTAGAAGCTTGCAAACCACATTGAGCTGTCTGTGACCAGCACACGCGGGCTCAACAACACATGGTCTGCCTCGGAAGCCGCAGATGGTTCCTTGGACGACGATTATTATGGTTTTTGCCCGTGCTCGAACCCGAATCGAGAGACGCCGACCGATTATTCTCCTTCTTACCACAAAACTAACGACTCTGAGCGAATAGAGCTCTGTCGATCTACTTCTTTGACTTGCTGTCCACTTTGTTATTATGTATATGCACCCTCAACATTCATCAATTGCACGAATGGTTACAGTGCTGCTCTCTTATACATTTAGGTCATTATCCAACCAAAGTTTCATCCAACTCAGGTGGAAATATATCTCGGAGCAAGATGACTCGAATATTCTTCAACTTTCATGTACGAACAGCTGTATTTTACAAGTGTTTATCTTTATTGATGCATTTTTAAAAATGTAATATTAATAAAAAATTGAATTTTAGATTGAAAGAGATTCTCAACATTAAATGATTCTAATTTAGGTGTTTTTTTTTAAATAATTAAAAATTTTAATAACAATTTTTGAGTTTAGGGAATTGTTTTTCAATAAAATAATAATTGGTTGTAGTTTTTTTTTTTTGCAATAAAGTTGTCAAATAGTTTAAAAGATGCAATTTTTTATTTATGAGTACTTTGAATTTTTCTCGATTTTATAAATTAATATTAAATTTGAACAGAGTTTAAACATTTTTTTTGAAACTATACTACATGGAGAAAAGGGTTAAAAATTACTGATTAATACTCTTAAATTTTTATGTTCAGTTTACTTCTATTTTATAATTATTTTACTAAAAAGCTTCTTTTTTCTAAATTATTTATAAAAAAAATTTAATTCTATGACTTTTTTAAATTTACATTAATATAATGTCCTCTTTTTTTTATATCTTATTGGATTAATGTATACTCAAAGAATTTTTCTAAATATTTTCAGGGTTAAAATCCTCTTATTTCGTTTTGTTAAGCAATGTATATTACTTTTATTATCCTTCATTGTCCTCATTTGAAATATGCCAAAGTATAGACGAATGTACTTACACATGAATGATTCTTTCTTTCGATAATCGTGAAAAATTTACTCACTAAAATGTCCAACAACCGACAAATTCTTCACCTATGAATTCAATGATTTGAGCAGAATTACTGAGGTAATTGAGTTTGGACCAATCTCTCTCTCTGCTCTTTCATTTTTTCTTCCCCTTCATGAGCTACCGACTATTTTTCGGCGCAGGCTCTTGGGGGTTTGATCGTCTAGTCATGCATGTGAGGTTAATGCGAGGTAATTCAATCTGGCTAATCGTCCGTATCTGCAGTTGTAATTTTATATCTTAAAGAATTATTCGCTAAAGTGGATCGTTTATGAAACCATTTTGGATTCTCCTCCTCCCCCTTTTATGTACCTACAATCTTATTTCGATTATATTTATGCTAACCAACATATTCTGCTTCTACCTTGTAGATAAATATTTGACTCAAATTATTTATATTTTTCTTATAAAAATTGAGATTTAGGTAAATAAACATTATAAAGAAAAAATCAAAGATAAATGTTACGTTTTTATAACATTGATCTTAACTATAAGTGAACTCCAATTTGTTCATTAATAATGAAAAAATTAATATATTATTATAATTATAAATGTTCCAACTTTAAATATTACTAAACAATATTTTAAAGAATAAAAAACAGATACTAATTGAACAATAAAAAGTGCTGACCCGTGAAGACTTCTATATTAACGAAATATTTTAGTCAATTAAAATAGTTATTGTTTTGCAATAGATAAAAATATGTTGTTTTTTAATGATTTGACTATAAAATGAGAATATTAAAAAAAATTTTATCTAAAAGAATTCTTTGACTTTTTGTGATAATTTATTGACTATTAATTACGAAAATTATAGCCTAAGTTAAAACTTATGGCTAATACTTGAGACAGCTGGTTATATGCTCAGAGTATAATACCCGAAAATTTTTAATATAAAAATTTTTCATTACAGACATTGTTGCTGTAATATATTTCAGTTGTTAAAATACATTGCATATACTTCAATTTATGCCAATAAAATTTTCTAGGGACACAAATTATGATGTAGGTTTAACCCTAGAGGTCCCCAGGAAGATCAAGTCTTTAGGAATATTAGGGATTATCTGTTATAGAATAGTAAAGTTTTCAGTATTCAGTAAAACTAGCCCAACGTTTTGTCAAGGATGAACTAATTTTATAGCTAATGAAGGATCCCAATAATAAAAAAATATCTTTAATAATAAAACGATGATTGAATATATTAAAATGATAATAATAAGAGTGACGTTTAGCATTATTCAAGTTATAATCATTATTTCAAACTGATTATAAAGTTTTATTCAAAAGATTTGAAAATACAACTTGAATGATGTTTCTGTTAAAATTTAATTTCAAGCAAATCTTGATATCTTGTAATTTTATATTAACTTTAAAATAAAACAATCAGAAAAATTAAATATTAAATATTTAATAATGTAATAACCAAAAATTAATTTATTGTAAATAGTAATCCTCATAATGTTCAATCATGAAAAATGACCTGACTTTTATTATATCTCAAAGTGACCACAAAAGGTATGATATTTGTGTTGGTCTTCTCATATATTTCAATTTCAATGAGTAGTTTTGTAGACACTGGATGGGTGATCTTGTTATTATTTCTCCTATTTTCGACAACAATGTGTTGGTTTAGACTGAGAAATTGAATTAAGTAGAGTGAGAATAGTCTTGTATATTTTAGCAGGAGGTCGGTCAACAGGACGACAATAGTGCGGGCGCGATGCCGCGCCAAGGATAATTGGACGGCGTGTTAAATTAGAGGGAGCAGCCTGGTGCTTTGGAGCAGCCAGCGGAACGAGGCGGAATAATTTTCCTTGTTCTCAAGAATGAGGGAAGAGGGAGAAAGCAAAAGAGAGAAATGAGTAAAAGGATCGTTAAAAGCAGTAGAGGGACATAAAAATAGGTGAGAGTTATCCTTTTCAAGAATCCAACTGTTTAGTACAAACTTGTTTCTACTTATACAAAGGGATAAAGATAAACCGTATAATACACTCTTTATGTCCTCATTAGCTTTGAATGAATTAGTGATTATATTTAAGGGTTAAATACTGTTACATAATAAGATTTACCCTCTGCTGGTATTTTTACATGTATTAGTCAAGTTAATGAAAATAGAATTTAAATAATTTACTTTAATTCAATTTAATCATTTTTATAATTAAACTATAATATCTTTAAACATTATTATATTTGAAGAATTAAATTTTATTCAACAGAAAAAACAACTATTTAAAGTATGAGTTGAGAGAGAACTATTTTCAGTTTTTAAGTGAATTTTAGAGCAAGAATATTTTGCATTAAATATTTTATTATGTCATCGTTTATAATAACCTTTTTATATTAATACAACTTCACTATTTTAAATTCCATTTTAATTTTTACTGTTAGTATGACTGAAATAATTAATAAGAAAAGTTGAATCGATTCTCTAAGAATTTTTTCTGTAAAGTATATGCAAATTGAATTTTTATTTAAAGTAGGCTTTTTTTTTACTAACTGAAAACATTTAAAAGAAACTGATTTATTTTAATATTAAATAATAAATGTTGTTTTATCATGAAAATTTTTGAATAAAATGTAGCATTTGGCATGCATAGAAACAGTGAATCATTAAATTTTAGGAGTAACAATTGTTGAAGATTTATAATGCCTTCACACGAAAATTCGTGCAGTTGTCACACTTATTCTCATGCAAGTTCAATATAATGATAATTTAAATCTATAGTGCAATTTTAAGCATGCCAAAATACATCGCATAATTCCCTGTTTGCAACAAATTTTTTATATAAAAATCGAAAAACGAATCATATATTACTCCAAATAGTTGAATTAATTTAGAAAAATTTTTTGGGTAATTTTCCCTAGAGTTTCATTAATCTTTTAATTATTTTTTAATAATACATAAATAATTAATTTCATCTATTTTTAAAAATAGTAATACCTGAAGGGATATAAATGCTGATTGATCTTTAAATAGACTGTGAATTTAAAATGATAAGCATAAAAGATTGCTAAAAAAAGTAGTTTCTAACGAAATATTGATTTAGAAAATATAGAACATGACTTTAAAAAGGATGAGCGTGATAGAAATGTGCAAAAAATCATCGCTCGAGGTCATAAATCATATGGCGACCCACTTGCTTCATAATACACCCAACGGACATCGCGTCAATTCTCGTGCAGGCAGGAAAGTACCTGCCACAACAGAAGCACATTGGTGTTTACCTATTTAAATTTGCATAACTCCCCTCCATCAAAAGACCTCACCAGTCGGAATAAATGATGGTGTACGGTTCATCTATTAGTGGGAAAATACACAAATGATGGATGTTCGTATACATATAATATATCTATATATATAGACACATTATTGTGTATATGACAGTAGAAAAATAATGAGGATGATTTTGGGTTGAATTGATGATGGGCTTCTGATAGACGACTATTTGTTTGCACGCTCACGTTTTTCCGCTATTATTCACCAGTCCATTTGCGAGGGGTAGGTAGTTTGACATTTAGCAAATACCAAGAATGTTCTCTTTGATGTCACACCGATATCCAATTGGGTGGGCTTTTGTTGTGTATTCTAATATAATACTAAAAGTTGCTTCAATCACTCATAATATTTCTTGCATCTTGTTTTTTTTTTCTTTCAAATCGTTGTTATTCTTTTTCTATTTGGTCAATCATATACTCTTTTTTTTTGTTATCCTTTTCCATTTATGGAGAATACGAGCAAGTTGGTGATGACGGGCGGTCAATGGTAAACATACGAACGCTGCTCTAAATACGCCCGGTGTTATACTGGAGATTTTATACTAGCAGCCATAACCGATACTAACAGCTTGACTGAAATGAAATAACAGCAGGACAACAGTGGACGAATGAGACACAAAAGTGTAGTTTAGTCAGCCGGGAGGCTTTCGTATAATATTACAAGGCTTGAAGCCTCTTTGCCAGCACCAGAGACTCTACTTCTGGGTGTCCAAAGATACAACTTTGCACCTTTTCCTGGAATTTACCATTTTTTCAATGATTCCTCATTAGTCTTAATAACTCATATTTATCATCACAACTACTTTAATGAATATCTTGTTTTAAAAATAAAAGAATTTTTTTTATTTTTTAAATAGTTTCATCAATAGATTGTTCAAAATCACTCATGAGGAAAAGTATTTCGATTTAAATAATTTGATCAAAAAATCCAAGTTTAACAAAATGAAAAGACTTTAACTCTAGAAGAATAATCAACATAAAATTTATTGTAATGCTAATTGATTTAGAATTGAATTTTGATCTCTTTTCATTAATTAACTTTTTTATTCTGTCATTAAACTAAAAGAATAATGTACTTTTAATGATTTCTCAAGTATTTTATTGATTTTTTATAATGAAAAAGATACTATTCTGAATTTATTTAAACCATGTTTTATGAAGGCTATTTTTTAAAGCTTAATTAAACACAGCTGGTTTGATAGTTTTATGTAAAATCAATTTGTTTTTATACATCTTATAAAATGAATTCAAATAAGATTTTTCATTATATATAAACTTGTCTTTTTGTGTTTAAAAAATTTTAAATACTTAAAAAAGGATTATTAGTTTATTTAAACTTTTTATATAGTTAAAATAGTATTCATCTAAATTATTCACAATCAATTTTTCTATAATTTAAATAGAAAAGTTGAAAAACTTCATTGAATGAGTATTAGAAATATTTAAATGGGCGAAAAAATGTCAATTTTTCAAATGCCTTCTAAGAAGTCTTTTCATGAATTCTATTTAAGTTTACGTATTGATAGAGATTTAAAAATCAACGATTTATTTACTTAACGCCAATTTCGCGCTTCATACACATCTACATAATACAACAATGCCGAACCAAAAATATTTTCAAACGACCGAGTAATTTATTATTCTGGTATTCAGGTATTGAAAAATTTATCGATAAAATATTTATATTTGTTGCACAAATGAAGACGTATATTAAAGCATTAGAAACCACGCCCAATAGGGATTTCATCAAGAGACCCGACAGAGTGTAGAAGTCTAAGGGGTGCCAAGAGATTGAGGCTCCTGAATCTCGATTAGGTGACCGTTTCAAGCGTGTTCTCTATATATTTTTACTGGTATAAGTGAAACACCTGGTTCGTATATTTCTCCTCCTTTTTTACATTTGTATTTCTCTTCTTGTTTCGCTGCTGATGTTGATGATCTCAGTTTTAAGCCCACCTTCAAACTCACGGTCATTCAAACTATATCTTGGATAATATATCTGTGGCTGCCTCGTTAGAACTTCTTTAACAATGACCAACTAATACCGACAATTATGATCAACATCAAAAGCCTACTTTTATTAATTATTTCTTTTGCGGATTTTTATTATGAATTATATACCTATTCGGATATACAGTGATCAGTTAATCATGTTTTTTTTTATTATGACATTTTCAAGGTAAACGGGTTGTTTTTTTTTCTCTTATCTCAACCTCACTTCAAAAATGATATTTACTCAAAGGTTTATTTAAGGATAAAATCTATTCAATTATGTGTCATGTGGGAGTAGATTTTTTTTTCGGTGACATCAAGGGACTTTCATTTTATAATCCTAGAATTCTCTAATTTGTAATGCAAAAATAATTTCTTAGAATCGAGAAATTTTTTTCTTTTTTTCACTTTTCTCACTCTCACTTTCATCTCACAGTGCTCACCGACTCCCTGTGGTGGATATTTGGGAAGCGGCACTGCACTAACCCAAGCACGTTTTCCAAATTGAAAAATTCAAGTGAGCAGAATAGCATTCCTCGCACACTTAATTTTTTTCTCACTCGCTTAACGTCGGCTTCTTTATAATCTATTCGGGAAAGTGTCTAAAATATTTTCCCACTTTTTGTTTGAGTCTTTTAAATCCTTGTTATATACAACACACTTGACACTAGTATGTTACACTCTGACAAGGATCAAACTTTGAATAAGACATTGAAGCTGACGTCATTTTCCAGCGACAAGACGACCGTAAGATTCACCGGCGTGTTATGGAAACTAAGAAGTACTTCTTTCTCTGTTTTTTCTCACTTTCATTCATCCTTTTGCTATCTTGCTCATACTCTGGACACCCTGTCAGGCAACATAAATAGCCAGACTTTATTTAAATCCTAAAATAAGGGCAACGACATGCGTATTTGGTCGTTTCGTGAATGCTCCAATCTGCGAATTTTTATTCTTTACCCAATTGGTCTGTTAAACCATTTAGCTTTTTCAGTATATTTTAAAGAATTATTATGTGTAATTTATTTCCTAAATCAACTGAAATGTTTTTCAAATATTTACGTTATATGAAACTACAAATTGAATAGAAAAATATTTAATAAATTTTGTTAATTTACTTCCAGAAAAAAACTTATAACGATTCATTATTGAAAAAAAGAAGCTATCAAAATTCTTAATGCTTCATCGCTTAGAAGATAGGCGCTAAGGGTCCAATAATTAATGGCTCGAGGATAAGAAGCATATAAGTATGAGAAGAAGAGAAAAAAAATTTGAAGAAAGAATTCGATCGGTAGGCCACCCGGAAAAACCAATAGTCACACCAAAGACATCTCCAAGTTTATACAATAATCTACCTAGACCATCTCATCTTTTTAAAGCTGTTTAAAACTCCGAAATCGACCTGAAGTAGGTGTGGAATCTCAAAGATTAGATTACTCAAACGTTAGTGAGTATCAATGTGATCCTACTGGGTGTTATAAAAAGTCAATTTGCCAAGCCAGTATAGATTAAGTATTGATGATGACTCGTTTATGTTTTTTGAGACAAGATTATTATCAAGACAAATTAATGTACAGATATTATTTCTCACTAATTTATTTGTTTATGTTAAATTAAATTAATATGAATACTGGAATTATTTGAAGGGTTGAGTTAAAAAAAAAAAGAAACAGAACACTTGAGGTTTGCGAAATCTCACAAGTGCCCATGAAAGGATAGACATCCTACAATGCTATTTAGTTTCTCCTTCTCAAACTCCTGCAACGACAAAAATAATTCTAGACATTAGGTAGAACAATTCGAGTAACGTAAAAAACATAGATTCTCAATGCACATTATTATTACACCATTGGATTAAATAACGGGTAAATATAACAGCTGAAAATCATTTGATAAAATGTAAGGATGAGTTGGAAGAAAAAAAATATTGCGGATGAGAGAAGTAAAATAGAATAAAAGCTGTCGATACAATTTTTGTCTGTCTGGAGATTTAAAAGAAGAGAAATAAGACACAGGCGAAAATACATTTTGTCGTACAAGTGCCACCACATCGTTTCATACTCCATAGAACGATTGCTATTTTCGTTTGGAATAAAAAGATACTCTTTCTCGCTGTCTCGTCTAAAGATAAAAGCCGCCACAAGTCCAGACGTTTTAACGCGAAAAATCGCCACTTTCTTTTTCGTTCCAACTTT
The DNA here is from genome assembly GCF_013357705.1 of Chelonus insularis. Lineage (NCBI taxonomy): Eukaryota > Metazoa > Arthropoda > Insecta > Hymenoptera > Braconidae > Chelonus > Chelonus insularis. The sequence goes on along the minus strand of NW_023276783.1, from coordinate 4,140,737 downwards.
TAAATCCTTCTCCATTTTCACCCTCATTATATACTACCGTATTTGTATAAATATCATTTCACAATTGGCTTTTATAATCTGTTGAATTTTTTCAATAAAATCTCAATCAAATAATCAATCTGATATTAAGCTATTGAGATATGTGAATTTTTTTTTACTTATAACGTTTAAATTAATGTCGAGAATCCCATTGGAATAAGTCACTTCACAAGTTGAGCACCTCTAAAACCGTACAGGTCACGTGACTGTCTCTCATTCTCTCTTTTTACGTGTAAAAGTGTATATGTGTATTCGTGAGACACCACGCGAGTCTCCGCGAAACGTCAGCCAGATTATCCTCGGTCAGGCCTTTCATTTACCATACAATTGCACTTTTCAAAAAACATTCTAATTAGTATTTCAGCATTAGATAATTATCATGAAAAAATAGAACATTATCTTGATCAAAGATATACCTGAAAAAATATAACAACTTTTAGAACTTTTCTCTTCACATTAAAGTCACACCCAATTTTTCAGACTATAACATCAGGCTTTCAAACAAGGAATGTCATTGACTCAAGAAAATTCACAGCCATTCCTTTGATATATTAACTCATTGAAATGATCAGTTTTATTGTTTTAAATGATTTTTCAGACTCACCTGAAAGTCTGGCAAGGAACCTGAGCATGCCAGCAGCGGAGTGTAGACACCTAGCTGCACCACCAGCAACGAGAATTCTTCCAGTAATAGGCATGTGTACTTCTGTCATTTATTTGCTATCTTTTTGATGGAAACACAAGATCAGATATTCATAAACTTTTGTCATAAAAATAAACACAAAATAAAAGAATTATTTTATTCACTCGCACACCTTAAATACACCAGTCTCTGAGTCTAGTCTCCATCCTCTCTTCGCCAGTCCTTCAACCTCGTGGCCATCAAACAAGAATTAATAACACACTCGCGCACACACTGATCAGCAGCCGCTTCCAATGCTTGTTCACATGCAGAATTTTATCTTTTTTTTTTTTTGTAGAAATGATATTAAATCTAAATAGCAAACTTGTCAATCTTCAATATGAACAATCAATTATCAATTACAGTAATGAACATCATAACGAAACAGTTGTTTATCCGATTGATGTTAACTTTTTATCCAAAAAAAAGGAAGTGGCCCTTAGAAGGGCCCTCCCAAGACACAACACCACCTCGGTGAATTTATCGTGTGATATTCCTCCCTTCAGGCACGAACTACGTGCAAACTAAGCCCCGTGCCATAGAGCAACCACTCCATCGCTCGCCGGACACGAGCGCCATTGCCACATCTCTGCCACTCGACCCTTTTTTTCTCTTTCTACTTTTGTCTTTTATTTTATTTTTTTTTTTTTTTCACTCAATCTTCTTTAATCACTTCCCAATCCTTTACCTATAAACTCCAATGAATGTCTTTAATCACTAATAATAATGACTTCTTTTGTCAAATAATGTCAATGAATATGCGCAATTTTAATTAATTCACTAGTTTGGCGTTAAAAAAGACTTAGTATGAGAAATAAATAATTTAAGGTTTAGTTGTGACATCTAACGTGTATTAAGTGATCGAGTATGAGATTATATGAGGGGAGATCCGTACAAGTACACGTCAACGAGCCAACTGAGTAGAGCATCTGCCGTTTGAAGTCTTCTCTCCCTTTAGCATTTTGGGTTTGCCTTCTCTTGCTCGTTAACATCTCACCGTTCTCGCTCTCACCAATACTATACGTATATATTCATTAGTGTTGTTCTCTTTCTTGCACACTGGACGTTCGACCGGTGTTCCCCTCTAACTTCTTGCTCTGTTCGAACTATTTCTCTTCCACATATTAACTTTATAATGCTCTTTCTCTTATTTTCTTTCAAATGAATGGGAAACGCGCGCGCGCCCTCGGCAAAGAGGCTTAACCATTTTCACGATGAGTGACGAGGATTCACGAAAATAACCGAGTCTGCATGGAAATATGTATGAATGTATAAAAGATATATTACACATATGTATTGCGTCTCCGGTGAATCACACACACACTCATGTACTTCCCGTATTACACCACGCACGATTCTCTTTTCAATAAAATTCCATTCTTTCTTTTCTTTTCGAATATGCAGTGGTACATTAAATGTCCAAAAATCCCCATTTTTTTTTTCAATTAAAAAAGTTTACAACTTTTTAACATTAAGATAAATTTTGTTTTTATTTATTTGTCCGTTTATTTTGCTTTTTTTCTTTCTCTTGTATTTTGTTTGATTTATTTAATTATTTGATATATGAGTGTGTTAGATTAAATAAGTGACAAATTAATTAACCTATCAAATAAACAAAAGTCAAATATATTGCATGTGTATTGTGGGAATTGAATTATTGGCGCTCAAGTCATAATAGAGCGACATCCATCGGATGACTAATCAACTTAATCAAATGAGTATAAAAAAAGTTGACCTTTATTTTCCGATAAATTTCTGCAGATAAAAATGATCAATAAAATCGTTGAAAAAGTCGTTATTTGAAGGATGAAAAGTGCTAATAAATATTTGAATATGATTGGGCGACGTTAGTTGATAATCAGGATTAGATTGTATATTGTATAAGATTGTTTGAAGAGTCTTGCGAACAAATCGCGCGCGGTGGAGCATTTAAAAATACTTGGAAGTTACCGAAGCATCTCGGATCACCTGCCTTTACTGAAACATCTGCGGCACAATCTCGTTTATCCTTTATCTTTTTCTCTTATTTATCTTTCTACAATGTATCCCGTCTTTCTCTTTGATCTTATAAATTATTGTATTCACCTTGGGGCAATGGTGCATTACCACCTCTGGCTGATGCTTCCTCAAGCATAGAAATTAATCAATCTCGCAATGTTATATTGCTCACCGATGTGAAGAGAAACAGCCGTCACATCCCCCATAAAACAATTTTACTTCCTTATACTCTTTCAAATACTATCTTTCATTTCTCATAACAAAAAAAATACATTTACATAATTCCAGTGATTTCCTAATTTAATGTTATTCTATTACTTATGCATGAAGATGTACCTGCAACAGAAACGGTAAATAAGCTTATGATGAAGAAGGAAAAAGTAACAATAATTCTGACTGTCATAGTACCTATTATTAATTTATAAACCCGTGAGAATGTTCCAAGTGGAACATAATAAAAGTTCTTTGGAATTTTTTCTTTTTTTTTTATCTGTCATATTCCATCTAAAAGAAATATCATCCATTACACTTTTTTTTTTAAAATCATATTGTAATATTTGCCTCGTAATACCACAAAACTTTCGCGATTGTCACTGATATGCGTAATGGTCACGCATACCATGTATATGTAAAATGTACATCAGTAATTTCATCAAAGATCGATCTACAGTTAAAGTTTTAACACTAATGGATCCTTATGGGACATAATTTCAAACATGTAATAAGCTAACCTAGTTTTTATCTTTCTGCGCCAAAAAAATGATAGTGTACCTAACCTTCAGGTTATTAAATACTTTTGAATATGCACAAAATACCTCTTTATATATTGTAAAATCGATATAAATTATTATTAACAATTTTATCTATTTTAAGAAACTATTTATCGATAATAGTAACATTCATAAATTTATTTATATCATATTTTTAATAAATATTTTTTAGACTTTAACAGCTATTTATTTAATTGAAACATTGTCAACAATTAAATCAATCTATTTATTATAAGTATTTAAATCATAAATTAAAATATTTATGTATTTTTTATTAACTAATTTTCATTCAGTCAATTACTGGTTTTTTCCTCAGTGTATGGTTTGATATCCAATCAATATAACTCTTGATTTTTATGACAATGGCATGTTGCCTACCCGAAAAAGAAACAATAATTCGATGTGCTAATTAATTATTTATACCTGTAGTCCAACATACTTTGGTATAAGCGCAGGCGTGAGTTCCTTCACTGGACTCCGGTAGTTCAAATACGAATTGTACCTTCATATGACAGACAACTTTTGCACTAGTTTATTCTTTAATATTAGCACAATGTGCATCAACAGAATTTTTTGGCTACCTTTTTTAACTATTTATTTTTTTTACTCTATTAATGCACAAACGTCTGTCATTCTATGTAAGGAATTTTTAATAATTTTAAGTAAAAAATTAATTTTTTGATATTTTCTAATTATATTTTTTATTTCATTATTTATAATTTTTTCAGTGGTTGTAATTGAAAATAGCGAAAGGGAAGTTCTGAATGTGTTGACAGAATCACTTTCGGTAGCTGAAAAAGCTGCTGGAGGAAATGATGTGATCAAAGTAGATCTTAAGCAAGTGGAACTTGACCGAGACAATGTAAATGAAACTTTAAGTGAAGGTAAGATTTAAATTTTTTTAATAATTTTCTATGAATATAAACATGCAAATAAGTAACTTTATATTTTATCATAGTTTGTTCAATTCTTGCTAATGGTGTGACTGTAACTCTTGATATGACATACACTGGATGGGACAAGCTTCGCGAATATACTTTAAATAATTCCATAAATTATATAAAACTTGGTGCTGGTATAATACCGTATATTCAAGTTACCGGTGATTTTTTAGTAAAAAAAAATGCGACTGATGTGGCTTTGATATTTGAGTCTGAAAGAGAACTCAATGCAGCTTTATATTACCTCATTGGGATTCCAACATTCAGATTAGTTGTGATTGATGATTTATCTCCAGAATCCATTGGTAAAATACGTGCCATGAGACCTTCGCCATCGTATTATGCATTATATGCGTCAACTGAAAGCATGGAGAGACTTTTCAAAATTGTAATTATCATATTTACAGTGAAATGGGGTTCGTTAGGGTTTTCAGAAATAGTATTTGCTAAAAATAATGGGGAACTTTTTATTTAGATTTTAATACAATGGTTTTTTTTATGATTTTTATTTCAACATTGATGAAAAGTCTTGTTGGAAAATCTATTAATAATTAATTAAATGATTTGTGAAAATTATCTCCTATTATTAATTTTTTAATAAGAAAAAAATAACTTTACAAATATTTCATACGTACTATGAATGTAAAAACATTATTCGCAATAATCATTTTTCAAATTACCAGGCAGTGCAAGGAGGCATAGTTACAAGGAATGGTATTTGGAATTTAGTATTCACAGATATGAATTACAACAAATTTTCGTATATAAAAGACCCTAGTTCATTAAATGTTAGTATAAATGTAATAACAATGAACCAAAGAGTTTGCTGTAAGTTATTGGGGCTCACAACTACTTGTGACTGTCCTTCAGATTTTCAGGTATTTTTTGTGTTACATTTTTTAAATTAATTGTATGTATAATTTATATTTTAAATGAATAATGATTTTGCTTTAGGTTCATCACACATACCTTGAACAGTTTATGATATTGTTGGTAAAAGTTTTAAAAAAAATGGATACTGAAAATGATGGCGTAAAATTAGAGCCAAAAACAAGCCAATGTATTAGCGTTTCTAATAATGCAGATGATGATCCAATAATAAAAAGCTTCAAAAATACCATTAATGCAGTAAATATTTTATTTCTTTATTAATATAACTATTTATTAAGATTTTATCACAAAATAAGTTTTCAACAAATTATGGCAACATAGTAGATGTTACTTTATTTTTTTCTCAAAGTATGTTACGATGAAATAAGTAATATACTTTCAATTGAAAATAAATGTATCTTAAATATTTTGATTTGTAAATTTAATTCTGATATGACGTTCATTAGTAGAAAATATTTTCAATTCTACGGTCATATTATTTTTTGTTCTATTTATCTTTTAAAAACTAAAATAATTACAACATCAATGAATAATTTGTAAACAGACTGCTGCAATGGAACCAAATATATTAAAATATGTACCATCAACGAATTTGATGTCTTATCAAGCTCATTTTGATGTTGAACTTATGGAAAAAAGTGGATTAGAAAAATTAGCAAATTGGACAACTTCCAGTGATCTTGCAATTGCTCCAGGAAAAATAATCACACCAGAAAGACGCTTTTTCCGCGTAGGAACAGCTTACGTGAGTACAAGTATTTATATGAAAAAACTATAAATTTAAAACCAGTTAAAAATTTAAAAAACATTCAGGCATTACCATGGTCAACTATAAAAAAAGACCCAGTAACTGGTGAACTTATGAAAGATGATCAAGGCAAATACATTTGGGAAGGATATTGCATTGATTTTATTAAAAAACTTGCTGAGTCAATGAAATTTGATTATGAACTCGTGATTCCTGAAGACAATAGTTTTGGTTCAAAAACACCTGATGGAAAATGGAACGGACTCGTTGGAGATTTGGTCCGAGGAGTAAGTACAATAAAAATGAAAAGAAATTTATTTTTTGACTTAGAAAGTATTGTCACGCACATATGTGACGTAAGTGTAGGTCACCATGTATAGAATTTCACTTAATGATATGTTATTAACAAAGTAATAATTTTCCGATTTCATTAAAAAGTAAAGACCTTCGTTTTATTGATTGAATGACAATATCTGCATTGGACTTTTTGAGAATTAAATGAGGTTATTTCATCGACAAATAATTCCCTACCTACAACAGTTCCTATCCTCTTCTCCCTACTCTATACCTCTAACTGCTTCATGTGATCCTAATACATTTCAAGACGACATCGTGAATTTTACCTAACTGTTGAGTATATTTTACCTAACTGATTGTAGTAATTTTAACTACATGGTTTATAATTTATATATGTGGATATGCAGTCACGCATCACCTATACGAGTTAATTTTATACTATTCACGAATATTGCCTATATAAAAATAAGGAAGGAAATGAAAATGGAAAATATAACAAGATTGAATTGATAAAAATTTTCCAAGACTTTCTTCACATAATTTCATTTTTATTCATGACAGCTAAATCAATTAATAAGTTTATTCTTCAGATTTTTAAGACAGGTTTTATGATTTTCATGTTATCCTGATCCAACCCAAGACGACATTGTGAATTTTACTAAACAATTGAGTGAATTTTAAAAGTTTTATTTGAAATTTCAACTACATATAGTGCTGTAAAATTTATTGAACGGTGTAGTAAATTTACTGATGAAAAAAAATATCCACAAATAATTATGTTCTCCGGATACATTCTGACTTGAATTTGACTGAGTTTGATAAATTTTACTATATGGCACAGTAAATTTTACCATGCTACATTGTAATATTCATTATACCACAGAATGATGACAAATCTTTAAACTATTATTAAAACTTTCAAGAACGATTATTGGCATAATTATATTGACGATCGAATATTGATTACATATACCATAAAAAAAATAGATACAATTCTTTTTACAGCTTGATAATTATTTAATCAATACAAATATCATGAGAGCTTTTTTCAAATTTCAATTTTCATAAAATCCTGATCCATTTTAAAGTTTCTATATGTATTTTAACAATTTTTAAATGTTATTAACAAACCTGAAATTCAACTTTTACGTGTACGAGAATTGTAACTACCAATATTTATTTAAAATTCATACCTTTAAAATTTTTAGATTAATTAAACAATTAATAACAAAGCTTTTAAAACGAATAATAATGTGCTTATTATAAAATCATTTATATTATTTGCATATTTATTCAATTTAAAATATGATGTAATGCTTTCTTCTCAATGTTCATGATAAATTTTATTTCATTAAATTTTCAATTTTATGCAACTCTGGTTTGCATTTCAAATATATTTTAAAATAGATTTATGATCTTATTTAAACAAAAGCATATTAAAAAATCATTTTAAAATAGAATTTAAAGATATTCCTCACTCATAATTAATGAATAATCTCATTGTTTAGTCAAGTTCATACATAATACAATTTTTTAAAACTATGAGATTGAATAATTAAAAGAATATTACAATCTAGGTTAATTAATAATTATTACTATTTCAAACATTGCAATAAATTATCAAATTTAACATTAACAAAATTTTAAATATTAAAGTGTTTTTGAATTAATAAATAATAGTAAATTTTATTCAATATTTTATACTATCATCAATGAAGAAAATACTTTCAAATACCTACTCATATTTCATGATTTCCGTATACATCTTGTGGAGACTTTGACCAAACTTTGTAATTTTAACTACGTGGTGTGGTAACATTTACCATGTAGCATTGTTAAGCCAACTATCCAATATAGTTGAGGCAACTAAACTGAATCGGAATGAATTTTAGACATTACGTAACGGTAAAGGTCTAAACTAACTCCATAGTATTCATACTTTCCTAATAAAAATATCAGTAATCAACTAAATAACATGGTAAATCCAACTAAACCATTTAGTTAGACCAAGTATATTAAGTAGTTGATTCAACTACATATATTTTCTTACCACAAGCAAACCGATATTGTCATTGCATCGCTGACTATGACCTCAGAACGTGAAGAAGTTATCGACTTTGTGGCACCTTATTATGAACAATCCGGTATAATAATAGGTAATTTTAAATTATTTAATAATTATGATACTAAGGTTAAATAATAATTGAATAAATAATTCATACAGTAATGAGAAAACCGGTGAGAAAGACATCACTTTTCAAATTTATGACGGTTCTAAAACTTGAAGTCTGGCTTAGCATTGTTGGTGCTTTGACCTTGACAGCAATAATGATTTGGATTCTAGATAAATATTCACCATACAGCTCGAGAAATAACAAACGAAGTTATCCTTATCCTTGCAGGTAAAGTGTGGTTTTTTTAAATAATTCATTTACCATTGACTTCATTAGTGTAAATCACAATTATTCTTGTTCATTGTTAATTTACAGGGAATTCACATTGAAAGAAAGTTTTTGGTTTGCATTAACTTCTTTTACTCCTCAAGGTGGTGGAGAAGCTCCAAAAGCTCTGTCAAGTCGAACATTAGTAGCAGCTTATTGGCTTTTTGTTGTTTTGATGCTTGCTACGTTCACAGCTAATTTAGCAGCTTTTCTAACGGTTGAAAGGATGCAGGTAATAAAATGACACTTTGTTATAATTGAGGAAATAATTTTTTATCCATTAAAATTTTTTTTAGGCTCAAGTTCAGTCACTTGAACAATTGGCTAGACAATCAAAAATAAATTATACTGTTGTTGCTAATTCTAGCACTTATCAGTATTTTCTAAATATGAGAAACGCTGAAGATAAATTATACAAGTAAGGAATAATTTTTTTTTCATTACAAAATTATTGATATAATATGAATTAGTAATTAACAAATTATTTTATTATTAACTAAATAAACTATGTTGTATGTTTTTATAAATGGAAATAGACAAATAATGATTAATTTTTATTTAGAGTATGGAAAGAAATAACACTAAATAGTACAAGTGATCAAGTGGAATATAGAGTATGGGATTATCCAATTAAAGAACAGTATGGTCATATTTTACAAACAATTAATAGCGTTGGTCCAGTAAATAGTACAGCTGAAGGCTTTAGAAAGGTAATTAATTCATAGACATAAACAAATTAATAATAATAATCATCTATAATAAATTTACTAAAATAATGAAATAAATTATTTTATAGGTACTCGAAAGCGAAAATGCAGAATTTGCATTTATCCATGATTCAGCTGAAATAAAATATGAAGTTACGAGAGATTGTAATCTTACTGAAATAGGCGAAGTGTTCGCTGAACAACCTTATGCTGTTGCTGTTCAACAAGGCAGTCATTTACAAGAAGAAATAAGCCGAACGTAAAAACTGTTTTCATTATTGTTGTTAATGATATATTTCTTTTACTTTAAAATAACTTTTGAACAATATTTTCTGATATACACAACTTATTTTCAGGATTTTAGATCTTCAAAAAAACCGATTTTTTGAAACACTTTCGGGAAAATATTGGAATTCGTCACTGAAAGGGAAATGTTCAGCTGTTGATGAAAGTGAAGGAATAACTTTAGAAAGTTTAGGTAAGATTTTTTTTTAACAATAAATGTAAGATTAGTTGATAAATTTCTTAATTTTATATCCATTTATTATACAATTCTAAACACATTATGGAATATTTTTTTATCAGTAAAGAATAGAAAAAATGGAAAATTTAATAGTTGTTTTGCTTTTCATGAAATTAGTAGTTGAAGACGAATGAAATTACAATTAAATATTTTGTATTTTTAAAGGCGGTGTATTTATTGCAACATTATTCGGATTGGTGATAGCAATGTTGACTTTAGCTGGGGAAGTTTTATATCACCGCCGAAAAGATGCAGTTCAAGATATAAAAGGACAAAATTCGGGTCATTCAGAAACTCGAAGTAATTCTAAGAAATTTGAAGCAATGCTCTCCAAAGAGAAATTACGCCAATTGAAACCTGCACCAACTGTAGCTTTTATTGGACGTCAGCGGTCATTGAAACCTCGCATCTCTCATATCCCAGTGTATCCACAAGGATTACCTTTCAAGGATTAAACATATTTTGATTAGTTGGACAGTTAAAATAATCTAAGAAAGAGTTTATTTTTTTGTATCAATTTTATGGATTCAGTATAGTGATTTCAAGTGTACTTATGACGATTTTGTGGTTTTTAAATTTGAAAAAAGGAATTAACAATGCAATGAGAAAAGAAAAACTATCACTTTCAATGTTCTCGCAATCGAGATTTCATCTAGCTTCCGCTTGGGGAGCAATGGACTAAGTTTTTGCAGGTTATCTGCAGTGAAATCGATTTCTTCACCACAGTAAAAATCCAATTCGGAGCTTTAGATTCTCTTTGCAGATACTTTCAAATAATTTTACACTTTTAGACAACTTAATTGATAGCAAATGTGATTAATATTGAAGACTAGTTATCTTCTGAAGCGTATCAAACATCAGACTCGTACATAAAGGGTATATTGTCAGGTCTTTGATTTTTTAAAACAATGACACCTGGTGATGTATTGCCATTGATATTGTTTCCACTTTCACTTTGTATTGTTTTATTTTGTTTCACTGATGTGTTGAATATTAAAATATTTAAATAATTGAATATTTATCAACAATTTCATTCAAAAACACACGAAAAAATAATTGTTATTTTTACAATGAACAATAATTAACCAATAATTGATAAAGAAAGTACGCAATACATATCTTTTTTTTATTACAATTACGTGATTCGTGGTTAGAATTTGTCCACAACTTTTACTATAGTGGGGAATTAACTTCTTCATCATCCAAGTCAATATAAAATCAATCCGCTAGCCTGGAAAATTCATTTTATGAGAAAGCATTGTTGTTCATCAATCCGTAACGTGATTTATTTGATAAATCTTTATTGGATAGTACCAGATGGCTCCTTACAAGGTCAGTGACTGTTATTACCATCAAATAACGACATAATTTAAAAGATTCCATCATTTTCTGCAGACTTTCTTCATATTCTTCGTCCTAGGAACGACTTCTTCAGTGTTAGGATTAACAATATCACAATTAACTTCATCCGAAGACGATTCTAACGCACGAGAAGGAAAAGGTTATCTATTTTCTGATGATTATTTCAAAAACGACAAATTGTTAGAAGAGACAGCAAATCAAGAAACTCTTAAAAATTGTGAGAAAGTTATCAAAAATGGTATGATTTGTCTTGTCTGTAAAGAACCAGAGAACAATGGAAACTATGAACAATGCGCTTATGTTTCACATCCTCGTAAAAAGTTGCTTTCATATCAGAAAAGCAAACCAGAACCGGACATTGATGAGATCTCAACTAAGTCAAATGATAAGAAGCAACCTGCTAGACGAAGATTAGAAACTGAAGAAAGTGATGAATACTTTATTAACTTACCACAAAAAGAAGACAAAAAAAATGAAAAAGATAGTGGTGATGAGGAAGATGATGATAATGAAAATCCCAATAATTATTCCTCCGAGTATGCTTCAGAATTCGAAAAAACTAGTAGAAGTATAGAAGATGATGATTGTGAAGAAATTGAAAAAGATGGAATGACTTGTATGCAGTGTAAAAATACTAAAACTGGTGGAAAATATGAAAAATGTACTTCAGCATATGAACCAAAAGATAAAGTCTACAAATTTAGTACATCTAAAAGTTTTGGATACCCTAGTAAAAGCAAAAGCCCAAAGAAAGAAAAGAGCCAGTCTTATAGACGTACTGACGAAAAACCATACAAACCTGAATCAGAGGAAGAAATTGAAGAAAAAAGTGATTCAGTGAATTGTCGTACAGTCCTTAAGGATTCAATGACATGTCAAGTCTGTTTAGATCCTCACACACATGAAAGTTCTGAACAATGTTCATATTCTTATGATCCTGATGATAAAGTTTATGCCTATTCGAAATCTAGGTCTTTTGGTACACCTAAAAAAGATAGAAAATAAAAATTTTAGTAAAAAAAAAATATTGAATTTAAGCTTGTTTATTGTAATTTGTGGAGTTTCATTTTTTTATCTGATGGAATTAATAAAAATCGTTTGAGTTTGATGACTTGTCTTCTCTGTGTAAATCCCAAATATACATATATGTTTCATCACAGCCCAATACATCTATCAATCTGTTCAAGGTACTTTAGAATTGTTTATCTTAAGTTTCTACGTCAAATGTAGGTCGAGATCAATTTTCAATGTTAAAACTATAATTAGGAAAAGAATCATTTTAAAAATATAAAATTTAAGAAATTGAAAGTTTATTATATCATTATATTCCATTAAAAAATAATGAATTTGACATGATTTATTACTTAGTTTTTCTTGACTACAAAATTTTCTCTATTCATACTGGACACCTCATCGTTTTTCTCTCTGTCGCACTTCTTGGCATCACTTCTCTTTCTAAAGTCGTTGCTTCTCTTTAGGTCGTCGGCGATTTATCCGCAGTTGCGACGGATGCGCTCAAGTATCGGCATCGTCCGATGATTTTCATTTTATCTTCATTCAATACACACTAATTTAACAAAAAAAAAACGAATCACATAACGTGAAAACAATTCAATCCATTGAAGTTAATAAAACAAGTATTAAACCATTTTTCTTTCAACTTTAAATTTTGGATACCATGAGTTCTGCAACATTTGTCGGGTAAGAAAAAGAAATATTTTGTTTAAGATACTGCTTGTCTATTAACAACCCGATTAATTCAAACAATACTTATTCAACAAACATCCCTAATATCTATACCTTACATTATATATTATATACTGATACTAAAATGAATATGCTAGTGGCCTTCAATAAAATCAAGAGTATAAATTCGATACAATAAAATTGTTCATTGCCACGTGTCTTTTTTTTTGTCCAAGTCTTGCAACCATAGCAAGGTTATTTTTAAACAACTGGTCAAGTGTCTTCACGTGCCCAAGACCTCATAAAAATGAAAACTTAAGAATTTTCTACTTGTACTTGATACAAAATTTAAATTATTTTGAGAGTATACATAACAAGCAAATAAGTTTTTTTCTGTCTTTTCTTCTTCACGTTCTTCTGTTCATTAAACGAAGAATAAGGCTGGATCAGTCGATGGAATTGCTAAAAATAAAATAATCGGAAGCATTTTATACGGGCGTGCTCGAGGCTTGGGTCAGCAGTCGCTAAAATTAGTTGTGCTTAGAGTATCTACCTAAATACATTTCTACACGATAGACTTTGTTGGCTGGCTTCCCGAAGATGAGTAAAACCAAACTCCATGCATTTCAAGTTTTCTGAAGAACATAAAAAATTTACTTAAAATTAATTATCCAACGGTATATGATCCATTGTCGTATTACTGATAAAATGACCTAGAAAATTGTTTGGTTATTACTAATGTCCTCGTTTACTTTCATTAAATAGCTTAAAGAGATTTCTCTACATGGTCAAAACGATCAACAAGAGAAGTAGACGAAAGGTTTTAATCCAAGTTGAGAAACTGCAGAGTCATTTGTGGGTTAAAGTTAAAGTTTAATCGTTGAACAATCTTGAGATAGATCACAAATGTCTGGTCCACCTTGTGTTAGTCTAACACTTACTTTCAGCCTGACGACTATCATTTTCATCACGGACTCGGTTTCTTTAACGTTTGGATGAACTAGAAGTGTGCTAAAATGATTTTATAATCCATGCGTCATTGCTCTATGACGTTCTAATTTTGTAAAAATTTTCCTCTTAAAATTTTTTCGGTCAACAACTATATACTATTTTATTCTCAACTATACAAAGAATGGTCTTCTTTTATTATAAGCATTTATTAGATTTTAATTATAACCCTTTATAACGAGTATTTTTTCTTTGTTTCACAGAACTTCCAATCCTGCTAGTCCTTCAGGTAAAATGAATCTACTATTTATTATGGAATAATTATTTTAGTTTGAGTATATTAAATTAGTACACAATATGGTTTAACATATGATACCTGGCATCATTTGCAGGATTTTGTTCTGTCCCACCTCCACCACCACCCCCACCTGTAGCTGGTCAAGTGCCAGCGATGAGGATTAACACAGTTGAGGTAAGAAACAAGTCCTGGTATTTCAAGTTTGACGTTCTATCTTTGAACATCATCGCTTTCTCTTCTCTCTCTCTCTTTCTCTGAATCACAGCATAAATATTTTTTGGTAAGTTTTCCCATAATTTGTATCTGAGAAAAACTAATTCCTTTTGATCTAAATACTTTGATTATTGAATTTTTTTGAGAAACTAATTTAACGCCTTTTCACTCTTTTTACCATTTTACTATAAACATGGGTGTAGTAATAAATTATTGGGTAGGTAGTGCCAAATTTTGATTCTAAAAACATTCATAACGTTATTTAATTGCCAGAAAAGACAAGAAACAAGATGTTTATTTAATTTAAAATAAAATACATAACAGTTAAAATAATTATTTATTTTCAGCCGTCTATGCCAAGGAGATCACAAGTCTACAATAATGATTCTTATGAGCCGCCAGCAGCAATTCAAAATGCGATGATGACCAAGGACAAAAAACCTTTCACTTACACACCAGGTATGGGTGGTAAATTGGATTTGTCACAGATAAGAAGTCCTAGGATGGCAAGAAGAGTTGCTAAAAATGCCAATGATGAGGGTATTGAAGGACCACCAAAATCTCCACTGGCTACAGAACAATCACGACCAGTTTCCACTGGCAACAATCTTTTTGTACAGCCTCAGGTCGCTGTGCCAGTTTTCCCAACGAATCCTTCTACTCTACAAGTTAATCGAACTCCAAATGTTGTTCGAGCCCCATCAAATGGTATTAAAAGAAACTTTACATTATTGATTTACATTTTTTTAGATTGAAAAAAAAAATTTATAACATAACAATTATTCTTAAAAACATATTTCAAAAATAGATAAATCATTTTTTTTTAGTAACCAGAGATATTGAATCTGAACCACCTAGACCAATGGTAAAAATTGATCAGAGTCCTTCGTCGCAACTGAACTCTCCAGATACTCCTTCTACTCCAACTCAAGTAACATTAACTAAAGCACCAACACCTTGGATGCAAAAGAATAAACAACAGGAGGAGCTTCCAGAGTGGGCTAAAAGAAGTATAGCTAATGAATCATCTTCATACCCATCTAGAAACGATTCAAATAATACTCAAACTATTTACATCCAACAACCATCGCCACAAAAAACTCAAACTAAATCTACAAGTAATGAGCGTATAATTCCTCTTCGTGTAAGTTGTTTACAAGTATAAATGAAACAATTTACATTAAACATTTGTTATTAAACTATAATCCAATTTTAAATCAGGTGGAAGATCGACCATCTGTTTTTGCAGCAAATAATGAACAAGGTCACCACCAATTTAAACAATCTTCCCCTCATCATCAACAACGTTGGGGTCAGCCTATTCAGCAACCTCAAACTCCATCAACACCACGAGTTATATCAACTCCATCAAAAACTCCTCAACCAAATAGTCCTGGAACTTACATTGTTCCTATTGTCGTGGAAAACAGTAATAATACTATATATATTCAACGAAATGATTTCCCGGGAAATTCTACTCAAAATCAAGTTAATAAAAATGTACAAAAAACACCAATCATGAATCAGCAAGAATCTGGACCAGTTCAATCAAAATCTTTCAGAGTTCTACAAAAAATTACAGACACTGATAGAGATGATATTGACACTGAGCAACTTCGTAAACTTCAATTAACTGAAGATGACAAAATGTTAATGAATAAATTTAAAGAACAAGGTGAGAATTATTTTAAAATAAAAAAAATGAAATTTATGCTTCATTGATCACTAAAAATTTTCTAAATTTTTAAGTGGATGGGGATACTTATCTACATCAAGAAGAAGACCCAAGATATCGTGGCGCAGCAATTCCATCACGGGCATTTCGATACCTTCAAAATATGACAGATTCCAATGAAGTTTTAACAAATACCAATGGTGAGAACAATTTAAGCTTCTATGACACATTCAAAAGATATTTAAATTCATGTTTGCATTAATTGAATTTCAATATGAATTAGCAGCACCTCGAGCAATGAACAGTACCATGAAGAGACAAAACAGGAATTCGCGAACGTTCGGTTAGAACTTGAACAATTATAATTGTTTTGTGTGTGCAATTTGCAAATGCTTTATTACGAATATCTATATTATTGATTTTAAAAAAAAATGCTTGCAGTGAATTTCAATTTATCATCAAGATATTTACTTAATAATATCTAATTGTATAGCATGTCGTGTATAGATTAACAGTTAATATTAAAATAATAACAAATTTAATATATTTGATCACAGAAGAAACACAAATGAATCTACCACCAAGTGAACAACAAGTACCTGAGCCTAAGAAGTACACTGGAAGTGCAATACCATCAAGGTCTTTTAGGATACTCCAAGCTATGACGTCGCCAGAGGACGTAGGTAAGTCCTATATCAAATCGAAACGTAAGAATAACTTATTAATAATAAATTAAAAAATAATCAACAACGGCAAATTACATTGACATAATTATTAATATTTTTTTTCCTTTTTCACTGATTAATAATGCGATTCATTTTGCCTCAAATTCATTTATTCAAAATAAGAAGAAATTATTATAAAATTAAAAAATAGGTAAAAAATAGAATTAAATACTGCTTAGAACAATAATAATCTTGTGTTCATAGGAAATTTGACTGAAGATTTAATTAATTATGATAACATTAAAAATAATAATCACAATAATAAAATTAATTATTTAATAATTTATAAATTTCCTTTGAAAGCAGGATAAGCGTTTGGCCCCGTCGTTCGTCCTCTCTTGCTCCTTGCCTCGTCGCTTCCAATTCGACGGCGACGAGATAAACATTAAAAGAAGGACTTGATTAATGTATCAAAGTATATAAGAAGTTATAACAGCAATAATATTAATATTAATAATATTAAATATTATATATAATGTTTATAATAGAAATGTGATCAAAGAGAAGCATTAGTGAGAGAGAATCGAACGCATTGAAGGCTTTGATATTGTTTTTTGTATGCAATGTGTTTGTTATAGCAAAGCAAGAAATTGGTCAAGCAGATTTCACCTGTCAAGTGTCAAGTAGCATGATGCCACTGGGCAATCAGCAGGGTGTATTCATTCCTCATTATTCACAGCCTATTTATTGGGCATATTATCCAATACCCTATCAATATAACCAATCAAATTATCACCAACTTCATCAGAATAACATCAACGTGCCAAATATCACCAATTCAATTGCTTATTGCCATTATCAAGATATTAATATGCCTTCTTCTTCTACTATCACTGATCATTCTGTTTCACCTGCACACTATTCATTTTGTCATGGTTTTATTTCGTCAAACAATCAAAATTTAGTTCAAGAACAGGAAACAAATTCTAATAATTCTTTAGACTCACCAGCATGGGTTGAAGCAGTCGTCCAAGTTTCTAGTCAACCTACTACTAATTCTAGTCAATGTTCAGACTTTATCAATAAAGATAATACATATTCGATGAATATTCTTCATGAAGAGAATGATTATAATAAAAAAATAAATCCGGATGATACAGACAGATTGACAAATGACGATAATATTATAACAGAATCTCAAGTATCAAGTACAGACGAATCTTCAGATTCTTCTGATTCTTTAAACTCTGGCAATCCTCCAAATGATGATGAAATTGAAGTTGAAGTAGAATCTACTAGTTCTGATGATGATTCAGATTCTTATCTTGCATATTCAACAGGTTTAAATTCTACTAAAGGAAGCCGAGATGAATTACAAGTACCAGAGGTTAAGGATAAACAAAATATCACTGATTGTGAATCATATACAGAAGAGGAAGAACCGTATACAACTATGGAAACAAATGATTATAAAAACAATGATTCATTTGAACAGTCTAATAATAATGTCGATACGACAGTAAATATAAGTTTGCCAATGAAATTTAAATTTTCAGTGTCTACAGATGATGAAGAAATTACAACTGTTAATGTTGTAAATAAAAAAATCCAATCCCATCAATCTGAAACTCATCAAAATACACCTGAAATAAATCACAATGATAAAAATGATGTCTGTGTTAATTTAAAAATTAATTATGATTCTGATACATGTGCAAACTTTACTTTGATGAAAAAAACACCAATGAGACCAAAATCTTGGTGTCCCGACGAGTCATCTAATGATTTTTGGATTAGTGAAACTATTGTCAGAAAACAATCGTCTCCATTTACCATTAGCAATTTACAAGAATGTATAATTAAGGAAGAAGTACAAGAAAGTAACAATCAAGAAGTTAATAAAGAACAAAATAACGAAATGAAAATAATACCAGAGTTTGAAGTAACTTTAAATGAAGTACAAAATGTTGACGAAGATAAAAATATAGATGATAATAAAAGGAATCCAAGTTTATTGACAGTACAAAGTTCTCGTGATGAAACTGATGATGAAGACAGTGGAGTAACATCTGATATGAGTAGATTGATATCAGAAGTAGATACTGATTCAGAGTGCACTCCTTCAAGAAAATTAAATACCTATACGCGAACCCAAACTCATTCTCGATTATTCAGACTTCTTACCGATGATTTAACTACATTGTCTAACACTGAAGTCACTACCCTTGAAAGTAAATCTGAAAGAAGAAGTCAATTAAATTTACCTTTAAGAAAATCTAGTAGATTTAGTTACGATTGTTCGAAAGATTCCAATAATGCTCTGAATAATTCTTCAATTCAAAAACCAACTTGGAAAAAATTTTTAAATTCTTTCAATGGTCAAACTGAATCTGAAAATAATGATAAATATTTCCAAACTTGGAAAGAAGCAAAACAGTCACAATATTCCGTACAACCATCCAAACATAACTCAGTTTCAACTGATAAAAAATTAGCATATTGGTCATACAAAACAAATATTCTGTGTCCAAGAGTGAAAAGTGGTAAAAATGTACCGAAAATTCTTGAAGGTCGCATTAGTAAACCTGTAGTTCATCCGATTTCATCCTGCGTTAGATACGACCGTTGCTGATGATTCAGAGATGGATAACACAAATTTTATGTGGAATCAATGAAATTAAACAGTGACAAACTACACAATTATCATTTTAGTTCTCTCTCAAATGCTCAAGAAATATTCCATGCCAATCTCAACTTATTCTTCTTGCTATTCTTCTTCACTACAATTTTAATGATGAGGGAAGAGCTGAGAGGTATTCCGAGCGCCTGTGTGACCTTTTTTACCAAACATTGGTACATATTTGTTTGTTTTTTTTTTACATATTTTCTTAAGAAAAAAAAACTTTCTCTCTTTTCACGCCGAAGAATTAGTTGCAATCTCGTCGTCGTCGTCGTCATCGACCTATATGCCTTCTTCTCAACGTCCATTATAATTTGTTTGGACTATTCTCCTCAAGGATTTTGTTTCCATGTTTCTCTAGTATATTTTTTTATATATTTCAAGTGATTATATCATACGTATACACATGTGCAGAAAGCATGTTGAAGTAAATATTCAAAAACTCAGTGATTAAAAATAGAATAAAATACACCAGCTTTTTAAGTATAATAATTATGAGAATGGCTATAACATCGCGTTACAATAATTATTTTTTGATATAAAATTTTTTACGGTTTGCATGGAAATCATAAACATATATTAATTCCTTACTCGTGTCATTATACTGATGCAAATTCATTGAATTAATAATTTAAAAAATTTAATTTACTCATTAAATATCGTTTTAATTTTTTATGATGATTTAACTTTAAAGTATAACTCAATAAACCTAATTAATTACCAGATACGACGCGATGCAATTATTATTTAAATATATTATTTTATAGGAGCTGTTAAATAATTGGAGTTAATCTTTATTATCAATTTTTCAGGTCCTGATACGACTGATTATTGAGCAAAGTGGCCATTTTACTGGATATATATATACAATTTTACTGATATAAACCAACAAATGACATTGAGTGTGTGTGCGTGTTTCTCTCACTCTTCCTTCTATATTTTTCTTTATTATTTTCTATTTTATTATATTATACATAAAATTAATCACATTTTTGAAAAGTATAAAATGATAAAAACTTTTTTTGTTAAATAAAATATATACAAAGGATTATTCAAAATATTAATCATCATTTTAACTAAGTATTTATTTAATGTGGATAATATCTTTTTTTGTTGTTATTTTGCATTGTAAAATAAATTATTTATGAAGCTTCAATTTTATGCTCTTTTTTATACTAATGATTCGTTGATAAATAATTCGATATATTCAAAATTTTATCAATTACTCAATAATTAAAAATTTATATAAACTATGAAAGAATAAAATAATTATAGAAATTATAATTGTGAATTTTCAGTCTATTGATTGAATAGATAATCGAAAAAATTCCATGTAATTATAAACTGACATATATTCGTTTATGATGTAGAACATAAGCAATTACAGTCCAGCAACCAGTATCCCACAAAGCTGCAATTGTCTTCCATGTATGTGAATTCATTAAACCATATTTCCAATGGAATGGAAATATTTGATAACACATTTGATGACCAATATACATTACTAAAGCGTTCATTCCTAAAATCCATAGTAGTCATAATTAAAATTTTTGTTTCATTTTTAATAATTTATTTGTTTTACCTGGTATGCGAAATGGTCCACCGTTCCATAGTTGAACAACATCTATTAATAGGTAGCATGCAGTAAAAACTGCTAACGCGAAAGATGTTGTTATAAACACAAAAGAAATTGACCTGAAATAAAGATAAAATTGTAATAACGAATAATTATTTAAATTATATCCAATGATAATGATGAGTTAGCTGTAACTATGAATAAATTCTAATAAAATCATTTAATTAGTGAATAAATAATATTTAGTTAATAAGTAATCAAATTTTCAAAGAATGAACAGCATTTACTTTTATAATCAATAATAATTATAACTGTAATTTTACCATAAATTTTTATTGACTGGAACATAACTGCTAAAATGTAGTATTACTCCAATACAAGCATAAATGACAGCTAAAATTAACCAACGCATAGTTCTGCTTCGCCAATCTTTATAGACACGAAGTATCGTTCCTGCTTGGACTCCAAGAAATGCTTGAATAATCGTTGTAAAACATCCAAGGATCCCTTCAGGATCAAATGGTCCTGCCTGATAAACAGAGCTAATTGATGAATATTGATAAAGATGATTATTACCTAAAATCAATCGATCAATATATCCTGCGGATCCTCCTGTGCAATTAAAATATTTTCCTTCTTCATGTAATCCTCCAGGTCCTAAATAACCCCTGAAAATTAATATTAAGCAGTAAAAAACAAAATAACATAGAAATATTTTTAAAAATTTTCACAAAAAATTATTATTACGTTGGACATCCAGGAACTTTTAAACAAAATGTGATAACACAATGCACAATAAGAATACAAATTATGAATATCCATTGAGATAAAAGTGAAATAATGTCATTCAGATAAGAAAAGACTCCGTGCTCAAATTTGGTTGATATTCGAGAATTCAGCAAAGTATAAGACAATGCAACAATTAAATAAGCAACTCCAAATCTTTGTAAAACACCAAAAATTCGTATGTGTTCTAAATTTGAATCAGTTCCTAACGTGTTGAGACAAAGACCAAGAAAGAAAAGAATACAGCTTCGTTTAATTATATTTTTAATAATTGATAATTTTGAAACTCCTCTAGATAACTGTGAATTAAGTGCAATTGGTATACACACTCCCATTATCCACAGAAAACAAGGAAAGACTAAATCTCCAACATAAAGTCCATTCCAAGTTGCATGTTCTAGTATTTCATAGCCACCAGCACCATTATTCACAAAAATCATTGTTAGGATGCTCATTCTAAAACAATTTTTAAATAAAACATTTAAAATTACTGAAATGAACATTATTAATAATTAAAAACATATTCTACCCTCGAAATGTATCAACTGATTGAATTCGCTTCTTTGATGGTTTTTCTATCACTTCAATATCATTTTTGGATGATAAATTTTTCCTCCAACGCTTAAAAATTATTTTTCCCAACGATATTAAAGAAAAAAACAACACAAGAACTCCAATAAGGATAACCAAGGCTAAAAATAATTGTCGAGTAATTATTCAAAGTTTCTATTACTAATTGCAATTATAATTAAGAAAAATATCGCTTACGTATATACGAATTCGATGGTTGTTTAATTGTTTTTAAATTACATGTGCTATCATATAATACTTGATAAATTCCATATTCTCCTAACTTGGCTTTTATTTCACATTTTACATCACTGTAATAATCATAAATATGTTATTATTAAATAAATAATCTTATTAGAGGTAATAAAATACCTCTTATCTATTGGAGATTTATAATCTGGGGAATTAGTTCCATTAATTATCCACCAAATCCATGATTTCTGACTATTAAATATAATACTTGTGTTTTGGTCATTTTTGAGATAAGCGATTTTTCGAAATGGACACTAGATAAAAAAAAATTATTATTTATATTAATCATAATATTTTTTTATATTAATTCTTACCAAAACGCAATCAGATGCTAAAGCGTAAATCCAAGAATTAAAATCACTGTTTTTATTTATAAACACAACACATGCTTGATCTAATTCAAGTTTTTGACTTTCGCAATTTTTAAATTCCATTTTCTTTCTAATTTGATTGTTTTTTTTTTCTCTTTATTTCGTAAATTGATTGAAATACTTTCAATAAGATATACGGTTTGTTATCATCTGGCTGTTTCTTGACATACTTCTACGGTTACTGGCAAACACTTGAGTTTGAATGATGTAGAAAGTCAGTAATCAAGTCAACGAGTGCATAAAAATTATCTTTGGTGAATGAGAAAGTTTTAATGAAGAAAAAGTGGGAGTACTCAGGTGTTTTATAAATTAAAATTTTTTTGTTATTTTTAAATTTTTACTACATGTTTAAAAGCTTTCATTTTTTTATGTTTTCTATGTCAGTTATTTCAAAAAAATTATTCAACCTTAATTATAACATTGTTATTTATGTACGGTTACTAAGTAGAATATGCTTAACAAAGTATCAATTTTCACATTGTTCCATATAAAAGATCTTCTAAGTACATAATTTTATTGCACAATAAAAGCGAAAATTTATTTATTAACAATATTAGTTTTATAATGATTAAATCTACAAATAAATGTTGAAAGGAAATCAAAATTTTATTCCTATAAAACTATTAAATGAATTTATAAATGATTATTCATGTTACACAGAAATAAATTTACTCCAAATATTTTGATATATAAATTTATGTATTATTTTTTTTTTTACATTTTTTCCTTGATTTTTAAATTAATTAACTGAGTCTTATAAGTAATAACAAAAGGCTAATTTATTTATATATGTATACCTTCTAAAATAAAATTGTTTGTAATAATACAATTCAATCATTTGTTTACGTTCAACAATTATTTATGAGCGTATCACTGTGACTGAGTGCACTTACCGTAATTGTTTTTATTATTTTACTTCATTCAAATAGTAATTATTTTCATACCATTTAGTACACACATAAATTATGTAAATAAGATAAATACATGTGTACAGATTTCTGAAAAATATTGAATAAATTTAAAAATAAAATTTTTCACATTTCTTTCACTTGGATTTCACTTTTTAAACAATTATTTCTTCAATTTTATTGGTTTAAAAGTGTTTTAATCTCTTTGTGCATATGACAGAGAAAGTCAACATAACTTGGACTACCATCATTTTCTCGATCTTCTACCAGGAAGTGACGTAAAACCATTTCAAGTTTATCTCGCTGTCTCACAAAGGTTAACTAAAAGAAAAAAATATGATAAAATATGGTTGTACAGTAATTCGAATAAATTAATCAATTAAATTAACATTTACCCTCATGCAATGATATCTCTCTATTCGCACTCGATTAATAATGTCTCTAATACGTCTATTTAATGCATTATCTAGAACAGGCAATGAAGTACGGTCTGTATCGACGACTGGTGCACCAAATACTGCTTGAATCCATTCAGTTGGCAAAGCCAAACCGAGCCAGAGGAACATGTGAATTCCATTTTCTAAAAAAAAACCAGTTATTTCAAGATTAAAACTAAATTCATTTAATTATCAATGGTATAAAAAAGAAAACAATTACCAAGTAAATAAGCTCCATCATCAGCAAATTTATCAAATGAACATCTAAGTTGTTGAGGTAATTCTGTATCCTGTGGGTCAACATCATGAAGAGGAAGCAATCTAGGATAGAAATAAACCACTGAAGTATACAAAGGCATGGTTGCTACAGCTTGCATTACATAAGACCGATCGTCAATTGTCATATCAGCACCTATGAAAAAATAAAAAAAATAATGAATAAAAAATTTCGTTTCTTTTATTGTAACTATATCCAATATTTAATTAATTTACCTCCAGAAATTGCATCACTCTTTAGTAAACAATTAACATAAAGAGGGAGTAATTTCATGCATTCCGGTAATACAAGTTGGCTTGCACTAAATGGCGATGCACAATGTTTCCTATAAGCTGCGAGGATAGTAGCACACTTAGATATCAAATTATATTTGATATTTTTGGGAGTTGATTCAATGAGTTTAAAGACGCTCTGTTTAGCAAAGAAATTAATAACAGCATCTGGATCACACGCTCTATATAATTCTGTCATTTGAGATGATGCACGTAAACTCAAGTTATTAATTCGTAGTCTTCTTACGCCTCCACATGATGTATAAAGTAAAGCAACTTGAATATAAACGCCATCTTCATCAGTAAGTTTATCATCATGTTTAATTTCTACTGCTACGGCTTTATTGCAATCTATACTGGCCAACTCCATGTCTGTTGTATTAGACATGAAGAAATGACCAAAGAAATCAGTAGGCCGCACTCCAGTTGACGTTCGAACTCTCATTACTGCATCAAAAGCTATTGGTCTACTAATATTGTTAATAATATCTGTGATGAGTCTATCACCATCTGTTTCTGCTTGGAAATAAGTATATTTATAAACTTCTCCTCCTGTTAGTCTACAAACTTGACTGATAGTTGCAATATCTACATATGAATTATTAAAAACAAAAAGATCTACGCTGCATCCGGCACCAACACATTCTTGACCCAAATTATTATAAACATTATTCTGTGGAGCAAGTACAGTTTTCTCTTTCTCTGTACCTAAAAGTTTGCGATCGTCACGATTTTTCAATTTTCCAGGAGCTTCAGCTGATGGTAAAGACGAATGGAATACCAAAAGTTTTCCAGCACAATTGGATGCTTTCAATGCCTCTAATCCTGCTTGAATAGCAGGAGCAAGAATTAATTCTGTTTCTCGAGTGTCTCCAAACATTACAGGTATTTGTGACATTAAACTGTCAATAACTGTAGCACTTTCTTCAACATCACAAAGGAATCCATCGAGCAGAGGCATGAAGACATCTTGAACATCACCAACCACCATCATCTGAGGTTGAGTCAACCATGGACTAACGTTATAAAAGTGTACCGTATTGGAATAAGTAATAAAACCGACTTTCATTTTCGTACGCTCTTCATAGGTATCTTTTGGAAGATTCTTAATGATATTTTTCATCTCTGCACATATGAGATTAACCAGGCCAGATTTTACATTGTTATATGAAACATCGATGATGAACACAATGGCCGGTGGCTTAGGGAAAGTATTATCTCTACAATAATCTTTAGTAGCCAAATATTCGTATGTTCCTAACATCAATTCTGGCCTTTCGAATCGATCCATTCGTTGTCCAGTATGATCTAGATGCTGAAAATATTCAGCTGGTACTTCAGAGCTTGCTTTACAGAACATACACTGAAATCTTCTTCCAGCATCAATAAACTGCATGAAAGGACTCATATAAGCTTTACAGCGTGTACATCTTACTGGTCCGACTTCACCCATGTCAACAATTGGTGGTTCTTGTTCTCCTTCACTTATTTGAGCCATTGGACTTAAAATCAATCCAAATGGTACACCAGTTTGTTTCATAATATCATTAGTAGTTGGAACGGTGTAAATGGTTGATCTGATAAATCTTGGAGAGGCATTACCTTGATCTTGAACAATAAATTTACTTGTCACAAATGGTGGTACTAATCCCTTTTGATTTGTAGCAAAAATTCCTCCGCGTGCCTTCTGATCATCTTGCATAACTTGAATAGGGCTAGGCATAGAATCAGGATCAAGCCGTTTTGCTTGTTGAGGTTGAGTGCCAGGTTGATAACCGCCAGTCAGAGCTCCAGGCATATTCAAACCTTGAGGATGATACTGACCCTTTTGAGCACCATACAAATCTTGCTGGTAGTTGGGAGGGTAGACTCCAGGTTGTTGATAACCTGGCATAGTACCAGGAGGTTGACGAGGTGGCATCTGCCCAGGTAATGGAGGCATAGTTTGTCCTGGCATAGCTTGACGTTGAAGTGATTGATTAGGAGTGGGTGGAACCGCTCCAGTTGGTCCATAAGAACTTGATGGTGGTAAAGGTCCTGATAAATTTTGTTGTCCAGGAGGTTGGTACATATTATAAGAACCAGGGCCACCTGGTTGCTGAAGAGGTCGACCTGTCAATGATCCGGATGAGCCAGGTTGCATCGTTGGCCCCGATAAATTTTGTTGATTCTGTATAGATGTATTTGGTTGGTTTAATGGTGGCATCGGCTGATTTAATGGTGGCATTGGTTGATTTAATGGAGGCATTTTTTGACTTGGTGGTGGCATTTGTTGATTTAGTGGAGGCATTTGTTGTGCTAATGGTGGCATTTGCTGATTAGGTGATGTAATTTGCGGACCCGATTGTGACATTTGTTGACCTAAATATGCGTTTCCTGGTCCTTTTGGAGGTCCAGCCGAAGGAAAACCCATTGGTGGCTGTTGAAGTCCCTGTCCAGATGATGGAGGTGGACCTGAAGGTGGTCGTTGATTTATCATTTGATTTGGTGGAGCTGAAATCTCACTTGTGGGATAATTATTAAAATTATTAGCTGGTGCAGATGTCGGAAGACTTGAAATCGGTGGTTGTTTCGCTGCTGGAGGAGTCAGTAGAGGATCAGCTGGATTTGATGGTGAATGATCTGCAGATGTATAGCCATTTATGTTGTTAGAAGCAAGAGACATACCATTGTTGGTTGGTGGTGGAATATTTTGCTGATAATAATAAATACATTTTAATATAAGTTCTAATTTATATGAATTAACAAAGAAATAAAGAAAATACTTACTGATGGAGGTACGTTATTTAAAGACATGTTTGACATTTGATTTGATAGATTTGCAGTTGGAATGGGTGGTGCATGTGATGAACTATTTTGGAGTGTTGAAACGTTTTCCTGCATGTTTGCATTGTAATTATAATACAAATTCTGCCGAGGAGGTAAATTTATCTCTGGAGTTTGCATAGGTTTTTGAGGTGGATATTGTTCAGTACCTGGAGGTTTTATCATGTTTGGAGGCATATTAGCATTCAAACCTTCATAAGAAGTTGGTCGATTTTGCCCTCCATAAAGAGGAGGTTGCTGCTGTTGTTGCATATAGTGTTGATTCATTTTGTTTTTGTGAAATTCTACAAATTATAACAATGAATAATATTGTTATTTAAGGCTTAACAATACTCATTTCCATAATCGAACGTATTGAATGATTTTATTGTAGGTTATAGTAAAAATAAAAAAATATTTTAAAATGGAAATAAATTTTTTAGTCATTATAATAATAACTAATAATTACATTATCTAAATTAATAAATAAAACACAAGTAATATAATAATGTATCCAAAAGAAACTGCATGTCATATTAATATTGAAGAGTTAACATCAGACGACAGGCTGTTACAAATCATCATTAGTTATTTTGAATTTTAATTTAAAAAATCACCAAGAAATAATTACAATAAATATATTAACGTACCTTTTGATTAATTTGACGTTTAAATCATAACAAACAAGAGAAATAATGACAAATGTTTACACTAAAACAAGAAATTTGTTTCCTTAAATGAAACATCGACTTTAACTAATGCCACGTAAGGTGACATTGCGCATGCGCCTGTCTCATGCTGACCAGACACGTCATGAAAAAAATTGTTATGTACTCTAATTATATAAAAGTACGATTTTTCTATCGAAATATTTTATTACTGAGTTTTTTAATTAGATAGAATATAAATAATGTAATTAAATTGTTGTATACTCTTCCATTCAAATGATATTTATCATTTAATTTCATCATTTCTTAAATTATTTAGCTAATTTGAATTTGCCGCGTATGACATTATTGGCTTGAGGGCGTCATCGGAGTTATAACCTAAAAAAATCTAAGTGAAAGTGACATAAATTTCTTATAAAGCTTTCAGTATATTAATTGTAAAATTAATGAAAATAAGACTGATTTCATTGTAAAAAAATATTTTTATAATAAATTTTTACTCCAAAATGAGTTGATATTCGATAAAAACTAACAAAAAATTGAAATATAAATAATGAAGTGTTTTATTTAATAGTCACAACAAAATGTCATGCAAAATTCCTGTTTTGAGTGATTGTTGATAGTTAATGAAAAGATTTCCTTTAATTCAAATTAAATCCTATATTTATTGAAAAAATACACAATGGTGGTTGTTAACACAAATGAGCATAGCAACCAAAACGATGTAATATTTGTAATTGAGGGAACAGCAGTTAATGGAGCATATTTCAATGATTTGAAAACGAATTATTTAATTCCTACATTAGAACATTTTAATCAAGGAGCCATTGAGGATAGAGAATATGTCACCGAGAACAGTACTACGCGTTATGGTATTGTAATTTATCATGCTGCTGATTGTCTTCCCAGACCATGTGTAGACACGTTTGGACCATTTTCTAATCCTCATAAACTATTATTACGTCTAGAAAATCTTGAGTAAGTATTTTAATTACATTTGTTAAACATACCAATTCTTGACAAAGAATATTAAAATATTTTTATAATAATTGTTTATATCATTATAGAATGGTTGGTGGCAGAGGAGAATCACATGCAAGTATAGCTGAAGGTTTAGCAACAGCATTAGTATGTTTTGAAGATCTTCAAGCAGAACGAGACCCTAATACAAAAACACAGAAACACTGCATATTAGTTTGCAATTCACCACCATATCAAATTGCTGTGCGAGAAACTGAAAAATATGTAGGATATACAATAGAAACTCTTCCAACGTTATTTCAAAAACGGAGTATTTTTCTTTCAATTGTATCGCCACGAAAAATTCCGGAATTTTTTAAATTATTTGAGTTATCCGGTGGTGATTTACAAACTTCCCAAACCAAAAATTATACTAAAGATCCAAGAAATTTAGTACTTCTCCATAATTATAATTTAAAAGAGCGTCCAGTTAGTCCAACTCAAATTGGTGGAGCAGTTCATTCAACATCTACAAGTGCAGCTCAAATACCTCTTAGCCCTCTTCAAAGTCACGATAGTCCAAATACAAATCAAAATACTCAAAGCATTCCTCAACCTCAAACACAAAATCCAGCCTTTAGGAATCAAACTCCGATGAATATACAAGTTAATCATCAAACAGTAACACCTTCAATGTCTGTTCCAATGAATCCAGGACGTCCGGTCTTTAATGCTCAATTGTCAGGACCACCGAACTATCATCCAGGTGCTCGAGCACAACCTCAGCGATGGCGAACGCCATTTATTCCTGGATCTAATGTTCAATCAAATAATCAAGGAAGTGCATTATTAGCACAATTAGCGCAGCCACCTTCTTTGGGGCTGAATGTGGCATTTAATCAAAGAATGGATAATAATGGTATGGCCGCTAATACTCAACAACCTCAGCAGCAGCAACAACCACAATTAACTCAGCAACAACAGCAGCAGCTAAGAAATATGCAGTTACAACAACAGCAACAGCAACAGCAACAGCAACAACAACAATTGCAACAACAACAACAACAACAGCAGCAACAGCAGCAGCAACAACAACAACAAGTTACTATTCAAGCTATGCAAGCTCAACAGCCACCTCAAAACCAAAATGTACCACCTCAGTTGACTGTTTCTAGTGTAAGTCAAACTGTGTCAACTCCTGTTCAACAAACAGTTACTGTTTCACAACCGACGGTTGCTGCACCATCAGTTGCTCAACAAGTAGCACACAATCTTCCTCAAGGAACTGTTGCACAAGCTGCTGTGCCGGGTCAACAGATGGTTCAACCATCTCGAGAACGTTCAACAATATGGCAAGGTATTTTAGAGTGGTTGGAGAAAGCAAAAAATCCATCCGATACACCAAAACAAACAAGACAAGTTCCTTGTCACGTGTCAGCCAATACAAAAGATGGAGAACCAGAATTAAAGACAGACTCTTGGCCACAGAAATTATTAATGCAATTGATGCCAAAACAATTGATTGGAAGTATCGGTGGAATTTATTTAAAAAATTCCAAATCAGTAATATTTCATCCTACACCTTGTGAAGCTCTTGATTCGCTTACTAAAGTTATGAGCACGGGATTTGTAAGTAAATTTTCGATTTATTAATTAATGTTTTCAAATAAAAATTATTAACTACTACTAATAAATTGTTATATATTTTCTAGGCTGGTTGTGTTCATTTTACGTCAGGTTCATCAATTGCAGCTTGTGATATTAAAGTTTTAATTCTTCTCTACACTGTAGAAAAGAGAGCATATCTTGGTTTTATTCCGAATGATCAAGTAGCTTTTGTAGACCGTCTTAGAAAAGTAATTCAACATCAAAAGAGCACACATGCTCTTATGCGTCAAGGCCAAGTAAGAAATTTTTTGGATAGTTATGCAATAAATTTGATAATTAATATAAAGTGGCAAAGTGTGAATGTAAAAATAGATATTTTCGCAGACTACTGGAGGACCACCCAACAGTATCCCAGGATCTATACCCACAAGTGGAATATCTCAAGGAAATATGATGATGTCTCAATCCAACTCTATGTCAATAGGAAGTGGTCAAATGGCTTCAAATGTTGTGTCATCCAATAATCAGCAGCAATCGTTAAATAATACCGTAACTCAAGGTCAAATAAATATGCAAACTGGGGTAATGCAATCTCAACAAGTTAATACTGCTACTGGCGGAATGATTGGACAACAGAGACCACAATTCCCTGATGATTTAGAGATGGCAAGACATCAAAATCTTATGAAAATTCACCAATTGAGGCAAACTTTAGAGGCAGCGCAACAACAGGAAGCTCAATATAAATCCCAACAAGAAGCAGCATATAAATCTCAACTAGAAGTTAACGTAATTGAAACAAGTTTACAATCTTATTGAATACTTTTGTTATGATTACCAACCAATAATCTGTTATTTTTCAGATTCAACAGAATTTAGATGTTGCTCAACAACAAGAGTTACAATATAAACAGCAAATAGAAGTATGTATTAATTCTTCGGATAAAAATTCTGAATTTTTATGAATTGCTATTTATTGTGTATTTTTTTAGGCTCAACAAGCTCAAAGAGCATTAAACCCGAACACTGGTATTTCCGGACAACAACCAAATGCTCAAAGAATGATGAGACCTGTAATGGCAAATAGTTCAGGTCTTCGGCATCTTCTTCAACAGGTATATTAAGAAAAGACTATTAATATTTACATTATAATATATTGTTTACGAGAAAGATTAATTTTTATTTAAAAAATTTCAGCAACAATACAGACCACAACAAGTGTTAACAGGCATACAGCAACAAATGGTTGGTCAGAGAGGTCAAATGCCTACAAGACCTACTAATACTGGAAATCCGTCAAATCAACAATTTGATGATGTTTCCAACTATGATTTCCTCGGTTAAATAAGATTTTTTTATTAACTGATACTTACAGATGTATGAAATCAGTATAATGTTGATAATAAATTAATTGTATTAAATTAATGACAATTTTGTATTTATCAAGTAATTATGGAGAGAAAAATGAATAAGAAAATGGAGACTTTCAAGGTAGTGTTCTTTTGCATAAGAATTAATAAAACTTTAATTATCATAATTATTAAAATGTGAATAAAAGTATGATTATTTATTTAAATAATTTAAACATGAATGACGATGATACATACTAGATATAAATATAAAACTAGAAACTGGATATCTAATTACATTTTTAGAAATAAATAAAAAATAATGTTACAAATCATAATAGTTTATTATAAAAAACATATTTAATGATTTTTCTCATCTACACAGGAACATCTAAATTTATCGAGGATAACTGGGTGTAACATTTCTTTCTCAACAATTCAAAAATATTAAATACCTATACTACAATAATTAGTATAATCAACAAATAATTTAATCTGTGTTACAAATATTCACGATTTACTATCGATTATAGAAATGGATTCAATTACATATATTTGAAAATACCTATCTATAGATATGTATACATATGCAGATCCTTACGTGCATTATAATTTGTTTTTATTAAACAACAAGTTTAACTTGTTGAGTATTTTTTATGAGCCATGAATATTTATTTTTGCAGTACATCAAAAATTTCCATTTGAATGTTAAAAATAGTTTTATTAAAATAAAATAGAGATTAAAATGACGAAATATTTCTTTACAGTTGCTTAAAAAATTTTATTAGAAAAATTAATTTTTTCTCATTATAGTAATGCTTTATCATTCGTCTGTAAAGTTTATCGAATTTATTCTTCAAAGAAAAACATGGCGTTGAATATTTTATTTACAGTAATTGTTATACCAATGAATATGACAGCTATTCCGTACGTAGTAATTATAAATTCATTTGGTACTTGCACTAGGTTTATAATATATCATTTACAATTTTTTTTATATTTATGTACTACGTTCGAAAGATATGTATGTTGCGTAAGTAATAGAAATTAATTATTGCAATTAACAACTAATATAAATTATAATTACACTATGCTCTCAATTCAATTTGCACCCGATTCATACGGTGAATATTCAATGTGAATATTTCTTGCAAAATAACATCTCAAATAATGTTAACAAATATTTTGAATCTGTACGTTTAGTTGGAGATGATATTTTCTTGTGAGATATTGTAGTTGTCATTATGGATGAAGATGAAGTTTAAGTGCAAAAACTTTTAATTAACATTTATTACTGTTTTGATATTGAATTTGTAATTACAAATAGTGAATTATTTGAAACGATATGAAAAGATTTTTAGAGTTCATTTTCATGTGATGAATTAAAGATATTTGTATGAGAAATTAATGGATTTTTTGATTTTATAATTAATCAAAAATTAATTTATGTTTCTTATTAAGTATCGATATAATTTTCTGCCATGGTGTTTAATTTTCATCTACAAAAATCTTTTAAATTTATTAACGTAACTTTTAAATTCTAAGAAAAGTGTAAAGTTCGTGAATTCCAATGTAAAAACTTTAACAGATCTTAAATGAAAGCATTAAGATTTAATAAAAATATGGTGAAAGTCATTTAATAATTCATATTTTTATTTGGTTACATATAAAATATTAAAAATACACATTCGGATCTGCATCATTCATTCTAATAACTCCAACACCAACACCTCCTTCATGAGCGCACATTGAAGGAGCAAATGTCCACGTATTTGTTCGAGGATCATATGTCTCAACAGTAGATAGATTGGATACACCATCATATCCACCAATAGCCCATAATTTACCCATATTCGAAACTAAAGCTGCTCGACTTCGCATCATATTCATTGGCGCCACATATTCCCATCTAGTTAAAATATTATGTATATTTAATAAAAAATTAAATAGAAAATGACAATACCAATAAAACATTATTCCTACGTGTCTTTTTGTGGATCATAAACTTCAACTGATTGTGAAAATGTTGATCCATCGTATCCACCACAGGCATATAATTTTCCATAAAGAGTTGCAACACCAAGACGACATCTTCGACTTAACATCGATTTAACTGGTGTCCAAATTCCTGTTTGGGGGTCATATCTCTCAACAGAGTCAAATATTGAAAGTCCATCATGTCCACCAAGTACATAAATGTATCCTTCAAATGCAATAACTCCTCCAGCAGACCGATGTTTATTCATCGATCGTAACATTTGCCATTTGTCTGTTGCTGGACAATATCTTTCGACTGTGTTCAATGAAATGACACCATCATATCCACCACAAACATAAATGTAATCATTTAACGATGCTGTTCCAACAGCACTAGAATTAATTTATTCATTAGTTGATGTTTTATTAGCTAGAGTAATTGAAATTAGTTACTTATTTACCTTCGTTTACATTGCATAGAAGAAATAATTTTCCAATATTTTAATGTTGGATAATACACTTCAACGGTTGATAACCTTTCTACACCATTGTAACCACCAAAAGCATATAATTTATTTTGATGTACTGCCACTCCTACTCGACTTCTATCCATTGTCATAGCTTCTGATATTCTCCAAACATTTTTAATAGGATTAAAGACTTCAACGGTACTCAATGAATTACCAAATTTCGTTAAACCGCCAACTGCAAATATATGTCCTACTAAATCATCACAAATTCGAGGACGGAATCTTGCGCTATCTAACAAATGTCGACGTTCTGGCATTAGAAGACAGTCTTTAGCATCATCTAATAAATCTCTGTAATTATGAGGGAAAAAAATTATTATTTTTAAATGTTTTTAAATAAATAATTAATTATTAAATACATAAAACTTGAATTATGATTTATACCTGCATTCATGAGACTGTTTTATCAACTCTTCTTTGGCTACATGATCAACTAAATATTCAGGACTTAAAAGAGGTAATCGCACAAGTATTAACAGCTGTGGTAAGTTATGCAGTCGTTCATCTTTTTTATATTTAACCCACCGAATAACAGCTTCAAATACTTGAGCTTCAGAAACAACATAAAGCTCATCTTTACCAATAAGATTTTTGATATCAAAAAATGATAGTTGTAAAAATTCATCACATAATGATACTTGATGAAAATACTGATTAATAAATTTAGAGCATTCTTCAATAAGTACTGTACAATTTAATCGGTTAGCAAGCTCGTGAAATCCCAATACATTAGTTGGATGTAAGTGATTTTTTAAAAAACTCGCACAAGCATCACGAACCTTTTGTAATTGTAAAAATGACGCTCCAATCATTATTCTTTGTACATTTGATTGATTTATCATTATTTTGCCGCTATATGAAAAATTTATTAAAGATTCAAGTGCACTGTAAATAAATACATATTATTAGTGATAAAAATAATAGAATAATATACGTTTTATGTTAATTAATCGATTAATAAGCATACATACAGAGGATCAAATCCTTGTAATGTTATATCATTCAATTTACTTTCAGCCATATTATTTAAAAACATTGCATGAAAATATGGAATTGTAGCCGCAAGAACAATTTTATGAGCACTAAAACTCTGATCTTCAACCTGAATAATGATTTTAAAAAATTATTTCCATGAATTTGAGCTAAACCCATAATAATATTAAATATACTTTAAAAATAGGTTAGAATATATATTTACCTTTATTGTGACATCGCAAAATTTTCCTTGCCTTCGAATTTCTTCGAAAATCATAAATCCTTGAGAAAATATATCCGATTCGTGAAAAAGAAATTGTTGTTGATCATTTTCTTTGATAGGAAACATTTCAAAATCCTCAAAATCCATTATAAACGTTTAAATGCTTGATGAAACACACCCGTTTCTTTGTATTGTCAGCGCGTGAGGTGTCAAAGTTGTTTATGAATAATCAGCTGTTGCCCTGTTTATTCCAAACTTTCTAATATTCTATTCTCCGAAAAATGGAGTTCAAATTTGTTCACTCACTTCACTGTAAAGAAGGAGCTATACGAGTTGTACGATTCAATACTGATGGAGCATATTGTATAACGGGTAGTTCTGATAGAAGACTAAGATTATGGAATCCTCATAGAAATGCATTATTAAAAACCTACAGTGGTCATGGTGGTGAGGTTATGGATGCCAGTGCATCCTGTGACAGCAGTCAAATTATTTCATGCGGTTTAGACAAATCAGTTATATTATGGGACGTAGCTACAGGTAATCCAGTTAGAAGATTTCGTGGACATTCAGGTGGAGTTATGACTGTATGTTTTAATGAAGAATCATCAATGGCAATATCTGGATCTCGAGATAATTCAGTCAAATGTTGGGATATTCGATCTAAAAATCAAGAACCTGTTCAGACATTAAATGAAGCAAAAGATGCTATTTCCAGTATCAAAGTGAGCGATCATGAAATTATTTCTGCTTCATTTGACTGTAGAATTAGAAGATATGACATTAGAGCTGGAGAAGTTACATCTGATTGTCTTGGGGAAGCTATTACTTGCGTTAGTTTTACACGAGATGGTCAGTGTACTCTTGCCAGTTGTGCAGATGGAGTAATCAGACTTCTTGATAAAGACACTGGTGAATTGTTAAATGAATTTAAAGGACATACAGTTGATGACCTGTGCTTAGAATCTAGTGTTGATTATAATGATAGCAAAGTTTTATCTGGATCTGCTGATGGTAAATTATGGGTATGGGATTTAACGAATCAAAAAGTTTTAGCTAAACTTTCTGGAGATGAAAAAACCAAATATCCAACAGTATCTTTAAGTGTTCATCCTCAGGAAAATTCTATCCTTGCCACCAATGGTACTAACGTTTTTATGTGGAATGTACAAACTGAATAATTTTTGATAATGTAATATGTAATTTAATTAATATTAATGACATTTTTATACTGAATGATAATTATTTAAGACAGTTGAGGCTGATTTGTTTGAATTAATTCTAACTAAACTAAATTCTTTTTCAAACTTCAATCATTCATAATTAAAAATTTAAACTATGTACAGTAAAGTAATAAAATAAGTTTGTTTTGTATATTGATTATGTGTAGATTCAAATTTGTATGTATATTGAATATAAACAATTTTTGGAAAAAAGTATGTTTTAATTTAATGATAAATTATTCGTATAATTAAAAAACTTATGTAATCTACTACTAGTATTTACAAAAAATTAATTAATTTGAATAATAATAATTTAAAAAAAACGGCTTTTGCGCAAGTGAATTCTGCGCAAGAGTTCTTTGCAAGTACGCTATCTACAAACACTTTCAACTTAAAAACTTTAGCAGAGGTTCTCATTATTAATATATAAAACCACTTGCTTCAATTTATCGCAGTAGACTTTCGCCATTGATGAGGAGTACCTGACGTGTTATTTTTTTATTACTATAAACCCGTTATACCGGTCAAAGTTCAATGCTTACTGGCAATTATTGATATATGAAGCTACATATATTTCATTTATAAGCTGTGTAACTAATAAAATATTTTCTGCGTATCACATCTCTCAACTGCTTCTTCATATTTTTTTGTATTTCTCTAATAACACTCCAACCTTAAAGGTAACTATAATTCAAGAGAAAGTTGCGTCTAGTTTTTGAGATAGTATTTATTTAATTCTGCTATTTTCTATTATGACTCGTGTTTTTCTTTAGGCTTTAAAATGGTGCGCAAAGAAACTGTTTACGTAGTGGGTCTAGGAATGACGAAATTTGAAAAACCGGGGTCTCGTGATGACTTTGATTACCCTGAAATGGTGAAAGAATCTGTCACAAAAGCGTTAAAAGATGCTCGAGTTTCTTATGATCAAATAAAAGCTGCAGCCGTTGGCTATGTTTATGGAGACTCAACTTGTGGACAACGAGCATTATACGAAGTTGGATTAAATGGCTGTCCTATTTTTAATGTTAACAATAATTGTTCGACTGGATCTTCTGCTTTAATGATTGCCAAGTACATAATTGAATCTGGAAAAGCCGACTGTACTTTAGCTGTTGGTTTCGAAAAAATGGAGAAAGGATCGTTGACATCTAAATTTCTCGATCGTACAAATCCAATGGATAAACATGTCGGTATGATGGCTGATATGTCTGGTCTTTCAGATAGCCCAATTACGGCTCAAATGTTTGGTAATGCGGCACTTGAACATATGCAAAAATATGGAACAAAACCTGAACACTTTGCTAAAATTGCTTATAAAAATCATCTACATTCTGTTAATAATCCGCTTTCACAATTTCAAAATAAATATTCTTTAGAACAAATAATAAATTCTCCTAAAGTCTTTGGTCCATTGACAAAACTTCAATGTTGTCCAACGTCTGATGGAAGTGCTGCTGTAATTTTAGCAAATGAAGATTTTGTTCGTCGTCATAATCTTCAAAATCAAGCAGTAGAAATTTTAGCTATGGAAATGTCTACTGATTTACCATCAACATTTGCTGAAAGAAGTCACATGAAGATTGTTGGGTAAATAGCTTATTGTATTTTTAAATAATATTCCTTTTATCTTGTTTGTATTGTTAATATATTTTCCAATCATAACAAATGATATAAAAGAATAAAGATTATTTAAATCAGTTTACTAATTTTGTAAAATATGTGAGTTGATAAATATATGTATATTTGTAATCATTTCCAGATATGATATGACAAAAAATGCAGCGGAAAAAGTATTTGCAGCAGTACCTTATTCGCCACAAGATGTTGATGTAATTGAACTCCACGATTGTTTTTCAGCAAATGAACTTATAACCTATGAAGCATTGGGACTTTGTCCACCGGGACAAGCTGCAAAACTAATTGATTCAGGAAATAATACATATGGTGGAAAGTATGTGATTAATCCAAGTGGTGGATTGATTTCTAAAGGACATCCGCTTGGTGCTACTGGAATTGCTCAATGTGTAGAATTATCATTGCAATTACGTGGTCAAGCAGGTAAAAGACAAGTTCCAGGAGCAAAATTAGCGCTCCAGCATAACATTGGTCTTGGTGGAGCTGTTGTTGTTGCTTTATACAAATTAGGAT
The DNA here is from genome assembly GCF_013357705.1 of Chelonus insularis. Classification (NCBI taxonomy): domain Eukaryota; kingdom Metazoa; phylum Arthropoda; class Insecta; order Hymenoptera; family Braconidae; genus Chelonus; species Chelonus insularis. The sequence continues at coordinate 4,101,258 of NW_023276783.1, read as the reverse complement.
TCTCTAATGGTTTGAGAATGAACTTAGTCAATGCTAGTGCTTCTCGGGAAATATTTCAAGCAGATAAGGTATTCAAAATTTTTGAAGTAGCAATGAAAGAAGATGAAGACAATTTAATTGAAAAATTCCGTGGAGTTTATGGTTTTAAAATTATCAATGGGCCTGGTGGTGCTGAAGGTTATTGGATAATTAATGCTAAAACTGGAAAAGGATCAGTGGAGTATAATGGAAAAGAAAAACCTGATGTTGTCTTTACAATAAGCGATACAGATATTGTTGATTTTATTTCTGGAAAATTAAATCCACAACAAGCATTTTTCCAAGGAAAAATAAAGATAAAAGGAAATATGGGACTAGCAATGAAATTGCCCGATCTTCAAAAACGAGCTGCTAAGAAAATTGAGCTTTTGAAAGCGAAACTTTAAAAAAAAAATAGAAAAATGTTAAAAATATATTCTATTTTAACATTAAAAAATGATAATATTATCCTTTGGGTATTTGGAGAGCTTTAATAATATGTAAAAAAATAACCAGAGAACCAATTTATATAACTTTTAAATGTACATTTTTTATCTTTAATAAAAGTGGGTTTAAATCATATTTTTCAAATAAATAAATTAGAAAATAGATAAAAAATTTTCTGTCTCTGAATAAGATGTTGTTACATTATGTAATTAGTCCTTATTAATATGCATGTGTATATGCATGTATATTGTACTATGAATGTATTTTTCAATTACACATGGTTCAATTCAACTATATAATCAATGAATTGTAATTTTAGAATATTACTCATAAATTTATATGTACAAAATTTTACAGTTACAATAAATATGAGTCATTAACAAAAAGTAATTAAAGAAAATGGATTTTCAATGGTTTTTTTATTATTCACAATCTTTGTAATTGAATAGTTCAGTAGCGCCATAGGTGGTCATAATTTGAACTAAAACTGTATTTGGAGTGGAAAATACACAAATGAAGGTGAGCTGTAGAACCCAGCAGAGTTCAGTAAAATCAGGTTGGATTATTTAATTCTAGTAGTGAAACGTGTTTATTTATTCGAGTTAATTAATTCTATGCTAACTTTTGTGAACAACTTCAGTATCACCAATGACTTGATATGCATTTTACGCTGACTAATCAATTTATTAACGAATTTATTGTGCCAAAAGTTTGAGAGAGCGATTTGTGAGACTGTAATTATCGTGAGAAAAGGGTCAACGACAAGGTTGCAGTAAGTTTATTTATATTGAATATTGTTTAATTACCGAATTAAAGTTTTAATGTAGCTCATTATTATTTATTTATTCAAGAGAGTAGCATTGTAAAAAATAAAGAATGGCAAGTAATACAGAAGTTTGGATCCAATGGTTCACGTGTTGTTTAACTCAACAAGGACCAACAACAAGAAATAAAAGACAAAGACCTCAACACAGGTTAAGGATAGATCGGAGTATGATTGGAGCACCGACGAACTTTCAACACACTGGACACATTGGCAGTGGAGACCTTGATATGGAAAGTGCACATTTGTCGGTCATTCAACATCAAATGCAAGGAAAGGGTGGTTACGAAGCGTCCTTTGGGGTTAAGGTATACAACTTAATTTTATACTATAATAAATATGCTTTTTAATCATTTCAAATTAATGTTAATGAATATTAATGAATGATTGTAGGCTTGTTGAAAGATCTGTGGACATTATAGAAGTAACTCTTGATTATTGAAAAAATAGTGGGCTAGATCTCTCTCGTGTTGACTAAGACATGGATTTAACCGCACTTTCATTTGATGTATATAAATAAAACTAGGATTCAGTGAGTATTGCGAGAGACTGCTTCAATATAAGGAGATCGTGCTATCGATTACATTATTACTAAAAAAAAAGGGGGGGTGAACAACCTGAATTTTTCATTACGTTGTGACCCTTATTAATTTTAAAAGCTTTATTATTTAATTATTTTTTTGCATATTTTATTTGAATAAAAATTAGCAAATTCTGTTCCAAGCTTGTGCCTTTTCTACAAAACATAGACTGTTTATTAAGCAGACTTTTTTTTCTATTCATTTTGACATTGTGATAAGCTGCATTTTTACTCCTCTATACCACAATTATCTACTGCCATTAAAGAATTGCACAAGCTTACTAATAACATGATTAGTTGAAACACAATCAGTAAAAGTTTTCAACTTTACTTAGCTTTATACTTAACTTGTGCGTAAATACTTATTTATTATCGACTCTTATCTCATGTATAGTTTTACAATTATAAATAATTACTTATTAAGTAAAATAGATTTTCATCATCAAGATATTTTTAATTTTGTAGAGAGTCGTAAAATATCAGTGCAATAGGGAAAAAAGTGATAGTTTAAAGTACATTCATTCACTTGAATAAATAATACAAAACAATGTTCAAAAAGAAAAAAAAAGATTGTCTTACAAAAAGTGTCGCATATTTTATTAATATGAATGTCATAGTTTTACATTGATGAAAAAATGACTGTAACTTGTATTGATAATAAAATTAATATTACATTATTGTATTAAAACTATTTTGTAAATTGTAATTAATCACTTCCTTCTTCAGCAGCTCCATCACCTCCTTCACTTTCAGATCCACTGTTAGACGTAGCATTAGATTCTTCATCTGAATCTTTAAGTACCTTTCCTTTGAAACTTTTCTTAGGTCGAGTGGTTTCAAAATCTGATCCTTCCTCATCAGATGAATATATATTTGATGCTATCGAACAAGTAAGAATATTATTTTTAATTTGAAAATTAATTTTCATAAACAATTATGTTAGCTTGATTCACTTGAATCAAAGTATTCTGGTTTAAAAAGTATTTCAGATTATTTTTATTAAATAAATTAATGGAATATTTTTCATTTAAGAATAAATTCAAACAATAATTATTGAATAGAAAGTATTAGTTGCTTAAATAAAACAAAATTTTTTTAAATGTATCAACTATTATAATACCTTTCGAAGGTGCTCCAGCATTTTTTTTGTATTTATTTTTGATCGCAGCAAGTGAAATAGCTCCTTCATCATCAGAACCATCATCATGATAAGCATCAGCTCCATATCCAGTTGGTCTTCCTGGTGCTCGTCCACTCCCAGTACCCTTTTTAGGTTTACTTTGAACTCTCATGGCCATTCTCAATTTTTCTTCTTCTTTTTTAATCATTTCATACCTATTTTGATCTGGATTCATACCAACTTGAGACAACACTTTGATACCTGAAGTCTTTTGCGACCTATCAGCTAAAGACATTGTCATTTTTCTATGGGTAAATGATTCAGTTGAATGAGGTCTAAATGTTAATTTAGTTCTAAATACTGATTGGCCTTGAAGACCAGTTCCTTGACGAATGTACAAATGATTATGATCTCCTTGAAGTGGTTGTTTATAAACATCAAAAATTTCCGCACCCAAATGTAATGACATGCTTCCATCAGACCATCTAACAAATCTTGCATTACTTTCTTTAACAATTTTTCCATCTTCATTAAAAGTTTCTTTCCATCTGATTGTATTTTCTACCTTAAGTTTTAGACGTGCTCGACCTTCTTCATCAAGTGTTTCTTCTTCGTCTATTTCATCTTCATAAGTTTCATGATCGAATGGTCTAGTTTCAACAGACAAAAAGTTGGGTAGTTTAACAAAATGAATTTCTCTACCTAAATCAGTTGTAATTTTAGGAATTTCAACATCAATTCTTGTTTCTGGTGGTGGTTCAGGTTCATCTTCTTTTTCTTTTTCTTCTTCTTCTTGATCACCAACTGCAACCTCATCATGACCTGACCTTCCTTCACTTTCTGATCTTCCTCTGCTTCTACTTCTACTTCTACTTCGGCTTTTACTTCTACTACTTCGACTACTTCGACTCCGGCTTCGCTCACGTGGTTTAGCAACTTCTTCATCTTGTTTATCTTTTTCATCATCTGTACTAATATCACTAGCATCCCCAAACAAAGCATCTGCTGTTGGTTTTTCTTCATTATCTTTTTTAGCTACTGGTTCATCATCAGAATCAGAATCAATTAAATTTTGCCTAAGTTTTTTGGTATTTTGTTGTGCATCAGAATCTGATCCACTTCCTTCTCGTTTTCTTTTTTCATCTTCTGCATCACTATCATCCGATTTCATGTGTTCATCAGCTTTGTGACTTGAAGATCTGTCATCATCTTTAGTATTTGCAGGAGATCCTGATACTGATCTACCACTTTTTGGAGACCCGCTTCTAGATCTTCGACTATCAGGAGTTCCACTACGAGATCTATTACTTTTTGGAGACCCTGGAGTAGTTGATTTGCGACTGCTACGAGATGTACGTCCTTCTGATCGGTTACTTCTAGGAGAATGTGAAGCATTAGAAACTGGTGATGCCGATTTTGACTTTGATTTCCTATCTGGTGATTTTGAAGTTGAACGTGACCTATGTGACTTTTCACTAGATTGAGACTTTACACTTTCTGCTGGTGATCTAGACCTAGATCTCGATTTTGATCTAGATACTGATTTTGATCTGGACCTTGATTTCGATCTAGACCTAGACTTTGATCTAGACCTAGATCGAGTTGATTTCTGTGATTGAACGCTATCAGAACGAGCAGACCTTGGGCTACCACTTCTAGAACGTGATCCTGTACTAGATCGACTAGAATATGATCTAGCTGGAGATTGAGTGAGTGACGTACGAGATCGCGGACTTTCCGACATTTTTATTTTATTATAAATGTATAATTTAACACTTTAGAAATGTAAGTATTTTATAACACTACATATAACGATATGTACATCAATAAAGAGGTTAGATTGTAACACAGAGGAACATTTACGGCTTGAATTTTTAAACATATTTTAGTATAAATTCTCACCGTAAGATGGCGCCGAGTGGCATTTCCGAATTCAAATTTTATTGCTATTTCTAAACACTAGAGGGCTTAGAAGAGTAAAATAGGGGTTACGAGAATAGAGGAGAAGGAGCAGAAGACGTGTTAAAAGTACATCGGGTGGGAAATGATGCAAAGGGAGAAGTAAAGAGGTAGCGTTTTTACCACGAGTGTGTGACACCTGTTGCTTAGATGTACGTTAAGAATGGCTGGATCTTCTGAGATAAAAATACTTTTATCACGTCACAAAGCGTCTCTTCTAAATGAGTTAAATTCAACGGACCTCTTAAGTGTCCTAGTGAAACGCGGCGTTATTAATGAAGTTGACAAGGACGCTGTAGCAGGCAACGCTGATCATTCAACAAACTCAGACATTGATCTTTTTATCGACATAATCGGGGCTAAAGGTTTTGATGTTTTTCGTGAATTTTGCTTTGCATTGGAAGCTGAATGTCCTCATGTTCTCACAGATCTTCTTGTAGATCAGCACAGCATTACAAGTAAGTCAACTTTTTCTTATTAATTAACGTACACTTGAATGGCTTATGATACGATTTTCACGAAAACTCGGTATAAAATTAATTTCTAGGAGAATATAATCAACAACAGGAATTACCATCTCAACGTGATGAAGAGGAAGAAGGACTGAAAGAAACAAAAGATAAGGAAGATCATAAAAACAATGATGATGACATTAAACCAAACAATACTAGAAGTTCTTTAGATTTAGCATCAGATAATCAAGAAGATCAGTCGAAAAATGTTGATATTATTTTCAATCAAGAATCAGAATACATCAAAGAATGGTGAGTCATATTTTTCATTAATCATAATTGACAGTAAAAACAATACGAACTAATTATCTTATAAGAATTTATTTATAAACATTAATAAACAATATACGGTTCAATTGCCAAATTAATTTTTAAAAAAAATTACAATGCAAAGCGTAAGCTACTATTGCTGAAGGAATAAAACTCTCAATATACACTTGCTATAAGTGGGAAGGAGTTGAAAAACCGGAAATCCAGGAAGTAAGTAGTTTCATCGTGAGGTTTACTCGTTCGACTCGTTTAAAGTCGGCCAATACAAAACAAGTGCAAGAAAGTCTACTGATACTAGAGTGAAAAGAAATTATAATATCCCTAATTACTTTTTATTAAAAAATATTTCTACTGAAATGATAGATAATAATTCTACTTTCGTATAAAAAAAAAAAATAAATAATAAGCCAATATTTATAAGGAAACAATCAAATTGTTGTATCAACTTTAATGACATTTGACTGATCATCAGTCTAACAACGAGTAGGTCAACGATCACGTTGAATTATCACAATCACTTTAATTCATCATTATCTCTTCATCTTCATCATCTCAGTTATACAATAAATTAAGCTAGACAATGCGAATAAGTGTCTTTTTAAATTTATTAATCAATTGTTCCATCTGATTTTTTCATTACATCAAATCAAATATATTTTTTCAATATAACACAATTTTTGATAATAATAATAAACTAATTTATTGATTTATATTTAATAAAACATTATAAAATTAAAAAAAGATATATATAAAGAAAAGAGAAGAAGATATTAAAGTGACTATAAGCCAACTTCGCGATGCTATTTGCTTGTTATTTTGAGAAGAGAATCATTCTTAGAATGAGTTACACACGCGCTCTTCAAAATTAAATAATTCGTTGCTTCAACTTGAATTTCATTTATAAAATAAGCGTTTTTAATTTTGCCATGAATTATTTAATAATAATAGTAATAACGATAATAATAATAATTAATATGAAGTAAAAATGTATTAAGTGTAAAATATATCGATAGTCAAACAAAAATAGTTAATATAACTGCTATAACTTACTAAACTATACATCATGTACACTACTTATAAGAGTGGTTTAGACGAACAATTGGACTATTTTGTAACAATTAATGATATTTATCATTCAAATATTGGTGATACTATATTGCAAGATAATTTCATGTGGTAAGTGACAGTATCTTGAAATACTTTTATAAAATTTGATTGGATATACTTATAAACACAATCTATATACACATTTTATTATTTTTTATTTAATTTATTAAATTTTAATACTTTTATTTTATTGTCAATATTTGTTTAACTTTAACTTTTTCTCTAGCTAACTTTGTTTGAATCTCTTGAAGTGTTTTTCCTTTAGTTTCTGGCACAAATACATAAGCAAATATAGCAGACAATAAAGCCATACTGCCAAAAGTCCAAAATGTTATTGCTGGTCCTGTAGCTTTAACCATACTAGGGAAAAATTTTGTTACAATAAATACTAAGCTCCAGTTTACCATAATTGATAAACTGCTTGCAACACCTTTGGTTTCTGGAGGAAATAATTCACTTATTACTGCAAAAGGTACTGATCCATATCCAACACTAAAAACAACGTTAAAAAGAGACAAACAAGTCAGTGGAAGCCATCCAATTGAAGAAACATCTTGTTTATCAGTTTTCATTTTAAAATAATAACCCAACACACTTAAACAAAGAGTCATGGCTACACCAGAGATAATTAAAAGAGGTTTTCTTCCAAATTTATCAATAACTATTGCCACAACAACTGCCATAACAACTTCAATTATTCCAATAATGATAGTCGCTAAAAATGGATTTACTGTACTACCAGCATCTTGGAAGATCTTGACAGTATAAAAGAGCACTGCATCAATCCCACACATTTGTTGAAACCACATAAGTCCCACGCAAGTACTAAGAGCTTTTCTACCAGCTCTGGTGCAAATTAAATCTCTTATTCCTCCTTTTCGGCTTTCAACTCGATCAGCTTCTTCTTGAAGCACTGAAATTTCTTTTTTCAATTCATAACTTTTTCCGCGTAAAACACGAAGTGATTTTTCAGCTTGTGAGATTCGGCCTTTTTGTACCAGCCATAGTGGAGATTCAGGCAGGAAGTAACTTAATAAAAATGGAACTAGCGTAATGCAGCAAGCAATGTTGAATGTCATATATTCACTAATTGCTCCAACAACGTAGACAAAAACAACTCCAGTTGAAAATAAAAGAGGAAAAAATGATCCTAGTGCACCTCGGATTGATGGCTCTGCTATTTCACCAATATAAACTGGCACTATTACACAAGCTGCTCCGGCACCAATTCCACCAATGAACCTTGCGATATATAAACTTATCAAATCACGTGTAAAGATTATCATCAGCCATGAAATGAAAAATGGAATAGCTGAAATAATCATTGTCCTTTTTCTACCCATTTTATCAGCTACTTTTCCAGCTGGAACTGCTCCCAAAATTGCACCAAGTGCCATGAGGGAACAAACCCAAGACATGTGATTTTCTGTCATTCCTGGAATAAAGGATTGATCAGACGTCAGATACGGACCACTTGGTGATGTCCATGATAATTTCATTCCACTCTGCATTGCCATTAAGCCCGCTGTAAATAAAACAAATGAAGATTAAAAAGACATTTCCCATTAAATTTAGGTCATGGAAAGTGAACAGAACAAAAGAATGTACAAATACTATTTATCAATTTTTTATCCGCTTTAATTATCACGAGTGCATGACCGATTACAAAAACAATAAAAAAAAATGATAGAAAAAGTTTTGCTCTTGACATTAGACAAAAAAAGAATGATTTGGTATGTTTGTACAGTATTTTAAGATATAAGATAACTGGCTGATGATTTTTAAAAGTGTTAATTTAATTAGCTACTTACCAACAAGAGTATAAAAATATTGAAAATGTTTTTTCCCTTCTTTGATATGTTTTGGAGTTTTGAGCATAGGCTCAATAACAGCAGCTTTTTCTTTTAACTCGGAATTATTTCCAAGCATTTCCATTTCCATGATTAATTAATTTTACACAAAAATGAACGAAACATTAAATTAAAACGTTAGCTAGAGCTGATCTGAAGCACAAGACGACTCGTATAAAATTGTCTTTACTCACTGTCTTACTACCTCTACCTCTCTATCTCTTCGTTATCTCGAAAGATTTATACCCAATTCTAATCGTACGTTTTTATATGTGTATTTGGAGCATTTTCCAATTGTTTTATCAATTTATATTTTATTAAACAAAATTGGGAATTCTTCATAACTGTCATGTTTAAAATGTTCATTTATTTTAGTACGTCAATGTTTAATAACCTATCATTGATATTAGAAAAATCGCGAAATAAATTATTTTGGTATCTACTCGAGCACACTCAACTTGATCTTTTTACTCGACCCGTCATCCAAGTACTAATATACAACTGTCTGACGACAATGGCCCACCGACGATAATGTTCCTCTCCTCTTCGTTTCATCACTGCCGCAAACTCGTGATTAGTCCTCCAATCACAAGTACTAAAAGATTTCGTGTCAAGATACGTACGTATGTAACTCCTTAATCTGAGGATAATCGACTATTGGAGCTTTTTATTCGCCTACACTTTTATTTATTTTCACTCGGTCATTTTATTTTATTTGTTTTTTCATTTATTTATTATTTATTTCTTGAATTACTTAAAACTTTTACATTTCTATAATATTTCTCTTATCTTGTAAACAATTGACCTTAAAAAAAAATTCAAGCCACTATTTAGGTATATAATTTTTCAATTTTCTTCAATGACATTTTCATGATAATGATTTTTTAATGTTATCTGATGAATGTTTGAATTCAAAATCCAATCAAAATCTTTAAACTAACAATCATTGTTTGCTTTAGGTGTAATTTAATTTACAAGAAAATATTAATAAAATGTCTAATCTTATCTACATTGAATTGTCAACAAAGTGGCGGATTCCTAATGCTGTCGTCATTTATAATAGATAGTTCAATAATGTTTAATTTTTATATTTTTTTTCAGCTCTGATGTCACCGAGCCCGAGAGATGGAGGAATTTTCCTGAAGAAGTACTTGATGAACCTGTTGATGAACCCGTAAGTTAACAAATATTTTATTTTATTAATTATTATTATTAAACAATATTTGACTATTTTCTTAAAAGATCAATCGCTGTATATACGAAACATAAACATTTTGTTTTAGTTTATTAAATAGATCTCATTGAAAAAATTCACAACCTCTGGTGACATTAAGTTCATCACTATTAGCAAGTTGTATGGTTTCTAAATCCATTTTCCGTGCTGTACTATTTTTTAGAATATGTAAGAGCATCTTAACAATGTTCTATTATTCTTTTAATGTTATCTATAGATTTATAGAATTTTATTATGATATCAATAGTACTTTGTTATTGATAATTCTTGTATTCAGATGAATCAGTTTTCTATAAATATGTTATTGAAAAAATATTGGCAATAAGAGAATCAAATTTATTATACAATAACAGTATACATTCCAAGCTTAGATTTCAAAAAATCTATCTATCATTTTGTTCTTTTGTTTATTGTTGTATAAGATTTTTATTGAAAATGATGTAAATTCATTCATTTTTATAGATTTAATACAGTTAAAAATGTAGGGAATAAGTAGTTTATTTACAACATTAACCTGCTATTGAAGCAACCTAATGTTATTACATCATTATCAATGTCCATCGATTGACAAATCAGTAAATTCATTAGTATTATTCTGAAAATTATTGTGCTAGAAAAAAATGTTCACATGCATACGTACAAACTTATGCATATGAATTCATACAAATGCTGGAATATAGTTACGAATGACTTAATACGTAAAAAGATGAATATTTGTCAAAATTGGCAATTTTAAAACCGGTTTTAACCACTTCCGTATACACACTGGGAAATTAACAGTACAAAAGTTTGAATATAGAACAAGTAATTGTACTTAAGATCTTTAAAAATGGAGATATTTCACTTAATTATAAATCATTATCTTTTAAATACTGCTTTTTGTCTAATTTTATTTAAAATTAGTATCAATTCTATAATGAAAGATAATCCATTCCATTTGAAAAAGAATATTATTTTCATATAGATTTAAATATCACATCAACATATTTTAATGATTGTAAAGATTTTAAATTGAAGTTTTTATAGTATCGACTGAGTTTTTTTCATCATGTGATATGATAGTATTGATAATAAATAATAATTCGTTTTAAAGAGAAAAATTTATTCTTTAATATATGATTTCAAATTCAAATTCAGTAATAACTCGTTTTCTATTAATTATATATAATTAAAAAAAATTAAATTAATATTTATTTAAAAGTAGTTTAAAACATAAAATATTAATTAATGATGATAAAATTAATTTTTTATTCTACATAAAGAACACTTTCAATAACGTCTCTTATTCGTTTACTAAAAATTGTAATGATTATTAACAGTTATTTATTTATTTATTTATTAAACAAAATTTTACTACACTTATTATTAAAATATAATATAAAAATTACTTGTAAATTTATAAGTTCGCAAAATTAATATAAAAATATCGTAAAAGTGAAGAGTTGAATAACTATTGACTAATTAATGGAAAGAGTTTTGAGGGGCTTCAGTAGATTAACAATATTGAGGATTAAGCGAACAACAAGTAAGATAAAACTATATATAATGAAACCGCCCCCGTGGACAACAGGCGTAAACCATTACGGATGCTCTCTTTTCAATCTACTCGAGTTGTAGACTGCACAATATAATTCCCAGCCATGTGCCTCACAGACCGTTCCAGAGTATAACTTTAGTGATTTGATGAGCACCACACTAAGTAGACGCGTTTGAATTTTCCATCTATACATTTGTGTTATTTTATAAATTTCAATCAACGTTTAAAAACTAATTACATCATTTTCTGTGTATAACAAAATAATTTAATTCTTCATTAATATTAATTAATATTTTAAAATGAAGATACTAAGTAAATTATTTGGTATTAACGACGATAAACAACATAAAAGGAAACTACGATCTAAAAATAGTTCAAAATTATTCGTCAAAAATTCCAATGGATTACATTATGTACCAAGAGATAGTTTTCTTCTTGGGGATGCTAGTAGTACTAGTACAAGACGTCACCGACGAAAACGCAGGGTATGCTTTTAAATATTTAAATTTATATTGATAATAATTATTTTATTTTCGAAATTTTTCGTAGTAAAAAAATTGCAAGGTAAAAATATAGATTACTTTTTAGTTCGTTAGTATAATTAAATAAAAACGAGAATACGCCCACTTTTATATATGTATATACATATGTATATATTATGACATTAATGACTGACACAAACATACATCAGTACCACACACATTGATAATAAAAAATCTTGCTAATATTGAATATATCAATAATCCGCTAATACTAATCTATTTAGACTTTTATGAGTTGTTGAATAGATGAAAATGCTTATTTAAACACTAACATAAGCATGGATGTTACCATTTTATCGATAGTTTATTATAATTCAATTATTAATAATTAAAAAAATCTATCATTGAAGAGAAATCTTAACTAGAATTTATAATAATAATAATTCCAATAATTGAAGTGTCATTTACAGGCATTAACTTATTTTACTTTTTTATAATTCACTTTTAATTTAATTCCTAGTGATATTTCGAAAATATAAATTATATAATAATATACACTTTCATTTAATATAATTATAGCTTTTTTATTTGTCATAAATTTTGGTAAAACAATTTCTTAAAAACGAATTTTGTCGTCCCATTGAATTTAAAAAGTTCTAATTCTAAAAAATGTAGAGTTTTAACTAAAATTTATAGAAATATATATTTATATTGTTTAACATATCAATTATTTAATAATATGTATCAAAAGAATTGACCTAAATCAACTCTAGAAATACATAAAATAATCTATTACTGAAAGTTTAACACTAAAAAATTTTTTATATAATTTAATTTACTATTTAAAAATTAAAACAAGTTAAATAACAAAGCACTTTTATAGTTATATATTTTAATTTCGAGTTATATCATACTCGTTATTTCAATAAAAATAGCACCAATGTAAGTTGGTAGTAATTATTCTTAATTGAATATAGATAAATCATCTAACAATATTTTCATACAATAAAAAACTGAATTCTATATGATATATAACTAAGAATAATCTAGTTTTTAAAAACAACACGAAATGCTTTATAATAATTTTAGTATTAATTATGCATGTAGAAGAATTATTTATAATTATGAGCAAACTCGAACAATATTTAACGTGCAACGTTACGCATTTTTCTCATGATTAATTCTTTAATGACCTTGACGGGAACTTTTAAGTGTCTTTGAACTTAGTCGCTGGGTTACTTGGTGAAGAAAAACTTCCGAGACTTCCGGTGGTAAAAGGAAATGGTATCAAGTCTATTTACATCCCAAGATAGGGGTCCAAATGAATTTTTTCTGAAGAATAAAAAAAAAAGGTTGTGCTTTAGTGCTATTTTAAATCTCTATATGTACAGTATAATAGATAATCGACATTGTAGTGTGCTTAAGCAATAAATCATCGACAATTACCTTATGTAAAACATGCGATGTATGTTAATGCTCCCCACGACAGCTGGTTAGGTCATTGAAGGCTGGTGAATGTCCTCTTGCTACTCTCTAGATCACCAAACGCTCATTGCTCTCGAAATAAGAAATATAGCGATATTTTATTTGATGCAGATTAGCTAAGATAATAATATTGGAAAAAATCATCTTTAAAACCACACCTTTTTCGTATTTTAGTGCCATTAAAAAACATTGTAATCAGTTCATGCATCATCATCATCATCATCATCATCATCATCATCATAAGATAAATGTATGAAATTGTTCTTTGCTTTGTGATGCTGTATATCTAGAAAATAATTCCTTCAGATAAATATTAGGTGTGTCTTCGAAATTTGTAAACATGTTGCAATTTCTGACGATTGTACAGTAAAATGCAAGGTAGAAAGAACGCCCTCTTACCAGAGACTCGCCAAGTGGAGTTAGACCGGGCAAACCGGTGTTGGTTGATACTCTCTCAGGCCTTCACTCTCGTATCAAGATTCTACTACACTACACTACTACTATACTAAAGCTGTTCTCGCGTGTTCCTTGTTTCTCTTCAGTGGAGTGCAGTCAAGTGTGTTCTTCCTCACTGTCAGGACTCTGCCCTCTGCGGAATTTCATACAGAGTATTAAAGCTAGTTTACGTCAAATTAATATTTTTCAACATTTTCTTCATTATTTTTATTTTTTGGTTGTTGCAATTTTATCGATAATATTTATCTTTAATTATCAAGAAAATAAATGAGAAGTTATCCTATTAAGAAAATCCTTTTGAATTTGGATAATTCTACAGGAGAGAGGGAATTGTCATGAAGAGAAATGTTGATAAGTGGGGGTTGCTTGGAATGTGCGAGGCAACAGGTAGAAAGGCTCGAAATTTCGGCTGAATCGGCTTTTAGCTGTTAGAAGGAAAACTTAGTTAAGTGTTGGAGTTTTGTTCTTTTAAATAGTGTTTTCTTCGGTTAGTATTTTTAAAAAAAGAAGAAAGTAAACAATTGCAAGTATATAAAAATGAATTAAAGTGAATGCTAGTGGTTAAAAAAATAGTTTTAAGAACTGTTATGTAGTCTTTAAGCCACGTGTTATGATTTATTGGTGGACATGGAAAGAAACGAGAATAACGCAGGGGGACTTGGAGGCAATAATACAACACCTCTTGGCCTTCAGTCTCCTTCTCAGGGACAACCTCCACCGCATTATTCTATTGGGAGTGTCGATAGTCAGGTACAGCAGCATCTTTTAACATAGAAATATTGTTTATAATAATAACAATAATCATCATCGTAATAAGTAAAGAAAAAATAGTCAATGAATATAATGAATAAATCTCGTTTGTCATTTATGGGAATAGTAAAAGGCCAACCGATTGATGTGGAAAATATGTAGGTAATCGACAACTTTCTCAATAAGAACAGAGAGGAATGGAATTCCAGTTGCATTAGCAATAAGATATGATAGAAATTCTGACCAGAAAATAAAATAGAAGAAAAAAAGAAAAAACTGCATACAAAACTAATTTATATATCTTGTTAAAGATTCACAGATGAGTCATTTTTAGAGAGTTAAGATTAGGAAGGTTTTAACATCGTTTTTATCTATCCTAAAACTAATGAAAGGCAGTTGTGTGACCTGAGTCAATAATCCCCAGCCGATTTAATATACTTTTTTTCTATTTTTATTTTATTCATTTTGTATGAAAGAAAGAATGACAAAGACATTCCTGGGGCATTACTCAGAGACAGGTTTTAGTTTGAATGAACTGGTTTTGAAAATTAAATATTTAAATTAATATTAATACACTAACTAAATTTCTATCAATTTTTACTTATAGGTTGGTGATCGAGGATGGGAAGTACATCACGTGACAGTAACTAGAGTTCCAGGGTATGGGTTTGGTATAGCAGTATCAGGAGGACGAGATAATCCACATTTTACCAATGGCGATCCGGCGATTGCGATCTCAGATGTATTAAAAGCTGGACCAGCTGAAGGGAAATTACAAGTGAATGATAGAATTATATCAGCTAATGGTGTATCATTAGAAGGGGCTGATTATGGAGCAGCCGTGCGAGTGCTTCGAGATTCTGGTTCGACAGTTTTATTGGTTGTTAAAAGAAGATCAGCAGGAAATACATCTAATCCAGCAGCTAATACTGGCCCTCAAACTCACAGATTAACTTTGACAAGAAATAATAAAAAAGATGACTTTGGAATAGTTTTAGGATGTAAATTATTTGTTAAAGAAGTGACTCGTGAAGGAACTGGAGCGAAAACAGGAGATTTAGTGACTCGAATCGGTGGAGTTGCTGCCGATAATATGAGTCTCAAAGAAGCTAAAAAGATTATGGACCAATGTAAAGATCGATTATCAGTTGTAGTCAGTAGAGAACCAAGTTCTAATAATTATCAGACTAAAGGAGAAAGTGGAGAATATCTGTCAGGTGCTAGTTATAGCAGTCAAAATCTTTATGTTCCACCGCCTACAAGACAACCAGTAGAAGATAAAAGTAATTTAGCACCTCGAGGACGATCTAGAGGTCCATTGATGGATGTCTCTTTAAGTCAACTAGATTTACCTGCTACTCCGACAGTAGATCCACCACGACCTCCTCCACCACGATTAGAAGGTGAATTTTTTATAAAATACTCTTCTTTTCAATGTTTATTTTTGCAAAAAATTATTTTATATTCATTCTATTATCAGTTTTTTTTCTTGATGATTCCATTGATATTTTTAAACTCTCTTTTTTTCTATAAATTCTTCAATATGTCAAGGTTATTAAAATAACTAAAATACTGCCAATTTTTGTTTATTTTTTATTATAAATGAGAGTTAAAAAGAAATGTTGTAGATAACGTGAAAATAATTATGAAGGTTTTAGTGAAAATACATTAACCTACTTAAATAAATATTGTGGTGTTATTATGTAGAAATCATAATTTTCAACATGCATCCTTTTAGAGAAATCATTATATAAACTAAAAAAATTTATTGTCATATTTTTTTTTCATTAGAAAACATTTTTCTGACTATTTTACATTGTAAATTTTTTTGTTCTCAGATTATTATTCTTCAAGACGGCAACTTTATGATGAAGATCCACTTGTACAGCGTATGAAACAACCTATGCCAGATCCACGGTTCATTACTTTTCAGAAGGAAGGTTCTGTTGGCGTACGATTAACTGGTGGAAACGAAACAGGAGTTTTCGTAACGGCCGTTCAACCGGGAAGTCCAGCGTCACTGCAAGGATTGCAACCGGGAGACAAAATATTGAAAGTTAATGATATGGATATGAAAGGCGTAACAAGGGAAGAGGCTGTTCTTTTTCTACTTAGTCTTCAAGAACAAATTGATTTGATTGTTCAGCATAGACGTCAAGAATATGATCAAATAGTAGCTTCTGGTAGAGGCGACTCGTTTCATATCAAGACTCATTTTCATTACGAACAACCGGAGAAAGGAGAAATGAGTTTCCGTAGTGGCGATGTTTTTCATGTGATTGACACTTTACACAATGGGGTAGTGGGATCGTGGCAAGTATTTAGAATTGGTAGGAATAACCAGGAAGTACAAAAAGGTATTATTCCGAATAAAGCGCGAGCCGAAGAGCTCGCAACAGCTCAGTTTAATGCAACTAAGAAAGAAATGAATGCAAGTGAGAGTAGAGGAAGCTTTTTTAGACGTAGAAGAGGTAGTCATCGACGTTCTAAGTCTCTTGGCCGTGATCACTGGGATGATGTGGTGTTTTCTGATAGCGTAAGCAAATTCCCAGCTTATGAGAGAGTTGTATTACGTCATCCAGGTTTTATTAGACCGGTTGTTTTATTTGGACCGGTGGCGGATCTTGCTAGAGAAAAATTACTAAAAGATTTTCCAGATAAATTTACATCGCCTCAAATGGAAAATCAGTGTGAAGAAGAAGGAAGTAAAAGTAAAAAAACATCCGGAATTATAAGATTAAGTGCAATAAGAGAAGTAATGGACAGAGGAAAGCATGCTTTATTGGATATTACACCTAATGCAGTTGATCGGCTTAATTACGCTCAATTTTATCCTATTGTCATCTTCTTGAAAGCAGAATCGAAACAAATCATCAAGGAAACGCGTGCTGGATTACCGAAGTATGCATTTAATATTTTTAATAAAGTATATCATGTTATTTATTTTCATATTTACTTCATCATTTTTTTTTTTAGATCGGCGCACAAAAGCAGTAAAAAATTATTAGAACAGTCCCAAAAGCTTGATAAAATTTGGGGACACGTTTTCAGTGCTGTTATAACGTTAACAACGCCCGAAGCTTGGTATAGGAAATTAAGAGAATTGATAGATCGTCAACAACAAGGTCCTTTATGGATGAGTCAAACTAAGGTAAATCAAATAATATAAAAATATTATTTTAGATTGTATATATGCTTGTGGATTATGGATTCTTGCTATGAATTTGATCGTTTAATGAATGAACAAATTGTAATTAAACGGGATTGGTGTTTTGTAGCCCATAGAATTGGTGTCGGATCTATATCTTCCACCTTATCACTCCCCTCCTCATCCCATCACAAGTTATTATGAGCAAAACAATAACATCAATATATTACCACCTCCACGACCACCAAGTCCTTTCGTTACATCATCACCAGTTCGATCACCACATTCCACTCAGAATGTCATTCACGAGCAATTTTTCGGCTACATTTAGTGCTTGACTTTTTCTTTAATACTCAAACACTTCATTATCTTTAAATACTTCATCTCTTTCTTTTTCTTTCTTGCTCTCTTTTTTGCATGAATCATGCATGTCTGCACGTGTGCATAATCATTATACATTCCTTTCATTTACTTGCACATTAAATAAATCACAATATTATTATATTGTGTGAAGTAGTATGTACTAAAACTGTTTATGTTTTTTACTTTATTTATTATCTAACAATAATTATAAGCTTTTTTTAAATAACATTAAAAATCTGATCTTGTATTTATTAATAATTCAAAACCATATTCTATCATAACAATCATAATAACGTGGTGTCCTGTTACGTAGCCGGAAGAGGCCCTCTCGGATGACTTCCTTTTCCCGATGACTTCACGCCTCTCCTACGCTTCCTCCCCGGAGAGTGATTTGGAACTGAGCCCTGCACCTCCTCTTCCTGGAGTACTGGGGCCACCTACGAGACTTAAAAGTAACTCTGATCCAAGTATCGCCACTCAAGATGATACTTCAGCACCACCGCCATATACATCAAGTTATCAGGTAAATTCATGTTCATATTTACTTAATAAAAAAAGTAGGTACAGAAGATAAAAAAATTTTAATTTTTTGTCTAGGCTTTTGAACAACATAAAAGAGCTGCAGGAACTCCTGGTGATATGAAGTATGGTTTTTCTACGACTGGAACACTCAATGATCAATCTGGGCTGCCTCAGTATTCAGGACCTCCATCAACACGATCTCCTCATCATGGTCCTCCTGATTTGCCTCCGCGGGTCGATAGAAATGTCAAGCCAATCAATCAAACTTCTCGTGGAACAATTGGTCGTTCAGCTGTTGATCGACTTGCTAATAAAACAGATTCGGTATTGGATATGAGAAATTATATAAATGCTACGCCTCACCGAGCAAATGCTACTTCTTCTCTTGAACGTGCTCAACCTAAACCACTAAATACTGTAAATTTTTTTATCCCCGCTTGATTACTATTGATATTTAAAAATCATTGTCACTGATTTTTATTTTTTTTACAGGGAAGTTATGATAGTATGTCATCGTATGATTCTTACAACACCAATGGTAATACTACTTATTCTGGAGGTAATTTAAATACATCAGCTGGACGTCTAGGACCAAATGTACCTGATGACCTTAAAACAGGAAGTTTAAATCCTACCCAAAGACCTCATGATCCTTATAGATTTACTCGATCTACAGCACAGCCTATTCCGTCTCAAGAGACTCAAAATCGTGGAGATTATGTCAAATATAGGTAAGACATTGAAATGATAAATCATAAATTTTAATAGAAAACATAAAAATTTTATTTTTCAAAATTAATTATTTCAAAGTTATTATATTAGAAGTTATTTTAAATTCTATTACTCTTTCAGTAGATCAAGTGATATAAAAGTACCTCCAACACCTGGAAAATCAGGAAATAACGGAACAGGTACTTACAAACCAGTTCCTCCACCAAAGCCTAAAAATTATCGGCCACCACAACAGAATATCATTCAAGATGATAGTAATGGAGGAGGAAATTTATATCAGCATGCAAAAAGTTATTCAATGACTCCTTCACATGTTCACAATGGGGTAGGTTATTAAATGATATAATTTTATAGAAAATCAGTTAATTAATACATTGGATAATTATTATATTAATAAAAATAATAATCTTATTTTTTAAGATTGAAAATGGAAATACCATTCAACGTAATAATTCGCAATATTATTACAATATTCCTCCACCGAATAGAAGCAACGAAGGAAATTATTTAATGAATTCGAACCATAATCATAACCATACTCCACCGAATCACAGTCATAGCTTAAGTCATACTCACTCACACTCCAATCCACCGATTGCAAGTCACTCGCACAGCAACAGTGCGGGGCAGTTGACCCTTAGTCACAATCATCGAAGTACTCATAATGGACACAGTCACAGTAACAATCATGTCAGCGGGATGCATTCCACTGGTGGGAATACAACAGGGCATAATAGAGAGCCAAGTGGACTGGATCTTGCAGGAAGTCGTGAACAAAGAGGCAGTGCCTTTGAATTGTATAGAAAACCACCAATTACTCATCATAATGTTAGGTAATTACATATCATTAATTATTAACAATAGATGTAATTTTTAATCTATTAATAAGAAATGAAGACAAGGATGACATTGATAACAAATAAATGTATGCTAAAAAAAATTATTAACTTGACCGAAATAATTTTACTAACATCCGGTGGTGGCTCACCATAGGAATACAAATTCAGGGGTGGCGCGGGGGGTGTTCAGTAGTGAAGGTGGTATTCTTGAGGGTCCAGGGGGTGTAGTAATGACAATTCCGTCAGGAGCATTACCACCTGGGACTCAACAAGAAATTTACTTTACTGTGACATCTACAAACGCTAATAATTCGCATAACAACATTGTTGATCATCGCTCTTCTATTTCACCGCCTACAAATCATGGTGAGCTTTTAATAAAAGAAAAGGTGGTGGAATTGACTAAAAATAATCATTATAAATAAATAATTTTCATAATTGTGATAAATTAATCATTAAAATTTATGTTTTTACCGAAAAATAATTAAAACATTGTTTTTAGGTGAATCCTTAATGAGTCCTTTAGTTGAGTGTGGACCAAGTGGATTAAAATTTGATGTTCCTGTAAAATTGTGTATTCCTCATAATGCTACACCAGCTCATCGGTTAATTTTAAAGACTAATAATAAGAATAATGATATAAATAATAGTTGGTTAGATGTTAAACTGCCAGAGCCTACATCGGATTATATATTTGTTAAATTAGATCACTTTTAATTTAATTCAAATCAATTGGCTTTTTTATAAAATATAACGAACAAAATAGATTAATAAAATAATTATTATGTGATGGTGCCATGGTACCGCAATATTGAAATTAGCTAACGTTCTCTGTGAGAACTAACCATAGATAAATTAATAGATAGATAAAAATATATATATACATATATATACATCATTTTTTTACTCATTAATGTTTGCTACTATGACCGGTATAAGGAGAGCAAGGCTGAAATACCAAATGATTTGGAGTATTGTTTATAATTTTAAAAAAGCGATACTTTAACATTTATTATTCAAAAAAAATTCTTGCTCTATTTTTAACATATTTTAAATTAATTAAACTGATAAATAATTTTTTATACAGTTTGTATAATATTATAATTATTATTATTATAAATTAGTTAATTTTTTTCATGTATTGGTACATGTTACCTAATCAATTTTTTTTCAATTTTATTATTTTTTAAATAAAAACATTTTTTACAATTGAAACATTCGTTAATATAATTCATAATTAAATTTAATTGTATACAAACATAGTTAAGGTTGTCATAGTAACAGCTTTCCAAACAACTTGCGTGGGAACATTTGTACTGGTTGTATTTCTAAAGGAAAAATAGTACACTAGCCAGTAACAGCTGGTATACTATTCAACATTTATTTCACAGCTTTATAAATTTAGTGTCATATTGAACGTTTAATATATAATAATTTTTTATTCAGAATATGTTGAGTAATGGCGATTTTATTAGTGGATTTTCTCCGAAACACGAGAAAAAAGCAAATCGATTAAGTTTATATTATTGTAAACCAGATTTTATTACTTCGAATGTTGATTCAGTACTTCACAACACTCATTCATGTCCAAGAGTAATTAAAGATAAAACAGAAATTATCAATGATGGTTTGTACGTTTCTGCAGAAGGGCCATTAACAACTAAAGTCATAAAACCATATAAACTATTAACTAATTATCAGCCAATTATTACTCAATCTGTTCCACAACCATTTAAAAAACTATTAGATATCGCTATAAGAGAAGTGAAAATTAATGGTCCTCAATGGATTGAAATAACATCAATAATAATTTTATATAAACAGAAAGTTATGTGTAAAATATATAGTCCTTTTAACAGAAAAATTTATAAATTATTAATTACAAACAATGCAGATAATACCAATAATTTCTCTATTAAAATTTCAACTCGTAATGGAAGTTGTAGTATATTACCATTATTTATTCCAGTGTCATATATAGATGGAAAAAAATCAGAAATTGACTTTTCTATTAGTGAAAATGGAATTGTTTATTCAGGAACATTATTCTGCACAATATCCGTATCGATAAAAGGGATAGATAGTCCATTAAAAACTTCAAAAAGTTTATATAACTTGGCTAATGATCCCAATAATCCTCAAAATAATTTATCATTATTAAAAGTTAAAAGTTCTATAACAAGTAATCCTGTGCAGTTTTTTTCACTTCAAGATCCATTTTTGGTATTATATGAAGATACACCAGAGATAAAAAGTGTGAAACCTAGACAAGTAGAAGCTCCAAGTACTGTAGTATTGGAGCAACCAACATTCACTTTGAAAGATATAACATTTGGTAACTTGTTTGAAGCCAAAAGACCACTGAAACCATCATCTGGAATAAATGTTCAACAATTACAACAAGAAATTGGACGAGATGAAGTTCTTTCTATTACAATTTTGCGAGGAGTTCAACTACCAGTCAGAGAAGACTCTGGAACAATTCATCCTTTTGTACTGGTAACATGGGGTGAATTAAGCCAAGCAACAAAACCAGTTGAAGGTGCTACTCCTGTTTGGCATCAAACTTTACACTTTGAAATGCCTAAAGACAATAAAGAAATAATTAAATTGTCTTTATTTGACCAACATCCAGTTTGGGGTTACCAGTGGCTTGGAGAAACTTGGATCCCGCTAGAATTTCACTGTAATTACCAAGAGTTTGAGAAATGGGTAAATCTTTTCCCAGTCACTAGTCCCGTCGTTCGTTTCGGATACAAAAATACATCAGATATTTCACATACTAGGATTTATATTGTTATAAAGCTAAAAAAAACATTGAGCACAGAAGAATCTGGTGAAAAAAATTCGATTGATGTTTTAGCAAAGACTATTCAGAGATGTTTAATCACACCCTACAAACTCGATGGAATTGATGATCCAAATGATGTTGGAAATCTTGTGATGTTATTGAATCCTTTACCCAATCGTTATGGCCCCTTAAATCCTCGACAAGCATTAAAGTTAAATAAAATTGACTACTATGGCCGAGCAGCTTTGTTAGCTACTTTATTACGAGGTCTTGATAAAAGTTTACAGGTTTATGTTATTCTTGGCATATCTCAGGCAAGGAAATGGGCAGCATTCGTGATGACAATCAACGAACAGAATAAAGAAATTAATATTTGGGATCCAGAATATGGAGAACATTACAAACTGAGTGATTCTAGATGTTCATTGATTAGAGTTGTCAGATTGATTAATCATCAACATGTAAGTATTTTCAGAATTTTTTTTTGTATTAACGTTAATTATTCTTTTGTTTAATTTTCAAATATGACTGCAGAATTTTTGCAAAAAATTATAATTCAAAATTTATCGGTTTTTCTTTGTATCAATTATAGGGTTGTTAAACAAAATAAATAAATAATCAAACAGATAATGATATCTAATTTGTAATAATTTAGTTCATAAGATAAAGGATAATTATTGGTAGATTAATTCTATAATTAAAAATTGAAAGATCGGTAGAGGTTTTTAGCATAGAAAATTGTACAATGTGTATAACTTATTATGTTGAAGCTATTATCAAGCCAACGTCCAAAGTGCTAATTGTTATTCTAATTTTTACATTGTTATTCATTAGCTACTTTGAAAGATGAACGATTATGAAATGTGAAAATTTTAATATTGATTCAAGATACTTATCGTGCTCAATGAATGTTTCATACAAACTTCATAGACTAATTGTCTTTGAAGCTTTAAAAATTTTTTATTGCTTTAAAAGTAAACAGGCCGTTTCAAAAATTTCATACAAAAACTAATGGATATATAAAATCATCTATTGTTGTAAATAATATTTAATTGTTATGTATAATATAGATTAGTTATTAACAATATTATCAAAAAATAAATCAATTTTATTTATTCCATTTATCGTACATGTTATTATCGTTTATTATTATTTTATTTTTATTTTATCAATTAACAATTGAGTTGTTCTTATCGAATAACAATTGAAAAAATTCATTTTTTTGTACATACGTCATTCACAAGAATAAGTATATCAATTATTTTCTAAACTTTATATTATCTATCATTTTTGCAGTTTTTTCGTTGTAAAAAAGTGGTCATCTACTTGATAATGGATGAAACTTTTTACATGTTTTTTTTAATATTATTATCAGCTTTCTTTAAAGCCAATATTTTCTTTAGTTAACAAAATATTATGTAGAAAGAATGCCATGAGCGCACACAGATACCTGAAAACGTGAAAATATGTCAAATTTGTAATCTTGAAAACGTTGGTCTCTCGACAAAAACTTTTAAGCAGAAAACAAAAAAAAGTCTGACTATATTTCTAATCAGTCGATCTCTGTTACTAATGGTAATATCTTTAATGATTGTTGAAATAAAAAAAAAGAGTGGGAAAAGTATAATCGCCTACTTTAGATAATCCTAGACATTACTATATCATTAAGATTATAATTGTTAGATAATAATATCAGATTAGTAAAGTATTACTTTGAATTTTTTATTACAGATATGGAAGAATCTTCAAAATGTTTCCATTCCGTCCAATTTAAAATTTAATGTCAAATCTTCTAAAGACTGGCAATTGATGGGAGTAAGAGCAACAACAACTTCAATTAATGAAGCACACCTCTTAAAACTTGAGTCTGAATACAATTCAGAAACTGATGAAATTATTCGTGCTGAATTTGAGAAAAAAATCAAAGATAAAATATCAAAACGACGAAGTAAAATGGGATTTATTACAATATTTAATCCTCACGCAGAAGAAGTTCTTCGGAAATTTTTAACTCAGTTTTCTTCTAGAAATGAAGTGCAAGTTGACAATAGTGATTTTAATAAATTATATAAATCCTATTATATTTATGGATTCATTCTCAGTCTTCGTTATACAACCAAGAATGAGTTACTTAATTTCTTTCTATCTACAAAAATTCATGAAACAACTGGACCTGTAGAATTCGCTTTAGTTAGTGATATTCAAAACCATGTTGCTAAGATTTCATCATTCTGGATTGCAATAGCGATTCTTAGAAATCGTGATTGAATAAAAAGCAAACAAAATATTAAACATAATAACATTTCTTTATTGCCTAGAATATTGAAAAATATATAAAGTCATAGAAAATAATGAAATACCATTATTTTGTTTATTAACTGATACATATAAGTCTGTACGAAATTTAATTATGTAATTTTTGTATTATTTATAAATAAATATTATTTAAACCATTACTAATTCATAGGAAGATGAATTATTGAACATAATAATATCATTATATTCCTCAGAGATTTTGAAAGTCATAAAAAGTAATTTAAAAATATGTTCCATTGTGATTTAATTGACACGAATTTCTGCCAAAAATGACAATAAATTATTTACTTTATAAAATTGCAAGATTGCTTTATAAAAATCTAAAATTATTATATAATCATCAATCTTTATTTGATAGATTTTTTTCAATCAAAAATTAGCTTTCACTCAGATCTAAATTTCTACTCTTTTGTTTTGTACATATTAATAAAAGTACATGTAGAAAAATTGTTATTATTGTGCTCCATCGAAATATGTATGGCAGTTTGGTTTCTTTTTAATTCAATTTATATCGATGATAATAAATTATATTATTTAACCATAATTATATTACTCTTTCACACCGAGCTAAAAAAACTTACTGACAGTTTAATATTATTATACAGTCAACATTAACTTGAAAAATGAATGAAAAAGAAGAAAAAAATTTAAAAAAGGTAGCAACAATTATTATTACATTTTTTTCTACAACTCAATTGTCTATATGTACAGGGCAAACAATCACAGTTTGTAACTTCGATTTGTGTGCCATTTCTGCTTTTCTCTCATCCTCACTACAATGTTTCTTTACATTAGACAGTAAATAAATCATTTTAAATGTCTCGGTCACTCGGTCAATCGTAAAACGACTTATTCATTGAGAGAGCGTGATTCGTAACATTTTCTTATAATAATAATGATAATAATGATGGTAATAACAATAAAGAAAATTTTTTCATTGAATTTTTTTGACTCCAACGCCATTTGTTACACTGCTGTGTCCATTATTTTTACTTCTGGCTGTATTTACAGTATGTTTTGCGTACGCTTGTTTTCCCTGGAAAAAAAAATTTAACCATTAGTAAAGAATATAATAAAACGAATATAATTTTTTATAAAAAAATATTTCGTACTTTTTGTATATAAGCCTTTGCATAGAAATTTCCAAATAAAACAATAAATGAGATCATGTAAATTACAAGAGCATATTGCATCCACAATGGGAAATCGCAGTCTGATTTAATTGCGTTAATACCAAGAATTACAGCACTGGTAAACTGAATAAGTTGCAAAATGGTAAGATATTTTTTCCACCACAAATACTTAGCAACATGAGGTCCCAATGCTGCTAATCCATAATAAGAGTACATCAGTACGTGGATAAAACTGTTGATCATGGCTGGTAGGAAAGCTGTTGATCAAAAGTTTAAGTTTATGAATTAATACAATTAGTAATTCAAATTTATATACCTTAAGAAATGATTTAAAATTTTGAATTGATAAAATGGATAAAAGTAATATTGCTACTTACTTGAACCACTTGGTACCCATTTGATACCAATCCACCATAATAGGAACATTGTTGAATGATGATAAACGTGTAAAAAGCTCAATTGATTATCTTTTTTACGAAGAATGAAGAAAATCGTATCCGAAAATTCTATGAGCTTACTAAAATAGTACCACCAAACAGCAGTTGCAATCTATAATGTGAATAATTATAAATTCATGAATTTCATTATTACTTTATTGTCGAATACTTAATGAATAATTGTATGTTAATGATTTTACCTGCATTTCTTCAGCCTTCCAAGTATTTTTTATTGGTTGACATATATAACTATAACTCAGTTTAAAAGAAGCAATAAACAACTAAAAGAAGAAGATAAAGAAAAATTTATCAATGAAAAGATCATTTAAACAAAATATTTCGAAAAAATGTGTAATACGTACTGCTATAGCAATATAAGCATTCAGTCCGGCCATACAAAAATTGTACGGAATTAATAACCAAGTTAATTTAAAGGGCTTTCTTTTTTTCATGATCTTTGGTCCAATCCAGACGATAAATAGATAAATTGCCGTGCAAATAAGGGTTGGTATTGGTGAGTCCACGAGCAGCCATCCTCTTGTTCTATCATCTAAAAATTCATTCAATCATTAATACAGTCAATATTTATTTCACTAAGTTTCATAAGAATAACTTACCTGCTATTGAAAGTGTCCAAAGATAATAATTATAAGCGTCTCTTACTAAATTAATAGGAGCTGTAATTATCGACGTCATTACCTGTAAAAATTCATTTTTAATTAATTTTGTTTTCATAATTTCATAATTGGAAAGCACTACATAACACGAGGTAAAAATGAGCATTCAGTATCTAAATAAACGAGGTTTTAGTGCAATTATTTATTTTAATCATTGCGTGACAAAATGTATTATTTATAATAAGAGACTGATTATTCATTATCATTGTTTTATCGACTTTCAGTTATTTATTACCGTTTAGTTATTTAACATTATTGTTTAAAAGTACTCAAAAAGAATTATTTATAATGAAATAATATTGAATAAAATAGAAATTTCGTGAAATATATTGATAAAAACAAACTGTTAATAGAGATAAATTGACTCGAAAGTGTGATTCAACAGTAATCATGATATACACTTATTGCATCTTGGCTGACTATATCGCGTGGTTTCTCTACTAGACGCTCAACTCGATTGGCATACATAGCCATTCTAATCTCTACATCCTCAAGATCAAGTCTTCATACCGATAAAAAATCCAGTCTTCACATTTTACCTTTCTCACTTGCATCAACTTTCACTACTGATTTTTATCCAGCGAAAATTTCACTTTTAAATCAATTATTTGTAACAATTAGTCGAAGAAAAAACGAAAAAAATATTCAGCATATTTTTAACATTATCATTTTTTCTAGTTTTGGAAAATTTTAATAGAAAATTGTATCTTTAGGAAAGTTGAAAATAAATTAAAATGTACCCACCGTTGAATTAAAAAAAAAAATTAATCACAAAAGTAATAAATGAACAAAAAGATTATTAACAAATATTTCACTGAATTATAAGCACATAATTAAACAAATAACGTGCACAATTGAAATGAGAAAACACTAGGGAACCAGGAAAGATTTGGTCGTTCGATGTTCGAACGACGTGTTTGAGGAAAGTACCAGCGTCTCTGAGCGGAACAGTTGGGTGAGCTTTATAACTTTACCTCAACCGAGCCTGAAGCGTGTAACGGGGCCGAAATGAAATGTCGTGGGGATAAGATCGGTTAAAATGCGATTCCTCCTTTGATTCTTCATCATTCCTACTCCTTTCTTTCGATCCCTTCCTCTTTTGTCATTTTCTTTCATGGAAAATTTATCGCGGAAATTTTATAAAATATCCCCTTCTTATTTCATTCTGACTAGGTATAACAAGTTCCGTAATTATTTTATTTAATTTTACATCATCAAAAAAATTCATTACTCTAATTGATTTTATTTATTTATATAATATAAAATACTCAAAAACATCTCATTATAAAAAATTATTGATAAAAATAATTAACAGTATATTTTCAAATTATAGTATTGAAATAATTAACTGGTTTTTTTTGTATGTTGAGTTGAAAAAAAAAAAACTGAAAGAAATATTTGGAATAGAAAGAAGTATAGATATCATTGGCGAGTTTGGGAAGAAGAGGTTAATGGAGACGAGAGATCGACGTCCCAAATTAGCTTCCGGAGAAAGCAGTCTACTTCAAAATTTAACAGGTACCGAAAATTTAAACGAAATTCCTCAAATTTCTTAAAAAAAAACCTAAGGAAGTTTGATTTTTTTTTGTCTAAGATTATTAACAATTTCTAGTAGAAAAAATAATGAAGTAAAGATGTGTAAAGAAAATCTAATGAAATATTAATGGAATTCGCCAACAACAAATAGCCTGGAGCATACTTTCAACTAAAGCATGAATTTTAGTATTTTTTTTATCGGCTATGTCGTTTGGTCAGTGGCGCAGCATCACTAGGGATTCCATTAACTTAATTATCACATAAAGGAATTTTTCCGCCTTTCAAATGCCGTAAATGTAAAAATAAAATAATATGGTAAATGAACAAAAGGGGATTTAACAAATACTACTTAAATGATGATAAGGTTTATGTTAATTTTAAATACATGTTGTCTTTTCTGCAAAACAGTAGTATAATCATTTATAATTTCACACTTTAGTGACCTGCGTAAATATATGTACATAATTTTTTTTTTTGACTTTGAAATTCTTCACGTGCCAAAATGTAACTTGAACAGTCATTAGATTGAAAAAATGTAAGTAAAATTGAAACAAATTTTTTAATAGAAAATATTGAAAAAGAAGTTAAAAATAATGATGATTATTTCCATTTTGAATGTCAAGTATTATATTTACTTAAGGAATAATTTTCAAATCACTACAAAATCTATGAAAATATTAGTCATTTTTCTTATGACAATATGATAATTATAAAACGTTCTATAAATTAGTATATTTATATAATTTATACTTCAAACTATAATCAATCAAAAAAATTTTGTACATTGAGGACAATTATGTGCATGTCTCAATGCAGGTCACAAGATGTTAAATCGTAAGGAAAAATATATCCACTACGGAAAATGTGATACGTAAATATGATTTGCGTAAATCATATACATCATTCAAACAAAGTCTAGATATTATTTACCAAATGCAAACATTTATTTTAAATTTATGCAACCATCTTTCGTGGAATAAGTAAGAGTTGATAATTCTTAGATGTGTTGCAAAATGAATAACATTGAGAGAAAAAAACGGATAAATAGAAAAGGAGCTTATCTAGAAAAAAAAAGAAAAAAAATGGTCAAATTATAAAAATGTAAAATATAGTATAATTTACATTATAGAGAGTACAAACATAAAGAAACGAGTGGGTGCACTTTCTTTCAAGCCAGAAGACGCAGAAATCACCTTACTTTCGAGGTCAATGTCTACTAGAATTGCTTGTTGATCAGTGGATACATATAAGTACTAATACTTAAGAAGAGATAGCCTTTCTAGTTTTTTGCTTCACACTCTCAAGATCCATTGTAATTATAAATCCTTGAAATTTTTTATACCCTACAAATATATACAATGTTATGAATTCTTTGAAATATTCAATACTTAAATGGAACGACGAATTGTGTTAATAAACACAATGAATTTCGAATTAGAACTTAACTTCTAACCTTATTTATTCCAAATTAGCAATTTAAAATGTTACATCGTTACTAGTATAGTTGACTGAATTAAACGACAAAATTTTTCAATCTCGATTAAACCAATGAAACAAATAGCGAAAGTGAAGTTTCTCAAGTGCAACGAGATGCTTAGAGAGAGTGCAGAAACGTGTAACACACGCCACCGGGATATGAGAATTTACTTTTCCATTTCACTATGATTTTCAATCATTTTAATTTTTTTTTATTGTTAATTAACTAAATGGTTTATAAATATACCAAATTATCAATAAACAAGTCAACTTTTGAATGATATTTGGAAGGATTTATTGTCAGAAAGTAAGTTGATATTTACCAACCTCAATGTTATAGGTTTTGTTAACAAAAATCCATCAACACTGATAATTAATTATTGCAACTGGTAGGTAAATTTAACTGTAGATTTGTTTAATATTGATTATTTCATTTCCATTATAAACGAGAAACTATTTTTACTTTTTCAAGAAGTCGTGCTTGCAGACACCGGTCAGCAGCCATCACTGAAATCAATACATCAAGGGGCGTTCACACGGCTTACGAAAGTGAATGAGCAGATTTTCTACCTGTTTTATCTATCACAAAATCCAAATGATACAGAATATTTGAATTCCTTACTAACATTTCAGAATATTATCTACTATTCATTCATTACATTTGATGGTATAATTTATTACAATTTAGCATGAATTTTTCATAACTTTCAATAAGAATAATTAAGAGATATTATTTTTTTATAGCTAAATGAAATTTCTTTTTCATTTTCAAGTATTGTTGAAACTTCCTATTATATTAGATAATAATCATTTGTACAGTTTAATACTTGAATCTAGTTGAAAAAAGGTATAATATTATTTTCCAAATTAAATATCATTTTTTAATAAACTTTAATTATATACTGTCCTAATACTTTAGAAATTTTATACAATCTGAATATTATTACTTAAAAATAATTAAGGTATTTGCAGTAATGTGAATATAATTAATATTATTCGTTTCAATTATAAACAATTAACAACTACAAAAGTTTCCATAGCAGTATACCAATTGAATCAGTAACAATTCTCCAGATGTTATCAATAAAAATAAATTATAAATTTTTTTAGAGAATTAAAATGATCTCCAATGGAATGATTGTGATACCTATCATCAGTGAATAGTTATTAATATTTAGTTAATGTTTAAACTAATCAGTTTTGAGAAAGTAAAATATTGGTTTAATTTAGAAAGTTGATTATAAATATTTGATAAAAACAAAAATTTTTAATAAAACGAAACAACATCATAATATGATAGCTTTTTTTCTTTATCTCCACGTAGTATTCTACCAATAA
This sequence comes from Chelonus insularis, assembly GCF_013357705.1. Lineage (NCBI taxonomy): Eukaryota > Metazoa > Arthropoda > Insecta > Hymenoptera > Braconidae > Chelonus > Chelonus insularis. The sequence goes on along the minus strand of NW_023276783.1, from coordinate 4,069,320 downwards.
TTACGTTTGTGTGCATATATTCAAAAAAGTACACAAAAGCACATTCCTATCTCTGAAGATATTATTAAACAATAAAATTTTAGATAATAAAAATACTCAAAACTATTTAAATAATTGTATCAAATGATATAAATATTGAAATATGCATTGTTACAAATTATAAATTAAAAGTATTTACATATCAATTATAAACAATAAATAATTATAATGATAAATTGAAATTTTCTCTCTCTCATCTTCATACCTTTTCTGTCACATTATTCTGTATCGAAGAATCCCAATTGTGGTACGAAAGATTGAGGACAAATTTTAAAAGCATACGGATTTTACAGCAAGTCCCGTTCTCGAGAAGAGTGTCAGCATTCTCATCTTCTTGAAAATGTTCTCCCTCTCCTCATGTCTTACTCTTCCTTTTCTTATGTTTCATATCAAGGTCATGAGTTTACTGTCATTGATTACCGCTAGAGAATATAAGATGACCAATGATGAATCTTTAACATATTCCTTTTTTTTCTTGAAACTTGTCTTGTTAAGAGTCACTCATGATAATAACGTTTGCGTTGCAAATAAAAGTATGACAGAAGTTAAACATATTTTTTACATTTCATGATGATAGATGAAAACCTGTGGAATTTAAAAATGTTTTTGCATAGCGTTTTAAGAAAGAAAAATAACCAATTAAATTTTAATTATTACCTGAGCGATCTCAATTGAATTAAATTGTATTTGATTACTAGATTATTAATTAATTAATATAGAAGACATTTGTTTCGTTGTTGATGCTGAACCTTCAATATCATCACATTGATATATGAACGAATGTTACGATGAGGTGGATCATTTTTGGAGTTGTTATTTCTTTCTTTTCTTTTTTTCATCGAGTTCAATCCAGGTAATAATGTTTAATTATTTACGACTAATCTTTCTTCCGTCATCATCTGTGAAATTACTTTCTAGTCTTTACAGTACAAAAGGTAAAAAAAATCTTACAATCGGGCCAGACGTTGTTTTGCCTGAGACTTATGTTAAAGGTTTGATATTTTTCATTCTTATTTACATTCATTTTTTTTTACTTATTCATGATAATATGCTTTTTTTCAGAAATAAGACCATCTTTACCAGAAGGAGGTCCAGTAATTGTAGACTTTAATATATTTATCGTTGATATCAATTCCATCAATGTAGAAGATATGGATTTTCGGTAAGTAATAATATAAAAGAGATAAATAAATAATTATTATTAATAAATGATTGCTTGATAGTGTGGATATGTTCATCAGACAAAGTTGGAAGGAAACTAGGTTGGATTTGCCGGATGATATTTTTGAAGAAGGTGATGACTATGTGACCCTACCACCAGAATTCTTTGATAATCTTTGGCAACCTGATCCATATTTTTTAAACTCCAAAGTATCAGGTATGTACAATAAGTATGAACAGAATTTCATGTAAAGAATTTAGAGAAAGTGTGAAAATCTCAAGTTCTGTAGATATTTAAAAAACATCTCTATTTTATACACAGTATTTTATTTATATCTTTTTCAATAATATTCATAGCTATTTGAAAATTTAATAATAAAAGTGTAAGAATAGAAATACCTATAAATTGAACTTTTTAAAAACTAATATACTTTACTTTGATCGGTATTTTATCCTAAATCTTTATGGTAATCATTTGTAATCATTTTTTATCGTAGGCCAAGTTAGGCTCAAACAAGTATATTTAAATAAATAAATAATAAATTATTTGTATCAGTCGGTGATCATGTGAAAGAAAAATAATAGATGATGAAGATTGAGAGATAAAGACGAAACAAGTTTTTTATAATAATTTATTCTAAATTTGTGTGTCAAAAAACTGATATACAAGATAGACTGCATTCTTCTCATCAAACTGAATCATATTTTTAACATCACTTAATTATTTATTACATCATCTATTTATGAATAAAATTTCTTTTCTTTTTATTTCAGAAATCGCCACTTTAACACATAAATTCTCATCAGTTACTCTTTTCAAGAATAAAACCGTAAGATATTCAGCTAGAATGCATGCAATTGTAGCTTGCCAGATGGAGTTTCAGTTTTACCCAATGGATGTACAAGTGTGTCCTATTTACATTGAAAGCTGTGAGTTGTGAGAAAGTGATTTATTGTTTTACTAGTTATTAAAAAATATTTAGACGGTAAATTTCACGTCAAAATATACTTAAAATTATGTAAATGTTTCTTTTCAATTTTTATTTAACGTTAAGTAGAAAGTGAATGAAAGGAATATCTTCATATTTCATAATTATTTTTTTTTTTTAAATGTGAATGGATCCAAATATAATTGTAATAAAAAGTAGTTGATTATATCTTGAAATTAATTTATTATAAAACTTTTTCAGTTTCATATAATATAAAAAAACTAAAACTTCGTTGGGGTGTTGGTGGAGTGACGGTGAATCCTGAACTCCGACTATTACAATATAATTTTGCTACTCCTCAATTACTCGAAGAAATAAATTGTTACATGTTGGAAAAGAATGGTATTTAATTTTATTTTTTACCATTTAAAGAAATAAATTGTCATAAATTTATTCATTTGTATAATAAAGTACAATCACTTACGTACAACAAAGTTCATTATAAACAATTATAATGCTAATGAAGGTCAAAAAACGGTGTTAAATTAAGAAAATACGGTAGTATTCTCTGATTAAAATTCCTTCATTGACAATGATTTTACAATTTTGATCGATAACGTTTCAAAGGCTATTACTTTCCTTTTAAAATCGTATTAACTATCATACAATGAATATCAAATTACATGTAGAACAATGAATATTGTGTAAATATTGTCCAATTTCGGTAATGAACTGTATTACACATGCAAAAGTGATTTATGTTCATTCTTTTATTTCCAAGATAATATTTAAAGTTGTGTAAAAAATCTTCTGTTATTGATGAATTTCAATTTTAAAAGATGCTAATAATTTAATTTTTGTCTGTAGAAAAATATAAATACTTATGTGAGATTAGTTAAATTCCATTAATTCAAAGCTTTTTTATTCAATAAGAGAAAAAGTTAAATTTAAAACTTAATTATGAGTTTAGCACATATTAAAATATATAGACCATTCAATCAGTTGCATTTACAGTTCATGATCATCATCTAGTACTAGAACAAATAATTAATGATATAAAAAAATAACTGTAGAATTTATTATCATTCATAAAATGAAAAATAAGATTCAAATGTTGATGAAAATTAACTCATTAATAATAATTATTTATTATGATTTCAGGTAATTTCTCAAGACTTGTAGCTTTCTTTAGATTCGAACGTCAAATAGGACACCATTTAATTCAAACATTTGCACCGTCTACTTTAGTGGTGATGTTATCGTGGTTTAGTTTTTGGTTGGGATTAGATGCAATTCCAGGTCGTGTAACTCTTCTTGTTACAAGTATGTTAACACTTGTAACAATGTTTACTGGGTTAAAGAGTGACATTCCGCCTGTTGCTTATGTTAAAGTAAATATAATAAGTTAATTATAAATATAATCATAAGTAATGAAATAAATTTGTTATGTAAAACGTTATTCTAATTATCTGATTTTAAATGAATAGGCACTAGACCTTTGGATGGCAGGATGTATGGTATTTGTGTTTGCCTCTCTTGGTGAATTCGTAGTCGTGAAAGTTATCGACGCAAGGCATAAGCAATTGATGGATTTACAGATGAATCATTCCCGCTCTTATTCGACGGTTTTATTTTTACTTACTTCTTCTTTCTTTCTTTTTTGATTATTTCTAATACAATTTTTCAATAAAAAATTAAAAATGTTTCAGAGACTTGCATCTTTAGAGAAAAGTATGTCAGTGTGGGATTATGAAGCTGCTTTGACTGTACAACCAAAACGAAAACGAGCCGGAAGTAAACATTTATTACAATCAAGTTGGTTAGATCCTGATGTTTTAATATATTCAAAACAGAAAACCTTATCCAAAAGAATTGATCACTATAGTCGTCTGATATTTCCAACCCTTTTCCTCCTTTTTGTTATCATATATTGGCCGATAGTATTGTTAAAAAAGTCAGCTACATTTTTGTAAAAAATTCTTTTATTTAAAAAAACAAATACTTATCTAGTAATTACAAATATAAATTAAATTAATCTATATCCATTTCTTGAATCGATCCTTCTAATTCTTCGACAGAAGTTTTCTTTGTTTTCAATTCAGCAGATTTAAGTATCCAGTCTAGTGTATATTGATTGAAATCACATCTAAGATATTTAAATAAAAAAATATACTATAAGATAATATTCTTGAAATACAACTTGATAAAAAAAAATATAAAATTTTACTCACATCTTACTTAAGTCGTCATACTTTCGCTGCATATTTTTTTGTAACAGAAGTAATGTTGGCATATTCATGTCAGAATTTATTTTATGTCCTGCTTGTGAAAGAATAGCTTCAGCAAACTCCAAATAAAACTCAATATGCCTTGTTTTTTCCATTTCTGCGGCAATAAATTTTAATAACCGCTCAACATATAATTGAGGTATACTTTTAACAGTAAATTCGACTGAAAAATTAATTAAATAAAGTATTGAATATTTTAAGAATAAAAAACAAATTAATTTTTTAAATGTAAATAAAAAATTACTTACTGTTATTGAAAGGTATTTTTTCAACAACATTTTGAATTAAATCTTTTTCATTAAGTTTAAGAGCCATCATAAGAGCTTTAGCATATTCTTCCTCTTTCAATGTTTTTTTTACACTGTCAACAGTAATTCCTAAGTCTAAATAAAATGGATCAAAGACTAATCCTACATCTAATGAGTAGATCAAAAGTCCTTCAGTAGTAGCTGCTGCCCACGATTGACCAGTTGGTGAAAATTGAAGACAAAATACTCTAACTTCCGGTTTCATACTTCTGCTAGCCATATTACCACTTCGAACACCAGGTAACCTCAGAGTAACTCTCCCACCTTCATTCTCTTCTCTTGTTTCTACTAAATTTAAATTACCAAACTCTGACATTTTTCGTCGATTAATAAAATCATCAACAGCATCAAATGATCTATTTTGAGTTATTTCAAATTTCTTCATAAGAATAGTCTCTTTAACGTTATAAATACAAACGTTTTTCCATTGTCCACCAGCTAAAATACAAGATCCGTCAGCGGAATAACATAAAGTTGTAAATGCTTTTCCTTCAAGATTTTTCTTAGCTGTGATTAAATCAGTATCTGATCTTCCACTTCCTAAATCTTTTCTGCCTTCAATACTACCGGTTTGAGTGGCATTTTTGCATTCAAAAAATGTAATTTGTCCATCAAGTGTTGAAACAGCAACTTCTTGTCCATTTGGATTATAAACAACACATAAACCATCAGCAGTCAACTCAATTGTTTCATGAGTAGATCCATGCTCAATAGCATTCCATAGCTTTAAAGTTTTGTCCCAAGAAACAGAAGCAAGTGCAGTACTTGCTAAATTAGGACTAAATGCTAAACTTGCAACTGGTCCTTCATGTCCACTCATAATTTCTAACAAAGTTCCTAATTTTACACTCCATAGATAAATATCAAAAAAGTCTTGGCCGCCAACCGCGAGGAATTCATCACTTGCATCAAGAGCTACACAAGAAAACTGTACTGGTCTTGGAGATGTAAAAGTTTTGAAATTACGATATCGGGTAAGATCATAAGCTCTGGCTGTTCCATCCAATGATGCTGAGACAATAAATTTACGGTTGTGGCTGAAGATAACACTAGAAACTGCTGAAGTGTGTTCAGAAAAAGTGACTATACAAAATCCACTTAACGTATTCCAAAGCTTCACTTTTCCGTCATCTCCACCAGTAACAATAAACTGGCCATCTCCACTGTAAGCTAAGCTATTCATATTGTTGCTATGGCCTTGTTGTTTCATAGCATAGGTTTCACTTTGCCATTCCCAAACTAAAAGCTGACCTAATTGAGAGCATCCTAAGGCTATCCAATCTCCAGAATTATTTATAGCAATAGAAGAAATACTTTGGCTTGAAATATCCAATGAATGAATCATATTTACATCTGGCATTTCATAAATAAAAAAGGATCCACTACTAAAACCTACTACAAGTATTCGTGTATTTACATGATACGATGCTGCTGTTAAAACAGCATGTTTATCAGTTTTTTTTACTTCATCCAACAGAAAATGTCGAGTAACTTTTTTATAAAAAAATTTTTTGACTTCGTTTTCCTTGTTTCTTTTCGGTTGTTCACTTTCTGATGACGATGTATTAGAATTTTTTGGCATTTGAAAATCGTCTGGCTTTTCAATAGCTTTCTCCAAATCTACATCATCTTCACTATCACTATCGTTAGGTTTTTCCTTTTTCTTTGATGGTTCATATGCAATTAAATCATCTGGTTCAATGGAACATTCCCAAAGACAGAGATGGCCATTTTTACTGATAGTAAAAAGATCATAACTGTCAGTTGTATCAAAAAAGCTGCCAACTATTTCATCTGAATGACCACCAAGAGTACAATGTTTGAAGTTTGCCCATTTTTCTATAGAGTATAATTTTGTTGCTGTGTCTTTAGATCCAACAGCTAAAAATTTTGAATCAAATGACCAACAAAGTGTTGTAGTTTCATCTGTTGCTTCATGAAAGACACGTTTCATTACAAATGGATTATAATTTCCTACTTGTAATCCAGGAGCATCAAATATAAAAACTAAAATAAAATATAAAATCAGATATATAAACCTGAATGGATTTAAGAGAACTTACTCATATTAAAAAAATGATCAATAAAGAAGAATTCAATAACTTACCATTATTTTCTTTGCATGCAGCAAAATATTTACCGTCAGGAGAAAACTTAACACATCTTACTGGCCTTTTAAATCTATATTTATGTACAATTATTTTACTTATCATACTAATAATATGAGCCTCGCCCTCTGAAAATAATTTTCAATTGTTATTATCAATTATATTTTACAATTCTTTCAAATTCAATTCATTTACCTTCATTTACAGCAATTAATATATTTCCATTAGGAGACAAATCAATTGCTGTATAATTAAATCGACTTTCTACTGGCAGAGTTGATGATTTATTACTGTAAAAAAAATTATATTTAATTAAAATTAATTGAAAAATAATCAATTTGTTGTTTACTTACTTTTTGAGATCGTAAATGGATATTCTATTACCCACAGGACTGATAACTGTTGAACCATCATTGGCAAACAATAAATTACCTTTTCTATAAACTGTTCCGAGAAGATTACTAAACTGTAATTACAAAATAATAACACTTTAAAATTTCTCAACAACGATTAAAAAGTTTGGTTCATTATTGTTTATAATTCATAGGTTAGAATTGATTTTCTATACATTTAACATATAATTTATTCTAAATTCATTATTATTTCATACCTTATATGAGAACTTCATGATTTTGATTCAATTGTTATTACATAAATGTAATAAAAAGAATTATATTTATAAGATACTTAAAAACAATCTTTCTTAAACGATCGCGTGGTTTAACAAACAAAACATTTAAAAAAATTCCATTAACACAAGTGATGCGTTAGTATATAGGTTAACTATAAGATGTCACTAGTAATTGTTATCCGGTGCTTCAAAAGTAATTTTTAAAATTTCTTACATAGTTTTTAAATAATAACAAAACTTGACGTATGACTGAACAATATTATTTAAAAGTATTTCAAATTTAAAAATTGTTTTATTGAAACTTCAAACATGAAGAAAAAGTGAAAATATGAATAAAATTCTCGTCACGCGGTGATAACGGAAATACAAATTGATGATTAAAACGCCATCTTCCGGCTATAATGATCAAAATCTTTGACGTCACTTAGAGGAACATAAAACGAAGAATACGATTGGTGGTTTATGCGAGTCTAAGGACATGTCTACCAATCATCTGCAACATAGAGGATCAGTTCGACCTCGAGTGTCTCCTTCTCTCTTCTTGTCGTTTATCACATGACCCGCGCGACTGTATAGCAGATTCTCATTTGACAGTGCTACTAGTTTAGTGAAGAGGGTGTGTGAGGATTGATTCTTAGCAGAAGACACGAGATCGTGTTATTAAAATCGGCAACTTGTATATACTTGATTTTAAATTTGGAATTTAAAGCGTTTTCGTGCAAATAGCAATTAATATAAATCCACAATGAGTTCATCAGGACTTGCAGAAGATAGTCCTATCTACGGACCATTTTTCGGTGTTATGGGCGCCGCCTCCGCCATTATATTCTCTTGTAAGTTTTAACCCATTCAATCTAATCAATCGATTATCACATTGTATAGTAAAAATTAATTATTTAATAAAGACAATTCATAGATGATTTTTTAAAGGTTAATAATGTCATAAAAAACTAGGGCAATTATTGGTTCTTTAAAATATACTCATCAATAAGTGCCACGCCATTTTCTTGATCTGTAAAATGTATAAAATAACATGGAAATCCAAAATGATAAATATACTCATCGATTATTTTTTATTCATGTCTCTTTGTAAATGAAACATTACTACGCCATCTCGTGTTTATTTTTCTATCTTTTATTATCATTTTTTTATAATTGTAATGTTTTTATTTTTTATTTATATCTTTGTAAATCAAATTTACACGTGAAAGATTTCAGGTCACTTAAAATCATCGACAAACATTTGATTGTTTAAAATATTACATTTTCAGATGAACAATTGATTAATCATGAGTAATAGAAAGTTTATTTAGCAATATTATTGTAACAGATAAAAATTTTCAAGGTTTCAAGATAATTAAAGCATTAATGTATTTGAAAAATACAATTATACTAATATTTTTACGGTCATTTGTAAAATCATGTGAATAACCACGCCTTTAAATCATTGAAATGAATTATATTATCTTAATGTAGTTATTGAATAATCATTTATCTTTATGACTCAATCTATTAATGATAAAAAGACTTTTTATGTCAAAAAATTCGGCGATCGATCATTAACGGCGGAAAAGTGAATTTGTGGCGCGCCGGTTTCTCCTCAGCTTTATTATGAGAAAATCAATACGAATCTTTTTTGATTCCATCATTAAACAATAATTCATATGTATACATATATAATAATAATATATGAGTTAATTAATTATAAAAAAATATAAATTGAAAAAGTAATGAAATCTAAAATACAAGAAAAATTCCCTTGACTGTCAGCCAAATGGGACAGCCAATAGACACTCCGTTGATAATTTACAGCGCGCTCGTTGATTCTGCGCATTCAGATGTACAGACATATAGCTAGATAAACTTGAAGAGTGGCCAAAAAGTATTGTAAAAAATGTCACTCAACTCCCGGAGTTTTCGAGTGTCTAAGAAATTAATTTTTGTCACTTATTTGAGTATAAAATTGATTTTTAAACGGCAAGTGCCACGCCCCCGTTGTACAGCTGTTCTTACATGATTGTCATGTGACTGTCAACGTGAGCCTCATGTGACCACGGGTTGGGTTATTCCTTGAAAACGCCTTATGATAAAACTTTCAATTTGCAAGATGATCATTTATTTTAATGAAATTTTTATTTATTTATTATTTTTCATTCAATCTATATTTCCTATTTATTTTTTTTAGCTCTTGGAGCGGCGTATGGAACAGCTAAAGCTGGTACAGGAATCGCCGCTATGTCGGTGATGAGACCTGAACTTATCATGAAGTCTATTATTCCTGTTGTTATGGCGGGTATTATTGCCATTTATGGTTTAGTTATAGCAATTCTTATCGCAGGTCAATTACATCCACCTACGCAAAATTATACCTTGTTTGCGTAAGTTACAATTATATATTACTGTGTAGTTATTTTTGTTCTCTCAATAATGTACGACAAAAAATTATAAAAATACACTCATTATTTTAGGGGTTTCATTCATTTGGGTGCTGGATTAGCCGTTGGATTTTCTGGTTTAGCAGCTGGATTTGCTATTGGAATAGTTGGTGATGCTGGTGTAAGAGGTACAGCTCAACAACCACGTTTATTTGTTGGTATGATCCTGATCCTTATTTTCGCCGAAGTATTGGGTCTTTATGGACTTATCGTAGCCATCTATCTTTACACTAAAACATCTGGTAATAATTAATTGCGGGAATCACGAAACTGTCGCCTGCAAAAGAAGAGAAATTGCCAAGAGCAAGGCTCCCTCAAACTATATAAATATTATCAAGAATTTCGACGTTCCATTTATTCATTGTGTGTATTAATATAATACACATATCCATCAACACATCTTTAAATATATTACACGTCGAAGATTAAAAGGTATTAATGAAATTGAAATGAAAAAAAATATTAATAAAAAAAACCAGAAACGAATGAACGAAAAAAAAAAATATATATATATACATACATACATATAGATTCAGTCGCTTGTTTTACACAGTGACAAAAGATTTATTTAAAACTTTGCGCATGATTTTTATGTAGTCAGTCTGCTGGGAGACTTTTTAAATAAAGAAAAGAGTTTACAATTGTTTGCCGGACAATTTAACGTACAGTTGTAGATACTTCATTTTTAATTTAATTTTTAATATTAAAAAAGGATTAAAAACTCAAAAAGACAGGCGACAGATAAAGCAAGAGAGCATTAACCTCGATTCCTCCATGTCTCATTAAAAAAAAAAAAGAATTTTCTCTTTAATTGTTTAGCTATAATTTGTAGTATAGTTTGTCACAAATTATTGATTAAACAATAAATAAGTCGGCTCTATTAAATGTAAAAAATACAGAGAAGAATATGGTTCTATTAATTAATAAAATATTTAGCACAATTACTGTATTATGCAAGTGAAGAGGAGTAAATGTTCAGTTTATGCAAAAGAATAAATCATTAACGTATTTACAAACAAAAAAATATCAGCATAATTACATTAAAAAAAAAAAAAAATAATGACGAAGAAATGTTTTTGAACAAACAAAGATTCATATGCGGGGACTTTGTGAGTTATCAATTTAAAAAACGATATGTATGATAGTATTAAGTCAATTTGAGAGGCCGCAGACATAATGAATTTGGATATAAAGATAAGAAAAAATTAAGGAATTATGTGTTCCATGATACTATGTATTATCAAAGTATCAATTAAACTATTTACTACATTAATAATACTGTAAAGAGTCACTACAGAGGCCAGTAGTTGATTCAAATCCATTTACATTATGTCATGCATAATTTAAAGTATCAAGGAATGTAAAAAAAAAAATTAATAATAATAATAATATTAATTAATTAAGAACAAGTAGAAAGAAGTGTGTACGGCAAATAAAAATTGTAACAATTTGTACATTCCATATGAATTTGAGTCATTACGAGCGGGCACAAAAATTTTATTAAATTTTTGAAGATTTCGAAGAAGAGTCCACAGAGTTGATTGTAAGGGAGCTGACAATCATCTTTGTTTGATTCTAAAATAATTTTTATTATCAATTGTTATATTTTATCTTAGTTTTTTGGATATCAACTTAGTGCTCGCTCGTTTATATTTGATCAACGCAGTATCTCTTATTACTATTACTCAAAAAGACCTTTGAGCTCAACATATAGACGCATTTCCGGGCGAGAGTTTGTTTACGATCGCGTTTGATAATAATAGTTTATTGTACAACTGGAAGATAAGTCTGCATATCATGTGGTTTCTTGCTCGAAACTGCTTCTATATCTGTTTATTCATCACTGATAAAATTTTCAAACATCTGGAAAGAGATTAAATAAAAAGAAATGTTTAAAAAAATTAAAGCCTGCAAGCAGATTGACTTATGATTATCAAAAGCAAATAAAAATGAGCCTCGGTGAGCGGTGGTATGTGCCCTCGTCGGAGTCTTCATGCTAATTCATCAACATCATATAAGTCCTTATTATTCCTCTTCCCCTCTCTCCCTTCATTTATAGAAACCTAAAAAAGTATATCTCGAAAAGTAAATTACTTATTGAAACATTTGAAAAAATAAATAATAATATACTCGTTACAAATATATATATATATATCTATTTCTGCATAGAGTGCATGTGATGTATATAACACCTTCAATGCTTGATGCTATGTAAGTGCACATATAAAATTTCATAAAGGTATTAATCTTTACCAATACCTTAAGTAGTACGTGTGAACAGTATTCAATGTGTTGATGTATGTTTGAAAAAGAGAGATCGAAAAAAAGAGAGAATGATTAAGTGATTATATTGAGCGTTTAAATGTGATGTAAAAGGAGATAAAAATTGTAATAGAAATGGAGAAACACTGGTAGAGGGAGGAGAGAATGCCACCGCCACCCCTTCAAGTACTATCTTCCAGTGTTACTAGTAGATTTATTGTTGAGCGCAGAGAGTGATACTGATTTAATAAATAATTATTTATGTTAAAATATTTCTCCTCGATGTTACAGAATCAACCGTGTTTAATAAAATTTAATTTGGACAACCATGGTTATTTTTTTTATTAACATAATTAATGTATTTCAATGAATGAGCTATAATTGAATTCCATTCTGTATTTCACTAATTATTTATTCAAATAATAGCTTAAAAAATTAATTGAATAAGTGTTTGACAATAATGTTACAACGTTGATATTTTATTGAGCGATTTTAAGCAATAGTGCTTCAAATTAATTAATTTATTGATTAACTTGAATAAAAAATAATAAGTTTATTGAATTATTAATTGCATTCACACAAAAAAAATCAGTTTACTTGTGGAGTAAAATTATAATATATTTTTGTTTTTTACATAATTTATTAAACACAACTAATAAAGTAAATATCCTAAAAACATACTTATTGGCAGAATTGAAATTATTCTTTTTTTCATTAATATCTTGATTTTTGTATTTGTTTTTTTTTTTTAGTTTCTACGGTCAATGAATTAATACTGACGTTATCATACATGAATTGTGTTCATTATAAACAATGCAAATGATTGAATATATTTTTTTTTACGTGCAAAAAAAAAAATAATTTGTTAAAATTATTTTATTAAGAAACTTGGCTGACAGATTACCTTTACACTGTAATATTTTTACTAAAAAATGAAGACATTTATGAATATATGGTTCGTCTTTATTTTGTTTATCTATCAATTTCATCATTATAGTTTGTGATAAATAAATATTTCGTTTCAATGCAAATAGTAATTATTATTGTTCTAAATTAATGTCGTTATAGTAGTTAAAGAAGAAATTGATAGATAAATATAATATTCAAGTAATGAAATGAAGTTTAGTGTTAATTATTATTGGATACAAAGTCTTTAAAATTTTTATGTATAATTTTTTTCCATAATAATTTTTTCCTATGATTTAACACTCCAGTCCGGCGATTATTATCGGATGTTAGTTGCATAGTAACAATTATATACATCATTGGTTGAATTGATCAATTAATCAGATTATTTATCAGTTTAGTCAATAACCAATATTATAAAATTACAACTAATTATTTTGTGGATCACTTGGCCATTGTGTTTCTTACTTTAATAGCTTTTTAAACGTCTATAGTATATGAGGGAAAAAAACGATGAACATTCATTCCATGAAATTTATACAAAACATTCGAGCACTTTGTCATGATAAAAGTAAAGAAAAAATGGAAATGTAGCACAAAAATTGGGGTTAATAAATTAAAAAATTGCAAGATTAAATATTGCACTAATTCTTATAAATTAGCCGGTCTGAAGATGTTAAGATTTTCAAAATTGTCAATTTTTTTTTTTAATGTTTTTTCGTTTATTAACTAGGAAGATAAATATTATGAGAAAAATCGAGGAAGAATGAAAAAGGGATATGATTCAATCGGCTTGAGAGCAATCAGAAGTTACAATTTTAATAAATTATACCAGTTTTATTATTTATTTATACCGATGTACTTAATTTTTAACGATTGCATTATCGATGCCATATTTCAAAATGGTATATTCGTCTTGATTACGTTATTTTTAATAAATGTAATTTCTCCCGTTAATTATTATTATAATTAGTGTTATTAACTATAATGATGATTGTTTTGTGATTTATCAATTAATAATTATAGCGCAGCAAGTGTTGGTGTTGCGTGGACAAAAATGATAGTTTATCGATTAAGATTTTTTAACGGTAACAATAAGACTTCACGATATTCGGTATTTCGTTAACTAATTTTTTTTCATTTTACGTATATATTTATTTTGATCGTTTTTTCTAACCAGATTATCGTAATTATTATCATTAATTATTGGTAAATCAACTTTTTTAACGGATTTTTTTTTTTCGAATTAGAAATATTTATATTTTATCGTAGTAATTGGGATATAATAATTATTAATAATAATTTTCTAATTAATTGTAAAAGATGATACACACATAACAAGCGAATATCCTTTCATTTTAAGATGAGGAATCGCGGACAAAAAGACTTACAAAAAAACGTGACAAGCACAAATACTAGACAAAAAAATTATTAAAACATAAATTCATCTCAACTAATTTTTTCAAATTTTTCATTTCCGTCTATACCAATTCATAATAATAATAATTCTTAGTATTATTATTATTTATTGTTATTATTATTATTATTATTTATCTATTAATTCATCATACGGGCTACGATCCTGAATCAACTGGGCCCTAATTTTAGTTACAAATCATATTTTGTTTTTTTATTATTTAATATTTAAAACATTTAAGACTTTCTGTTTTTTTTTCTAATTAAGGGGGATTTTCGGTCACATTGTTTGGCATGCACGTTGATTTATTTTCTTCTAGTGTTTTTTAATTTTTTTTCTTCTCTTCAAACCAATCTCACGTTCACGCACACATGCATACGCGCATACATGCACGCACAGACACATTACACACACGAATCATTGCGTTCTGCCTTTGCTACTGTTTTTTTTTGTTTTAATTAATTCATTAAAAAAATCAACCATTTTATTTTGTTCTTCACTGATCAGTTATGATTGCATTATCAATCTTGTTCGTACTTTCCTCATCACATTTATATAAAACCCCCGTCGAACAGACTCACAAAATGCATCTTCATGATTTTTCAAGATGTCAACATAATCGATAAAACTGAAACCTTAGGCTCAGCGTGAACGTGGATGTGAGAAATCCTGTCTCAAATGATAATTCGAGAAGAGTATCGATCAAGTATACCCCGTGTAATTCAATTATCTCCTTCGTCTTCTTCTTCCTCTGAAGTAGCTTGTTCAAGCCAAGTTAACCAGCTGTTCACCTAGATAAAGTAAATAATCAATTATTATTTAATTATTTTTGAAATTTTAAATGAAAGAAAAAAATTACCGAACTCGAAAAAAATTGTTTCGGATCATTTTTTCTTAAAAAATTGTGTAAATTCTGCTCTATTGTTTAAACTATTCAATAACTTACTTGGAACAGTGCTTTTCCTTTGCCAGGATATGCATCAGTAACATCTTCTCTCCACTTTATAAAAGCCTCTTCATCGATAATAGACAATTCATAAAGAGCCACAAACCATCTTAGTAGCATACCTTTTGGGAAATCATGTGAAAGACAGAACACTTGTAAAGAGTGAACTGCTGTCACCTGTGCGTCGATGGTAACTAAGAAAGAATCAAGAACTCGTGTATACTTTTCTAATAATGCTCGTTCTTTCTCTTGAAGGCTTTTATCTGGCACAACAGTTGTATCAACACCAGGTGCTAATGTAGTTTCCTGTTTAAATATAAATAATTGATATAAAAGTGAAATAAATAAATAAATAAATAAAAATATTTATAAAAAAATTTACAAACCCGAGTGATGTATTGTAAAAGAACTGTCATAAGAGCATTGATAAATCCAGGGTCAGAATGATGTGCAAGATCCAATTTATCCTTAATCCATTTGTAAAAAGCATTAGGACTTGGGTCACTTTCTAATTGACGACTCATATCGCCTTGAATTCTTAATAATGGATACAAGAAAGTCAATTCTCGGTCTTCAAGAATTTCGCCAAGTCTTTCTTTAGTTTTCTCTGCTTCGGGTAGCTGGCTCATAAGATTGACTTTGCTTTCATTGAATATTTGAGTAAGCACAGCTTTACCTTGAGATTTATGAAGTTGTTGCAGAGTGAGAAGGAACAATGGATGATGCTGACCATTTTCAGTAACAGATGCAAGATCTTGGAGTTGCATCAGATTATTAACGATTGCTTTAGCTGTAATTGACGCCACGTGTGATGCTACACAAGGTACAGTGCTTTCTTTATCAGGAATACTTGCAACAAGTTCCTTCCATCCTTCATTCATTTGTTGAGAGTTTATAACATTATCTTTTTTCAGCTCAGCGACAAATTTAACGGCAAATTCACGTTCTGAATCACCACGTTCCAGCGTGTTCGAATAAATAGTGTAAATAGCATGACGTAGAAAACGTTCTGGCACCTTTAGGTCCTTGAAAGTTGTCACTGCGTCTTTAATATTAGTTTCTACAGACATATCATCCATCATGGCATTAACTTTTTTAATAATTTCTTCTCGAGTCAGTCCTTTGTCTTTGCGATCACGTGCTTTATCTCTCTTATCAAGAGGTCCTTGTTTAATTACTATTGCTGGAGGTGGTTCCTTGGGCAATAGTGGAGGAGTTTTAATAGTAGCTGTACGAAGTAATGGCGATTCTGGTGTACGTCCAGAGAAAAGATCTGAATTAAGTGGCAATGTAGGCTTGATGGTAGCTTGCTTAAACATCATTGATGTAGTTGACGGTCTTAAAGATACCTCTTCAGGGTGTCCAATGAGCATTTTACTTTTATTAAAACGTAATTGCTCTTTGTTTCCGTTATTATTATAATTTTGTGGTAGATTGTGTTGTTGTTGGTTATGTTTACCTGGAAAATTATTTTGATGGCGGTTTTGATTAGGAAAATATGTAGGCGTTTGATTACGCTGGTTGTGACGGCCGTAGTTAGCTGGTGGAGTTGGGAATCCATTTGGACTGAATGGCGATGACATACCAAATGATGGAGAAGTTAGTGGGATACTACCCACAATATCCATGTCAATGCCAGGACGGCCTATTTTTCTTAAGAAATCACTGCCGATACGATCTTCGCGCCTATGAAATCCTGTATTCGTTCTCGAAGAGTCGTCATGATCATTACGGATCTGATTCATCGGCATTGGGCCTTCAGTACTTGTAGCTTTACGTGGTACCCATCCATCGCGTCGTAACTCAATTACGTCGCATAACATGAAACGGATACGTCGGGGAAGAACACTACTCTCTGCCAGAGAGCTCATACGATCAAAGTATTGTTCCATGAGGCGTCGGCCTTTATCCGAGTCAAGGATACGGCCGCATGTTCGCATAATTTGACATAGGCACTCAATGTCTTCAGTCGCGTCCCCCCGGGATCCCCTCTTGCTAATCTCTGATAATAATTGCATAATACACCGATGTAAGATACCATCTGATACAATTTCAAGCTTGCCAAGTTCTCCGATGAATTTAATATTTCCAAGCATTTTGCGTTTTGCAATCTGACGACGCTCTTCTTCTTCTGGACCCAGATCATCTTGGTTATCGAATGCCTCATTAGCTTTTGAACGATTTTCAAATTCCGCCTTGCACTTGTTTAGCAAAATTACTGTGAATGTGTTACGAGCTTTTGGATTATCAACTGTTGATTTTTGTGTTTCAAAGTTTGGTGCTTCTTCTGACAACCGCTTGCACAACTGTGCATACATAGAACTGTACTTGGGCTCATCGAGTGCTTTATCAAATATCTGTTCAATGGTAATGTTTATAATAATATTAATAATTCTTCAATATTTAATTAATGTTATTGAAAGACGATATATTTATTAAACAATAATTTAATGTTAATGTAAATACATACCAATAAAATGACACCTTTCAGAATTACATAAGAATCAAGCTCGATTTTGAGCAGATCGTTGCTCAGCTTTGTGAACTTTTCCGGTGTGAGCTTGTTAAGAATACCCCGCACCTTACGGAAGATGAAATCATTTCTGTCTTCTGGGATGAAAGCATCGCGTCTAATAGTTGAAGGAGGGATCCAGCGTTGCTCAGTGGATAGGGAGCGATTATCGTCCCTGGAAGGCATCGAACTTTTTAGTCTTGTTGGTGAGTAAATCGTATGTGACTCACAAATTAGTTTCTTTGTTTTTATTTTTCGCACACACAAGTACGACTAGAACTATTAACTGTCTGATATTTTTGTTATTTTCTTTTTTTTTTTTAAACAAAGTCAAGGTTATTTAGTTAAGCCCTGACCTTCCTCCCGAGACACGAGAAGCACCCCCCGGTCCTGTGGGGTTGTCCGTTGTTGCGTGTGTGTTAACCCCCTCAATGATAAATCACGGCACACAGAACTTCCGGTAGGGAGCTGAAATGAACATGAACATTCAGTATTATAAAAAATCTTAATAATTATATGAAAAATTGTTAATATTTTTCTTTCTATATGTCAAATCAAATTAAACAGCAGAAACGAAATTTAAGGTGGTAAAACGTATGTGGGGCGCGGCTCATGGTCAGACGGTCAATGAACTTGCGACGGCGTTTACCCTGCTATAGTCTACGCGCAACGATGCTCGTCCTACCGGTGGAGGTCATTTGACTCTACTTAGAGGTTGATTCCTTTTAGTATTATAGATTATTTTATTAATATATATTTATACATATATGTATAAATATGTGTGCGTTCATAAATTTTTCGTCCTTGTGGAGAATTGAACAAAGAATCTAGTCTAGTATCTCCTTTTTTTTTTGTTTTTTTAATAAGATTGAATATTATAAATATTTATATTTATTATATCCATTCATTAGAGATAAATGTTCTTTGTATTGCATTAAAGAATATGATATGTAAGAAGGTGAATCAAGAGATGACGCAAAAAAAACAGTAAATCTATCTTTTCTGCTCATTTTTCCAGGGTTACCCTGAACTCTTTTATTCCTATAGCTTGTAAGACACGTCACTGTTGCGCCGTGATGAATGCTCCGTAGTTTTTTTTATGTGATGTACGAGTGCTGCCAACATAAAATTATTCGACAATCACGGAAAACTTTTGAATAACAACTGTCAATGTAAATTTTCATCAATAATAATACTAGGAAGAACAATGCATTATTATCTAAAAATTTTTAGTCTTGTTTGACAAGTATATAAGCTACTCAACTAGTTACACGCCATGAAAAAAATTAAAAAAGAGTGCTTATAATAAATAGATAACAAAAAAAAAAAATCTCTATTAAAAAATTATTTGCTGTAATAATATTAAAATAAAACTTTGAAGAAAATTTTCTGACTCAAAATTTCCTTTAATGATAAAGCAAATTAAATGCCGCTGATTCAATACAAAGAAAATGTGAAGCCTTATAATAAAGCGTTATAAAAAGTCACTTTTAGTAAAACGTCAAAAATATCTCATGTGCGAGTGTTGATCAGCAAGTACATCAATGTTCATTGGTTTGTTTCTCGATAAAATAATTAAATAAATCCGTAATATTCATAAATAATATTAAAATAATGAATGAAAAATGATGCAATATTATCGTGGGGAATAAAAGATGGAAGATGCGCCGACATGACGCATGAAACGATATACGTACGATTCCTCACTTTGACCCTCGAGAATATTCTGCTCCACTTAAATGTTTAATTTATCCTATTGATGCTAACTCTAATTCCCAATGTTTTTATCACGATAAATTATTATATCACACTTTAAACAACTATACAAATAAAATGTTTAATGAAAACTTTTAACATAGTAAAAATATTATATATCACACGACGATTTACTTACGGTCGATGGTTGTTGTTTGTAAAGGCTTTCGCAATCTGTCGGTCGGACTTGGAGACTTCCGCACCATGTACGTCTTGTCAAGTCAGCGTCTGCCGTGACATTAACTATTCAATATAATTTATTCGTTTTATTTCTTTATTGTTTAAAAACCTTCTTAACTATTAGTATTTATTTTATTCTGATATTTCTGATACATAAAAATTAATAAAAGAATTTTTTTATCAAAAATAATTTTTATTTTTAACATAAATTTGACTTAAATAGTAACGTTATTTTTGACGTGACTTTAGTCACTTCCGTGTTATTTTTCAATTTCCTAAATAAATTTTTATTTTTTTTAAACTAATATTTCTAATGAAAATTATTTAAATTTTACTTTATTATTTTTAAAATTAATATTTTAATTTATAAATTAATTTTGTTGATTAATACGTTTTTTTCATTTGAGTTTTGAATTACGTAGTAATTTTTCATTCCGGTAAAATAGATCATTTGTACCGGGACTTTAACTTTTAGTGGTTGACGACAAGGAAAACTAAGGGAGTTGCTGTCATCATAAGGAATTATCAAATTCTACAAGGAACAAGAGAAATTTATCAACGTCATTTCGAAGGATCAAATGCTAAATAAAGTTGAAGAGAACATATTTTTCGCTTTTCAGTAGTTTTATAAACATCAAGGTTAGTATAAGAATAAATGATTCAGCACTTGACAATAATTAATTGATGTGATTATTCAATTATAATATTTCAAAAACATACTCAATTTGAATAAGCTATTTAACAAGATATTTTTAGTAAGTTAATCATTCTTAATCATATTTTTATTTAAATATTTTATTTTTCAGAATGGCTTACATGTCGCAAAATTATGGGTCTACTGACCAACGGACTGTGCCTGACGTTGGTTTTAGTCCTACTGAGCTGTATAATCTTAGCGAAAACATAACATCAAATATCTATACTATAAATGCAAGCTGGACAACTTTGGACAAAGCAAGCAAGAATATAGGCACTAATAAAGATAACCAAGAACTTCGGGATAGAGTGTAATAATCTTGTTTTTATTATTTAAATTTTCATTGATTGATTTATATTATTTTCAAAATGTAATGATCATTTCTATCATTGCTGTTTACATTTAAATGAATGTTCTCAAACTTGATTTACTTTATTATTCAAAAATTATATTATATTATTAAATAAGAATATGTAATAGTATGCTAATGATAGCTAGGTGATAATTAATTAACGAAATAAAATCAATTTTGATATTTTAGACGAGCAACACAACGTAACACAAATCAGGTGGTAACCCAGACCAGCCGAGATATAGCGAGGATAACAGTGTTGATGAGGAAAGGCGACAAAGAGCAGAAACTACAAATTGAGAAGCTAACCACGGACTTTAAGGATGCTCTTCGAAGATATTCAGATATGCAACAAGTACGTCACTTGATACGAATGTTAATTCATTAAACATCCAAGACATGAACAAAATATCTAAGTGGATTTTACGCTTATGGTTGAGGTATATTTTTTTGTTCATCTCCATTTTTTCATTATTTGTAAACAATTCATTTTTTATTTATGTTCACATTAAAGTCCATTCTGCAAAAGATGAAGAGACATATTTTGCCATCTACGGTAGCCATGGAGCAACAAGAAGACAGTGATGGTGAACAACAAGGACTAATGCAAGCTCATCTAGATGATCAGAAGAAAGCTGAACAAAGGTTAGTATAATTTTCTTCTAAATAGTTAAATTAATTTTTTCTTTCAATGAAATCAATAATGTATTTATTATATTGTTACAGAGAATTAGAATTTGTACAAGGAATCCTTTTAGAACGTGAAGATCGAATACGACAAATAGAAGATGACATTCTGGATGTTAATCAAATAATGCGGGAATTAGGAGCTTTAGTCTATCAGCAAGGTGCAGCTATTGGTAAGTGGTCTTGGAATTTATATTCGAAAATATATAATTACTATCAATGTTTAACTATAATATCAAATTCATTTTCAGATACCATTGAAAATAGCATTGAAAATGTTCATGGAAATGTTGGCTTAGGAGCTGAAGAGTTGGCACGTGCTAGCAATTATCAGAATAAATTCCGACGAAAATTATGCATTCTGTTGATAATAGCCTTTGTTGCTCTCATTATTCTGACGATTATTCTAGTCACAAAGCTTAGTTAGCGTTATTTTCTTTAAACAATTTTGATATGTGGCACATCAAGACTTTGTCTCAAACTTATCATAAATGTTATCGCCTAATGGAATGTTTGTATTTTTTTTCTTTTAATTCAATTCTCAAATGCACATACGTAAGATGTCTAAGTCATCACTTGTGTTGTTTGAAGATATTTTTTTTATGCATGTGCCATTATTTTTTCTATTAAATTTTTCATTAACAAAAAGAACCATGTGATGATTTTAAATATTTGTTACTACCATTGAAAGATATTCTTAATTAGTTAAAATGAATTATATATTATTGATACTTTGTGATTATATTATGACTTTGATTAATACTTTTTCAAATATCATGTGTAATTAAGAAGGCAATTTTTTACATTGTAATAGATCCGCTTCTTGATTATAGTATAAAATAACCATATTTAGGCATTCCAAAAAATAAAATAATCAATCGTACCCTATTTATCTATCAATAACTATTAATTGACTTGTATATATATTACTAAATGTTACTATTATAGAATAAATTTTTTTTTATTGTTGTGGACAAAGGCAAAACCGATGTAAGGTATATTATTGGATATGTAAAATCAAAGTGATGCAATTATGTAAACATTAAATAAACTATTTGATGCAAAATAAATGGAATTAATCTTTTTTATCATTCGCTTTTATTTATTTACATATAGGTACATAAATAGTTTTTGTCTTTTTGATAAAATAATTAATTAATTTTGACAAGTATCGAGCATAAGTTAAATTTAACAACGGACAAATCGTGACTTGAATTTATTTTTAACTTACAATCTATTTAATATCAGTCTCTCAATTTTTTAATTTATTTTGTAGTTGTGGTTTTCTGGATTTTATTCTTGCTTGAAGAGTAAGAAGTAGACCAGCCAACACATCATGATTTGGTAATTTTTTAGCAAATAATAAGCGTTTTACTGAATCATCGTAAGTCAGTAATGCTACCATATTTTGTAACAGGAATCCTTGACAATATTCCAATAATTGTACAGCATTGTAAACCTGTTGATTAAAATTATTAATTATTTTCGATTGATTTATTGTATTTATTTGTTATTAAAAGGATAAATTAACCTTTGCATGAATGTACATAGATACAACGTTATCAAGATCAACCATTGCAGAACATTGTGCTTCACAGAACCTCAATAAACCATCAAGCTGGAAGAAGTTTGCTGCGGCCATCAATTCTAAAACATCTCCTTGGTTGACTTCAAGAGTAGCACAACCACCATGATATAGAAATTCCATAACTATCTATTATAGAAAAAGTATATTTGATTTATTTTAAACATACAACAATAAGATGAATTAACTATTTCGTAATTAGTCAAAAATAATATTAAATATCAAAAATATTAAATCAATAACTATTTTACTCCTAAAAGCTGAATGATTGAGTAATATTTCACATCTTACTTGAAAAATATGATATCTGATATCATTAATTTGAACAATTGGTGGATTTCCTTCGCATAATTTTGAACTCAACATGCTTCTAAACCTTGGTGATGAAGTAACTAACACAATTTTATGACCATAAAATACTCTCCCTTCAACTCGAAACTGAACATCACTTAATTCAGGATTATTAACGAACTTTGGATCAATTCTGGATCCACTAGCGAGAGTTGTATCTCTTATAGGTTTTATTGGTTCCCATCCAAAACAAGTACAAAATATATCAGCTAATAGTAATGTTGTTCCTTCCTTCTAAAAAAATTTAAATTGATATAATTCTTCAAATTATTAAATTTCATTTTTCTATGTAAATGTGGTATTAATATTACCTTACTATATCTAAAAATATTAAATAATAATGGAAGACACTCTTGAACAAATTGAGTAGAATAATCATCGGGACAAACTTGTAAAAAATCTTGAAGAAGTTGATCTATAACAGAATCGATTCTCATTTCATGAGCAGTTGAAAGACTAAGCATCCAGCAATGTAGACTCCATCCTACTTTAAGGCCTCTTAATTCCATAGTAATATCAAGATGATTACTTTCTGCACTATGATACATTGCTTCTTGAAGTGTTTTACTTTGTGTTTTGTTAAAAACCGGTTCTTTGTTTTCTTGATAACTACCCTGATTTTCTGGTAGTTGTTGATAGTGTTGATATGGGCTGATACCAGGATTGCCTTCTGCAAGTATTTCTTCTAATGACAGTACTTCTTTTTCATCTTTTTTTGCTGAAAAATTAAGAGGATGCGAAAGAAGTTGATGTAAACAGCTTCGTTGTCCATGAGCCGTTGCTACCGAAATTGCACTGTAACATCCACGTTGTACTGAGCCAGAATAACAAAAGGAATCTTTCATCAAAGTCGATAAAAAAGGTTGAGCTCCATGTGCTAAAAGTAAGGCCACCATTTCATTGTTTCCTGTTGCTGTAGCTGCTTGCAAAGGAGTTACAGTACATTTATCTTCACTGACATTTGCACCTCCTTCCACAGCCGCTCCTCGTTCAAGTAAAATTCGTGCAATATTACAATGACCCAAAAGAGCAGTATAAGTCAATGCAGTCCAATGCTGAGTTTCAGCATTAAAATTACCCTGACTTATATTAGTATTTCCATGATAATTTGGTGATCCAGGAGAACTATTGAAATAGGGAATATTTTTAAGCGGTGTTAACGATACTCCAGGACTAGACGATTGCTTCGTAGTAGAACTTCCTAATGATGGAAGACTTTTGGACGGTGTTCCTAAAGGTTGATTTGTTGGAGCAGGACTTTCAATATTAGGATCAGCGCCAGCATCTAATAGAGATATTACAGCATTTTCATCGTTAAGAATACAAGCCAGCATCAGCGCAGTAATCCCATTATCATTTACAGTATTAAGTTTTGTATTAGGAAGTAATGGTAAAGCTTGTGTAATTAATTCTGCTCTGCCACTGGTTAACATTTTAAATGCCATATCTAATGTCAATCGACGAACGCATTCATTATCATCTGCACGCTTAAAAATAGTGACTTCTTCCGACCATATTGGTCGAACTGGACAATCAACACCCGGAAGCAGGAGTCGTGCTGCTTGACTAATATCGTCATGATCAATAATAAGCCCATGACGATATTCTGCATGAGCAGTTGCAACTCTTAACCATTCAATTAATGGTGGTAAAACGACGTAAGCTCTTTCATAAGTTAATTCTTGAATGCCAGAACTTTTTTCTCCATGTTCCAATTGAGAACATCGCATATAATAAAATAGAGCATTTAAAGCTTTATGGGATAAGGGTATTGGGCAACGACCTGCATGAGATATTTTAGCAATTAAATCCAAAAGTTCATTCATAGACCCAACACATGTAGTAAGCAAAGAAGACTCTAAATTACTTCCTAATGGCTCTTTGCTACTTCTTGATGAATTCGATGAGTTTAAAGAACTTATACTAGGCCATCGTGGCATTGCAAGGGCACCCGATGCTATTCGTCCAGCATTCAAATGAGCATAAGGTTGTAAAAGTCCCCAGAGATCTCCATTGTTAGCAATGGTGTGTTCTAACATAGTTGCTGTAAGAGTTGTGTGTGGTTCAGTCGGTAAACATTGCAAGAGCATTTCTTCAAGAAGATTCTCCATTCCAGCTGCTAAATAAACTGCAGCATATTCATGTATCATTCTTCCTAATTTTACATCACACATCCAACGAAGAAATCGTCCTACTGGTAAATGAAGCCCTGATCTCGAAGCTTTTGATAATTTTAATTGATCTCCAGAGACAGCAAACATTGCTGCTGCACGTAGGCAAGCTTTGGTACATGAATCAGCTAATGCTGGACAAAGAACGATTTTAAATGCACTGTAGACTTCATGTTTACTACAGAGACCCAGAGGCTTTGCCAATCGTTGAATTTCTCGTCCCACACGAACGAGAGCACGTTGAAGGAGATAAGAGAGACGTGGAATTGTTTCCATGGATACCTGATTCATATGTTCAAGAGTTCTACCGTTCTGAAGGACACGCAGGACGTCATGATGTGTCCAAGGAAGGTGTTGAAGTTCAACCAATCGATTGTGTGAATCGACCCATACAAATTCATCAGCATTTGTTACATTTGTGTTAATTGTCTCTAAACTAGAGTGTCGCATTAAACGTCGCATTGCCGGTTCTGAGCTTTCAGATCCACTAAGTGATGAGTATGTAGATGTTGAAGTGTGGGAACGCATTGTAAGCTGTTGAATTGCTAGTTTGATGTCTTCCAGTCCAGAACCTGACCAAGGAACTTGAAGCTACAATTATCAAACCATGTAATGTGTATTAAAAGTGTTATATAATAAGAAATATATAAAGAAAGAACTGTATAGGAAAATACCTTTGCGGGTGTTGCACGATGTCGATTTCGACTTTGACCTGATCGATTACGACTATTTCGTTGAGTTACTGATGCAGAAAATCTATCATCTTCTGGAACGGAATTTAATTGTTGGGGACTGTGACATCGGTGATGACGGTGAGGTGGAGAACTACTACTTGTATGACCACCTGTATCTGACATACTTGCATGTCCTGATGATCGATTTTCATCTGATGAGCTATTACCTGTACATTCCATTGGTCTTTTCTGAAATAATACATGTATTTCATAGTTTCAACTATATTAAATATAATACAAAACGCATTTCAAATCAATTTTTTTTAAATAAATATGTTAACTTTTAAAATAGATAAATATTTTTATATACTACAATACATATTTATAGATTTTTTTTTTCATAAAAGTGGTAAAACCAACCATGTGATTAGTTTAAATATTATCTTTTATTATCTATAATATTATAAGTTCATAAAAATGTGTCATTCAAGTAGTTACGGGTTTTTAATGATTATAATAATGTTGATAACAATTTTTTAAAATATTTTCTCACAATGAGACTTGAATTTTCAGCACATGGTACAAGCAACACTTTAATATTATATTATAATTTTACTATTCTTATGCTTATGGACTCGTGATTGATAAGGACATTTTTAAGCAAATAGAATAGTCATACTGATTTATGTGTGTTTAAATTATAATACTAGATGTAGTGATTAACATGGATGAAAATAATATGTTATTCTTTTTTCAAAATAAAACTATGAATGGAGTGTAAGTGGAAATTGTATTATTATGTTATTCATAATAACATTCCATTAAGTCATGTTTATAGTATATAATACTAGTCAATCGTAATTATATTGACCGAAGTTCTAATATTCTGATACCGGTTCTGATAAATTTATTTCCAGATTGTTAAAAAATATGTAGAACATCTTTATATTTATTTAGACAATTAGTATTCAAGCCTCCGGCAAAATTTGATAAATTTCTTTAAGATCAACTTATGAATTAATTTTCAGTTTTATTATTATAACTCAATGATTCTTTTAATTAACAAAATATATTTAATAGTAGCAAGGGATCTCTCGAACAATTTTAGATGTCTAAATACTTTATCTGTACTTATCATTATCATATGATAATTTTAATAAAGACCTATAGATATTAAATAATATAAGTCTTTTATAATTATCATATACTATAATAAAGTTTTCATTTACAAATTATAATCACACAATAAAAAAAAAGGGATTAAAATTTACATTTATTACTGCTATAAATTAAACAAAGTTTTTTTTAAATTTAACTTTATCAAATAATTATAACAACTTTTTTATTTTACTCAATTGTTGATTATGAATAAAAAATATTATAAATATTTCTGTGCAATGCATTACGACATAAATTTTAATGGTAACTTACCTGAAGATCCTGAAATTCATGAAGGCCAAGATGATTATGCTGAAACTGATGAGGATGTTGAGCGGTAGATGTTGGAACAATGATCTCTATATCTTTCTCTGACGTCATATGAACAATGTTGTGATTTTCTGAAGTAGTCGGTGTATCAGAAACATCTTTGCTATATGGAGGACAATAAATATCTTTTACTCTTCCACCAGGTCTGGAAAATAATGAACAGTTCAATAAATTATTGATAGAAATAATAATAAAAATGACGGTTCGATTATTTTAAATCAATATAAAAAATGTATAAAAGAACTATAACGCTTTTTAATCTTAAAATGATAGACAAAGAGCGCTACCCTCGAAGCCGCCACTGTTGAACAAAACTCCAATCAGCCTTAAAACCCGTAGTATCTCCTGGTAAAGACCAGTAATCTTCCAATCTAGTCTCATCTTCTTCAATCTTTAAAACATCTTCTCTACTTGGACTGACTTTAATTATTATTTTCTTAGAATTATTATCATCACTGATATCATTTTTTATCTCTTCAATTTGATAATTAATCATTGACTTTCCATCTTCTTCATTTACTTCTACTTCAATGTCATTTTCTGAATTTTTATTTTGGTAATCATCTTCTCTAAGTGACCAAGTTGATTGTGCCGGACTATTCTTTTCACCACAATAAATTACTACTTTATTATCATCAGCTCTTTCGATTTTTTCAATCCACTCTGTTGAAGTGCAGGTTCTTGGTTTAGCTATTGGTTTTGGTGGTGCAGGTCGTGTTGGAGTAAATTCAACTGGATTGTTCTTCTCATAGTTTAAATCTAATGAATATGAAGGAGGAAGTCTCGTTTTGTCTTCGAGGGTTGACATGGTCTCGTAATTATCACACTTGGTAGCTTCCTGCCACTCCTTGGACGGTGTACGTTTAACAAATGGTAATGCTCTACGTAAAATAAAATTTGTACTATCCATTCGTTTATTATAAATTTTAACTTTCGGTAATTTTATTTTATAGTCCTTAAACTCTCGACAAAAGTAACACTTACAATCATTCGGGCAAGAATTATTTCTTGTCATTAACATTTTTCTTCACATAAAAAGTTGCATTTTTAACAAAAAAATTTTCAATCAAATTAAATTAGATTATAATCACCATCACCATTATCATCACTTTGAATAAATTGAAAAATATAATTCTGTTCTAGAGATCCTTTCGGTTGTAAACATGTGACTGAACTGGTGTGTTCGTGGTTTCCTGTACATCATCAAGTGAAACGTGCACTTCCTCTTGAGTAGGGGAAGGAAATGGATACACCACTATACATCTAGTATTTTACTCTTCTTACACGTTATTACTTTCGTCATATGGATCAGCGTAACACAACTTCTATTATTTGAAAAAAAAGAGATAATGATATTTTTATAAAAACCACGCCTCATGAATCTTGATGACTATTAATTTAAGTTGTGACAAGTGTTGTTTTTTTTTACCTTAGTAATCATATTTTTTGAATTACTATTTAACATGAATATTAAAATATAAATTATTTTACATATTCAATCAGTTTTCTTTCTCTAATTAATAATATTAGGTTAATACATTTTCTCGTTTGACACGCAAATGAAAGATAGAAGAAAGCAATCTAGATATCCGAGTGTCAATCCAGGAACTCATACCCTCATCATATTGACCATTTTTATTATTTTCAAAATTTTCATTCGATTCAATTTTACTATTTTACATTAATATTTTGAATCAAGAAAAAATGACATAGTTTAACTATTAAAAGGTAGTTATAATCTAGAATTAATTAAGCAAAAACTGATTCCGAATTAAGTCTTGTTTACCAAGTTTGAACAATCCTTTTAAAGCTTGCTTGGAACTATAATAATATGTTGAATAGATTTATCTTGACATAAAATGCAATATATAATATGAAGCTTAATCTGATTGAATGTTTTTTCCAAATTAGATTAAGATTATCGCAACGTTAATCGGTAATTGAGTGTTTGTTTACATAACTGGAAATTTGTCTTATATTTTATTTATATTATTTTTTTGATATAAATTTTTATATGTTTGATCTTTGTTGAAATTACTATTAAATCCAAATTAATAGAGGAGAAGATAGGATTATGGGTCACTTTCTGTTGTTACTCTGCTAATTATCACCAATCGTTACTTCTCGAAGTTTCTGTTTAATTCCAAGAAGTTATTTTTTAATATATTTATGGGCTAGCTGATGGAGGAAGTAGCGTGCTCGTAAAATAAACCAATGGACCATATTAAAGGCTGGACCATTCTATCTTGTCTTCTATCAAATAACATAGGCTATAATCACATTCTGTATTCCAACTTAAGTGTTAAATACAATGTAATAGAATTTACTGATGACTTATCAACATTTGACGATGTTTTGAAATATAAATTAAGAATTTTAGTAAGTATTTAATAGGCAAAGTTCTTGGGTAAAGTGTTGGATCAGTTGAAGACTTTTTGAATGAAACAAATTAAATAACATTGACAGCAGTTTTTGGGCGTAATTTCCTGTCCATCCTATTTCCTGCAATCACCCCTGCCAACATCCGTAACGATTCGTGTGTTCATGGTCGCATCGTGTGAAAAAGAGAGTTTTACTTTTGGCTTTCTTTATGACTTGGTGAATAAAATTATTTATCCGAAAGTTAGAAAGATATCTGGGAACGTAAACAATTGAGAGAATTGCTGAAGCCGTGAGATTTTATTCATGAATTTGCTAGTAAAAGGAACATTTGCCATAGAGCTGCTTTATATCCTAATTAATAAACTTTTCCGTACTCATTTGCAATTATTTCCGTTCTTCTTTAACATTTTTCTAGGTCAGGGACGATATCATCAATTTACATTTTTTTACTTTCCATTTTTGTTAAGAATTGTTCGAAGAAAAAAATATTATTTTGAAATGAGTCAAATAAAACTTCTCATTCATTCTTTTTTGCTTTTGCATCCAAGTTGAAATGGTTATAAAGTATGGTCATGTGTTCTTGTTAGTCTACCTGGTCCGGATGACGATTATTAATGATTCAACCACAACTCCATTGAAAAAAGTTAGTATACAAGGCCATTGACCCTCTTCTTAGCCGAGCGTGAATTGATTTTAATCCTTTAATTATTTTTTTTTTTACTCTCCTTTGACCTATGACATCTTATGAATTGCCAAAAGATCAGGAAAGCATCAGGAGTAACATATACAAAAGAGATCCATTATAAAAATCCTGAGTCTCACCTTCGCGGCTTAGGCCGGAGGATTTCGTGACCAGAATCAGAGATACAAATTCCACGATGATGATCTGTTGGTGTTACAGTTTGAATTTGTTGTGGTGATAAACGTGATGAATTGATGAATGTTTGCTGGTATCCGTTGGATGCTTCCATACCTCCTGTGACTAAAAATAATGAAGATATTAATATCTAAGAATTTTAATTATAATTACTTACTGTAATAATTATAGTTAATAATTAAGTAGGGTAAATGAAAGCAAACTGACATTTTCCAACAAATTCCCAAGAGACACAATGGCAAAACGATAGAGGAAAGTAATTGCAATGTACTTTCACGTATTCTCGAAGGTCATTAACGAATGTATGAGCTAATTGTCTAAGTAATTAGTGTGATTTTTTCCACTTTTAAGTTTTCTCTTCATGGAAAAAAATTTTTAGAGTATCATTCAACAATATCAAGATTGTGAATGTAATTAATCAATGTTTTGATTTTTACTATCATCATCAAATTATTCATATTCGATGTGTACATACGATATTTTATAAATATAAATGATGCTTTATGTAACAAAATAATCTCGTTGTACCTGCAAGTCTATACCTACTTTTGTACTCTGTACTCAAGACCGCGGTCACTGCATTCCTTAAGTTGCCCAAACTAAATCCCATCTTCTGTACGTATACAAACGCACACTACCACTGACTTTCACTCCCCTCTCATACGAGAAATTGAGAAGACACAAGTAGATACAGGACAGAAACTTCTTAGGAAGGACGTATACTCTACTACGAAGAAAATTGTTACTTCTTTTCAAAACTACTTGTAAGAAGGCTGTTAAAGTTGATACTTTTTTTAAATTTAAATTAAATTAATTGATGAATCTATAAAATATTTTTGATTAACAAAGGAGTTTCAATGACAAATGTCTTCTTTATAACAAGAATAAGGAATGGGAGTGGAAAAATTTAGGTCTCGATTTGTGTCTTAACTCACAGCATCTGCAAATATGTCTCTGCAACTTGATTTATTTTGGTTTTATAACATGATTGTCATGGCGAATAAAGTAACGGACACTTTTTGAAAGACTATAAAAGGTGAGAACTGAACCGGTTGCACCGGCGACAATAATTATTCGTGGGTCTCAAAAACCAGCTTATAATAATGACTAACGTATGATAATTTTTTTGTTTAAATATTAAAAAATTATTTCATTTATAATTTAATTGAAAACTTACTTGAAATATTCAAAAACCACTAGAAATATGAAGAATTTAACTGTCGTCTTCACATGTCAACAATTCAATTCATATAATTAATTAATAAATTCTTTATGATTGTTTTGTTTGAATAAACACACTTTTATTCTCGAGATTTTCTTTTCACACATTTTATGAAGTTTCTATAGCACGCAAAAGAATAAGATGAAATGAAGATGACTCTAATAAACATAAACTTTCTATTTTTATAGAACAAAATAATTGTCTTAAAATATTAATTATTCAAAAACATTGTCAGTATGTAATGATAAAATTTTTGTTAACCACTAAAAAGTATAGTACAGGATTGAATATTGGTACTAAAGATTGGCTTTATTTTTATAATTGTTTGACAATTAATCATTAGAAACAAGTATCACTGAGCTCACAGTATCTTCTGTGCTGACCTAACTCATGGTCCAGTCCATGCAGTGCAATCATAAGATGAAACAAAATAAAATAAAAAAAAAACATCAAGACGAAAGGGGACATTCAAGTGATCCTGAGCAATTGAGAGTCATCTAGTGGGTACTCGGAGCTACCTGTAACACCGATAATCTAGAAATCTTTTACAAATTTTGCATAATAATTAAATATTTTCTACCATTTTTTATTTTAAAATGTAAAATAATATTCTATCATTTTTTTAATGATAATAAATATTTGTTGCCTATTAATTCTCGTAAGGATTTACGAGAAGAGCATTTGTACGAATTTTTCATATTCTATAATTATTTTTATGATTTTTAATTAATTATTAAATTCGTATAAAGTAAGTAAAATAATTGATTTTTGGGATCATTAAAAAATTTATTATATAAATAGAATGAAATAAATTAACACTTTTTATAATAATCTTTTTTTTATGTTTAATAAAGCTGTTATTATTTTTTATCAAAATGTGAATTTATGAAAAAAAAACTATTTTTTTAATATTGTTATATGAGAAATAGTTGTATGATTATATTTATTATGAAGTGAATTTTTTTAAAAATAACAAAATTCTTTTTTGTAGTATATAAAGTAAAATAAATAAATAATAATAAATAAATACGAAAGAATTACATTAAATAAAAAATGAAGAATTAATTAAAAAAATTTTTAATATGCTGAACCCTTTTACTTTTTGGAGTACTCCATTTTACTCCATATGGTCCTAATTTTCTTTATCGATATAATAATTTTAACTTATCATGACAATAACTTTGTTGAGAAAATAGAGAATTTAATTAAAAAAAAAAAATTTAATCTATTTACAAAATTTATGAAGTAAAACAAAGAGTTGAAGATAAAAATGTTCTTCAGAAGATTTTTGAGATGAATTTTCAATATTTCAAGTATGACCGGGTTAGGATTTTTAGAATCTCATAATGCAAAAGTTGCGATAAAGGTGGTAGAATAAGAAGGGTAGAATGTTTGAATTACGAGGAAAAAGGAAGAAGTAGGAAAATCTCGATGGCGCATAGCCAGAGACGCTTCCAGTGTCCGCCTTAATATCCGCCACTAACATTATTTCATAAAAGTATTACTATAAATCCAAACTCACGTTATTTAAGTCTCAGCTTTAGACTAAAGGGTGGTATAGGAAAGCTGTAGGAGAGAGTAAGTAAACGTATATATACTGCAAGTCCCGTAGATACTACCGTCTTTTCCTTATATTATTATATTACCACGTCGGAAGTTTCTAGAAGAGGAAACTCTAGCTCTTTCTCACGCCTGCTGTCTGAACTTGGTATCTCAAATATTTCATTATTTTTGGAACAAGTTGGAGAATTTAAAACTTTATTTACTTATAAACGTTAAAATGAATAACAGCCAAATCATAGGAAGTTTGTCATATAGGGAAAATAGAGTTTAGAAGGAGGGGAAGCTTGGCAAAGTACATGACAATGTCGCGAGAGCATTGATGCAGACCAACGGCCCACATGAGAGCGTGATGCAGAGGTAAGCCTGGTATTTTCGAAAGCAAGGGGAAGAGAATTGCTTGGCATACACACGCTAAACTCGCGTGGTTTCCCTACCACTTCTCTACCAAGAGATGCCGAGTAGAGAAAGCAGCCCAAGATCTTACAGGATATTTCTTATCTCAACACACGTAACCTTATAACAAGCTACCAAAGTTTACCAATAAATTGTTCCACGAGGAAAATACGTCTTTTATCTATTTGTATTATTACAACCTTTTATCAAATATATATCAAGTATTTTCTTTTTTTTCTTTAGCTTTAATTTTAAATCAATTGTATCATGAAAAATACATCCCATTATTTATAATAATTATAAAAACAATTTAAATTACATAAATTTTATTAATCATTATATTCTTATTTTAAATGTTTCATCCTGAGATAGAATTTAAAATATTTTTTTTTAATTTTAAGTCTTTAATTACAACTTTAAAGTTGAAATTCGAATTACAAGTATGTCATTATCCACATAATCTAAGCCTATTTTTGACTTCAATTTTATTGTGTCCGCTTTGACAAAGTTGAGATTAAAAATGGATCTTGTGAAATTTATTTAGAACCTCAAGAAGGTATTAATGCCATTCAAACAATGATATAACAATTTATGACGACATTGATGACAAAAATAAAATTTTTAGATCAGTTCAAGACATCAAAATCTTCAATGAGGTTGATGGTTCCCAAAATGGAATAAAATTATAGGCAGCTATTGGAACATCAAAGGAATTAAAGGTTTTGAAGTTAAAACTGAATCTTGTTACAGCAAAAATAACAAAATGATTCAAATATTTATAAAAATTGAGTTTTTCCCCTCAATTCAATTAATCATTGTGTGTTTAAATGCTAAATGAATATGTTGGAATAATTAATTCTATAAAAAGTATTATTCAGTCCAATACTCTTGAATGAACTCACACTAAGGACTTAAGCGTTACATAAAATTAAATCATATACCAAGAAGTCTAGTATAGCAAAGAATGAAAGTTATTGCCAATTTTCATTCTCACAATTCTCAAGCAGTGTACTTTCTTACCCTCAAATTTCGTTCAACTCAAACATATTTAAATTTAGAGAAAAAAAACTATTGTCAAATCAATCAGACATTGATCGTATATTTAATGTATTGAAAGGCACCCTAGTGATTATTCTTACCTAAATTGAGGAAAAAAAGTCCATAAAATGTCAGATTTCTCTTATAGACGTATTTAAGAACACGTGGGGATTTTTTGTCATTCTTGTATGTACAACTCTAGCCAGAGGGCTTGACTTCTTAAATACGTGGGAACCAAAATAAATAAATATCTTGATTATTAAAGTGCTTTTAAGAACTGTTACTTTGTAACGATAGTTAGGAAATAATGAAGTAGTTTAGAGAGAAGGAGACGGAGGAATTGGTGGTGGAAGGATAAGGGATAAAGTAAGCTTGGGTCTCACGAGAGTATAAACATGAAGAAAGGGTGACCTGCGGTGTATTACACAGACAGGGGCGTAGCGGGAAAACATGCAGTCACAATGTTAGTTCAACTACACGACAATTATTATTCATAAGCTTTATAATTAAGAGGAACCCCTGTAGCCTCCATATCTAGCATCTTGTGGCGCCCCTTGAACTCGTGCCCCCTGCCAATTTTAGTCCCTTAATGTCGACCATTTCTTACTTGTTTTGCTACCACATGTAGCATATAGTAACGAGTTTTAACTTCTTACTATTTTTTATCCTCCTTCCTTTTATCTTCTATCTCTTTCTCTTCGAATGACTGCTGAGATATTATTAAAGTTCCTAACATTGTTGTTACTGTTATGGACCAATTCTTAATATATCTCTCGATCGGATTTCGTGATGTGGCTTTAACGAATCCAAAATAATCCAATTCTTGAGTTACTAAATAAGTTTGAGTCACAGAAAGCCCATTGAAGTACTTGGTATTCACGTGGAAAAGAATTTGATGTAAAGTTTTCTAAAGCTGTTATAGATGTCTCAAGATAGTATAGTTGCGTGTCTCTTATACTCTATAAAATAGACAAGTGACATGACATATGCCCCAGAGGATGACACTGGGATAGATTATTATCGGAGATCCGTTATCTCGGAAGCACGCGCACCAACATGTCACGTGTTTCCTTTCGTAATTTGCACTTGCTTCTCTATAACCTCTGTCTACACGAGTCTGTGATAATAGAGATGTCAGTGTGTCGCTGATTTGACGAGCCAACTAACGCAAGTCCAGGCTTTCTCGTTACACCCTCTTATTCGTACTTCCTATCTATGTTGGATGTCTGTTTATTGGAACAGAGTTTTTCATCTTGATCTCTCGAGAGAATTAAAAGATAAAAAAACTCTATTTATCTTCATTATTTTATTTAACATAAAAAATTGATAATTGTATTGTTAAATTCAGATCTAGATTTTATTTTTATTTATTTTACAGTGATGATGATGATGATGATGTTGATGGACACCACCTAGAAGATCGACAAATATCTTAATTTATAATAAATTATTAATTAAAATGCAGTAAAATATTTTTTTTTGTTATTGATTAGTTTGAAATATTTAAATTTATATATTGGACAGTCGATTGATGATTAATTTATTTATATTTAATTCATGACTGAGACTGAAGCTGACCAGACGTTATTTTCATCTGCAAACTACTTCATCGTAGTTATTTATAATTAATTATGTTATTATTCTATATGTATCGACAATATATTTAATTTTATAATTATTCTTCCTAAAAATAAAGATTCTAAATAGTAAATAAAAAATAGTAAGTAAGATGCAATCATATAAGAAATTTTTTAATATTAATTATGTATCATCATTGTAATTAGTGCTGTTTAATTATAATTTTTTGATTGAAAAATACTCGTATATATTTAATTTGTCATTCGGAAATTATTGTAATGAGGTCAATTTTTGAAATTTGTAATTTTGTTATATGTCTACGTTTTAAGACTGTTGAAAGCATTTTAGAGGATTTAAAAAAGCGATGTATGTTGTTAGGTTTGTTTTTTATTCTCAATATCTTGAAAACCACTAAAATATCGATTTCAAATAAAATTCACTTAAGAGATAATACAATGAGGAAAATCTGAAATGAATTTGAACAAATTTGGTAGAGCCGTTTTTTTAACAAAAAAACTTTAAAATAAATGGAGTAGAAGGCAATGAAGAATTAACTTTACTTATCAAATAATCAGAATTATTAAAAAGTTAGGCCCATACCAACAAGATATTGTTGTTTATTACTCCACATGATTTCTTACAATTGTTTACTATTTACAACAATCAAAATTGTTGTAATGGAGTCAATGAAAAAAGCTCTGATGGAAAGTTCGTCATGTAGGCACACAATGTGTCTAGATTTTTTTTTATTAATTATTTATATTGTCAACTTATTATGTAGGATTATTTTTATTATAAATTTATTAAGTTTATTAGTGATTTAGTTAAAATAAAACAGTACCAATAATTAATTTTTAGTTTCATTTCAAGCGAAAAAATTTTTTCTTTCAATTTTTTTAAATTTTTTATCAGCAAAGGCCATCTTCAATGTATGAAATAAAAATAAAATTTATTTATGCGATATTCTAAAATTTAGACACGTGTCTTGAAGCATTTGAAAATTGATAAAAATCGTAACGTGTGTGTCAGATCTAACCCTTGTATCTGTAGTCTATTGTATCAAAATGGCTTTTGGAAAGACTTAAAAAGTTATTATTGGATAATCGTCACCATGTATGTTATAATGATGGTGAAAAATGAAAAACAAAAAATCAGTTGCGGTAGTGACATTGACTCACTGAATGAAAATCGACCGGCCGCACGTCCTGCGTATTGACTAATGTTACAGAATTATAATCATAGTGTGAATGTTATCGAGGCAACGAGGGTGAGCAGCTGAGTATAGATATGACGAAAGGGTCGTGTAGGAGGAAGGGGTTTAGATACGTTGGCATATAATAGGGTGCTCGGCGAAATAAACTGATCCGATAAATGATCCGATATAGTCTGGACTGTTTGTGCGACCAAGCGAGATGCATGAGATTTCAATACTTACTATAAAATAAAAATACAATCTCATTAATATTCTCAGGATGCTTAGACAAAATTATACCAAATATTACGATTCTTTTCAATTCAGTTGAAAAATAGATTTTTTCAATTTAATTTATTTTTATGAATTGAAATTATTTATTGAGATGATAACCATTTTTTATTATGTAATATAACAAAACCTACAGATAAGCAATTAAAAAATGTCACAGGTTTATTATTAATTACACATTTAAATTATGTGTTTCTTATAATGATATTATAATTAATTATAATCATAATTTACATCGTGCATTCTTCTTGAACTTTAAAAATAATGTGTGCAGACATTTTTCTGAATCATAATTTCGACACAAAAGTTCATTGGTTTAATAAGAAGATTGAATATTAATTTCATATAAATTTTTTTTTGTCTTCAAGGATTTTGAAATTTATCTATTTACTACTTCTTGTCTGATCCTATCACTAAAAATATTCGTGTTTTATTTTATACATTAAAAGTGTTTTTAAATCACTTGAAAAAAAACCTTTAAAAACCTTTTAAAAACAACACAATGTTAATCAAATGGGTGTCGTCATATTAAAACTTTTAATGTATTAAAATAAAACACTAAGATCTGTAGTGATTACTTTAGCTAAAAATTGTTTTAGTTTTTTTTTATTTTTAAATTATGATTAAGTCATTAAAAAATTTATTTAAATCATAATATTTAATATTTTTCCCCCATTAACTATTATATAATCATAGTATCTATTAAATACAATTAACTAACCTTTGTATTTCTTCATGTATTAATTCTACAACATTTTTATCAAATTTTTCTGATGTTTTTATATGGTTATAACTCCCTGTGGGCTAAACATCACAAAGAGTAATTAATTGAAATAATAATAATAATAATAATAATAACACAATTTAAATTATCAACTAAATATTATAAAATTCATTATTATATATAGATAAAAAATTATTTATTTAATATGTAAAGATAATTGGTTATTAATAAACAATAAAAAGAAAGTATTTTAAATGGTTTAGTCTATTTCTATTGTGATAAAAAGAAACGCCTTTTCTATTGTGTCAAATCCTGAGAATGTTTGACTTTGTCTTCACATGATTGCAGGGTAAATTTCTTGGCAGTTTAGAGTATTGTCGTGCGAGAATGCCAAGGGGAGGTGCTGTGGCCACGCGGAACCCCTAACTTACAATTTACGCAGACTTGACTCTACACGCACTTAGACGTTAAATAAAAATATAAACCCTCTATTTACGTGAGAATTTTATTGAAAACAAAAAAAAAATGAGTATTCGCTTTACATAGATTTAATTCTTTGAGGTTGAATTATAAATAAAAGAGAGTTTTCTCCTTTGACGCCGCGATCATGAGAGGGACGATCCTTTGATCGTCCCTGATCATTTCTTCGGGATCTTCAGCAGTTGTTGGACCCTCTTACTACTCTTTCACCCTTTGTGCATGTATTCACTTGCATCCCTCGTTTTTAAAACTCCTCATTATATCATAAATATATATGTGTACATATAGCTGGTGGCTTAATAAATAATAGTCGTTTTTCCTATTGTTGTCACGCGTAAATGTACAATATTATATGATGTTCATACTATAATTTAATCCGAGTGGATGAGTTGCTCAACTCTCGCAAATGCTGTCATATTTGCGTGGATATACAATCCGGATTGGCATTCTGTAGAATGTATAAACGTAACCATGTTTGTACAATCCGTTTGTGAGATATAAAAATTGTTTTTTTTTTATCATTTATATTATTAATACATTGCATCCATATATCTCTTCGTTTTCCTCTCTCATTCAGTATAGAATCCGCTTTTGTGGCTGGCCTCGCTGCCGTCCGCAACAGCTTTTGGTAACAACGCGGGCTTTCGCAGCCGCCCACGCCTAATTTCGGAATTGCAAAACATTTTCACACTCTTGTGAATAGCGTACACGCCACGCCTACGAATGTCCAATGCAGAGAGTGAGATAGCATGAGAAATATAGAATAGCTTTGTTCGCTCAAACACTCTCTTTCTGCGGGCAAATTGCGTCACCGCCAAAATGTGTGGCTTCAAACGAGAAACTCAGACATGTAAAGTATCCAACGAACTAGAAAAAATTTTTTTTTTTCCATTTTAATTTTTTTTTTGACCTTTTTTTTCTAGCTGTTATATACCGGAGTTATAAAATTAATCTGCCAATCGGAGAAAATGATTTATCTAATTTTATCAATTGACTTTTTTATGCAATTTTTCATTGTTAGATAAATTTATTGACTTACTATTATGGCATTTAATGAAATTACTGATTAAAATTAAGTAATTTAATAAGATTCAATCAGTTTAATCGATTAAAAAAGATATAATGGAAAGAGGATTTATCTTGAATACTTATTGAGTCTTTGATCTACTTTTTGTTGTTAAAGTTTTACAAAATTATCTAACTCTAAAAATAATTTTTTCCCCTTCATTTACATAAATGAAATAAATTTTTACTTTGAATACAAATATCAATTTATACTTCGTGCAAATGAATTAATAAAAATCACTGAGATTCCCTGTTAAGCAATAATTATTCATGAATTTATTTTTAGAGAAAAGAGTAAACTCCAAACTGTACTCAGACTTGAAGGTTTTACTTTTCTTTTTAAATCCATTTTATCAAATTAATATTAAAAAATTTGATATTATAATATTGGTGCAATAAACATGTAACATTACTAATGCAATAAACTTACTTTGCAGCAATATAACACGAAAAGAACATAAATGTTATTATTTTCTACTTAATAACATGATATTGTGATATTAAAGTTTTATACGTGTCAATTGTCGTGATGTATTGCAGCATGTCTGTAAGATGAAAATGTTTACATCATTAAACACTTTAAATGTTTTAAATTAAAACACTACGATTTGCAGTGTGGTCTGTTCATAGATGTCTGTTAAATATTTATCTGATCAGTTTCTAGACCAATCTCAGTCTATCAAGTTCCTTCATGTTTCTGACCGACTGCTAGCATCATCCTGAGTTCATCATGAAGTCACTGGTTTAGAAATATAATAAAAGTAGATAATTATTGAATAATTGCACGAGTTACTAATTGTTCACTCAAGATTACAGCAATTTTTTGGAGTCAAGTGAAGAAAAGATTGAACAAATGAAGGAAATAAATTTTATGAAATTACGTAGGAGCGAAATTCCAAACGTGGTGTTTAATTGTAAAGAGCATTATTTAAGTAAAAAGCTTCCGTTCAACATCACCCATAGAGTCTCATCGAATATGACGAATATGGTCGTCATTAAATTATTCCAGAGTATGAACCCAATGGGCGCTCTATCACGACTTTTAAAACACAACTATAAAGTTGATTTGAAAAAATTCATATATGATGTCGTACGTTGTATATAAACTAAAAACATCTGCTGAGTGATTTGCGATATAAAAAATGATCCCGTCGATTTACTGACTTGAAAGAAAAGACCAGAGATCCGTCAATAAGAACTTAATGTTGATGCTTCTGAATGCCAAAAGTCATCAGGGTGCCTCTATATCCTTCAAGGGTGAACGAGAGAGCAAATTACTTTGAGGCGTGTCCAGTAACGCGCGTAAAGGACTTCTCTCATTTCACTGACTTTAAAACGATCCTTCAAAATGCATCGAATGCAAACGTGTCGGCAAACAGACTCGGCTGGATGGAGCATAGCATTTTGTACCAACAATCTATATACATGTTCATGTACATATATATATGTATAAAGCCTGGAGCTATTTTCTCGTTTATTTTGGCCATTTGAAATGACCTCAGGGTACTGCCAATTCGGTACTGCCAATATGTCAGCAACAGAGTTCCCGTTTGGTGCCTTTGGATCCTCACTTTCAAAAATCACCAGCTTTTCTAGTCTATTCAATTCTACAAAAGCACAAAGTTATCTCTATCAGTGACATTAATTTTCGAGAAATGGCGGTCAAAAAAATAGATTGACACAGGACTAGAGAGATATCAAAGAGCAAGAGATGAAAACCAGATGAGAGAAAATAAAAGAATAAAAAAAAGCGATTTATACCATTTGGCTCGTTGGATGTCGGTTAACACAGCGGGGTTGCCGCGGACGCCTCGACGGACACATTGAAGGCGCCCGTTCGACTTGATAATCGCTAGCCATTCATACACTTTTCATTGGATTGCGATTGAGCATTAAGAAAACCAGAAGAGGGGCGCACATTAACGCCGCTCTTGCGTATTAGCATTAGGAGGCATCATCTCGAGTGTAAACACTGCATGAGATCTATGGATTTTGGTCACATTCGACACACCACAGGAAGCCTCTCTTAGTCTTTTACTTTCTCTTCCATCTCTCTTTTACTTTCTCTTATTTATATCCAGATGTTTTGCTGATTGTTGAGTTTACTAATTTGTACCACCTCTTCTGTCTTCTTTCTTACGTTATCTCTGACTGATCATGTCTACATATGTCGACTAATCTCTGTAACGCGATCACGATTATAGAGATTACTGGATCATTATTGTGAGGTGTGTTTTATATGCGATCGACAAAGAAAACAAGATAAAATAGATCTGTGGGGCGTTAAATCCCCAGGGATGATGCATCCACGTAGCCTCAATCCAGCCGTAAGTCGGTCAACTCTAGGACTCGCGTTCGCTCCCTCGATTATCCAAGCGAAATGATCGTCCTCGGGTTCTTCGAGAGATCTCCAGTCATGCCCCCCCCCTCTCCCTCTCCCTCTTATGGGTTACCCTTGTTAGTAAACCCCGGGAAATCGCTCGTGCGCGTTTCAATGAGCGAATTAACGCCTTGCTATATCTACTATAATTTTTATATAATCAGGTAGAAAAAAAGATGTGCTGTTTATATATTTTATATCTTTACATGTATTAGTGTATATATATGTAGGTGGATATTTGTTGTAAAGCTTCCGTATTAAAATAACTTTGTAAACTATCAGCTGACGATCGCCTTTCTTCATGGCAACTTCACTCTCGTGTAATAACTAACTATATTTATCACATGGTTATAACAAAGATGCCGGACCCTGAAGTGCATCCTACTGATGAAAATGTAGACGAACCCTATGATCCCTTCAATCGTCGATCTAATAAAAAATATGTCTCGTAAGTTTTTGAAAATTTATACAATCAGTTACAAAAATTTTCTTTAGATTGTTTTATATAAAAAAAAAAACAGTAATTATTTTAAAAAATTATTTTAAGTTATTTAATTCAATTAATTGTTTATGTAAGATTATATAATCTTACAATTAACCTTTTCAATTATTCAATTAGATTTTAAATTTATTTTTAATAATTCAAGTTTGTAATTATTAATGATAGACAACATAACACATCGTTTCATTACATAATCTTATTTTTTTACTGTACTTTAATATTTATTGAAATAACTAGAAGAAAAAGAGACAGATCGATTTTGTTTTGTCACAAGTTTAGAGTTTTTTTTCCACTAAGTCGAAATCCTCTTAAATCAACCCGTCAAATCTTTAGAATTCAAAGTTTAGATGCTAAAACCTATCCCACCAGTGTAATCAAGCTTG
The DNA here is from genome assembly GCF_013357705.1 of Chelonus insularis. Taxonomy (NCBI): domain Eukaryota; kingdom Metazoa; phylum Arthropoda; class Insecta; order Hymenoptera; family Braconidae; genus Chelonus; species Chelonus insularis. The sequence continues at coordinate 4,025,368 of NW_023276783.1, read as the reverse complement.
TAAATAACAATAACGTTTTACTTTGAATTTTCCAGAGAGTTTGGTTCATTTGCTAATCTGGTAAAAAGTGCAACAGGAACAGGATTATTTGCAATGCCAAGTGCTTTTGCTAATGTTGGAATGTTCTTTGGGATTGTTGGAGTATCTTTGATGGGTCTCTTAATCACAATATGTCTTAAACTCTTGATGAAAACTCATCTTAACTTGTGTGCTTCAATGAGACGATCAAAACTTTCTTATGATCAAATAGTTGCTTTCAGCGTAACCAAAGGATTTTTAAAAGATAAAATTTCAGTTGAGAGTATTGGTATGATTGTTGATACAATCATTCTCACTTGTTACATCGGAGTGGGATCTGTTTATGTTATTTTTATATCTGGAATAATTCAAGAATTGTTTGATCCAGAACTTTATATTAATCAAGCATATTATTGTATCACGTTATTTCCTTTCTTCTTTTTATTAAATTTAGTAAAAGGACTAGATGCTCTAGCACCAATTTCAATAATTGGTAACATTCTAGTAATTATTACAATTCTTATTGGTATAACATTTTCAAGTATTGATACCAATGGTAATTGGGTTTTGGTTCAACCAGAAATGAAAAAGTATCCCAAGTTCTTAGGCATTGCATTTTTTTCTTTAGTCTCTCCAGGATTGGTAAATATTAAACTCTTTTTTTCACAGCTATCATAAAATTCTCATTAATTATCTTTAATTATAGGCTTTAGCTATTCAACAAAGTATGAAAAATCCATCAAATTTTACCAAACGTTGTGGTGTTCTCAACTGGGGAATGTCTTGTCTTGTAATTCTTCACGCTCTTGTAGGAAGCATCGGATACGCTAAATGGGGCGACAGTTCTATGGGGAATTTTATCCAAAACCTTCCTCGTTTGCACCCTGTCACTATAGTTGCTTTAGTGATTCAAGCATTTGCGATTTATTTTACTTATGGTCTTCAGTGTTATTTACCGATCACTATTTTACATCATGGTTATGCGTTAAGGTCTATTGAAGATGGCTTCCTAAAGGGTTCAGCTTATTTGTGGAATATTTTATGTCGATTGGGTATCACATTAATCACATGTGAGTATAAAAGTCATGAAATGTATACTTAATCATTAAATTATCAATTATATATAATAGTGTAGATTCATTGATTCTTTTTTAGGTTCTCTAGCTGCTGCTATTCCACAACTTTATGTTTTTACTAATCTAGTTGGAGCTCTTTGTATAGCTACTTTGGGTTTTGTGATTCCAATTAGTGTTTATGCGATTAATCAAAAAGGCGATTTTGGAAAATATAAGTGGAGGCTGTTGCTTAGTATTACTGTTTTAATACTTGGATTGATTGCTATGGTGTTAGCAGTGGAAGCTAGTGTGATTGGAATTTTTTACTACATGAATCATTGATAGATTTCATATTCTACTAGCACTTTTTATTAATTATACACAATTTAGATTATTACATTTGTCCAGAAGAATTATAATCTATTAGAATGGTTTAAATTTAATTAGCATAAAAGAATTGATGAGTTTACAAAAAATCATAATATGTGTATAATAATATCAACAATATACTTACATTTCAACACAAATTAGATCATTTTCTTCCTCAGCAACAATGAGGTACAATTATTTTTCTACAAGTTGAGACATAATTCTTAAAATGCTAGCTTCTTGATGTCTAAAATTAATTAAAAGAGATGATGACTGAAATTCCTAGCAATTAATTTCATCAGATTCTTCAGTGTTGATATGTAAACTTATATCTATCTTTATTCATAGATCAAGATTTTGCAAACCAGTTATTAGATGTACGAATGAGGTTTTGACTCATAAATTACTCTATTCTATATACACTTTTATAAACTAAAACAATGACCATTTACTGATCTCTAGGGTCAAGTCTATCACTCATTGAATCAGCAGTAAAAATGGTAATAAAAAAGAACGAATAAATATTGATATTTATTCAATTCTATAAAAACAGTAAAATTATTTAGATCAATTTGAAAAGTTGTCTCTGAAAATGTTTTTGTGCTGATTGATTGTAATATACAATAGTTTTTTCTAATTATCAGATATATTTCTAGTTTTTTATTCTCTTATTTATTTAAGTTGTATAGAAATTTGATGAGTAATTTTATTGTGATGTATTATGAATACAATAACATTAATTCATTGAATAGATATTACAATAAAATCAATAACGAATATATTTAGCAAATGTAAATAAAATAAATATAAAGAGCTTGAGTAGAATCAACGTAGGATAAGTAAAACAAATTAAGGTATAGTGTCAAAGAAGGATATTAGTTGAGTGGTTTACTACGCATAAAGTAGTTGTAACAAAGAAAGGAGGAAAAGGCGACGAAGGTTGCTTTCATCATCAGGGAAGAGCGGACGACCCTTTTTAGTGGCTACCTTTCTGCTCCCATCTTCTCTAGAGTTACTGCTGCCTGTTCATCCGTTTGCCAGTTCAAGGTGGCTGCGTTCATTAACGGAGAACGACAAGGGAATGGGCAAAACGACCTTCTTGCCTTGTGCTGTACTAGACTCGCGGCATCCCTTCGGTTCATAATTATTTCCATAAACCTCGCATTTATTTTTTTTCACTTTTTGTTGCTTCTTTCCACACGAATAAGGAATAAAAGTGAAATTTAGTTAAACGATTTCCTACGAAGAATAGACATTGAGTGAGATGTAGGTCATTTGAACATTAATTACTTGTCTATAATTTTTCTCAGTATTTTTTTTATTGGAAAAATTAATGCACGCACTGTAATATAAATTTCCATGAAATATTATTTATTTATATTCCAAACAAATAAGATACTTTACATTAACAGTTGAAACCACTGTACTAATACATGTAATGGAGTATGTACATTGTAAATCTCAGTTTTTCAAAATGCATTATTTTAATACGGATAAATATGACGTCACCCATTTGATTAACATTGTAGTCAATTTTTACACACTTAGATCTGCGTTAAAAGTGACTACAATGTTAATCAAATGGGTGACGTCATATTTAACACACTTATCCGTATTAAAATAAAACATTTTGGAAAACTGAGATTTACAGTGTACTTTATTCTAATTTATCTCTGCTGTATATCTCAAAAACTATTAGTTTTACGTTAATTTTATATAGGAATTTTTGTACATAATGAGGTGAAAATTAATTTATAATAAATTCAATTGATTTAAAACCAAAAGTTTAAGAAATATTGGCGGAAAATTCATTTTCGTTACCTTTGACTGTTAAAACATTTTTTAATGCTCGCGATGTTATAGTTCACTTTTTATTGTATTTTCAAAATCAAAACAATTCTATTACAAAATTTTCAGCAGGATTTTTTCCGAGCTGAGATTTTTTTATATTATTTTACTGAGGTATACATTCCTCAGTAAAATTTATATTTTTCCTGTTACTTTTTATCTTGAAATATTTATTTATCAACAATCTCTTGACGATTAGGGTATGATATAATGAAAAATAACAATGTGTTTCTGTTTTTAGAATTTGGTTATTAAAAATTCAACTTAGAAAAAGACTAATTTATTTTTTTTTTATCATCAATTAATGTCCGTCTTATTACAAATTGTAAAATAATTTTAGCACAATCATTTTTTTATATAAATAATTCACCATTTAATTTTTTTTTAAAATATGATTATTATAATTTATAAATGATAAATTGGAAGTTATAATTAGGGAAAGTGAAAAAATAAGAAATATATAATATTGTATAGTTTACCTGCATGAACTCTATAAAAATGAAAGGTACGATGGACACGTGGCTCAATTTCTATTGATATGAAGAACTATTCCCCATGATGAAACTTTTTTGCGACTAATTGGAATGAAGTAAAGTATGTATCCGTATGGTGTCATCGTGTGGACAAGGGATTAGCCCTTGGTTGAGCACACGTGCGCTTAAACGTTCACTAATTGCTGTAGACTGTACTTGCTTTTTTCTACTCTTTTTCAATGTGTCACTCGAGTGCTGATTGTCTCTGAAAATGTACTCAAGTTTTCTGAAGTGTAAAAATTTACTTTTGAAATTAAACTAAGTCGTGTTAACAAAAGCAGAGATCGATTTCGATTTTCTTGTTACACTGAAGTAAAAGGGGAACTCAAAGTGTGGATAAGTACATATTAACTGTAGAGATAAAGTATATAACTACACTATGGTATATAAGGAAGGGTTTCCGTGGCTTTTCTTCGAGCAGGCGTCATCTTCTTAACCTCCTCCACACTATTTGCTTCGTTTTCCTTATCTTAACTCTGCAAGACTGCTTTTGGTAATACCTTTTGGCGTAAAATGATCATCCCTTACGTGAACAAGAATTCCCGTGAAATATCATCGTGCACCATTCTATATACTAGCGAAAATTTCGATAATCGATTGAAAAGAAAGAAAAAAATTTGATATTTTTTCTTGGAAAAAAAAAAATTATCTTTTACCCTCATGAGGGGACAAAATGTCTTTAGAGGGTGACTTGTACGTCAAGGGGAGCTAGTATTCTAGAATTATGTCGCATTTAAATTTAGGCGAGAGAATACAACGCTTCATTATACGCGACACTTCATACGCTTCGTTTGTCGCCGGAAGCTGGAACTCACGAGAGGGATTGACAAGTCTCTTAAATACGAAGGGTGAATTTACTCTGAGAATTAATTCCATAATTACATAAATAAACAGAGCAATGATAAATATATTCAGTTAAATCATCTATAGCAATTGAAAAATATCACATGTATCTACACATGTACATATTGTTAAATACTTGTATTTATTCATTTTACAACACTTGATGAATTCATAAACATCATTTTATCATTCAGACTCGTTATGGCTGAACATCAATTGTGTCTGTTAATTCATTTTTTTTTTAGCTTTAATAATTGCTCATTTATTTTAATAATCTTGAAATAATTATATTTTTAAAGAATTACAATAGATATACAATGCAAAAAATTGCAAATACATTTGAGAATCAAATTATTAATAATTTTAATTAGAAGGAATTAAAAAATTTAATTTTAATGAAGTTTATATCAAAAACTTTATTCAAAAAAATTTTTTTGTAATTCTAGTGACAGAACATTAAGTATTTAAATCAAATTTGATTTATTTTTAACATTATAATATGCAATGATATATTTTTAATACTCTTTTTTATATTATGATTGACTAAAAATATTGTTCTTCATCGTGTTAGGCTTGGAAAGAGATTTCTAGTGGATAAAATGTACTTTGTTTTCTCAATACAAAATATGCTAGAATTCATAACATAATATTAAATAAAATCTATTGTGTAATTACTTTTATTGTTAGTGCTATCTGTTTAAAAAAGTTTCATCCACTATGTTCTGTCGACTACATCAACTTAATATTTATACTTGTTTAATTATTTACGTTTTTTTCAAGATTATAAAATATAGATTTAAAAAGTTCAAAAAAAGACTTATTATTTTAAAAAGATAAATTAAAAATGAAGAATATCCAAGTTGAGATGATTGTTAATATCATCAACAATTATTAGACAAGACAACCATAGAAGGGTTTATTGTAAATTTAGTATCTTATCCACTTACACTTACAACAGTTGTAGATTTACCTGAAAATTGAGCTTAGTTCAGTCTGAAGTTGGGCTGGTCAAATTTTGACTTAAATCACGTCTAGGTTTACCTTAAGGAAATTGGAGTGTTTCTATAATTAAATTGAAAACTACGTTAATTCAATAAAATCTTTAAGAAATATTTATGATTACAATTAAAAATAGTGTGGTGATTTTGAAGACATTTTGAAATAATTGAAGTAAATTTTTATTCCTAGACTTTTATAGAGATCACGTAATTTTTTTTGGTATAATAACTTAGTTTTGATCAAAAATCCCATGATCTCCATAAAAGCCTATGCATAATAATTTACTTCAATTGCTAATAACGAAAAAACAGTGCGATAAAATGATTTTAAAATTACCACTCTATTTTTAATCGTACTAATGAATATTTCTTCAAAATTTTATTGAATCAATTTGGCTCCTAATTTAAATATAGACATGCTCGAACCTCCTTAAATTGTACAGTATTTTTTGAATTACTATATACCATCTACACCACTTCATAGCTATCTTTTATCTCTATTGAGGTGTGTTAAAAAAATATTTCAAATAGTCACAAGTAAAATTTGGTTCATCATGAAAAGTGAAATAAATATTTATCGTTATTGAATTATTCTTGTTATCAGTAAATTAAATGCTAATTACCTTTTAGAAAGTTGTTGATTAAGATATCGGTCGTTGAAGTTAATTTTTATATGAAAGCATTCATGGCAATCGTCTGATTTTTACTAAAACTGGAGTACTTACTTAGGTGGTAATATCATTTCAAGTCCCTTTGAAAAATTTAGAGGACTCTCTGGGTTCCTTGTATGGAAAAATATTAATATTTTCAACATATCTTCATCTAACAAATTACTCTTCAAAAATGAAACATTGAAAATCATTAGAAAATAGTGTATTTCTCCTATTTTTCAGTAATAACAGTATCACTTTTTGAATTATGATAATTATTATAATTCAGCAGTTATTACTTAACTAATAACTGCTACTATAATAACTACAAACAGTAAATATTCACAGATTCATTATTAGAAAATAAATACTTTTGATATATCTTATTTTGATAAGCTTTTTATACGTTTTGTGATTAATAGAATTTCGGCTCAAAAACAAATAATGTCTAGTTATTATAAACCCAACTATTTTGATTTCTCTCAATGTGCCGGATGTTAGACTATAAAGCAGTTTAATTGGTTGTTTACAGCTGATTAATTAGCCAAAGACAGAAATTTGAAAGTTTGTTATAAATTTAAAATTAAATTAAAAATTCTCAGCATTTATTCCATTATTTTTATTAATAAAATATCTAATTTACATTAATGTCATTGCACAATTAAAATAAATAAATCACTGATTTTGCTGAAGATGGCTTGGATTTGAGTCTTAATTTATGTTTCAAATATTAAGCTACTAAATTATTATTAAAACATATTCGATGTTACTTATTATACTACTATTAGAAAAAAAAAATTTATTTTAATAAAATAACTAAATGAAACTCATATCGGATAATTGAAGTACATGTCATTTAACTATTGTTCTTTCATGGATTTTTTTATTTTAAAGCTTACCTAAACCCTTATGGGTTTATTCAGCTATTTTTATGGATTTTATTGTATATTTAAATAAAATAAAACTTATTATTTAATAAGATATGTGTGAATATTGAGTTCGAAAGTCAGAAGTGGTACAATTACTCACAACTAGTATAATCTATAGTTTATATTTACTTGAAGCAATATTTATTAAAGCTTCTAGTAAACTTTTCTAGAGTTCTTTTACCACATTGTCATTTATTTTATGGGGTTTCTTATCAACATTCTGCCGGTTCACGAGACACAATAGGCAATATGTTCTCATCCTGATTTACTTCACAGGCATTTCATCTTCTGCACACACACACATACATACCTACAATTTGAAACAAATTCCTGTGCGGTAAAAGGTAAAAAAAGTAAGCATCGAAAATTCGGTTCGTGAAAATAAAAAATATATATAAGAGGGAAAATGCGTAAACTCACCCTGCTTTAGAGATGACTAAAAACCTGATTGGATGCAGAGTTATCTCTTGTTGCGTTACTTCCGGATGATTGGTTGCTGTGGTCGTCATGACTACCCCACTGCCACCCACACATGAGTTGGTGGTGGTTATGTATTCCCTTGTAGTCTACACTCGATATCATTCTCACACTCATGTCTGCAAGTTCTGATAACACGTTTCTGGCACGCGTAAACATTAGTGAGATTGAGGTAGTTCTAACATATTATGAACAGTTCTGAGATTAATGGTATCAACATTATCATGTTATGTGATTATAAGCACGTTTGTTCGGTCATATAGGAGTCAGCTTTCAGCATAATAAAAAAATTCATTATTTTATTTAGTCGTTGAAGGAATAATAGACTAGATGCGCTATGATTTCGGCGCCGAATTAATCGTCCGTCAACGTTGGCATAGTTGTTTTATGTTAATAACCATGGAGAAATTGTGTCGAGCCTCTGAATTGAGCGTGGAAAATGAGAAGAGACGTCATTGACATCCCCTTCATCCTTTCATAATGATGATGACAATATCTCATGATGAGAAATTTCACTGAAACACAATGCCATGTAGGCGTGATTGGACATGACCCAAGCTTTTTCCTTCTTTTTTTTTCTCTATGTCGTACTCGCACCTCACTCTTTAGATCGTTGGCGAATAAAGAATGAAGATGTCACTTTTGTGAGTTGATTCGTTGTGGACCAATGACAAAATTCGTCTCGAGTACTGAGGCTCATTGAACTCACTCGAGGGTTTAAATCAATTGTGGTTCATGGCATGTATTAAATCTTCTTGGTATTCAATCAAAAATTTTTCACCTAATATTATTACTATTATTATTTTTATTATCGAATATGAGTTGGGTGATGGCTTGCAGTCGATTGATCATGATAGAATTAGTTGGCTACAGCTTTTCTCTTTCATAAAATCAAATTTCATTTTAAGGGAGAATAATATTCCAGTTTTCTGCATTACAAATTAAATCTGCAGGTGTGTGAACTCATTTCAGCACCATATTGTCTTGAAAAATATTCCATTCTTAATTTGTTATCGTAACAAATATTTTTTCACACGGTGATACGTAACATTAGCCATTTGACTCCTATTGGATGACTCGAGATATTTTATACGCTAGAACCATCATCGTCAACAGCAGATGACGGACGTTCTCCAATGGACCACCCTGAAGTGCTCAATCTGTCTGATGGCGTCTTTTGAATATTTTTGTTCATATAATCATATTACAGAAGTTCATTCAGAATCCTTATTTTGCCAATAGAAATATTATATACCATTTATTATTTAATTAATCAAAAATATTTTTCAAGTCAATATTCATGACTGTTACTAAAGTCCTTATCGTCATTTAGAAATCACATGGTTTTATGAAGATTTATCTTTGAAATAATTTTTAGGATTCATTATTTCAACTAAAAGAAAAATTTTTTCATGATAAATTGTTTTAATTAATCACATGAATGTGTGAGATAATAAAAATCTTTTTTTTTAATCTCAAAAGAAAGTTAAATCAATAAATTCCGAGTTGAATGTCATTGTAAATATATTTACGTGAATAAATTTTCTGGTAGTTGTATTAAAGTTTCTATTCATGTTTTACCACAAGAAAAATTTTAATGTTATTCTTTTTTGAATAAAAAATTTAAAAAAAATTAAAATCATACTAAGTTGTATTTATTTTCGCATATAGAAAATTTTCGCATAAAAATTGGCCAAGAATGAAGGGTAACCGTGGAATGCAGTACAAATTTAGAGAATTTTTGGGCGCCGAATACTCTAATTGTAAAAAATGGTACATTTTGCTCAGTATAAATATTGCAACCTCTGTAGTGTAAATTCTACCCTCCTCAAGAAGTCATATTTACCATTTGGGGAAATTGCATTTAAATTTAGTGAACTTTTGTACTTCACACCTGAACATAAGTTAGAATAATTAAAGTTATTAATATGCATTTACTATGAGCTTAAAATTTTCTTTTAGTTTAAAATTTATATTAAATAATTTTTCATACGAATGACCAACTATATTCTGCAAATAAAAAGTTAATAGATACTACATTAGACTATCATACAAATTTTTATAAATTAATGACACGTAAAATAAATGATACTATTTACGTAATGAATAGACAGCTTTAACAGAAAAAATTACTATAAATATGTATACATTTTTTTTCATTCAATAAATACTTTATGACGCTTAATGTCTTTCCCTGCAAATTGTAGTGTTTTAATTCAAAACACTTACACTTTAAGTATTTTAAAATGACGTCACTCATTTGATTAACGTTGTAGTGACTTTCAATACATTTAAAAGTGTTTAAAAAGTGACTACAATGTTAATCAAATGACTGACGTTATTTTAAGTCACTTTAAGTGTTTTAAATTAAAACACTTCTAAATTTGAGATTTGCAGTGATTTTACACTTCGTGTTGGGTAAAAATGACTTTACCTTAGAAGAAAAAATATACATATGATGGTCATTGCCTTCTATTATTACTCGACTGTAGAATAAAATGGATACTTTTCTGTAGAGTAATTTTTCCAAAATCATTTTCTCTGTGTATTATTTATTTTTTATAATTTATAGAATAGCCGAATATGCTTAAAATTCCTCATGCATTTAAAAATGAAGGATGTCACAGTTATGAAATGTTTCAATGGAAAATAGTCCAATGAGGCAGGTGTCTTAGCATAATTAAAAGCGTAAAGAAAAATATAATTTAAAATGAATGAAATGATGTAATAACTACAGCACATTTTCCCATGAACTTTAATCTTGTGGTCAAAGGATTTATAGTGACAAAAGAGATTTTCAAGTAGTCTAGTCTACTTTACTGTTGTGGGATTTTCATGTATGCTGTTAGAGAACTATATAAAAGGCTTCTTGCCAGCAACACAGAATAGAAAAAAGAATTTTTGTGGACTCGAGTGTAGTGGGATTGTGGCGGATTAAAAATAAGAAAAAAAAAACGATGAAAGAACTCTTGAAATGAGTAATCTGGTCTTATTATTGAATATAATGTTTTATAACATATTTTTGAGAGGGATGTTCAAACAACTTAAAATGTTAATTATTTATCTTCAAATATAATGTCAAAATGATAAAAATAAATGGCTAATGTGTTGATTAGAATATAGAAACATCTGTCGACTTTGTATTGTCCGGCATTTTGCATCGAATATAACTATTCTGACCAGAAAACACGATTAGTGTATGCACACTTGACCTGAGTCAGACCCTTGGTGTCCCTTTGGAAAAATCACTATTATATCGATACAGGAAAAGAGGGAAAGAGCGAGAATTGAACACGCACGACGACACTCATGTTTCATTATTCTCACCCATAGGAAATTCATTGCTTGTCTCCCCTCATTTTATTATGGTTTTTAGTATTGACGTATGATTAATATACTTGAGTGTAAATTTTTTAACATGAAATTATATTTTATACATCCACAGAATTCATAGCAGTCATAAATTATATTCATCAGTGATATATCTATAGTTAACTTTATTAAACATCCATCATCACCGTTTTAGTAGACATATAGATCATAGAAATTAGAATATTTTTGATAAATAATTTCAATGTATTTCAAACAAAAAAATAATAAAAAGTGTAATAAACTTATGTAAGATGTACAATCATTTCTATTAAGAATAAATAGCTGACTTTCATAAGGATAAATTTTACTAGTATTTTATTGGTATTTTTTTATTTCTATATTTACTTTAAATCAAATTAAATTAATTCCAGGTCCAATAGAATTTTGACAAAAGTTAGATATAGCGAGTTTTTACTATATAATTATTTTATATAAGTATTTGAAAAGTATTGTACTTGAATTTTTTTTTACTTTCTTTTAAATTATTTAATTCTTCATCTCTGTAACATATCCATGGAAATCGTCTGCTATAATGTTTTCTCATTTTATGTAGTAGACTAATCAGCTCAACTTGACTGACAGCACTTTTTTTTTGCTTATTTGTTCACTATAAATACTGTCTCATCAGTGTCATCGGAGTTTATCTGATACGTTACGGTATTGTTCAGTAAAAGTTCATCCTTAAATGATAAAAATTCAAATTTTGGATTGATTAGAATGAAAATTATTTCTTTGTACTTGAAAACCAAATATTATTTTGATTGTTACGATTGCAAATTTAAATAAATCTATTTTTTATTTGTAACAAGCATTGTTGCAATTTTCAGTTTGAATTAATAGTTTGTTTGATGTTGAAATCAATTTTGATGTCGTGTTTTTTCAGTAAAATTGATTGGCAACCTTTTTTTCTGGAAGCTTGTCTAGATAACAGTAGAGTAAATCATTGAATTTTCTTTCAAATAATCTTTATTGTAATTCTTTAAAGTATTTATTCATACACAAACTACATTATCAGGAAGTATTTTCTAACGTGTTCAAATCTATCGTGTATTTGTCATATCATGATCTGATTTCCAGTATAGTCAATGTCCCAATTGTCACTCGTGGATCGATTATTTGACAGTAGATTTTATTTTGTTACTGAAAAATACCATTATGTACAAAAGTTTACTGAAAATAATATTTTTATGTTTACATAAAATCATGAGTGTTCAATTGAAATAAAAGAATATGATTATGAATTCATTCTTATTAAAATCAATAATTCTTAATACAAAAAAAAAATCATTGTAAAATTTATAGAGTTTTACGTTTGAATTTTCGTGGATTTTTGATCCTAGAATTTTTTTAATTTTTCCTCATCAAATGAGTACTGATTTTTATTACCTTGAAACTAGGTAGTTTTTTCGTTTTGGATTATTTCCTCCACCCTTACAATATAAAGAATTATTTTAAATTTCATTATGATAATCATTGACATCCTAAATCTGGAGTGTGTTAAAATAACACACTCTCATTGTCTTCAATTTTAAATTGCTATACACAAACTATGGAGCTTTGTAGTAGAATGGAATATTTTTAAGAAAAATTTTAATACTAGTCCGGATTTATAAATCAATTTGACAAACAATTTTTCTCTGAGCAAGCAGGAAATTGAATTTTTAGATATTACTATGGCATTTTTTGCCAGTAATAAAAATTCTACCCAAAATCTGGAAAATTTAATCTGAACACGAAGAATAAGATTTGATTCTAATTTGAATATAAAAAATACTTTATCATCTATCAACATTAATGACATTTATTTAAGATAAAAACTAATTACATTTTTTTGCTAAAAAAAAAAATAACATGAATGAAGATATTTTTCTTAGAACGTTTATAAAATACATTTAATTACTTCTTCGCATTTTATGTCAAGACAAATTAAACAATACATTGATCAAAATGTATAATTGCTTTACAAAGATACTTTTCATAACTATTTTAAAATCGTCTTTTTAATATTGTTTAAAAATTCGAACCAATAACATCATTCTATTTTGGCAAGTAATTTCTGTCATAACAATAGATAGAATTTTTATTAAATGATGCTAATATTATAATTCTAACTGCAAATCCAAGTATTCAGCAACTAAACACTTAAAGTGTTTACAACGTTAAACATCTTCAACAAACTATGGCAATTTTGTAGTCGACTTTTGAACACTTCTTGCCGTTTACCAAAATGCTATAGTTTATTTATGGAGTTCAATATTCTAAACACTTCGGTGTTTAATTATTCAACACTTTAAATGATTCATCACTAAACACTTGAACTTTTCCGGATTTGCAGTGCTATCATCAGAGATAAAGATAAGACTGTGTAACGTCAAGAGTCACTATTGAAGAAGAGCTCTTCAGCAATGTAGATAGCTATTACAGTTATACAGTATTACATGTCTCACTTCAGGAGAGATAATTATTTTTAATTTGTTTTATTTTCTTTTTTTTCTAAGCATATAACAATTTAAATCCCAATGTCTTCACTGCAAATCCAAGTGTTTAAAAACTAAACACTTATAGTGTTTGCAATGTAAAACATCATAAACGAACTATGGCAACTTTTTAGTCGATTTTAAAACGCTTTTTGCCGTTTACCAAAATTCTATAGTTTGTATATGGTGTTCAACATTGTAAACACTTAGGCATTTAATTATTTAAATACTTTAAGTGATTTATCACTAAACATTTGAATGTTTCCAGATTTGCAGTGTTCTTATGATAAAATTTTTTGTCATAAAAAATGTATCATATATGTACCTTCAGGTACGCGAAGTTTTGTGATATGTTATCTTTAATTTTATTATCTTTATTATCCTCGTTACAATCAGATTTGAGCTGAAAGAATTTAGAATATAAGACTCGTTTTAGTATTTATTTTAAAATGCATTGATAAAAGGATTAAAAACATGAGTTATTAGAGGACTAATACATGAGGATTAAAAACGATCCTTAATTTTGCAAATCAGGACTCAACCGATAAAATATCATTTGTAACAGGCTTTGAAATGTTGGTGAGTTTACTTCGAAAATTTATGACATGTGTCTAGCCACCCTATCGTGTCAGCATTTAGTTGAGCAGTAGCAGTATATTAGGCGAAATAGAGGCCGGATATCCTCTCACGGACCATTACTGTTACCTTTGATCATCGCATGACCAGCGCTGCGTCATCAGAGTATGAATTTCTCGCTCACTATCTCACTGTAATAATTTACAAACCAGAGTACGTTGACTACAGCTTTTGTCTACTCCACGGCTAAAACGAATTATCCTCTGATGACAATGCGTTTATTTCTAAATAAATTAATTCCATTTAATCAGTCCTGCAAAAGTCATTATAAGAATAAATAAATCATATATCACATTTCAAAATATGTACTTGTAAAACGATGATCAAATTACCTTTAACAAATGTTTACTTACAGCATTGCGACGCCGATGTTGGATAGGACGCCTGTTGCATGCTGTACTCAAGCGTGACGTCACTGCTGTCACCACAAAACTAAAGGAGTAAGAGAGAAAATATCCTGAGGGTTGTACAGCGGAGTAAAGGGAGCTTTGAAACTCACAGTGGGGATTTAGGGGGACGCGATTGGAGAGTCAACTTGACAAAGGCGTGGTTAGCATGTCTCCACCCAATAATAAACAAGCAACTCCTACTTGTTAATTTGTTTGTATCTTTAACTACTGTCTGCTCAATCTTTTCTATTGCATTTAGACATACATATACACAGATACGTCAATATATGTGCAAGCTTTTTCACCTGTGTCAAAACTTAAATACTCTATTTGAAATTGAACCCACTAAATTTATTCATTGACTTAAGTTCTTCAAACTTTCATTATTTCATTGTATATCGTAAAAAAGATCATGTAAACTCACCTACTTAACCATCAATTATTCTTTATCGTTGATTAACTATTTAATCAGTTATCCTAACGTTGACATAATCTTAAAAAAATATTTTTCATGGGCGAAATTTTTTTTTTTTTCATCTGTAATATTGAATTGCGAAATTTTATTATGGATTCAAGTGTAATTGAAATTATTTGTAACCAATGTAACATTATTGTTATAATAAATGTGTTCGTATTTTGATTCTTTTAGGGGAAAAAAAAAACTTTATTGAATAAGATTGAGGGACAAATTTGTATAGTATGGGCTAAGATTGTTACGAAGATGCTTAGAAACGGGTAACGATTTGACCTTGGCTGGATTCACGCGTTGCTGAACTAATGCAAAATCGAAGCGCGTTACTTCCACAGCATGGATACCCCAAAGCCAGATCACATCGCTGAAGAGAAGACAGAAAGAGAGAGAGAGAGAGAGAGAGAGAGAGTGAAAAGAGGGTGAATTCCTCCCAATTCCTCTACATTCTCTTAATGCGAGGGTGTACGACTCTAGCAGTTTTGATCGTAAGAACTTTATAAAATTTTCTGATAATTTTAAAAATATTGATTTCATTCTTTTAACATGTTAAAAAAAAAATAAGTACATTCTATTGTATATACATTAGAAGGATTTATGATTGGGTTATAAAACTGGAAATGATTAAGAGTTATAAGATTTGACCATTTTACGTATCAAAGCATCAAGTACGCTTAACATGGCACACGTTCCTAAGTGCTCTTAAATTTACACTTTTGCACGTAAAATCGAGTGTAACTACTTTTCAGAACAATAAGTCAGAGCTGAGGGGGTAGTTTAGCTGCAAGAGAGAAAAGAGAAACACAAGGGATGTTGCAAAAGAGGGTGAGTCATCCGTGGCGCACTCTAGCGTGTATAATACGGTCTCGCCACCCTCTTTACTCTTCTTGCTATCCCCATACGCGTGACTAGATACCGTTTTGCACAAAAGGAACAAACGCCAATTATATTTTAATAACCAAACCCATACATAACTAGTCATTTTTTAAATAATTTTTCCCTCCCACATACATTGATTTTAATAATAAATATAAATATATTTTATTTTTTTTTTCCTATTAATAAAATTTTTGCAATAATTGATTATAATGATACTGTTGATGTGTCGAAGAAAATATGATGTGATAATATTAAAATGTAGACAGGGACGAAGAGTAAGTAGAAACAGACCGAAAGTCGGTCTCCATCTGTCTGATCTGTAGTAGAAATGAGTTTGTGTGGAGTGTTCGGCTTGCGCCTGCGGCCTTTTCCCCTTCGGAGCGCCCCCGAGGGTCCCTTCCGCACGGCTGAACATCTCCACCATTCAGAATCGATGATATCACGTCGCGAGGGCTGGCAGCCCCACTACGAGCCGCCTTCCCTGATGCGTGGGGAAATTTCTAACTTAGCGGATTGGTTAAACCTCCCGCCACCCCTGCATTCATCCCCGGTTATGTTGGTGCTGTTTCTCTTACTTTGGTCTGTAGAAGAGACTGGGAACTCGAGCGAGATAGAATACTAGAGCGAAAAAGAGGCGGGAGGAGAACGAGAAAACCGGCCTCGTGCATTGCATTCATGGGAAGGAGAAGAGTAATTTTGCGAGCGATTTCTTAGCCGCCAAAACGCCACGCGACTTCATGCCGACGGCACCATCGGGAACAACACTCTCGTCTTCTCGTCATCGGACATATCCTCGCACGCGATATTTACATTTTGCCCGTACGAGAAATCGCGAGGTTTATCTGGTGATGGTTATTAGTTAACGAGTTCTTTATGTTATAAGTTTATTTATTTTAGTACACTGTTGTGCAAATTGTTGAACATTGAAGTGAAAAAATAATATCTTCAGTGATTTCTGTGAAGATACATCTTTTGGATCTGTTTTGGAGCTTTCAGTTCACTTCGATATAACACTTGGTATTTTATATCAAACCAATAACTAATTCATTTATCATTTAATATCATTAACTCATCAGTTTTCACTCTAACTAAATACCACCATAGGTCGATGCCTATTGTACAAAATTATCAATAAATCACGAACAATTTTAAATTGATAAATACTATAAATAATTTATATTTATTTTCTATTCCTTCCCTTTCATAGTTTTTACGCTATGAAAAGATTCATTGGATGGATAATATCAATTACAAATTAACGTAAAATGCTTAATAAAAATTACTAAAAATATAACAAATTTGAGTACTGTTTGAAGTAAATATTTACTAGAAAAATTGTAAATAATAAATTGATTATTATTCCGGTGGTTTCATTAAAAAATGTATCTATAATAAAAATAATAAAATTCCATCGTAATAATTAAAATAAAATATAATAATTTTTAAATGATGTCTCGACTAATCCGCAATTACAATAGACCTATAGTAATTTTTATAATAAACCTTTCTCCGTGTAAATAATATAAAATAAAGTTTAAAAAAAGTGTGAATATTATTTACTCAAAATGACTTGTCTTTAACTGACTTTGTACTTTATCTTATTTCGACTCAAGTTGTCGAGGTTGGGTAGAGCTTTTATGTATGTAAGATTGGGTGGCCAATTCTCGGTGTTGTATACAAGAAACTGTACAACAAAACGATGACTTAAAAAGCGACATAACTAGATATTATACGGATTACACAGGTAGATGGTAATAGGTTCGGTCTATTTGCAAATTAACGATGTGTTATGCTTTATGGTTTTGTAAATAAGAGATATTTTTTTTTTGTCATTAAATTTACGATTGGTAAATATAAATGATATTAGACCACCGGGGAATATATATTTCCATGACAGAATTTATCTCTGAAGAGATGACGATCGCGTTAATCGAAGCGATTCAATCTGATACGACATACGAGGATACGGAAAGAAAAACAAGAGTGACATAAAAGGGATGTGTTGGTTAAATCGACAGCTTGGCGTCTTGTAAATACAAGTCGGCGCGATCCTGTTTGCGCTCGCTCGAGCATAATCCGAGGTAATCCTCTTGCACAATACGCCAACGATCTAATAAAATCTTCATCTCTTTCGCACTTTCTTTTCGCGTGTAAAAATTCAATCAGTACAATTTTTTGAATCCCAGTATGTGTTTTGTTTTTAAGTGAAGCTGTTATTCAACGCGACTAATTATCGCACTTGGTCGGACTACAACCCTATACAGCACCCTTATACTTTACGTCTTCCACAAGAGAACGAATATGGTGTATAGAGGAAATAAGGATTAACACGAATAAGGGTAATAAATTGCTACTCTTGATAAAAGTCTCCAATTGTTGTAAAATGCCGAGTTAACTATACATATTAAGTTAATTAACGAAGAAGAATAACTACGTGACGAGACGGATAAAAATATAAAAATAAACAAATGAAAAATTGAGTTATACTTGAGAATTAAAAGTTCGTTGAACTTATTACGGAATGTAATCTTGCAGTCTTACGCAAGGTTTAGCCAAATGTTAGTACAGTTGTATTACAAATTCAATATGAATTATCTTTGACCCCATTTATAAACGTTATTGATTGTGTAATAGAATACAGAATTGAGTTATTATTAAACTATGAAATTTGGTGTTTTCTTTTCATTGTAGGAATATAAAGCGAAGAGTCGAAAGGCCCAAAGATTCTGCCTTCGCAGCAACTGAGCGCTACGGTCGCTCCATGGCCGGGCGCCACCGGCCTACTGGCCTCCGTTACCGCTGACGATATGGCTCATAAAGGTGAGTAATTTAAATCATCTATAACACCCGAAAAACTACCCCTTAAAACTAAGAGTTTTTCATCTATAAGTGAGTAAACATTCGAGATGACCCGGTTGAATGAATATCCGCGAGTGCAGGACTCCTTGAAATCGACGAGTTATCTAACTGAGTGCGGCCCACTGGGGTGTGTAGCGTTAAGTTACTGTTTGTTCATCGAGTCGATTTTTACGATTAGATGACCGTATACCTATACATTCTTCAACATTAATAGAAAATATTTTTTTTGTCAACTTACATTGATAGAAAGGACTCTTGATTATTCTTCTAAATATCATTACTTGGATCCAATTGATTACTTTCTAACACTGTGTTGATATGTACTTGTTCAGAGTAAAAAAGAATATTTATAAATAGCTAATAAAGTATTTCGTAGAATAGCTCGGTCTATGTGTTTTAATTATTCAAAATTACTTAATTAATGAAATGCATTTCATGAAAATAGCATGAGATTATTTTTAATTGCATAATATGTAACTGATAGAAGAAAAATTGAATATTTTCTGATGAATTTATTATGTATATTGAATCTATTTATCAAGATAATAGAAAAAAAAATATTATCTGAAATTATCAAACATGATAACTTTATTAAATTTACATATGATCTAAAGTTGCAGCAATATCATTGCACAAGCAGTAAGTTTAAGATATATGTTGGATATCATAGGTTTTTATTTTCAATAATAAACTTGATCGAAAACAACTCCAACGTGTTTTATCATAAATTTTTATTCAAAAGAGTTCAGAGTTGAATAATATTTTTAAGAAAAATCAAATATTTTATGCAGAAAAATCGATCAGAAGTTATATTTGTATTTAAAAAATATTTCAATGTCGTAAATTGAGTTAAAATAATTCTGAATACTTGAAAATAATATTTTTGAAGGATATTCTGAATTAATCCAAAAAATGAATCATCTTATTTTTTGAATCAAAATGAGATATTGATAGTTTTGAAAATATTGCAAAAAATACACCTTTCTCTTATTCAATGGTTTTCAAAACGTACAAGTTTTATTTTGGCTTGCTATTTTTTTTTATTGAGCACCTTAAACCTTTACAAAAATACAATTACATCGAGGAGAAGGTAGAATTATGGATCACTTTTTGTTTCTATTTAATTACATGTTACTCAGTTGAATTATCATCAATTGTCACTTTTCGAAGTTTCTGTTTATTTCTAAAGAGTTACTTTTCAATATATTTGTGAATTAGCATAATAAACGAATGGACTCTACATACGAAGTAACAGAAAATAGACGATGTTATATACCATCTCCATAATTAAATCGCTGACAAAACTAATTTAAAAATAAACAAAATACTTCATAATGCATAAAAACGCAAGAATGTTTAGCCTTTTGAGAAATGTTTAGGTCTCAAATTGATTGGTTTGCTATTTAGATCAGTGTAATAACTTATAAATCAGATATACAGAGCACAGCTTAAATGTTTCGAATCCATTTTTGGCAAAAATTATTCAAAATTTAAAGAAAAATGATATTAACAAAAAAGGGAAAAAATATGAATGATAATGAAGAACATGAAAATAAGATCGGGTAAAGAAGAAGAAGAAGAAGAAGAAGAAGAAGAAAAAAGAGAAGCAAAAGTGGAAGAAGAAAAAGAAGCAGGGAGCATCCCTAAACATTGATCGTTTCTGAATTCCGAGTGGCAACCCTCAAGTAAAGAACGCCGACGTCTTATGCTCGAAAGCGTCGCACCCCCTGTACGTTTCATACGAGTCACTCTTTACTCTCGTTCAAGAGTTGCCGCGCGAAAAACACTCTTTAAAAACTCTACCATGCAAATCTCGACTGAAAGAGTAATAGGATAGCTAGTATGCGAGAGGGAGTGAGTTTCCTCTTTCCTAACCTTTTGATCTACTGCGATGTCGTCGCGACAAGATCGTCAGCTCTTATGACGATTCTTATTCAATTAATCTGTAACTACTTGGCAACAAAAATGCTCCTGTTTTCTGCTGAGGATTGAGAAAAAAAAGCAACTGGAATACATCAGTCCCAAGGCGAGGTGCTCTCTCCGTTAAGAAATCTCGGCTTCAAAGCTCGACCTTTTTTTTTCTTCTTATTCTTTTTTGTCTTTCACTGCTGCCATTCTGAGTACATTTTTTCTTGAGCTATTTTTTTTTCTTATATCTTTTGTTTCAGAGTATTGATTCGATGATAAAGTATTTAAAGATACGTATCTGGAGAGAAGAGAGACACAGTCGCCTGGCTTGCTCTCCCAGAATCGGTGGTGCATCCGACTGTGAAATTTCCTCTTCAAACAGAACGCCTTCTCCTTTACTCCCACATACACCCACAAGGGATATACAAGACGCATTTGACAAAAAAGGAAACTTAAATTTTGTCTTCAAGTTATTTTTATATGAGAAACAAATTCTAATCTCAATACCTTGGTAGAAGCAAAGATTGACTTATTTCTGGTTCAACTTTGAATAAATATATTAAATGTATTAGCCTACTTTCCAGTGACGATTGAAGCAATCGTTGTTTCTGTTCAAGTAACAAGATAAAATTTTTTAAATATTTATTTATCATACATTAAAAATGACATGAAAATATTCGAGTCACTTTGTAATAAAATTCTTTGTCTTTGCCAAAGGCTTGGTTTCCTTCAAGTCTTGGATGTTGGTAAACAGTCATTTTCTTGATATATACTGTCGGCAACACGTCTCCCTTCAATCCCTTGATATTCACCCTTCAATGCCACCCCCTATATAGGCATCTTTCATCTGAAGCAAAAAGTCGCGACTCGTGAGGCGTCGACGGTTGTCACCCTTTTTTTTTTTTACTTCCACATTGTTATTTTTCTTTTCTATACAAATACACACAAAGACACGAATGAGATGTAAAAAGTTTTGGATAAAATGAAAAAATGTTAATGAAAAAAATAATCAAGTCAATATTATGACAACCCGTGGATTTAGTTATCTTAAGCTTAAAAAGGAAATATACTACAACTGTCGACCCAATTTTCCCCCTAAATGTTTCCAGAGATTACATCAGTTTACTTATTGTACATGAAGACTCAATAGCAGGAACCCCGTAAGCTTTTACCTTTGACATCAGCTAGAAAATATTTAATATATTTTTTTATTTAGCTTTAGTTGTAATTCTTTCCAACGACAATTATCAAATAATTATTACTATTCTTTAACAATATATTAGAAATGATAGATAGCTATAATTTATTTTCGATTTTTTTTCATTTTTAATGTATTATTTGAATTCTCAATATTCTTTTATCTAAAACTTTTTGAGAAAAAAAAGAACTGTTTGAAAGAACGCTTAACAAGTCTTTTACTCTTTCTCTTTCAGTCATCTTTATGGAATAATATAAATTCCAACTTCATACAGGATTTTTTTTTTTTTTTAATTTCTCATTATAAAGTTTAATAAAAATTGTTTTCATTTTAATCTTCCATTATCGAATTAGTCATGATTAAGACATACATTGATTTATTCTATGTAAATAATATTATTTACAATGTAAGTCAATAATTTACTTTTAGATAAAAAATTTAAACTAGAATAAATTGATTAGAAAACAATAATTCATTGACATATTTATCTACACAAAAAAAAAATGGTTTAATAAAGTTGTTAATTTAATGATAAATAAATATTAAAATAATTCCAACTTATTATTATTAAATCTAATTTATCAAAAATGTATAATATTTATTGTAAATCAATATTGAATATTTCAAACATATATGTTCTTTAATAAAGACAATTTAATCTTGGAAAAATATTTGAAATACTCAGTTGAAAGTTAATTAACAACAAATTTACAATGATATTCCCACACATGAGATCATACCGATACGAATTCTAATTACTTTGGTAAATGTTTTCTCCTGTGGCGCTAGTTTCCCTTGACTATACCATACTCTGTGGTCTCATGGGAACCAAGTTTTAGCAATGGACGTCCCCGTCGCGCAACCACAATGACATCGACATGGTTGGGTATTGTCCCGCGCACCTTGTGATCGCCAACGATTGTGAGTTTATTAAGAGGTAGAGAGTTTCTTGCTGAGACGATATGTACAGCGTCAGATCGTAACCCTCTGGAATGTTTGATCCAAATAATCGTGCATGAAATTCACCAGTTTGGGGGAAATAGTTGTCCCCTCGAGGATTAAACAGGAACACATGTCTCTATTATTGTTGTTGAATCTAGAAGAAAAAATGCTTCTTTTTTTTTTGAATATATTTTTATTAATCTTCAATATTCTTTGAATATAATGGAAAATACTAATGCAATGATGACGGAATACAAACCACGATGAGGCGGCGAGAAATGGGGTAGTTTTATATGTTGATGTTGACGTCGATGTAGATATAGCGTCGGCGCTTGGATTTGCGGACGAACCTTTTCCACGTAGCGCACCCGGAGAAGCGGCTCTGACAGATCCGTTGGCGTGGAATAACACGTTTACGAGCTCTTTGTCCGGTCCCGCTTTTGGACCACGTCCGCCTCGTTCTGCTGCCAGTTTACCAACCCCGCAATACTCTTTGCTCTGCTCCTGTCTCACATCACTATTACGTGAACTGGCTGTATGATCCTCTGTCTTCTTGTGAGTTATATCTTCCTATATAGTTCGCTTTTGACTTTAACTTACATCGGAAATAGCACAGGTTACTTACGAGCATTCATTTTCGATTAATTGAATTCTAAAATTCTTTTATCCCTAAATCCTTTAGCACATTGATATGCTCATATATACAGTCTTATATCTACATCAAAGTGTGTTACGGTAAATACACATAAATGTGTTTAATGTTAAACTCTGTAAACACAGTATAGATAGTAACATATTCTGAAGTGTGTATAAAACGAATAAAAGACTCTAAAGTGAGTGTGTAGCATTTTAACATTGAACACACTTAAAGTGTGTTCAATGTTAAAATTAACATCGAGATTGTTTGTTGTTTATCTATTATATAATGAGTGCAAAAGTGACTATGATATTAATTGCATAATATTGTAAAATATATGTATGTCTTTATCTATAGATAAATAAACAAACGACAAAAATTGTTGTTAACAAAGCGCGACTGATTTTTTTTATACTAGTTTAGAACTAAGACTAAGGCACATCAGACGTCTAATTTTAATCTTTTAATTAATCTGTTATTTTAAATTAACTGTTTCTTATTTTATATCCGTTTTTGTCTACTAATATTGTACAATATTTAGACACATATTTACGTGTAAAAACTACGCATTTCTAATACCTGAGATTTAGAGTGTTTTTACATATTCTGAAGTGTGTTACCGAATTGTACAATTTGAGTATGGAAATTTTACATTGGTAACACACTCTATGTCAAGTGTCTCATTGCTTTTTAGAAAACCTTAAATACATACGAGAATAGAATTGTCATATCGAAAAGTTCGTAGTTAACCTTCAGTTAAAAAAAATCAAAATCGTCACTAAAACTTGAAATTAATTTTTAGTTTTTATAGATCAAAGTGTTTTATAGTAAACACATATAAATGTGTTAAATATTAAATACTATAAGCAAACTTGGAAGAGAGTGAATAAGACGATTAAATTATCTCAAGCCACGTGTTTATCACGTAGCGATTTCATCTGCTGTTTTAATCAACTTATTTTTCCTATTCAGGCAAAAAATGTACTGTTTATCATATTCTCGTAAAAAATTCGTTTTTCATTAAGACTTTATCGAATGAATACACAAATTACAAACGACTCAGCTATTTTGAATCTCTATATGTAATGTAGTATTTCTAAATTGTTGAAACATCATGAATTGACCCATGGAAAAAGACTCAGGAATAATTTGTATGATGAAAAGGAATCATCATAAATTAAACTAAATATCACTCTTCATAAAAAGAATAAAATAGACATCAATACAGAAAATCAAAAATGAATCTCTTTTCAACAAAAATAATTGAGTCAATAACTGATTTAAATCTTATTTGAACTTCTGTAATGCTTTATGAATTAATTTTCCAGTCATTTTTTTTCAATAGCTTTTCTTCAAACATGTGTGTAAAAAGTCTAATATTGTAATAAGTTAATTACAACGATCAAGATTTCATTTCTGCAGACACTATTAATCCTAATAACTGTCGGTATATCTAGAGAGATTCGCTTCAGACAGGAGTATAATAAAATTTATGAATGAGATTTGAAAAGAGAAAAATGGTCAAAGTACTACTGTACAGAATTGGATACAAACAGCAACAAATACTCTAACTTATTGTTGAAGCTTATTGAAAACTGGAATGAGAACGAGGGGTACCAGTAGAATATTCTCATTTTGAAAACATGTCCACAACAATGAAAACTATTATGATGATTGTTACCACTCACTCGCATCTTTTTTCCCTTGAAGATTTTTCGGTCAGTTTTGAGAGGAGCTTCCGTGTTTTTCATTTATCTGCCGGTCAGTTATAGTAAGAGAGAGAGAAAGAGAGATGATGATGATAAGTCTCTTTTGACCCTCGTCATGTCACTCGGCGGGTGTCTCTCAATATACTTGAGAAAAGAAAGATGCTTTACTCCGAACAATTTCACCGACAAAGTAGGTATACATCGAATATATAAGATGAACGAAAAGACGTATAATAGGTTGGTTTTTCTTTTTTTAGCATAACAACTTGTCACCGAGTTCTTTAACCATGGCTTCCATCTGGCCAATCTCATAAATTACCCCCCTGAGTTTTTTTAAATCTCCAAAATATCTATTTTATTTCGGTTATTTTTCACACCATTATCAACAAAACGTTTCACATTCTCATCAACCTTTTATCGGTGATTTATTCCTTTTTGCTCCTGTCAATTTCATATGGATTTGTTAAATAGTATGGTTTGTCGATAACATGTCAAACATAATTGAAGACTATTAATAGAACTTAGGATATTTAGCTCGCTCCAGGCTGAATAAAAGAAAAGATCCTGGGCCCTTTGAAATAAAATTAATTTTTTTTGTGAAACATACACACTAGTTTTCTGTATCTTTGATTAATTTGTCTTCTATTATTCTGAAAAGCACAAAAAGATGGTTAATATCTATTTTATAGGAAATTTTAGACTAAAATTATTAATAGTAATTTATTTTTTTGGAAACAGTATGATAAAACTTGGCTTCTCTTTGACAAAGTTCTTGTTACAAATGCATTTACCCTGTTTAATTTTTTTACGAAAATTTAAAGAACTATTTTTAAATGAGAGTTAAACAATCTAATCTCGTTGTCAATTATAATTGGTTTAAATGGAGAAAAGAGTCAACTTTGATTTTAAATAACTTGAATTATAAAAGATGAATCTATTATTTTGATTAAACAAACATTTTATTTTCGAATAATTTTTAATACTAATGCAGTAAAAAAATACAAATCCTAAGAAAAAATTAATTTCGATCGAAATACCTTAAAATCCGCAATTATTTTTCCCATAAAAATGATGATATATTTCCAAAAATGGAATTTTTCTGAGATTTAAACCCAGGACGGAGGTATTTCGAGTTATAAAGCCAGGCATTCTAACTATAACTGAGCAGTATACCTTCGTGAACAAATTCAGTACTATTTTAAAATAAAAAAGTCTTTTTTAATAACATCATTTGCTACTTCTTTCAATTAGATAATTAATATTAACAGAAATAAAAAAAAATGTGAAAAGAATATTGTAAGTATGGTTGGCAAACCTATTAGAATACAATAAATACCATAACAACATGACATAATATAATTAAAGTATAATGATAATTATTGTTAATTAGTGTTACTTCATGGGAAAAAGATTTTAACAGAGGTCTTTTAATTCACACAAATTAAAATCTGCAGCCATTTTATTAAACCTGCCAAGTTAATAAAAATTATGATTTAATTATTTAAATATTAGTAGAAGGATTAATTAATGGATGTAGTAAAAATTTATTACAAAATAAATTCATTGTATTGATGAAAAATGAGTTGACAAACATTTGATGAATTTTCTAATCAAAATTTAAATGAAACATTTGACGATTATTAGTGAACGAAAAAGATGTAACAAACGATAACATTTAATCTACGTAATGGTAGTGCTAAATTAATATTCTCAATATCCACTATAACCTATAAATAGCTTTATAAAGAGAGCACTTATTCATTTAACCGGAAGCACTTGAGATGGGACGATTGAAACGCCAATTCTCGCTTCTTTTTCTTCGCTCTTTATATTCTTCCAACTCTTGAAGAATAAAACGAGCGAGTCGGTGTGCAAACTAAAATGAACGGTCAACCACATCATCATCATGTCTTAAAATCTCCTCCTTTCTTTATATAAAAGAAACACGCTAGAATAAAGGTACTCTCTTGAAACTCAACAACTTGGAAGCGCTAAGAATTTGAATCTTTACCTGTTAGAAAAAAATTCCTGTATGTCCTTTGATTATGAAAGAATACTAAACCAGTTTGATCATGTTTCAATCAATTATTACGCTTGATGAAGAAATTACACTAACTTTTATACCCTCGAAGAATAAAAAAAAAGAAATAAATTCCCTGTAGTCAACTGGATGTTAACAAGATCCAACTCTCATCAGTGATGATTTTATCTTTTTTTTCGCACATAATAGAAAGTAGATCGATCACATATTTCAAGTTATTTATAATCACATTCTTTCAGGCAAAATTGATGTGTTTAATCAACCTAACATCTTTCGTAACATTTTTTACTCTTTTTCTCAGCAGTATTTTTATCTATATAACGAGCATATTACATCACTTAGTGAATATATGATGTTAAAATGACGATATAAAATGAACGGAGAATTGAAGAAGATTAAGTGAAAAAAAGGGTTAGCTAATGAAGTTGTGATATAAATAATGATTCAAAAACTGGTGGCTTATTTCTACTACTGATATTAAACACATAAACGTTACAATATGAAAACACGCGCCACCAGGGTATAGAATAGCCACTCAGGAGCTCCCCTCGGTTATAAGAGTAACGAGCTTGCTTGCAACAACTCAGTGGGCACTGAGAGCTCCTATAAACTCATGAGTTTCGTCTCGTATTCCCTCGCATGTCAATCGTAACACAATAGACGGTATTATATCCACTGAAACATCGTGTTATATTTGCAGGTATTATTAGTAGTTGTTAACACTTTTATTCAAAAGTCATTTATATACTTATTTCAATGCTCTTTTATTGTTGCAGCTAATATTTTAGCATTTTATTCATCTCTATTTATTCTATTTATTCAGTTATTTGTTCAGAAGATGTAATCAAAAAAAATAAAATAAAAAAAAAACATTGATTTTTAGATGCATTCAGATAGCACAGTGGACCTTTTTGATTCACTGGAGAAAAATCGATGGCATTTTCCCAAAATTTATCGCCTGTTGTTCACGCACGATTGAACTCTTTTTGACGGGAAAATAAAAATAGGAGCGGAAAGATTGAATGTGAAACATTACTAATAGGTAGCAGACTTTGGTTACAATAAGAGGGACAGAAAAGTGTCACTGGATTCGCTCATAAATCTGGACAATCTAAATCATCTACCCTTACATTCTGTCCTACATCTATATATGTATACATATCTATAAAAATATATATTGAAAGAAAAATTGATTCAACGACTTGAGACTTATCATTCGATTATTGTGCTTAGAAATATAAGTGAGCTTAGATTTGCCAAGTGGTCTAATGGGCGTGTCTTTTTATATTATAAATGAAAAAGTATACCTACTGTAGAATGAAGGTCGAGAATCTTAAAGGAGGAGCAGCCGTTCCCGATGTCATTGACACAATGAGTTAAAAGTTATCTACGACAAACTGTGACACTCACCCTCCCAACTAATAGTGAGTGTGAAGAAAAAGAAGAAGTTGAAGAAGAAGAAGAAGATACGAGAGATGAAGGAATCAAAAAAGAATAAAAAATTCTGTATGGAAAAGATTAGGGGTTGTCCCGCTTAATCGACGTCTTCAGAGCCTGCAAAAGAATATAAACTCTCCCTTGGATTTTTGTGAATGAAAAATAGCATGATCTATAGATTTTTCTATTGTTCGTGAATAAAAAAAAGTCGCGAGTCGAATGATTTTTTTTGTCGACACACCCAGTTAGTTATTATAATTATAATGAAGTCATCTATCAAAAAATAGCCAGAAGGTATAAATTTATTGGAGAAAGTAACATCAATTGAATAGTAAATAAAAATAAATATCGAAAAATATAGGAAAAATTTTGAGATATGTTTTTATTACACATAAGATTCGTATTGTTATTTTTGTTTGTTATAATATCAACATCATTGAATCTTTATTACGTTGAGTCTAAATTACATGGATTTGTTGTTAGAGAAAACCTTTATTAGGATAATTTGATAGAATGTTTTAATGAAGATACATAAAATATTTTCAATACTTTTGAAAAAATTTAAAGATTAGATTTCTTTTTATTCAATAGGATATATTCCTTCAAAAAATCATAAATTTATTTTTTTCCTTATTTTTTAGAACAGTGTATCGTAATTAGGAATCAATTGAAGAATACTTATTTTCACGCTAGAAAAAATCTACTATTGTATAAGAATTTTTACTAGTCCATTAAGAGAAAAATTTACAAGCTAGAAAAATTAAAAATTACTATTTTTGTTTAGTAAAAATAGCTAAAAAAACTTAAGAAAAATTTGATTCACTGAAGAAACATCGATGGCATTTTGGTATATTCTGGTTGGTAAAAATTTCTAGAAAAAACTTTTTGAATTCAGAAATTTTTACGAAGAGGAATTGTAAATTTTACTCCAATAAACAGTAGCCTGTCACTTTGGGTAAAGAAATAGCAATAAACAATTGTTTAATTAGTATATATTAAAATATTAACTTGTAAGAACTTTTTTATGAATCAAAATTGTGAACTATACAAAAATAAATATATGTAAAATATTACAATTGGACTATAATAAATTTTTAACAAGAAAAAATTGTAATATATACTCATTGAACAATTGCTAATTGCTATTTTTGTACCTGAAGCGACATGCTACTATTCATTAGAATAAATTTTACAATTTCTTTTTCTCCGTGTATTTCTTATTCAATATACAATGTCAGTATGAGTATTTTTAATGGATATATTATCGTACCAATGACATATTTTATTCAATTATTGCAATTGATTATTTTTTATCAAATTAAATGGATAAATTATTGTTTAAGTTAATTTTAAGCAATAAATTGTGACTATTTGATATTCAATATGAGTAAATTTTTTTCTAAATGTGAAAATTCATCCATAAAAACCTTTGCAGATATTAAAGAAATTTTTTTTTTATTTTAAAAAATTTGGATTGCGAGTAATTTCATTGATTTATTCAATGACCTAACTTGATCTAATTTCATTCACACTAATGCATATCACGGCGACAATTTTTTCTATATATTTTTAATATTCCCAATTTACTTCACCAACAGTTTCTTAATATTTATTATCAATCATTTTTAATTACTGTTATTAAATTTTATAATCAGACTTCTTTAACATTAATGCGGTTTGAATATTGCTAACCAGAAGTCGATATCTCAGTTCGTTAGTAAGTTATCGTGTTGGAAAAATTGATCGACGGACTAATATATATATATACACTCATGGCGACTCATGTAATTTTTCTTAGAAATAATGTTAATGGACTTTAAGCATCGTGAAATAAAATAGCATCTTTTTAAACAAGAATCATACATTAAATATTCGATGTAAAAAATTCATTATTTAAATATTATTAATTGGTAACATTTATCTCATAAACTTGTTTCAATTAAGAATTAATCGAACAGAAAATTATCAAGGCTGACTTAAGGATTATGTTTGGAATGTCAGAGATCTGAAAGTATCTTTATAAGGAATATAACATTTGAAATCATGAGATCCTGATCAGACAATCTTATCAAAATTATAATCATCTGGAATGAGTAAATTCTTAATATTCTTAAAAACAAAAAATAACTTACATGATAGTTTTTATCATTTATTCGTATACGAGATAGAGATAAATTAAAAATGAATTTCATTTCAAAGAATAAATGATTATAAAATGAAAGATTTTTAATTATATTTAATCACAATTAAGAGTAAAGAAATTATTCTCATCCAGATGAGATTTGGCAAGGAATGTTTCACCTTGAAAACGAATAGTTATGTGGTTTTGGATAGGGGTCTTATATTAAATAATGTAACATAGTACCTTGTCAAGCCTGATATGGCCTTGATGATAGTCTAAAATATTCTCCCAGTTGTGTGTTTGAGATTTGTTGCTTGGTTCAACACAAAATAAACTACTCTAAAGTTTCATACAAGTAAATGAGAAATCATTATATCCTTCAATCAATACTTGATGAAAATAAAGTCAAAGTAATAAAAAGAATGATATTATTTCTGAAGGATATTATATGCTTAATAATGAATGAATAATTACAGGCCACAGTGGTGTTAATCAGCTTGGTGGTGTCTTTGTCGGAGGTAGACCACTTCCAGATTCGACTCGGCAGAAAATAGTTGAGTTGGCACACTCAGGTGCTCGACCTTGTGATATTTCGAGGATTCTTCAGGTCAGCAATGGATGTGTTTCCAAAATACTGGGCAGGTTGGTTGAAATACTGTATATTCTGGATAGATATCATGAGGAAATTATATATATATAAAGTTCCACCACAAGAATTTCAAGCTTGCGTGTACGTCATTTTCTATCTCACACTTGACCAACTCAATAAACAACATTCCTTGTGATAACATTGCACAACAAATAGTTTGACATAGTATTAGCATGATTGGACATGTGTTATTCATCAAGGTGTTTAAAATCGTATGTGAAATTAAATCGCAAAAATACTATTGCTGTTACAGGTATTATGAGACAGGGTCAATAAGGCCTAGGGCAATTGGAGGAAGTAAACCACGAGTTGCAACAACTGAAGTTGTTGGAAAAATTTCCCTTTATAAAAGTGAATGCCCATCAATATTCGCGTGGGAGATTCGTGATCGATTGCTACAAGAGGGTGTTTGCACCAACGATAACATTCCAAGTGTAAGTCACAACTAAACTTTCTCTATTTTCTTTTCACTACAAACATTTTATTGATTAACTTAATATAATTATCACTTTCCTAAATAAAAATATCATTAACATTTCAAGAAATTTAATAATTCTAAAAATAAAACTAATCTATAAGTTAAATAGTTAATCAATTTTTTGAAGTCTTTGTAAAGTAATTATTTTTTCAAGTAATAAAAATTGAAAACTTTTAAATAAAACTTCAATCATTGATAATAAACATTTTATTGAAATATAGACTCAAAATTTTTTTGTTTTAAAAGTCGTTTAATGATAGATGCATTCAAATAGTATTTAAAATTAAGCTGTATAATGGACATCAATAGGGTGACAACTGTTGGAGTATTACAAACTGTGAAAAAAAAAGTATCCATTAAAAGAGCTTTTAATAAACTCTTACAGTGAATGACAAATATTTATAGTCCAGTGTTTGTGATAAAAATAGATCAAAATTAATACAAAATTCCGGTGACAAAAAGTTTTGTGTGAATAATCCAGTATGTTTTATCATAAAAAATGAAAATTTTGTCAGAAATGTGATGTAACGATGAAAATCACGATGATGATGATGATGATGATGATGATGATGATGATATTATGATTTATAATATTTCATCAAGATAATTCAAACCATGACGTTCTTGAGCTCTTTTTGGACTGGTTGCCATGGATATTTGCATGCGTCCAATAAACGGTGGCTAAAGGGGCCGCCGACTAGCTTAACGCGAGAAGCAAAAGAGGGTCGCAACCCCTCTGCGTCTTACCCGCCTCCAACTACTGTCTCTTTTGCTCAACATTGGTGTCTTTAACGTGGCAAGAGCCCTACTCCTCGCGCCTTTCGTAATGGCTCCAAGGAATACGCGTCACCCTTAAGGAAAAAGCTCTTCAAGGGGCGAGGGTAGATTCCTAAAGAGTACTTCCTTTTCGTCTTATCTTTCTCACTTATCACTTTGCTCAGTCTTATCGCCATTTTGTTTAATGTAAAAAAGCATGAAAATGTAGAAAAACATTTTATGAATATTCTTGTGTATCGACTTTATTTTTGGCCATTTTTTTCCCAACACCCTAATGAGATTATCAATTGACTGTGATAGATTATTATACGGACCATTAAAAAATCGTTAATCTTAACCACAACAAGTTATTGAAGAAGAGAAAGAGAGAAATCCCCGGAAAAGCTTACGGAGATGCTCAGAGTACTTCTAGTTGGATTACGGTACGACGCTTTGATCCTTACCCCGTAGTGCTGCTGGCTTGTCTTCTCACCCTCTCATTTTCATGCTTGTGCACGCTGTAATCGTGTAATTTGTTAAAACGTAAAATTCTTGGGATCATTCACTCTGAGGCCACCACCACCACCACCACCATCACACCACGTTATAGATACAAGAATAAGACTGCAACTTTCTTTCGTTATTTTCCACGTGGATTATTTTCTTTGCAACCAAACAGATTTTTTCTTTAAGCAGAAATGTATTTACTTGGTGAATTCATGAAAGAGAAAATTATGACAAGAGAGAGAAAGAGGAAGCTGAAGAAGGAGAAGAAGAAAAGACTGAAATTGGAATGAGAAGAAGTAGAGTATGGGTCGAGAGAAAGTAAAAGGGGAAGAGAGAAACAGAGAACATATTCCGAGCAAGTCGTAGTGATTGGAGAAAATTTCATTATTTTCAGACATTACCCCCGTTATTGTAATGCCATCAAATTGGATACACTTGGTACACCAGCCTTTCTTGTCTTCAATCTCTGCATTTACTTTGATTTTTCCTTTTATACTTTTACTCGTTTTCTTTATTTTCTCAATCAATCGCAATTAAACATGAATTTTTATTTTCATCAAAATAATAACGGCTTTTATTAAACCCACAATCAAATATCTTCGCTCAAAATAATAGTGAGCTATTATTCTATTGGCTGACGCTGTGAAATGTCCTATCAAGTTGAAAATGTTACGCATTCCCTTTAGATTTGAATGTGCCACCGAGTGACGGTGGCGGCCAGATTATTGGTTTATTCGCGTCACTGACTTTGCCCAGGGGTTCTCACCATTCTGTCTTTCATGACCAATCATTATATTTCATTATTAATCAATGTCATACACAATCAGTTATTGCTTATTTCTCTAAATATTATGCAAATACCACTAATTATAATAAATTATTTGAGAAATTTACCATTATTTGAATTGAAAAGTTCTTAATTTAGTAAATTAATAATTGCCATACCATAATAGCATTAACGATAAAATCATTTTCTATTTAAATTAAATTGTTTATATAATACATTCGACTAATGATTAATAATCTTTTGTTTGTATTAATTAATAAATAAATATTTTAATCATAATATTACTTATTCCATTAATAAGAAATATTATTAATCATTTAATTGATTTAAAATAGTTAGGACAATTGTTCTGAGAATTAAAATTTAAAAGTTTAATTTAAATTAAAAAAAAAAATAATTAAAGTGATGTAGAATAAAATATTCGTAGAAAATTTGATCTACATAGAATAATTTTTTCGTATATTTTATTGTCGAAAATATATATTCTGAATATATCAACGTGTGATTTCTTTCCGCAAGGAAAAATATTGTAATCTGGATAATATTCACGTTAAAAGAAATTTTGAAATAAAAATTTTACCAAATTCTTAGTAAACTGAGTAATAAAAGTGACTTTAAAAAAAAGGTTGTAATCAACTTGGAGTAATTTCTGTTCTCTTTAGAAATAATTTTTAACTTTCCATTCGACAATTGTTTTGATAATTTCAATTTTTTAAATAAAAAATTTTTACATTTTAAGGTCTTCGTGTAATTATGTGTGTGTGAGTGTACATTTGTGACCCTTTTTTCATCTTAGCACATCTTGAGACCAAATAATGCTATCGATTTCGGTCAAATATCACATAATTATATGATAAACACTTGATTAAGTTTTCATTCAACTTGATACAGTGGTATCTTTTTACAACAAAAGCTGGTATTCACTAAAAGTCTCTGAGGGTAGCAAATGGAAAGTTAGTAGTGATCAAATTACACCGAGACTTCTTTTTACTCGGCACATATTTTTCAGAATAAAATCAAATTTGAATTAAAATTGTATAATTCAGCTTTCTGTGGTTGAATGTAGAAAAATATCAATGGGTGTTTCGGTGGATTCGGAAGCGAGAGTCCGAGCTTGCGCCCAGGGAATTCGATAGACGTGGTAAAGTAACCGCAACAATGCCCGGGAGGGTAATGGATGGGCTTAGAAAGCCAAGGCGAGTGAATTGTTGGCTTGGTGGTCTGAGAAAGAAGACTCTAAGGGAGTTAGAATCGCGCGCGCGGAGACACCCTTTTTCTCATCCCACTCAAGCGTAAATCAATGCACCCCCCTCAATCCTTGTCGACTTCTGGCGCGTCGCGAGAGCGTGCGAACGGCCTCGGAGGTTGAGTTAAGGGGCGTCGTAGACGTCCGGCTACTGCATTATGTATTTCTCAGTGAACTAACCTCGACTTTCAGTTTCTCTCTTCTGCTTCTTCTTCTTTTTTTTTTCATCTCACACCCTCGTATGCCACTTTTTCTCTACTCTACCACATCTTTTTCTTCCCTAGCCGCTTTAATCAGCGATCATGTCACCTCGACAAAGCACCCAACTCTGTAAGTATAAAACTTACGAGAGAAATCAATTTTTCTACTGCATCTTTACATCATTTCAATATATATGTACACTTGTATCTGTTTCACTGTTCTCTTATTTCTCTAAAGATCAAGTATCGTTTCAAATATAACCGCATAAGAATATCTTGCCTTACGCTGTTCCATGTAAAACCACTTGGATATTTTTCATTCTTGTTTTTGTTATTGAAAAAAGGTCGCCAATTCGATAATTAAGTAATTGAATTTTAAAAAAAAAAATTATTTATATTCACAAGTATTTAAGGATGGATAAATAAAAAGCTTAGAAAATAGTGTTTTTATTATTCACTGATATAAAAAAATTTTTCTTTTCTACTTCAAACGTAATTTAAATGATTTCTACTTGCAAAAATATACATATTGAAATGAATGAAATAATGATATATTAGCATAACTTGGTTTTCTGCTAATAACTTAGGATCTATGAGGCCTATATAGACAATGAGCATATCAATAAATTTGTGAAAATAAGATCTTTTAATTGCACTAGTTAAAATCATAATTAGAGCATAATTTTTGGTAAAATTGAAGGAAGTTCCCATTTTACCCCATTTTAGGGGTGAAATAATTGATTTTTCATATGTTTGACTTGATTCCGCATTTCCACGTATCAAGACGAAAAGAATGAGTGGTCAAACTTGAAAATCGGACAACTTTGATTTTTCAACCCCAAAAAATGGCAAGTGGTACCCCTTTCCATTTTTTTTGGCCAAAAAATAAAAGTACTCTGATTTTCAAGTTTGACCACTCATTCTCTTCATCTTGATCCGTAGAAATGCGGAATTGGGACACGGCCCGGAAAAAATTAATTTTAACACCCTCAAAAAGGGGTAGAACTGGATACACATTAAAAACTATCATCCCCTTGACTTTAAACCCCTATAACTCATGAACGGATTGTCTAATAACTGTTTTTGAGGACGTTTTGGAAAGCTCAAAATCTGAGCTAAACATACATATCCATAAAAAGTGTTAAAAAAATTGCTTTCACCCTTAAAATCGCTAAAATATAACAAAAAATCACATTTTTTTGGGAAGTTGCCAACTATTTTGGCAATTTTGAGGGTGAAATAAATTTTTAAAACGTTTTTCACGGATATGAATCTTTAGCTTAGATTCCAAAGTTTTCAACTTTGGACCTCTATTACTCGTGGAAAAATTATCTGACGATGATTTTACAGAAGTATTTAAAAACTTTGGAATCTAAGCTAAAGATTCATATCCGTGAAAAACGTTTTAAAAATTTATTTCACCCTCAAAATTGCCAAAATAGTTGGCAACTTCCCAAAAAAATGTGATTTTTTGTTATATTTTAGCGATTTTAAGGGTGAAAGCAATTTTTTTAACACTTTTTATGGATATGTATGTTTAGCTCAGATTTTGAGCTTTCCAAAACGTCCTCAAAAACAGTTATTAGACAATCCGTTCATGAGTTATAGGGGTTTAAAGTCAAGGGGATGATAGTTTTTAATGTGTATCCAGTTCTACCCCTTTTTGAGGGTGTTAAAATTAATTTTTTCCGGGCCGTGTCCCAATTCCGCATTTCTACGGATCAAGATGAAGAGAATGAGTGGTCAAACTTGAAAATCAGAGTACTTTTATTTTTTGGCCAAAAAAAATGGAAAGGGGTACCACTTGCCATTTTTTGGGGTTGAAAAATCAAAGTTTTCCGATTTTCAAGTTTGACCACACATTCTTTTCGTCTTGATACGTGGAAATGCGGAATCAGGTCAAACATATGAAAAATCAATTATTTCACCCCTAAAATGGGGTAAAATGGGATATACATTAAAAATCATCATCCTGTTGACTTGGGACCCCTATAATTCATGAGCGGACGGCCTAATAACCGTTTTTAGGGACGCTAAAAAAACTTTAGAATCTAAGCTAAATATGCATATTTATAAACAACGTTACAAAATACATTCTACCCTTAAATGGTCAAAATATTTGGCAAACTTTCAAAAAAATGTGTTTTTTTGTTATATGTTAGCGATTCTAAGGGCAAAAGAAATTTTTCAAATTTTTTTCTCGGATACGTATGTTCAGTTTAGATTCTAGTTTCCAAATACCCTACGATCATTATTAGATGACTTCATATGAGAGTTATGAAGATCCAAATTCGACGAGTAGATGATTTTTTGACCCTTACATTGTCTTGCATTTAAATCATTTTAATCGATTAAAAAAATTAGATATCTTGTAAGAATTTACGTTGAAAAATTCAAAACTTCAATGTCATTTTAGAAACAAAGGACAAAAATATAATTAATTGTATTCCAAAACTTAATAAAATTCTGATAGATTTTTATTCGAAGCTGAGTATAAGTTTTTAAGTTTGTAAAATGTTCAAATAAAAGTACAGTTAAGAAGAATCTATATGTTCAATTTAAAAATCAGCAAACTTTCTATCTGTATCAAAGAAAAAGAAATCAAAGATTTTCATATCATTCTGTACAATTCAATTAAATTTAAATACTTCTTGAAACATGTTTTATGATACATCATTTTTATAGTCGATTGCATAACTTTATCATTAGAACAATAATGAGACAATTTAATACAGTCTATAGGATTAGCTGATATAAATAAATAATTTGCACAATAGAAAGATATTTTCTAGGTTCAACAACAAAACATAATATCAAATAAGCGGTAAATAAAGAAAACAATTTTCTACTATAAAAACTTGATTTTTTTCAACAGCATAACTCACATCAGCTAAGGTACAAGAGATACAAAAAAATATAGAATATTTTCTATAAATTTTTCTCGAAACTTTTTTAATAACATCTGAATATCTTCCTTAAGTAGCAAAC
Source organism: Chelonus insularis (assembly GCF_013357705.1). NCBI lineage: Eukaryota > Metazoa > Arthropoda > Insecta > Hymenoptera > Braconidae > Chelonus > Chelonus insularis. The sequence goes on along the minus strand of NW_023276783.1, from coordinate 3,986,962 downwards.
ATTTCTCTCTAGATTCAGTAGCAATAGTTGATGTCAAAGATCTAGAATGCATCTAAACAGCAAAATGATGGACCTTAATTTCCCTTGAAAACGACCTAAGACACGATCACTCAACTCTAGGTACATTTAGAAAACCATCAAAATCAACTAACCTCAGATATGTTAGATCGAAGCGAAGAAAAGAGGAGATTAAAAAAGAAGTTCAAACCATTAGACCTGCCAAGTAAATTTCAAGAAGACTCAGAGTGACGATCGATGGAGAGTCCTTTGCTAGAATAAAATAAAATCAACAAGATTACTCATTGTTCTTAGAATCAGATAATAATTAAAAATTAATTAATAAAGAAAAAAAATTGTCCCTGGTTGTCAACACTAAATTGTTTAAATATCAACTTTTAAATGTTTCATAGTAATTTAATTCATTAATTTTAAAGCAACATGAGAGCCCCGTTCATGATCAGACTGAAACCTGATTTTTGGAATAAATTTTAATGTGATAAAGTTTGAAAAAGATTTAGCGATTTCGATGATAATGTTAATGATAATCCAATTGAGTGAAACAAGTTAGTGAAATTAACGGAATATTACCAATTTAGTCGTTTTATAATAATAAGTTCAGCATAACTAAACCCTTGTATGTGTTCATAAGAGGCAATAAAGTCTGATGACGCGTGGCGTGAAACCCCTTGTAGGTTCGGACGAAGCGAGATTAAAAGCTGTGATTACACATGGTATCGAACAAACTTCATCTTTCTCCCTTTTCCTTTATACTCCTTCATTCCCCTACTTTCTCGTTTACTCTCTTTCGACCCGTTCAAATTGCAAATGCCGCACGTTCCTCAGCTTCTATTTAAATGTAATTTGTATCTCGACCGCCACCTGCCCCTTCTACTTTCGGTAGTGGTCGTCCAAATTCTTCTTGTCCCGTCTTCTCTAGCTTCTTTCCACGTGAAAGCCTTCAGTTATTTACTCAACTTTACATTCTTCTTTCGTATACACTTTCGCATATTATTTGAACTTTTAATATTCAACTTCATAAACACGTACAGGTTTCACTTAAATTTTTAAAAACACTTTATTTAAAAATAATCTAAACAAAGAATTGATCAAATGGGACAAGAGTTTTTTTTAATCATCAAGTTTAGTAGAATAAATAATTATTTTATTATTTACCAATTGATGTTGACCAACAATACCAAAATTTAGACTTATTTTAATAATTACATGATTTTATGATGTAAATCTACTGAAGCAGAATGCTAAGTAGTTTTATACGAACAGGTCAATAGATTTGGAAATAAAATAATAAAAGTTTAAAAGAAAATAATAGTGATGTTTAGGTATATTTTAGTACAGTGTCCTGCTTTCTTGAAATGTGTATATTAATTAATGTATCATTTATAAATATTTGTGAACTGAAAAATAGATTTTTAAGGAAGAATACGTATCCTCATCAGAAGTAAACGTTTTTAGACATTGCTAAAACAACCAGTTCTGTCATAGCATCTTAAATTTATGCCTTCATAAATACATGTTAGTTATAAAAGTATGTGATACTAATCCACTGAAAGAGAGAATGTGATATGTAAGTGAGATTTGAAGGTTACAAATATCATTTTTCAGATTCAAAATATTTCGTGACACTTTTGATTACACTAGGCGATTTTTATTTCTAAAATGTTGTAATATAAAATAACAGGTTTTTATTATTAAAAAATTTGTGATGACATAATGAAGGTGATAGTATCTTTTGCTATAAGGAAAGAATTTACTCATCATGGCGAAAAATAGACTGAAAAGAAGAGAAAAAGTTAGCTGTCCTAGTAAAACTACTTTTTTTAAATTCAGTGATACAAAATACTCATGATAAAACATGACCTAGTGACCGAAAAATAAAAAAAAATATATATATTCAAAGTGTTGGTGATATTTTACAACTTGAGTTAGTTTTAAAAATAGTAGTTTTACCACAAGTATTCATCCTTTACTTCATTTCCCACGGAAGAAAGGGGACGCAGATAAAAGAGAGTTAACAGGGATGGCTCGTGCTCATGAAGGCTTGAAAATTCGTTACGATTATAATTGTCTATAATCAGCGAGAAATCTTTTTTTTACCGGTTATATTCTGATGATGGAAGCTTGACGAATGCTTTGGAAAATGTTCTTTTTTGAAATGAAGGGTAAAAAGATCTCTGAACCACAAATTCTGGGGTGTAAAGTGTTTCTGCTAGTCTTGTATGTAGTGCATGTATACTTATGGGGGAAGGAGCCCATGATTTAAAGTCTACCGCGAGGGGTGAATTGATGATAGGTTATGTGAAATTTCCATGTGTTGCACGTGTCAATATCACTACACCCTTTAAATACCAATTTCGCATGACTTGAGTTTATCCCTCATCATCTCAGACAGCTTTTTAATCAGCAATCTACAGTGTACGAGATATTTTATCTACAGAGTAACATATAAAGTACTCGAGACGACTGACAGTAGTGAAAACTGTTCTAGATTGATGCAATAAAAACGATCCAACTCAAGAGTGTGTTGGATTTATTTTACAGCAACCCTCCACACAATACAAACGTTCACATCGGAAGTAGGCTGAATACATGGAGACGAGTAACACCCTTCTTCCGCGATCTACATCCACCTTCACTTGCATCCCCTTCTATACATTGCACAATTCATACAGGAAGCTAAGAGACACGCACTATTACCGAGGTATCATAGGGAGACAATATTATGACGTCTCTATCCGGCTCACCCTCTTCAACATTATTCCTATCGCCTTCACGCTTCACGCCAATATTGATTCTCTCATCTCTGACGCATCATCAATCTACATTTTTGCAGAGTCCATTGATGAAATTGTCATCGTCAATAAAATTGGCTAGATCTTATTGGAACTGAGAAAAATCCCTCTTGGACTCAAGTGTCATAGAAAACCTATTTTGAAATGTACTGACACTTTGGACCCTATGACAGTATCATTCCAATACGTCCAAGAAAATAAAACGACTGCAACGATCATGTATATTTCATTTAAAAAAAACTAAAAGACCACAAAAATATTTTTCATACTCAACTATGGCAAGTGGCTTGTACTAACTTGAACAATGTGTAAGTCACTTTGAGAGCAGCATTGTGATTTGATTCTTACGCATTATATGATCCTAACGACAATGATCCAAAGTGGTCCACATGACACATGTCGTCAATTTATATATATATATATATATAAAAGAGCCACCAAGCCCGGATATAAAGTCGAGGGTGCAGTATTGAGAGAAGTTGAAAAAGAATTGAGAGAAAACTTGAGCGAAACAGTTGGACACTCGATGTCATAGTACGATGCATGTCTCAAATGTCGTTTGACAGGCAGCCTTCTTAGTTGAGTACGGCTGGCTTTTCCCTTCACTATCTGACATGTAAACGGTCATTGTCCAATATTTTATGCAACTTTGAATATTCTTGCTAAATTCACTCCATCATATTAATTATCTTGATGCTACTATAATATAGTCTTTATTCCCACGAGTTTTAAGAAATTAGTGTAATTAGTTCCTGATGATGTTGACGACAACCAGATACGTATTACTTTAATTAGCTATCTCATCATTTAAAAAGCTTTTCACTTGAAGATTATATATTCCAACATTTTCTTTTATCAATAAAAGGTGTAACTGGAGAGATATTTGTTTTATTCGTCATTTTTTAAATTATTTTCAAAAAAATCATTTTCCAAGTAATCTTCATTATAATTTCTTATTTATGATGAAATTATATTGATTACTTTGATAAATGCATCATATTCTTCTAGTATAATCTTTTGTCATCAACATTTCTAAATAAAATTACAAAAACTAATTAATGATAATTAAAGGTCAATTTTAACCTGAAATGAATAAATTATTTAGGTCAATAATGATTAAAAATCATCTGTTCAATCTTGATTAACATTAATTGTAAAAAACATCTTGATTTTTTTTAGGTATCGTCGATCAACAGGGTACTGAGAAACTTAGCAGCTCAAAAAGAGCAACGTCAGCAACAGCACCAACATCAACAACAACAGCAACAAGGCGTTGGCACAGGAGTTGGAGTTGGAGTTGGAGCTACAAGCCCAGCTGAAAGTGTTTACGATAAGCTGAGGATTCTGAACGGCCAATCAACTGGTTGGCCGCGTCCTAATCCTTGGTAAGTATGATGATCAAAAAAACGTAGACTTCAGTGTTGATTTCCAAAACGATCATCGGCCACACTCATGTCTACTCGTATTGTGTTAGTTGGTAGCGATTGTCTCACAACTTTGGCGATTCTTCAAGGTATCCCACGGGTGCTGGAAGTCCATTTCCGTCGCTCCAGTCGAGTCTCAGCCCGAGTCATTGTACAACGTTACCTCCTGATCCTGCGGACATTCTTCATGCGAAAAAAGGTAAGATTAATATTTTATATTGATGGAAGTAGACTTCATTCCCACAATATTTTATCATAATCAATTTCACTGTAAAGTCTTAGATTCTTTTGATCCTATTTTCAATCTTTAAGACTTAATGTTTTTATAATTTAAAAACGAGTTAGCATAGAACAAATTTATTTGAATAACAAAATTTTGGTAATTGTGCATTGATGGAGCTTCACCCCAATTTCAATGTTAAGAAATTTTTAACACCTGATTTGGTTTTAGGTTTATAAAAATAGGCTATTTGTGTCGGATGAAACCATTTTTAATAATTGTTTATTAATTAATTAATTGGTTATTGTTAAAAAAATTTTTTAAAAAATTATTTTTAAGTTATAACATTGATTTTGGTTGTAAATAATCATGAAAACCGGCTTCCCCCATCATATATTTTCTAGTTACATGTATTAAAAAGCGTGCCAATTGCTAAAAAAATTTTTAAACTGAAACTGGGATGAAGCCCGACTAATTCACAATTACGAAAATGTTTTCCAAATGATAAAAATTAATTAGACAGATAAAATGTTTATATAAACCAAAATTCACGTAAACTCCAGTGACCAAGCACAGAGGATTTTAATTAATTAATGCAGAGATATATGGCAAGAGAGATCTAGAAGCAATACTAATATCAATGTAATATTCACCAAGCGTTGGAACTCTGCGGTTTGCCGCACGTGTATGCACACGGCTTTCCAAATTATTGTAACCAGATATACATACACAATATGAGAGGCATTGAATAACCCCCATTTCTGTATCAAAATGTATTTCTCCAGTTACCCTTCAAAGGTTCATAGATCAAACGTCCTTTTTTCATCAACAATCGAACACTTTGAGGTTGAAAGTTAGTCTTCTTGGATCTGAATATTTAACACTTCAGGGGATAACTGCAAGAGACATGGAAACTGTTGCGAACCTTCAACTGCACGCGAACCCTCGAGGCTTGATTATTTGTGGGGGGAAGACAGCTTATAGGATAATATCTCGTCCTTTTAAGGGGATGAATAAAGCCTTGAGCTAATTTACTGATGTCACAAAAAAACAAATCTGTGCACAGCTTTAAGAAGATAGTTCATTGTTAAACCGTGAAGATAAAAATTTAAAAAATACTCTAAAATAATTATAATCATAGATAATCATCTTGAAGAGATATTATTGATTTAATTTTTAATCATTTTGCTATCTGATTAAAATGATTAATCAGAGCTTTTTATTGAATTACATTGTAAGCAAACATGTTAAATTTATTTATTCCAGCAGAACCTTCTGGAATTTCATAAATCCATGCTATTTATTTTCAAAAAGAAAAAGTAGAATTAAAAAAAAAAAAATTTCAAAAGAAAATTCCAGTTGTTATCCGATTTTTTTTCATCAGTATGAAGGATATATGAAAGAGGGTTGTACATACAAAATATCGAAGCGTCAGCATCATCGAAGTCTTAGAAACATATTCGGATTGTTTTTTGTCTTCCACTCACTCGACGCTTATATCCCCCACGAGGTGACGAGACAATGTGCTCAGCTCTACCCCTCAGTTATTTCTCTCTTTTTCAACATACATTTTTTTTCCTATTCATTTCTTTTTTCAACCTCTCTGGCTTTCTGATGGAATTCTTAAAACTAAAAAATGCCAGAAATAACATAAAAGTTCATCTTTTGTCATCAACACTAACTACATTTTACAAAACCAATCAACAATATTAATGATTTTTCATCAAATATTTGCAAACATAAATATACAATGTATATATATATAGATATAGTGTATAAAATAATATCAAGATTCTAGATGCAACTAACATTTAAAATGATTCTTGACTATTTGGTAAATGTGTTGAACATCCAACTGAGAGCACAGAAAGCTATTATTGTCGACTTTTTTATCTTGTACTTTTTGTGTTTGTTTTTTTCTTCTTTTTCACTTGTGAAGACTATCTCGATGCAAAGCTTTCATCGTCGATCGAAACAATGCGAGTGCATTTATTTTTATGTAGGAGTCACTGATAAAGGTTATGCCATGTAGTCTCAAAACACAAGAGACATCAATGATCCATCAAACCTCATGAGTAAGAATAAAGAATAATGCACATCTAACATATATCTAAGGTTACTAGAATACACTTTGTACGTATATATGTCGTTGGTTGTTTCAAGTTATTAGAAGTGGAGATCATGAAGCACATTATTATGCTTTAAACATGGAGGAAAGTTATGCAGGATTTGCAGGTCAGTGAGTTGTCACTTTGGCTTAATCGACTTGTGTCATTTGGTAATTTATCGCTCATCAATCTGTCTTGACCTCCCAGTGAGTATCAAATTACGATTGCGCGGCAAGCCACCATCATCACGAGCCATCAACATCTCCTTCATGCATGCCTTGCGTGCGTCCTCGCCTACCGACGCATTTCCAGCCCGATTTTACCTTTTGTCTGCACCGGTTTATCCAACCGCACGATCGCTTTAGACAGATAAAGATCCTGAAGACTTTCAAAGTGAACAAAGGAAAATTATCTAGGCAATAAATTTATTATGTAGAAAATATTATATCTAGGGTTAACTTACTGGATAACCGCTGCTTTATTTTTTCATTTATTCAACGAGTAATATTAGACTCTTGGAAAATTTCGCTTTCAATTTATTCAGCTGATTATTGAATATTTTTAACTTAATATTTCATGTATTAAATTTTGAGATATACTTTTGTATCTAGAAAAAAAAGGATGTATTTTTTATACTTCGTGTATGTTTATTCTTAATGTAAAAGAGTGATCATCATGATAGAGTACTTATAGTTTTTTACAAAACTGAATGTTGAATAATTAAAATTGATTCTTTGAATTAATTATTAAAAGTAATGTCAAATTAAAATTTGTATTATACCTGAAATAATCAAGAAAAATTGTATACTTTTTGGAAAAAATTTTCTAAATTTAGCAGATTTTTTAAATATAAAGAACTCTGACTGAAAACAAGTTGTGTTTTATTAGTATTCATTCTTTTATTGGATTAGACGAGTAACTTTAAATAATTCTGTCGTTTGGTACATTAATGAATTATGTGATTAGATAATCAACCGTTTAATGGTAATTAAATCAAATTTTTTACCCTTTTATGTTTTATTTGGAATTCTATCTATGAACCCATTTATAATTTATTCTAGTAACTGCTTCATTAATACACAGAAGTATTTTGCTGAGGTTTAAATAGAAAATTAATTCATTCAAGAACGTAATTCCTTTCTACTTGAAATATTGTGGATGAAAAATAAATAATAATATTGTAAGGATTAATAACATAAATCAAATAATATTATTAGCAATTAATTATTATGCACAATAATAACTGAATATTTTCATTAATATTTATTATTATCATTAATATAAACGTTATGAAAAAAAAGTATTTTAATCAAATGATTATCAAACTTTTATTTATTGTCGAAGTAGTTTTTACCATAGCTCTCAATTTAGTCTTCATTTATCCAAAGAATGAGGATAATTTTTGTTTCAAAATATTCCTAGAACAGATTATGAAATTTGGAATTTCATCAAGTAAATAATAAATAAATATATACATATATCAACAGCTGTGTTGATTTTTGTAGGTATAGAATGGTGGAAAATGGGGTTAAAGGAATAATCCCTGCATGGTTAGTACGTGGGATATTAAAGGATTATATGAAGATCTTCATTTAAGTTGGAAATGGTGCAAATTTACAGTGGATTAATAATGGAATGAATGTATTTGAAACTAATAATAGCTATAAATACATTTGTTATTACAAAAGTATTTACATAAAATTAATTATTTCCTTCACAATACATGAAGATTCTTTAAAACAAAATCTTAAATACCAATTAATTTCATAGATACAAATAATATCAACGTAAAATGAATACAGAAAAAATTTTTCGACTCAAATATACTGTAATTTCCACGACCAAAGAGTTTTATCGCTATCATTAATATACAGCACATTAATTTTTTTACAAATTCAGATAAAACTTAAATATACAGAGTTTTTGTGTAAACACAAAATTATAATAGTTTCTCATAAATTGAACAATAAAACTTTGATCATGTGGGTTTCTAGATTTGACTTGTTTTGATTAGAATTTAATATCATTTAATATATTTATGTTTTATCAAATTTGTTTTGCAAATCCGGATACATTCATTGCAATACTTACAACACTTCTAATACACTTTCAAAAAATAAATCAGTGGATATTTACGACACTGAAAATTCAGTGTTTAATAAGTGTTTAAAGAAAACTAAACATTTGAAGTGTTTTTAATGTTAAACGTTTAAAGATGTTCACTGAAAATTTTATAATTTGTTTATGACATTTAACATTAAAATCACTTTAAATGTTTAGTTTTCTTTAAACAACTATTGAAACACTGGATTTTCAGTGTGATTAGAGTGATAATAATTAATTATCAGCAAGTATTGTGATTATAAAATAAAATAAAAAATCAAACACAAAAAAATTTAATTGAAATTTGTCAATTCGTAGTTTTGAGATTTTTTCTTCAATTTTTTTTTTGTCAAACGTTCTTTTAGTGCAAATTTAAAGGTCCTTGCTCAGCTGGAAGTACACTATTGGTTTTGATGATCAACAATAGTTGGGACAGACAGACTGACGAATATCAAAATAATTCTTCAAAGGTTCTATTTTATTTATAATGTACAGAACTTTAAAAATTATATTTTTTTAAAGCAGTATTAAAATTTTGCAAAACAATATTCAATTTATTATAATAAAAAATTCTTGAATTAATAAATAACAAGTGTCATTTGACAATCACATGATATTCAACAATTCTTTGTAAATAATGAAGTATAAAGATTAAAATAAAACTTGGTGAAGATTATAATATCATATCACTGCATTGTATATAATTGGCATAAATTTTGTATTAGTGTTTCAAAACAGTAAATATCATAACAAAGGGTAAGCAATTAAACATTCAACAAGAGGCTAAAGTTATCTTAATTAATTTAAAGAGAAAACAAAAGATATTATGAATTAGATATATATATATATATATATATATTTGCGAATTTATATACAAACTTGAGCAGAGTTCACCTCAAGAGTGTACTTCAGTCTTTCTTATGCAAGGATGTATGTTTTGGAGTTTGGAAGTTGACAGAAACCTAAGAGAAATTATCGTACAAAGTGTCTTCTTCCATGATTTTATTGTGAAATTTTACGAGTTCTCTTGTTTTTATCGATCGGTTAGGGAGTAAAAAGGATTGGTTTTCTCGACGAGTGCATATAACATGGGGAATGATTGAAGACCCCCCTAGGAGTTTGCTTCAAACTCTACTCTAGTTTGTTCGGTCGACGTATTTTGATATTACTACAGCCTTCCACCTGCTTGTTCTTCTTTTGTTGGCAACCGACCTCCTCCTGAGCACCATCTTTCTCTTGTGATAATCCGCGCTATAAATCTATTATTTAACGTTGAATTTGCAATAAACAACAAAATTGTGAAAATTTCTTACTCATTGTGAATGTTGTATTTATTTGATAATATTCAAAAATTACTGTAAACTCTTGTAGTAATTGTTATTAACAAAAAAAACTACAATTGTAATGACAAAAATATCTTATAAATTGTGCTATAATAGCTGGAATAATTATCTGAAAGATAAGAATTGATATTGATTAAAAATTAAATTTTGTTTCAAACAGAAAAAAAATTATTTGATGTTTAAAATTTGAGTCATTTGCCATTTAAGGTAGTTATCCCCCGAGAGCTCGTATCAAAATTTATTGTGCCTCAGTCAAATAGAATTAATTATATATAAAAAAAAATTCCAATAAATATCTATATTCAGAAATTATTTATAATATGATACGAGTAATACTCAGTAATATCTAGAAAGTATTATTAATCATTTTTTCCTACAATTTGAAACAATTGACCAAATTAAGAAGTTATCTAAAATTAATTCAAGAGATTTCTATAAAAAAAAATTTTAACCGTTTTTTCATTAAAATTTTATTCAAAACTCTATAATAAAAAAAAACATTAAACTGTTTTTTATATAATAAAATTTAATTTAATTTATATTATTATCTGAAATATTTATTACAGTAATCTACGCTGTTCTGGTACTCATTCATTTTTAACTACACTTCAGATAGTTGTTGGCTCTTAATAATTTTAATTTGCTAGAATAAATTTTTTTTTGTTTTTTGATAATCAATTTTATATTTTAAGAAATAATGATCAATTGAAGTCTAACATTAAAAACTAATAGTTCCCACAAGGTCGCACGGTAGGAGCTTGCAGCCTATTTTCTTAATCTTCATTCGTCGGAGACGGAAACAAACGACGGGAAAACAACGGGAGATCGTTTAAAGAGAAAGAGAGGAAGTTGGGAGTGTGGGAAGTATATATAACCCTCGTGAAATTCACCCCTGACGAAATGACTCGACTGGATTTACTTCGAGTCCACGATCTGCCAGATGTTGTCACCCTTTAACCTCGTGTGTCTTTTCTTAACTCAGATTTGGTTCTTTATCGATTATTTATAATAAAACCAAGTTTGTTATATAATAAAAAATAATTTAGATTATAATCAATAAACAATGCATATGATTTGATCATATTTCCAGTTCGCTGAATAGAGCCTGGGTAGTGATAACAATCAATTCTGAACGTAGGATGAAAAATCCTAGGGATTTTTGTAATAGCCTCATTAATTTCCTCACTGTTGAATAAAAAATTTTACGGAGATGAAATCAGAAAGAATGGAGAAAAAACCAGCGAAGATTGCATTTAATTTCAATACGGCGGAACAGGAAATAGAGAGAGAATTATCAGAGATTGTGCACAAAATTAAATTGATGCACAAAAATAGGGATGGATGTCGAGGTAAATTTCTGGAAAAATTAATATTGAAGTGAAAGCAACATGAATAAAACTAAAGTCCAACTTATAGATTTACTATCCTCGTTTAAAAGATCAATGAAAGATTGCATATCTGCTGACTTCATGTGCATATTTATATTTCGACTAAGAAGAGGTCAGGACTCTTTGTAATTTGTTCATAGTTAACGAATCTTATTTCCCATACTGGAAAAAACTTTCAGTCATTTCAACTAGAAAAGCATCAATCATTCAACTATTTTTGATGTCTTTTATAAATGCTATGATAGAAGTAGAAGATATAACTTAGAATTAATGAACAAAATGATAATTATGGTATCCATATCATCACGTCTTCTTGCAAAAAAGATTTATCAATTATTCAAATGTCTTTATTTAATATCAATAAATATCAAAACTATTTATTACACTGTAGTAAATCTTTCTATTAATGTAATTATTAAACTAATCAATCTAATGCTACTTTATTAAATAACTTTAATTTTTCTAAAATCTTCAGCAACTTAATGTTCTAAAGTTGGGCTTAGTTTTGCCTTAATTGGTCTCTTCGCTGACCGCTCTTACATAATTGCTTGACCGTCGGTATCCTCCTCATTGAAGAGTTCCTAAAATGTAGGTCGAACTTTCACTATTATTGTAAAATTTGTATGCGGTCAGTCTTTGATGTTTAAGAAAAATAGGTTTTCTTTTTTGTAATAGTGTAGAAGGTGTTGCATGACATTTTTTGTCTACAATTTTAAGAGAAAGGCGGGGTCGAATGTATTATCATGAAATCTAGAATTCGGAGGGTTGCAAAAGCTCCAACAGAAGTGAACTTATGAAACACGCCCTGGCGCGCCGGCGTCTGAGCGCGATATTAAATTTCTGGAATTTTGCGGTAGGGCGGCATGTCTGCGATCTGCCGCCTGCCAACACATTCGACATACTCATTCTATGCTGTTTTTCTTTTTCACTTTTAAACAGTTCGATCAATTTTATTATTGAAATTTATTTGCTGTCATAAAGCATCACCTGATCACACAGGTGATGTCTAATGTTATCAATGAAATAATAGAATCATCATTGCACAAAAGTATTAAAAAATAATTAATTAAATTTTTTATAGGAAATTATTAGATATCAAATGTATAAAAATGTGAATATAAGATGGATAATAGTGAAAAATTCATTTAAAATTAAGGTAATATTTTTATCCCTGCTAAAAGTAAAAGTTTATTCCTTGTTTTGACATTTGAAAGCAATGTGCTTCAACTTCAATGGAAAGAAGAAAAATCATTTGTGTATAAATATAGAAGAGAGCTCGTTTTTATAAGAAAAAATCATGACTAAATTTAATAAAATTATTGATAACAGTCCGATTAATTAATTAATTATCTGATGAATACTAGGTAGATTGAAAGAATTTTGAAATAACATAAATCCACAATGTGACTGATCAATTTTTAAAATTTTTAATTGACAAAGTAGTGTACATTTATAAAACTTTTATTCGAAATTATGGAATACTTTAAAAACTTATGAGAAATCTCTGTTCAGCTGAGGGAGTTTGATAATTGGCTGAGTAGCCAGAGAGTGATGAAGTAAGAGGAGTAGCTGGTATTTCAGCAGCCACGGGTTGAACTTGGAGCTTAGCTGGTGTTGCTGGATTGTTCTTTCGATTTGCTACAGTGTTTTCTCGAGCTCCAAAGCCTGTAAAAGGAATAGCAGGCTCTGCAACGACTTCCAATTGAGCTGGAGCAAATTGGAGTTTCTGAAGTGGTTGATAAGCGTAAATTGGTCCACGAAGAGGTTCGACATTCTCAGCACGGATTTTAGCGAAATATTTCATAGCTTCAAGATCTTGTCTGCTAACGTACTGAACACGTTGGAGGCGTCCGTCGGGAAGGGCGATGAAGTATTGTCCAGCTTGTCTACTTTGCTCATCAACATTACCCTCATCATCGAGTTCATTAACAGAATCAACTGGTTCGGCCTAGAACAAGTCAATGAAAGCATTAGTTACAAGGACAATAACAACTTGAAGTGATATTTAAATGGCCTTGAAGATTAAAAGTTGAAATTGTGACAGCTTAAAAGAAATGGAAAATATGCGGCGCGTGTTCAAGCCATGATTGAAAATAAACCATGACGAGAATATTGAGTAGGAAGGCAGTGAAAGATACTTGGAACAAGATAAATCGACTATTTAAATTCTTTTTGTGAATTTAAGCTTCGGAAGTGTGATACGGCAATAAAATTCATTTTTTCCCGGTAAACATTTATAAAACAGTACTTTTACCTGTGATTCAGTAGCAGTTGAGAAAGTTGTTTGTTCTTCATCATCAATAGTAGTAGTTGAAGATTCTGTAGCGAACTGTGGTGCTCCATAATTCTGTTGAGGTGCTTTATATTGTTTTCTAGCTTCAAATTGTCTTTGTCGTGCAGCTGGAGATCCAAATTGTCTTTCAGGAGCAGTAGCTGGAGCTCCATATTGACTTTCAGGAGCTGCAGCTGGAGATCCATATTGTCTTTCTGGGACTGTTGCTGGAGCTCCATATTGGCTTTCAGGAGCTACTGCTGCTGGAGCTCCGTATTGATTCTGAGGATTAGCAGGTTCTCCATATTGTTGTTGAGGTGCTAATTGTTGTTGTTTCTGAGGATACTCAAATGATGGTCCATCTGGCCTCCATCCAGATGGGGCATAAGGAGCATCCGCAGCTTCTGGAGCATCTACTTCTTGCTGTTTGGCGAAATAATAGATTCTATCTCTATTTTGAAACTGCTGCCGGTAACTCGGAGGCTCCGCCAGAGTCAAGGCAATAAGAGCAGAAATGATGAGGACCTTAAAGAAATATAAGTTAATGATGACTTCTTAGATTATAATACACTTCCGTAAAATAAATTTGTGAATAACAACTGATGATCAGTAGTAAGCCAAGCATTAATTGAATCAGTAATCAACTTAAGAGTTGTAATTAATAAATAGTTACTGATTTGAAGTAACTTTTCCCTGATGTATTTCAAGAAAATAACATCACTAAAATTAAACAAGAACTCTTAGTTGCACTAACTATAATATAAAATTACCTTCATGTTAAAGACAATTGTCTTGCAAGTATTGATCAAGCAACTAATGTCCAATGTTTGAGTTTAGAGCCTTTTATACATAGCATCTGGTCATTTCTCTCCCTACTCACAGTATGATGACATTGGCCCTCTTTAAAAAAAATGATGCCAAATGACGCGAGGTTATTGTTAACTCATTCCTCATATTCTGTATATATACGACATATATTTGATAGTTTCATGGTGTCTACTTAATTAGGATTCAGTTTCACGACGAATAATTAGTTCTAATTTTAGTCTTACTCTATAGGTTTAAAACATCTAATCTTGTTCTGGTTAACGACATTCAATCGCAACTTATGAATTGTTTTCAAATGCTGAATAGACAATAAATTACAACTACATACTCCTTCAAATATAGAAAGTTAAATTCTGATGGTGCTTTGGTATTAACAGTTTTAAAGATGATAAAATAATTGTTTAATTACATACGACTTTGATACTTATAATTAAAATTAATCTAAACACTATAATACTTAAAAAAAACTTACTAATTAGCATCATGCTTTCTTTAATTGTAATCATTTAAACAAATTGTTTAAATAATTCAGTGGATCTACGAAACCTAACAAGTGCAAATAAATATTAAATTGATTAAAAAAATATATGTATCATAATAAAAAGAAATTCAGACAAGTTTATTGTATAATTAAATAAAATTAAAAGAATACATTGTGTTTGGCAGAAAGAAAATGAAAATTGTTCATTTTGGAATGATCACCTAATGGAGATGTATACCTAGATGATATATATCATAAACAGTCTTCAAATCATTCAATAATCTTTACAATCGTAGTTGAAGAATACTTTTGATGTACTCATAAAATTACAGAATTATCGATCATTATTTCGAGGATTTCATCAACAGTACGTGACACACAATGGTATATGAACAGTCCGAATACCAAAGCGCATCATGTTTCCAATGGACTTGTCGACATTTCAAATTCTTAACACGCATTCATCCTTCATGAGCGGTAGTTGACGATAATAAATTCATGTGGACTCAATTCTGACCAGCATCCGAAGACAACCATTGCAATCGATTTATAGTTGAACCTTGAAAACTAAAGAGATGGTAAAATATATCAAATTTGCCTATAAAGTCTATTGACGACTTTATTCAAGATGAAATATTAAAAATATAAATAATTACTACCACAGTAATTTTTACCTTGAAAAATGTGCAAATTTTGTTGAAGAATTAACGAGAAAATATATGTCTGATATAGAATACTCAACATCAGAGAATATACAGTGAGAAAGAGTGAGAAAAGAGAAAAAAGAAAGATTGGGTATATTCCCGGCTCTGGTAAAGCAAATTATTCACACTCAAACGACTCCATTTCAATATCGGACCGAGTCAAGGGACAAAAGAAGGGCGAGATGCCTGTCTCCCTTCTGCTTTAGCTTCAACCGTGCTGCCGATGCCCCAGCTCAATTTTCCAACTCTGTCTGAAGCCTATAGGCTTAAGTCTTATGCTGCCTATTTTTCTTTTTTTCTCTGTACTGATTTCAGGGCAAGAAGTTTCAGTCATCTGTCGTTATCATCGACTTTAAACATTTTCTACAACGAAAAAATGTCGAGTCAGCATCTGCGAGTATCGAATTCATTGCACAAGAATAGAAAAAAAAAATAAATTTAAAAAAAAAATGCGAATGAAGATGGTAATCGAATATATTGAAGCGGGGGCGATTGTGTGGATTCTCGACTTATACGAGAGAATGAGTTGGCTGGGGACGAGTTTGCGTGTAAACTGGATTAATCGTCTATGAAGGGTAGAAAACAGTCGAGGGGTGATGAGGGATTCTATCCACATTTGTTTGCTGTTCTGAACCCTTTTTATTATCATTTGAATCTACTTTACTTTCATAATAATATTTAATTCGTAAATTCATATCAACGTATTTATAATTATTTAGCAAGCATATCGATAAAAGACGTTACACAAGTACAGAATGAATAACAGTAGCTATTAAGTAAGAGATAGTGTCAATAATTGGCATTCAGAAATAAACGTGTCTAGTATTCTAATTTTCTTTAACTCGTGACTATTACTGAGTGATTGATGATCATATAACCCTTGTGCCAAGAAAACAACCAGTTGCAAATCTCCAGAGACTCATTTTCAACCACATTTAATGCTAATCTTTAATCGAAAGTCGTATACTGGAGAGTCTAAATGAAATTAAATGAGTATTTGTCTCATGAGACACTTTGCCAGGGTTGGATAACAATAAGAAAGTATGACTAAACTGACGCAAAAGGAGCATAGGCATCAGTCAGTGTTTGTAAGCTTAACCAACCGTAGCACCGGTCCCTAGGAGTTTGTTGAAGATATTGGAGCATCTTCCACCCTTTTGCACTTTCGTGACTTCCCAATGCTTTTATACTACTCGATACAGTCGTTTCAAAATTAATTAGCTCTTTTTTTTTTTAAGAAGCTCATAAAGTATGTAAAAAAGTATTATCACATATACGTGATTACCTCTGTAATCATTCTACTCTATAGAATGACTATAAAAGTAATAATCAAGGAGTTAAGTTTTCAGTATCAATGGATGTTTAACCGCGTAACTATGAAGTACATAGTATAAGAGAAGAGGGGTTTAAGAACGGTCTTACTTCCTTCCTTCCCTCTAGAGTCTACAAATGCAGGGATAAGTTCAGCTGTAGGCGTACTTCTGTACTACCAAAGTAAAGTGAAACTTGCAAAAGTACATCGCGAGTCAAAAAGCTGGAAATAATCGTTTTCAAACTCATGTTTTGCTGTTTCTGAGAATATCCTAGACAATTGACACATTTTATACGAAGAATTGGAAATAAAATAAAAATTCAACCTAACTGAGTAAGAATATAAAATACACATCTATATAGGTAGACACAGAGAGGAAGAAAAGATTCTAGTGAGCTGGGCAAATAGCGACGGAATTTGATTGAGTTGGGCATAAGAAGATTTGCAGTGGCGTTCGTTGGAGCGTTTGTTGGCAAAGAGGATTGGAGTCGAATCTATGAAATCGTTCAGCAAGCGAAGGTGGAATGAGAATCTGAATGATGGCAGAGTGTGGTACAGCATCAGTCTCCTGCTTTTATCAATATAAATATATATATATATATATTGTAGACATGAAGAGAAAGTTACAAATGAATCGCATAATAACCCCCGCAAACCTTTGCTGAGAAAGAGCTGCTGATGTATTCGATAATACGGATGGTTGAACCTAATCGAGATGCCAATATTTTTTTTTTCTATTATTCTATCTCTTCAACAAGTCTTCCTTTACATATCTCCTATTTTGTTACAACTGTACCTTTTGCTGCTGCTGCTAATTTTCTTCATTATTATCCTAGTCACAAGCAAGACTGGTCCATCAATGGTTCAAAGTTGGACAAATACTATCAAGCTTGGTCCCATGTTGGGCTAGGAATAAATCGTATATTCGTTTACAATGTGTACTAGACAAGATAATAAAGTTTATTTCAAAATTATCCTATCCAATAATGCTACACAAAAAAAATGTATTACATTCCAAGACGTTAGGTAGTCTCCAATTGATGATTTTCATTTTAGTCAATTGAATTACAGCTAGCTATAAAATAAAAGTTTAAATTTATTTATTTTATATAGAAATATTCCATAATACATTAGAACAAATGTTGCAAGTTTTGATATTGTTTCTAATTACCAGATGTTTTAATAACATAGGTTTTATTCATTAAGGAATTA
This sequence comes from Chelonus insularis, assembly GCF_013357705.1. Taxonomy (NCBI): domain Eukaryota; kingdom Metazoa; phylum Arthropoda; class Insecta; order Hymenoptera; family Braconidae; genus Chelonus; species Chelonus insularis. Next base: position 3,968,757 of record NW_023276783.1, on the reverse strand, counting down.
AATAAGACTTACCTTAAACTATTAATTCAAGATTGTTGATCCCTTTGTAGTCTTTTATTCTTGGAAAGTAAATTATTCTATTACAAACTTGTGGATCATATACTTGATGTTAATGATATAAATACATTTCCAACTAAAATTATGGTTTAGGATATTTAACAAAAGGTAAACAATTTGTTATTTTACTTACAAAGAATGAATTAATTGCAAATTTTTTAAATTTCACATTTATTTATGATTGAAAACGAATTTCTATTCTTTCATTAAAGTACAATTATTATTCATTATATGTTTTCCCATAAATATTTAAAAATTTTGTATCTGCTATAAAGGAATGAATATAACATGAAACATATTTGCACAATTAGCGAATACTAGTCTTCATATTTGCATCAATTATTCAATCTCCTATAAAATAATATTTGTATGAAATAAATGAATTACAAGTAGAGCTTCCCGTGCTCGGTTGCAATATATTATCCGATTATCTTTCACGAGAGAATCGTAATGTTTTAAATACTTGGTATTTAGCAGTTAGGCCCCTTGGCGGTTTTTTTTGGCTGATGTCTCTTCTAGTACAAGCATTAAACTAAAACCAACAATATGGCTGGATGGAACATGATGGCGTCTCACTATTGTGTTCTCTCGCGAGATGATAATCATACAGGGGTACGAGGTGTCATACCGGAACGGAACAACCTATCGTAACATACCTTCTTCCCTCTCTCTATATCATCAAAGCAGTAACAGCACCCAAGGGGGTGATGTTAACGCATTATACGATATTAGTCGACCCTAATAATAATAATACCCAACCGTTTTGTTGCAAGACCAATCAACCTTTCCATTAACATCTGTATCATCCCCTAGCTTTGTTAAATTCGACGCGAATGCATCTGCCCCGTCCTACTCTTTCCTCCGCCTTTTCTGTTCACCACGCTTGAAGATGACGTTTACGCCTCAATAACTTCTTCATTCCCCAATACAACACGCGGCACACGCTACTTTTTTCCACTTTTTGTAATGGCTACTCTTGAACCAATTCGCCATTTGTTGAAAGGTAAATGAAAGAATCAAACATTGAAGGTAAAGTGAAAAAACTAAACAGTTGTATGGATATACAGTTTCACTATTGGTCGTTTATCGAATTTTCTTTTGCTTTGAAGATACACTTAATGTGCCTTTTATTTTTTTTTTACCACTAGAGTACTTGCTATTGTTTTAATTATGACCGTTGAGACACGTGGATTACCAGTTGTAATAAGTTGAAAGGTAAAAAGGTACAATGCAATCAATAACTATTGTTATAACCTTTTATACCGTTTAGCTAAGTGCTATACGTCTATTATCGTATATACTTTATTCTTTCTGTCCTTTAAAAATATATTTATCACTTCGCTTGACCAGAATCTTTCTCTCGACTCCATCTTATTTTTCAAATCTTTTTTATTTCTTTTCTGTTCTTCTTCAAGTGCTTTTAACACACCTTGAAGCATCCTGGAACACCATTCTACTTGAATGATTTCAGAGACACTCGTTTTCTCCGTTTGAAGAAAAATAGATAATATTTTTGACTATTCCTTTCTTTTTTTTTTTTCACTTCATAACTCATATATGTGAATTTTGAAAGATAAAAAATTATTTTTACTCAATTGTAATCTTCCAGTTCTCTTTATTTGATTGAATTTAAAAACAAATCCTCTTTTTTTTAATCAAGATAATCATCTTAGTGAAATGTGTATTAATATTTCAATAATTTAAATGAAAATACGTAGAAGAAGGTTGAATTCTTCAACTTTACATACATTGATTTATATACATGTAGAAAAAATTAACTGACTCGAAATATATAGAAAAGCGTTAGGAAGTAATCCCAAGCCCCTCTTCTCCCGACATCCTGATCACCCTATCCTTGACACTGTTGTAAATCATGCTCCTCTATATTTAGACACTGCGAAAAAAATTAGGCAATAAATACTATACTGAAAAAAAAAAGAGAAAATGACTGAGTTTTGTCCTACACAACCTTTCAATTAAAACATGGATAATTATTGTAATTAACATCACAGTAAATAAAAAACAAATTATCTTCTTTTAATATTATCCAGATGGAATTATCACAATTCCATGTCTTATGGTTAGTTTAACTTTCAAAAAGTGATCAACTGTTAGAATGATACTGATTTATTTAATATTTATCAATAGAAATATTGATATTTATTTTAATTCATGGCTTGTTGAGATTAAAAATTAATGATAAATAATATAACAAAGAAGAATGAAAAAAGAACGTTAATTCGATAAGGATGTCAAGTGTAAATTACTAAACGTATCGTTAAACTCTAGTAAAGTATGCGAAGCTTCTTGGCGATATCGTCAAGCTCAGGAGTTGGTTCTTGTTCTGGTTGCAAAACGTAACCCATGTGAGAGAACTTACTTCGCGAGTTGTCGTGGTATGAGAAGCGGTTTTAATTGCTGCTTAAGGCACCCTCGTCGCGTTAACCTTATCCGAAGATGCTTGTGGTATGGTAGATCCTATCGTAGCATATCCTGACTAAACTCTCTCTCTTTCTTCCTTGCTGGCACATAAGATCGCAACGTCGCCATTTAATGACAGAGGAGAGAACTTCTCGACTATCTTGTAATCCGCAAGCAAGTTTACTACCGTGACTCTTCTCTAACCAACTGAATGGAATAAGTAAGACAGTGGTTTATCTTTAATTTAAATATCTTCAGGTTGTGTGTGTGCAAATTAGTAAAAAACAAAGCAAATTAGCACTAAATTTTTAGTTGAAATAATAAAAAATGTAAAAATAGTTGGAGAAAAAGGTTACAGTATTATCATCATGTTAGTGGTGGTGGTGGTGGTGGTAGTGGTGGAGGGTTGTTATCAGGTTTCCATTACCACTGCAGGACGAAAGCCATGAGTGAGAGTAAGCGAGTAAACTAAAGAGAGAAAGAGAAACCGGCCGCCATCACTGGTAGAGCGTCAGGATGCTAGGCAGCATCTTATCGTATTCTCCAACCCCCATTTTACCTTGGTCCTCATCCTACTCTCTTCCCCTTCTGCTAGAACTAAAACCCACTGACGCTTAAACGCGCTCACCCAGAAACCAACGATAAGGTTTGCTGTCGAGCGACGCCTGTGCTACAATCCTATACGCACTCCTCCTCCTCCTCATCACTATGGCTTCTCTCCCTCAACCATGTCACACCGTGTGTTCTATCATAGTCTAGTACCAGACAACATTGTTCAAAATAATATATCATATTTGATTGATCGATTTTTACCATTTTAGTTGCAGAACTCGAAGGTGGTGCTCATTCAGATGAGACCAATAGCGGAGGTGATAATAGTAATGCTGGCAGTATTTCCGGTGGTGCTGATGAAGATCAGGCTCGTTTAAGGCTCAAAAGAAAGCTCCAAAGAAATCGAACGAGTTTTACTAATGAACAGATTGATGCACTAGAAAAAGAATTTGAAAGAACACATTATCCTGATGTATTCGCTCGTGAAAGACTTGCTGGAAAAATTGGTCTACCAGAAGCTCGAATACAGGTAATTATAAACACACTTTTGTTTAGATGAGAGTGTCCCCTTAGAATGTACTCCTCAGTAATTTGTAGTCTAGTAAATTGACCCATCTCGTCTCTCTCTTTCTCGTCCACTAACTCAGGTGTGGTTTTCGAATCGTCGCGCAAAGTGGCGGCGTGAAGAGAAGCTTCGAACTCAAAGAAGAGATAATCCACAACAGTCACAACAACAACAATCTTCAGCGCCACATGGAGGCAATGTTAGTCTTGTTGGAGGTCATCCAACACCTCCACCTGCCGCAGGAATTCTCGGAGCCCAACCCACACCGCAGGCTCCACCATCTCCACCAAGAATTCATCATGGATTTACACCGACAGCTGTTTATCCTGGAATTTCTAGCATGCCTGATTCATATAGGTAAAACTCTAAATCATTAGTTACCTTCTTTGTTACAAGAAACATTTTATTTAATAATATTTTTTTCTTTTCAGTCCAATGACTTCAATGCCAAATTTTACTATGTCTGGACAACAAAGCCAACAGCATACAACAAGCATGTCATCACTAACATCGGCAGGTGGAATGGGTCCTATGGGTATGACTGTTGGTATGACTGTAGGTCCAAGTCCAGCTGCATGTCTACATCAACGTGATAATGGATACTCTTGTGGTGTTGCTCGACCGCCAAGTTATGAACCTCTTCATCTTGGTTATGGTGCTCGACCAAGCTGTAGTCCAACTCAGCCGTATCATACACCTGGTCTCAATCAGTACAACCAGAATGTCAGTTCGACGGGTGAGTGTCTACCGCACTCACTGCACTCGCTACTAGCGCTCTAGCCACACGTTGGATTCGGCTATCATCACGCCTGCTAATCGGTAATGGGTAGACAATTTATTTGATTAACCATTCCCGATTTCATCGCGACTCACGTTCAAGGATCATCAGCCCATTTTTTGGCAATAGCTTACATTAATCAATTTATAATTCAATCATTTTGATAATATCTTTCTAATATAAAATATGAATATATTCTTGTCTACAGGATTAATATCACCAGGTGTAAGTGTACCAATCGCTATTCCTGGTCATCAGCCAACACCAGATATGGCAGCCCAATATTGGTCACCAAGGTTGCAGTGATCCTGGTGGTTGTCCACGTCGACCTCAATATCTTAGAGACGTTCCTCAACAACACTAAAAGTATTGTGAGGCTAAATAAAATTAAGGTCTTCGTGACAAATTTGAATGTTATCAACTGCCAACCTTGAAACAACTTTCTTACTTTTTAAAAAAAAGGGAGGAAGAAGAAGAAAACAAGATGTTAACTTTATTCGATCACAAATTAACTAGAAAATACCATTTTCTCAACTAATTTTTCGAAAAATAGTGAAAATTATTAGTTAGTTTAGTAGATGATAAACTTAATTATTAAGTCGATACTAATTATATTAGTGATATTTATCTATTGGTGTAATACGAAAAAAAAGAAAACAGACCGTATTAGCGGTAATCAAAGAATGATTTTATCATGTGTAATTACAATTTCTCTATCAAATCTTTTTTCATTGTAATAGTTAGTAATTTTTAATTAATTATTACACAAACTACGTACTTAACAAGCAAAAATGAATTAACTGTATAAATATTAAATGTTTTAATTAAATGTGGTCAAGAATGATGGTCATAAATTTGACAGAAGACCAAAATTGTGATTTTTTTTTAGGCCAAGTATATTTAAGATACAATAATATGATTCTAAACAAATATAGATAGCATGTGCTTTAATCACAGTAACCCATTCTTCACCGTCCTTATTTTTCATTTAACTATGCAAGATTATTATTTAATATTAAACTATCTAAATTAGATAAACTGAAAAAAGTAACTTATTAAAGTACTACTAATTAAGTATAGGAAAATTGTGAATAAAATATTAAAATATTGAAAAATTGTAACAACTTTATATTTTAAAGTCATTTGAATGGATTTTCATCATAAAACCCATTTTAAAATAATTATCATCACAAATGCAATTATAATGATTTCAAATAAAATTATATTAGATATACTACAGCTCATATATTTTTATTTCAAACAATATAAATAGAATGTTTAGATTCTACCGATGAATTTAAAAGAATAAATGAAATTATTTGAACACATGCCAAGAAAATCGTTAACTAATTAATGAACTTTTACGATAAAAATCAAGGCTTTTACGAAATCCATTGTTTGTATAAATCAATCGACGTTCATCGATCCAAGTATGTTAAATGCAGCTCCTTAAATCATCACTATGAGTAAGCTTTTCGTAATGATTGTCACATGTTTCATTGCTGCTTTGGAATATGAATTATCTTTCTTCATCTTTATCTAATAAATTTACATAAAATTAAAAAATTAATCACTAAATGAATAATTTCACCCAGTTTTTTCAACTAACAAAGCATCAATATCTTTAAGAATATCATCAGAGCCATCAATATAATCATCTACAACTAAATGTGCCTCTTGATCAAGTTTTGTATTATAACTAACATTTTTATGCCTTTTATCATCATTAGTATCATACTCCATTTTTTCTTCTTTATTATGTAAAGTAGATATATCATCTGAAGTACTACTATCACAACAACGTATTTGAATGTCATTTGCTTTTATTGTTTCACCATTATCTATATTCAAGGTCTCTGATGAATTCGACAAACTACATATTGACTCATTTCTGTCGTTTTTTGATGGTCTTTTAAGTCTAACTGGTGGAACTCTATTTGAAAATTTACATTTTTTAATATTTGTTTCTACATTTAAGTTTGTCATGTTATCAAAACTCCTCTTATTTCTTATTTGTACCGTAGTATTTTCTTTACCCAACTTTTCATCATCTAACGTCTCCTTATTTTCTTCATTCGTCAATATTTGTATATTTTCTGTCTCAGTACTATTTTTTTTTCGTTTTCTAATTTCATCTAGAGTTAATATTTTGAAATCTAAAGTCGACGATGACTTTTGTAGAACTTCGTCATGAGTATTGAGTGGTATTGTATTAGTTGCTACTGTTGGTGTCTGCTGCTCCATTCCAGTGCCAATATTTAATTGATAGTCATCGATCTCGTAGGAATAATAAGCTGCACTCTCAGCTTGAATCTCCTCCAATCTGATTTCTTCGTAAGTTTTGCAATACGGAATCCTCGTTGTTTGACTCTTAATTGGTGATGTGGCGACACCCTCACTGTCAGATTCTGCAAGAAGAGATGAAGAAACATCGAATTGATGATTAATTTCGCTTTCATAGCTTCTTTTTATATTAATAGTGTCATTCTCTCTCTCTTCAAACAATCACTTTATCACATAATCTTTTTCTTGTCATCTTCTTAAATATTTCTTCTATTATTTTATTTAGTTAAACTTTTTATTATAACTCAATGTTTTATTTTCATACATAAGTTGAAGTATTTATAATCTGAAAATGGATATATATTTAAAGAAGAAAGTAGAAATTATAGTAGTGAAAGGAAAAATTCAGATAAAGTCATAGATTAATAAAAGAAAAAACTAAAGAAGAAAACAATAACTAACAAAACTAAATAACATAAACTAATCAAGAACAAATTAAAACAATTATAGCCTATATTGAAACTTTATCTGTAAATGTGAAAATTAAAATTTTCTAATTCTAAAAGACATTTTGCATAGCTCAATGTTACGAAAGGATCGCAGTTCCTCAATATCCATAATTCAATACCTACTTATCCTAATAATATCGAGATTACATCTTTAGAAAATTAAAAAATAATGATGGAATAGTATTTTTTGTCCATTTTTAATGAGAATTTTGCGACGAATTTTTGAATAATATTAACATAAAAAAATTGACCTTTTTTTAGAAGATGCTATGAGAAACTTTATTTTAAAAATTTAATAATTTTAAACTGTTGAAAAATGGACATGTTACAAAGCTCTAACGTGGTGCTAAACGTAAAATCTTACGTTACTTCATTATTGAGAAAAACATCGGTGACAAATCGACGAACGGACACAAAAGTGATCTTATAAATATTTCGTTTTTTCCTTTCTGATGTACAGAACCCTAAAAAGGATTATCAGGTAATATTATTAGACCGAAAAATTCTACTATATATCTCAATTAATCATAATATGAAGTTTATTGAATTTAAACATCATTCAAACGTAAAATTTATGAATTTTTGCATACATCAATCATATAATAATGCGCAATATTAATTTTGCTCAGCGTAATTTCATTAAATATAATTTTTTTTATATTTTTAATATAATCATTCTATTTCTATTCATTATTTCCTTCTACACGTACGTTATGTATGCGTGTTTTGTGGACACATACATAGGCACACATGCACATATATGTATCACACATCTACACATATATACTGATTGATTTTTCTCTAATTTACTTACCCGATTTCTATTTTTTTTTTCTCTCAATTTCATCATGGTTAAACAAATGACAGTAACTTTATCAAATATAACCGTCGTAAGAGCAGATACATTTGCCAAAAATCTTTCAATAATTCATTTAATTCTTACTGTATTTAATTTAAACTTATATCATTATAATAATTAATATTAAATTGCTATTTTTATATTTACATATAAATATATATATATGTGTATATATATTTATATATATTTTTATTTATATTTATACATCTAATATACATATAATATGTATATATTTTAATTATATGTATATTAAATATATATCTTTAAATATTAGTATTCTTTTTCTGCTTTCTTTTTATTTTAATTTCTTTCAATGATTGCTAATGCAAATGCCACTACGAAGGTTTCACACGATTTATTGTTTCTATTTTTCAAAAATTTTCCAATCATTTGCCCGGTTTTGTTGATAAATTTATCTAAATCTAATTAATCAATAATTTTTATCGATAGTAGAAAACAGAAGAAAAAGAAAAAATACAAATTTACATTAAAAATTCTTTCTCCTTTGCCCAAATAATATTTATATATTATAATCTTACTTTTCTTATTCTTAGTTAAAAGTTTATGGAAGTACCGTATAATAAGCCAAAATATATCAAGGCATTTCAGCTCGAAGCTGACGATTGTTTACGCACGTTTATAAATTTTTCGGGCAAATAGATAAACAATCAATTAATACTATTAACAGCATCAATCAACAATAATAAAACTACAAATAATTACTTATATCAATAATGATCGTATTTGAGTGAACGCGTGTGCATTATTGCCCGTAATAAATGCAGTAAATCGAATTGGCATAATTACATATAGAATTGTTATTAACTTGTCTAAAAAATTTTCCTAGTGCATGAACATTCATGTTTAGATTAAAGAAAAATAGAATAGAATAAGAATACAAGAATAACAAAACAATTACTAGCGCTCTGCACTATCAAACACTGTGAAATATTAATTTCATTAAATTTCAATTGATTGGCATGCATTTACGCATTGAATATAAAAAGAATGATCATAATTAATTTAGCGTGAATGTTCATTGCAATTGCACGAGAAAGATAAGAAAAGGCTCACTGCCAGGCTGAATTTGTATGCTCGTCCATACTCGTCGCTACAAACAGTTAATATCTTCTCCAGGAAGTATAGTTAAAAAGGGGAAATGGATATCTAGAGCGTTGATTATTAGTTCCTTGATTAGGATGGGTATTAGGATAAGTTGAACGTTGTATTTGCAAGGATGATGGTTGATTCTGTAACTGTGTCAACGGTTGTCCATGAGAATGTGAATGGAATGGTCTTTGATGACAATAAGAAGATACATGATGGCAGGTTGGATCCGCTGACACAGACTGTTGTTGTTGTTGATGCTGTTGGTGATGATGATGCTGCATTGCTTGTACACTTGACGATAAATTTAAACCACTTGCAACACTAGTTCCGAGGTTAATTGGACTTGAAATATCTATATTGGAGTCAATCGGTATTGTCATACGATTTCGAATGGCAAGGGTATTACGGAGATTCATGTTTGTTTGTAGATTAGACGGTAAGGATAGAGTGCCTGGCGTGAGGTAATGTACGTTGAAAGGTGAGCGACGGGGGGGCTAGTAAAGCCTCATACCTTCGTCAAAGTTGACGATAAGAGGATCCACTGCTGGACTACCGATGAAACTTCCTGCTTCACTGCTTCCACGACCTTGATCCGATTCTGTACCACTTCCATCAAATTTTGCATCTTCTAGATCATAACGTACAATATTAACTATATATTTCACATTACTTAATTAATCTACTAGTCAACTATAATTAATCAGTTATTTTATTGTACCTGAACGATTTGACCATTCTTGATTAACAGGTTTTGGTGGTAATTCAGTTGTAGATGTTTTCGTTGGTGTTATAGTCATTTCACTGGCTGGAGGGCGTTCTAAAGAATGTAAAAAAGGACAATGTGGCTTTTTACAACCTCCACGTTGGGTTTCCCAATAACATGGAATCGATTTACGATTTTTCTGAAAAATAAATAATATAGGTTAGGTTTAGGAAAATGAAATAATAGTTACTCTTCAACTAGATATAGTTTTACCTTCAACTCCATATGCCTGAAATTACAATGTTCATTCAAACAGTTTCCTTCTTGCCAAAATGAACACATTACTTCACACCCCAAAGCCGAAGGTTCATGTCTAAATGCACAATTGTCTCCCTAAAAAAAAATTCACGATTAATATTTTAACTAAAAATAAAATTCACCTTATTAATAATTAATCAACAGTGCAATTCATAGATTTATACTGTTGATAAAACATTCGTTTTATTTTGATATCAATACAATCAATAAAACAAATATGTAAATAACGAAGACTTCCATGTGACCCGAGAAATTTATGAAAATTCCAGAGATATCTCAATATGGCCGATTAAATCTTAGTAATTCATTCAAAATTTCTACTAACTAAAATTATTAAACTGTTAAAAATATAAGTAACGAATGCATTTTCATAACTCGGTGTGAATTTAATAAGTTTGTAGATAAATAATTGAACTTACTTTTGTGCACGTGGAATAGTAAAAAAAGTAGCAGTCATTATTCTTGTGACTCTGATCCATTTGTAAAAATTTATATGACGACGAATGATCGTGTTCTTTGCTGTAAAAATGTAAAAGTTAATATTAATTTGAGAGAAATTGCTAAAAAAATTTAGTTATAATAATTTTATATAATGTAAAAAGCTTCTGTTAATAGTGAAATTGTCCAAATGAAAATTATGAGGATAAAACGTTACCATTTCGTTCGAAACATGGTAAGGCGTAGCTTCTATATTACAAGACGAAATACTACTAATTTATTTTGAAAATAAACAGATTCTAAAGGCTACTTACGTGTAGTTATTATTTAGATAAGGTCACTTTCTTATTCTATATTTATTTATTTAGATTCACAGAAAGTAACTTACATCTGTCTCAAAGGTATTTCACGCTAAATTCTTTTTTTTTTCTCCATCAACTACACACCAACTCTACTCTACAAATTGATTTGAATGATCTTAGGAAGATGGAGTTGATGCCGAAGTCGACAATGTCAAATTTTGCATTACCATTGGCACGTATGTAAAATATATTTTCTTGCTCACATTTGGCAAGAAAAATACTACTACAGATTTATTCATTTATTCAAAACAAAAAAACACAATCTCAAAATTTTATAAATTCCAATTATTTATCAATGTTTGCTACACATTTCTCTTTTTTTCGTGACTCCATTCGTCAATTGTTAATTAAAATTAAGCTTTTTTTCTAATATTTTTTTTTATAAACAATAATAATAATTTACAAATATACTTATGGCATGTGTTGCCAGAGAGAAGTCTTTTCTCTTATGGTTTTATACTATGTGCCAATATTTTTAAGAAACTACGAATTTAAAGTGTATGTCTTTGAAAGAATTTAATATGAGAGGGTAATGCCTCTAAGAAATAGCTAATTACAAAAGGAATAACGTATTCGATCTAACGTGGTCCATGTTAGGAGATATTGGAGCATTGTCTTCTATTATAGAGAAGGATTATTCACTCTTTCATCCTTATTTTATGAAAAATTTTGCAAACAGTATGCTAAAGAGTCAGCAGTCCTTGTGGCTTTTTTCACTAATGACTCTAAAATAGACTAATTAATCTTTATTCGTATGTAAGCTAAGAGATTTAAATATAATTAATCATTGATATACCATATTCCTATTGCACATTCATCAATTATCAATGTCAAATGGAAATAGAAATAAATTCTTCCCCCTCGATTTCTATTTTGGTATAATATTATAATTTCTCATAAAAAAAAAGAATTTTCAAAATTATAGCGATAAAAAAATTTTATTCAGAAATAAATTTGATATATAATTTATATTTTATGATAATCAATTACTTCTAATAGAGTTAGCTACAGTCATAAAATTAATACTACAAATTATGTCTTGAAATAAATAAAATAGCTGACTTTTTTTGTAATTTTCATCAAGAGAAAAAAGAAAAAAAATCAGCTACATTGAAATTTAATTAATCTTAATTGTTTAAATAATCAACATAACGTTTTAAATAGCATCAATGAAATATCAATATCACTTATTGTTCACATTATAAAGCTGAAAAATAATTTTTTTTTTAATTTATTAATATCTATGGATTATTATAAGATCAGAAATCATTAAAAAAATCTACTCAAATACTTGTTAAAATATTGTTCTTAATGATGAAAATTGCACATGCTAATGATAGTTTGCATTTATTAATCAAGAAAATTTATTGCCACAACGATTGACTGAATATTTAAAAAGGTAAAGTGAGGTATAAGGACTGTACTCTGATATCAAAATTTCTATTTATTGGTTTATTAATATTATGGTAAATTTGATCGTCGATAAATTGTTAGTTTATTAACATAATTTACTGTACAATTAACTAATACAGTATATATTGTAATCACTAGTAAAATGTTATAATTTTATTTTAATTTTACTTCTTAAACGGTTTTTCATTCGCGTTTACCTCATTCCTCGATTTTTACCTTTTCTATTGAATGCTACGCCTAAATAATAATTATTTTACATTTTTACTTGTAATCTAACAAAAACCAGTTAATTTGAAAATAATTATGTAGAAAGATATTTGATGTGCATATTTGTTTTCTTTTCTTTTTAACTTAAGATACATCTTATTTTACTTTCTAATTTATCTGTGATTTTTCCTAACGGTTAATTCATGTACTTACTAATCTTGAATGTAATGGAAATCATATATTATTTGATTGCAATAAATTTCCATTATTTTGAAAATGGAATAATTGTCTTCAATCGTTTAATGTATTTTCAATTAAAATCATGAAGACTAATGAATATCAGTTTATTGTTAAATTTTATTATTTTGTAAAATTATATTTTTATTAAGGACTGTATTAATATAAGAATTACGTTAAAAAATTACAAATAAATATTATGCAGTCATTTTTATCGCACTTAAGAAAAAAAAAATATTTCATGTAAAAGATTAATTAATCGGTCTTTTCTTCAATAGGCTTGAGCAGAATCAGCATTGGGTAAACAGAAACCTAAAAATAATTTAAAAAATTTTTTTTATTCTTTAATAAATTATAATTTTTTTTCTTCAATCCATGACTCGGTTGAATGTTTCTCAAATAAATTATTCTGCTAATAAATTTGAAGAATTTAAAAGATGAAGAAGATTCTAATCAAATAAATGATTAAAAGAATGAAACTTTGGCATTCACCCAACATTGAAAAAGTATTGAAGATATATATATAAAATAATGAATCCATACAAAATATATTGTTGCATCAATGAATTTTTCAAGCGTGTAACTTTATATATACATATGAATATAATATACGTATATGAAAATGTATACCCACATGCATAGATAAAATTTTTTAATATTAAGAATGATTTTAATCTGTCAAGGGAGAACATACAAGCAATGTTTTCCCTAAATATTATTCTTTGTGTGTTCATTGTATTTGCATTTGTTTATTTTCAATTGCATAATCGATTATCGTGAAATGAAATATAGTATTAACAATTTATACTAATTATATTTCATTGTAAATTAATTAAAGAATTCCTAATTGAATATGTTTATGTGTTTTTTATCATTATTAGTTATCAATAGTCATAGTATTTGCTTATACATTTAATGTCTCTTTCTTTCTTTCTTTCTATCTTTATTTCGTGCAGATATTCCATCGTTCGCTTATTTTGCTTTTATTCCACATTGTTATATATTCCATCATTAATTCTATCTTGAAATTCAACAAATAAAAAGAATATTCGAAAATATTGTGACTAGCGACATTCCCAAATTTTCACTGTCTGATCCACACTACCAGTCACCACATAAGGATGACTTTTGTGAAAATCTGTAATTAAAAAAATACATTTAATGTTATTAATAAAAATTATGCCCGTATAAAATTCTAACTAATACATTTAAATAAATGCTCCAAATATTAATTGCATAATTTTTGTAGCAAATTGTTTTCTAAAACCTATTTTTGAAGTGTTTCTTTTCATTTATTACATTCATTATAAGTATTTAACTAATATAACATTATTGTACATCTACTTCTCAATGAAAGACAAGCGAAATTATCACATGAAATCAGTATTGAAGAAAATTGAATACTAACCGACAGAAGTGCAAAAATGAACATGTGCATCAAGAGTCTTCATTGCTCGTTTGTTACGTGTGTCCCAAACTCGTAGAGTTTTATCATCAGAAACACTGACAATGAATTTACCACCAGGATGGAAGACGATTCCACGCACCCAGTTATCATGACCATGGAGAATAAATAAGCAAACTCCCACACTGACGTCCCACATACGAACAGTTTTGTCTCGAGATCCTGAAGCAAGAAAAGGACCTTCATGTGCTCCTTTATTATCTGCACCTGCAGCAGCGTTTATTGATGCTCTTGCACTGTCTGGAGCCCAAGCAATGCATTCAACGACATGATCGTGATCTCTTAGTTCAACCTAAAATATTCAAAATAAACTATTTTAGATGAGAAAAAAAATTACTAATCTCATTAAATATATAAGTGAAATGATTACTTTGGTTTCTTTTGTAGCCATGTGCCATACTCTTACAGTTTGATCATTAGAGCAACTGGCAATAAGTTCACCACAAGGACTAACCCTTGCCATTCTCACCCACTCTCTATGACCTATGAGTGTTTTTATGCAATATCCAGTGGCTACTTCCCATATTTTGAGAGTTTTATCTCTCGAGGCGCTTACAACAAAATCACCTTGTGGTACAAATGAAACTGAGTTAACATTATGATCATGGCCATGCATTGTTTTTACGCAAGCAAATGACTGATGAAAATCCCATATTTTTATTGACATATCTGCACTGCATGACACAAGTAATTTTCCTGATGCATCAAACGATATATCTTGAACGCTATCAGTATGACCCTTCAAAGTACGTTCAAACTCTCCGGTTTCAAAATCCCAAACCTGTGAAATAACATTCATTATTTATCAATTGACTTCTTAATTAATAATACCTTTCAAATGAAAACGTAAAAATATTAATTAATATATTATGAAACATTATTCAAATTGGTATTTCGTCGGCTTAGAGTGTCAATCTGCTAAGCGTCATAATAGATAAATTTACAGAAAAAACAAAAATCATTCTTATAAAATAGAAATTAATTTTAAGAAAGGGTTTTAATACAGTTGATGTATTATTTTATTCTTTATAATATCAAATAAAAGAAGAGTTAGTAAATTCAGTATTTAATGTTAGTACATTCAATCAGTCAAAAATTGATTTAGCATCGTTACAAATTAAGTCGACGATGTATCAAAAAATAATTTGTAAATGAAACTTATTTTTTTTAATTGATAAATTTATAAAAATTAATTTCATAGTTTGTAAGTAACATTCTACTAATTTTACTAATTAATATATTATTTAACCATTAATTATTATATTTTATTTTTAAAAACAACTTGATTACTAGTTAATATACTTAATTAGTTAGTTGTACAATTATGTATGAAAATATAAATCTTTCAACATATTAAGAAATATTTTAAACTTGTAACAGCAGCATTGAATTAATTTTGTGATTATAACGCTAATAAGTTTTTTTCTAGACTTACTTTGATTGTTGCATCTTCACTGGCTGAAACAACTAAACTAAAAACAGGATGAAATATAACTCTATTGATCGGCGCTCTGTGACCAGTTAAACAATGTTTCTCTGGAGGTCTGGGAATCCATTCTGTAGAGGAACGTTTTCCACGTGTTGGTGCTCCTTCAATAAATTCTTTTTCGGCTTCAGATAACTTAGATTCTAATTCCATTACCTGCCATCATATTTAAATTTTTAATCAATTCACGTTCAAATGAACTTAAGAAATGTTACCTTCTTTTGTAATCGAATAACAGAAGTCCATTTTTTCTCAAGAAGACCACCATATTTACGTTCTACCTCTCCTGGCATATCAGCTTCTTTTTTGAATGCTTCCAGAGCATCTTGGTAACCATTAGTATTAAGATAATCTGCAATCGCCTTATTTCTACAACATTAAATAATATAAATTTTACACTTTATGATTCATTTTTTGCATTTAATTAATATTGTAATTATCTTTGTTACTATTAAGTGATCAAGTATATTTGATGCAAAATATTCTGTAATACTCAGGGAATAATTTTAGCTTATTTTATTATAATCAGGCAGAAGAAAAGCTACAACTAATATTTAGCTACTCTAAAAAGTTTGAAGCTGCCGACTCTTAATATAACTATTCTTATAAAATTATCGATAATAGTTATTAAGTTATTTTAATTGTCTTTATTTGAACAATTTTCAATAGTATAGTTAAGATTCATGTAGGCATAAATAATATAAATAATTTTTTATGATGAATAATAATAGCGAGAAAATACATGATAACTATTATACAGATAGTAAAAATAAAAGTTTATATAATTCTAAGAAAGACATTGTAATATATTTTAAAGTGAATTTTATTGAATATTACATTAATAAAAAAATTGTCTAATTTTATCGCCAAATAGAATAAATCAAGATCACCATCTGCAGAAAGAATAAAATTTAGATAGACTTATTTCTAAATAAATATAAATGATAAGTAGTATCTAATCAATCTTTTTTTAAACCGCTTTTAACACCATTTAGATATACTTAAAACATAAAAATTATTAAACTTATTTTCTTTTCTATACCAATAATAAGAGACACTAATATGAATAGGAGACTTGCCAATATTGATTATTTATTTAATTGCATTGTAATCATTAGATTATTGTTAAACAAATATACTGTTGGAGAGATTTATCTAAATACATTATTTAAGAATAAGTTTTATTAAAAAAAATTTGGTTTAAACAAATTATGTTGTAGCAGAACATTTTTGGTCATTAATATACAAATAAAAAAAAAGCATCCATAAGAAGTAATAGCTATAGAGTTAATATCCAAAAAGAGCTTAAATTAATGATATATTTTTTAGTACACACAAATTTGTGAAATTTCATTTTTTTTCGCAACTTCGATATCATACCCCGTCTGCAAAAAACATGACGAGTCGCTAATATTGATCGTTTGCAATGCGCTTGCTCTATACAAAGATATCTTTACTCCTTATATTTAACTAGCAGAATTTCCTGACTTTTCATGCTGAATAATTTATAATTGAATAAATAAATTTATACTAATAACTATTAGGGACATAACATTTTATTTTTTGTAGACCCATAATGTTTTCACAAATTTGAGTTGGTTTTTATCAATGGTAACATCGATTCAACTAATAACTTCAATTAATCACTTACAGCTCCTCCCTCTGCCGTTGTGACAACACCATTTTCATGATCCTTGATATATTCCGGCTTATTCTTCAGCGATATTCACAAATCAGCAAGATTATAAAATATCCTCGTATGGTTTCGTATCTAGTCAACCGTGATTTGCATTGCCTGGTTAAAAAACATACTACTATATTATTTATTGATACTTTGAGACAAATAAAATGAATTTTAAAAAATTTTAAAATAACCAAAATCCTTTAAAATTAATGCGAAAAGTAAAAGAGAAAATAACTGCGACGTCGCAAAGATCTCATAATGATGTGTGAAGCATAAAATCAATATTCACTACTGACTTATAACATTAAGCGGTAATATTTATTACTTAATATATTTGATGACATTGAATTTATTTTAATTTTCATGTACTTTTACTGATTCTAAAAACTTTCTGCTTGTTTTACATTATTGTCAATGCTGAAAATATAAAAACATTTTTCGGTTATAACAAAGGTTTACATTAGAAATAGAATGCATTATTCCCGCATATTAAATCGTGCAATATATGCAATAGAATATCTAATATCATATCAAATGACAACTTAATTATTTCTAATGACACCTTTTACATTTTATTTTTCTATTTAATATAGTAAATTTCAGTGTAATTATTAAATAAAATAAGTAAAAAAATTGTCGAGACAAATGATTTAAGCTAACTACTTTTAAAGATTGACTTTTCTAAACCCGGTATTTATATCACTGATGTAATTGTTAATTAAATTTGAAAGGAATCTCAAGTAATTCATAAATAAATGCTTATAATTAATATTAATATTTCTAATAATTTTCAGTATATTGACAAAATTATATTTCACAAATCGCGATCGTAAAAAATCAATTGTCCGATGAAATGTGTAAAAATTAACGTGACAAATGTGTAAAAAAGTTTTAGTATAATACATAAAAAACTCATCGAATCATTTTAAAGACAGGTATGAACTCATTTCAATAATTTATGGAGAATATTAAATAATCCAATTGAGCTAAAAAAGAAATAAAGAAATAAGCACAACATTTATTTGTTGTAAATTGCACACGGCCATCTTGCTCCAAACCGTCACGTCTGGTTGATCGAATTTTGAAATCTAAATTATTTACTCAATATTGATGTGAAATGTATGAACATGGTTCAATCTGAATGTCAAATACTTACGTCTCTAATTATGATTAAATAAATCCTTTCAGTTCTATTGTTGTTAAATGATTGATACCGATAATTAAGAAGAAAAGACACAAAATTCTCGTCAAACTAACTCCTTACAACTTCTCAATACTTCTCGAGACAACTTCTCCGAACAAAGTGGATTGAAAAGTCCCACAAGGTGTCGCTTATAATGTAGACGCATGCGTGGAAATTTGCGCAATAATGGTCCATTTTAAAAAATTTTAACAATAAATAATTTATTTATTAAAATTGTATAAAAAATTGTATCAAAAATATCTTATCTCAATAAAAATTGACTTTAAAAACTGATTGGATTGGTAACTTACTGGATTTTTACCTTCATAGTTCACTTGAAATAATTCGTCAAAAAAGCCATCTTAAAAAATAAACTTTTTTAAATTTTTGCTGTTGATGGTTTTAATCGTAATAATAATAATTTTTTATTAATTTTCATGTTAGAAAAAATTATATTTACCGATGTGTTTCTTTCTATATGTACAAGATGACTTATTGGCTTAATTGATGTTATAGACATACAGGTCAAAATTTTAATAAAACTTATCAAACCAAAATTAAACATATCTGGAGAAAGTTTGATGTAGTTTTTAATTTTAAGAAATCAAATCTTTATTACTATTATTTTTAAGAAGATATATGTGTATATTATACATATATTGGTCCAATAATTCAATTCCTGTTCACGATAACTTGTGAATAAATTGAGATAATTAATAGATTTTTAATTATCAACGTTGTAAACTTGTTTATATTCAAGTAATTTAAAAAAAATTTTATCCAACCTAGTGCAGATTTTTTTCACCTATTCTTCTTGAAACTCGAGAAGAGCTCTGAAATAGTTCATTTGTTTTTGAAAAAAAAAAAATACAAAAGCATGTTTTTTTTTAAGCTTCATTAATATTGTTACCACTATTTCTTACCATTGGTATGTAACAATTAGATTTCGTGAACAGGTTACAAATATTTACAATAAAAAATACGCAATAATAATGATTAAAAATTAAAATTAGCACAAAATTTTTTAAACTGATATATTATTTTATGGGGAGGCTTTTTACTGATTTTTTATCCACTAGTGGCTACAGTGAGAAACAATTATTAGGGACAGTGTCTATGTGATAACGACATGAATGTATGAACGTGCGGTGAAACAATATACGTGTATGTCTGTATGTGTGTATATATTTCCAATTGTTCATTGTACACATGCGCAATAGAAAAAGTGCTATAGAAGGAGAAAGATAAGTGTAAATAAATAAAAGAATGAAATCATCAAAATTTCTGTGCAACTTTTCTCTCAGTTTGACAGGCCAGCTGGGGCAAACCTAGCAAAATTAATAAATAATTTTATTTTTATTGGTGATTGTTTATTGTTTATAATTTACATTTATACGGATACATTATGTATTTTCATATCTGTACATGCATACATTAGTCATTTGGAGAATTAAATTTTTGCTGGATAAATATTAATTTTTTTTATATTTTATGATGGTTTTGTTAAGTTAAAACAAAATAATAAAAATGGACTCGTCGTTGAATACTTCACAAATAAATAATCTCTCTAGAACTAGCAATACATCACCCAGTCTGAAAACTCAATTAATGAGTCTTATTAGAAAATCAAACAAAATATTTGTCGGTGAATATTTAGAAAGACGATTAGTACGAAAACATCCATACACAAGTTACAAGTGAATATTTAAAAGATCTATTTTTTTTATATTATTAACGAAATATTCATCATGTTTGTAATTGTTAAAGGCGTTAACGAAAATCGTAATTATTCTTTCCAGAGATATCATAGTCATTGATAAAAATGAAAATTTAATTAAAAGTTTAAAAGAAATCCATAGATATATCTACCATCAATTTGAAGGCCAAAAATCACTTGGTATAACTCGTAAGTCTTCAATATTTGTTAAATAAAATATATAATAATACGATAAAGAATGATAAATGTTAGTTTTACTAATTATATTCATTAAAAATTATTTATTATTATTGTTTTCTTACTATATTCGTAGTTTTATCATCAAATTAGCTATTAAAATATGATTATTTTAATTGAACGATTGAATCGTAAATTAAATTTGACTAATTAGTCCTTTGATGTACCATAAACCTACATAAATTATTTGTGGGCTATTAAAAATTAATGTAAATAAGCAATTAATTTTCTAAACTCACAATTGTTATTTATAGTATTGATTTGGTATTTCGAAATAGTTAAATTCAATGATATAAGTCATGATTGAACAATCGATTACATGATCAAAGTTATTTCATCAATCATTTTTTTCATCTATAAAGTAAACTTATCATATATGAATAACATAATGAGGATTTTTTTATTTAACTATAATTAACAGGTACAATTGTTGACGATGAAATACAGGATTATAAACTATGGGTTGATTTAACTGATCAAATACCATTAGGTAAACACTGGTTTCAAATTAGATCGATAAAAGTGGAAGATAATACTGTTCAGCTACAATTAAAACACTTAAGGCCATTCGAAAATCCATCAAGAATATTCAATACTTCCGATAATCATTCTCCTTTTGATATTAACGAGGTAAATAATTCAAATTTCAGAATCGTGTGCAAAACTTGTTAAATTTAGAGAATATTAAATTTTTTTCTATTTATGTATATTCTACATATTTTCAAAACCTCAAATTCATGATAGTCATATTGTAAATAGTAGCTATCTAAAAAATAGGCCTATTGTGGGGAGTAAAAGTTGCAGAAGTTGGCAGAGATTTGTCTTCAATACAATAAGTAACAAATTATCTAATGATTACTACTTATATTAATTAAAATAGAAATTCATCATAATTTCAATGATCTGCTACTATCATCTCCAATTTACTACTCTCTACGAGGGCTAATTTTTTTTTCAATCATTACTAAATAAGCACCAATAGTTAAATAAACAAATTTTGAACAGTGTTCGATTAACTATATTCGATATACATTTTTATATGTCTCTATGGATATTTTTGATTAAATTAAGTCAGTAGCTTTAAAACGAAAAATAAAAAGAAAACAACTTGAATAACAATGATGAATTTCAGATTTTAACATATCACAACTTAATTGAAACGTTGAAGTTTTGTGCAGTCGTTTTGATGAGTCTTATTACACTAGCTGGAAACTTTCTTTGGTATTTTGCTGACTACAGTATTAAAATAACTCGAGAACTTTCTAATCTTATCAGGGAGCTGACACCTATTTTTTTTGGGTTTTATGATTTTGCATCAAAATGTGTAGCTAGCTTACTTTGGTTAATTTATATTCTGTTTCGCGGAGATTCTATAAAATCTTCTACTGCTCCTGCTCCTAGTCCTAGACCTTTGGCAATTATGCCTGATTCTTACCCTCTTCAAAATTATCAAAGTTGATACAGGTACCAAAGACAATATAATTAAATGTTTTCAACCAATAATGATGCACCATTATTTATGATTGTATAATTCAGTAGATAGTAATTGAGGGAATATTTTTTGTATTCACATATGTAAATTTGAATGGACTTTGAAAATTTAATATAAAAAGTGGTAAAATCCAATGAGTGGTTAATATCTAGAATTATCATGTATCAAGTATTTCATTTATAAATTATTTAATTACCGAAAAAGACTGTTTATTATTTATTGAAAAATATTAATTCTGAAAAACCTAACCTAAGTCACTAATGATAAATAAAAATAAATAAATAAAATGCACCAGTCTTATTTAGTACATATAATTGATGTATTTGTAATACATTTCTATAGGAATGAAGTATATTTAGCCTTTAAATTGTAGATTATTCTAAAACTGGGAAATCTGAATTAAATTACATCAAATTTAAAAAAAAACTTTTACTTTTTCGAAAAGTTTTTTTTGCATATGGCAATTATTATATGCTTTTTTATTTAGTAATTCCAATTACTCCACAAGCCAAACGTGCACCAGCATTTCCAGTTGTTTTTGAAAGTTCGTGTCCACCCTTTCCTAAGTCATCAACATCAGCATGAACCTAATTGAAAAATTATAGATTATTTTAATATGTATCAATTCAATCAATATTAATAATTTATTAAATATAAAAAAAATGAATTTTTAAATAGTAGAATTGATAATTAAAAACAATATAAAACAGGAAATACCACAAGCGTTCTTCCAATAATATTATGAGCTCCACTAAGTTGAATCATTTTGTCAGTAATATTGACTTTGGCAACACCATCAGAACCAGCTTCAATATTTCCAAGATCTCCAACATGTCTGACACTATCATCAGGACCACCATGTTCTTTATTCAATGGATTGAAATGTGGACCAGCACTGGTACATCCTATGATTTAATTCCAGAAAAACCAACGTTATTTTATCAATAAGTTTGACAAAGTCTTTATTTGCAATGACTTTTAATTCGTAACTTAAGATTATTATGTAAACTCAATGTACTCCTTAATAAAACAGAAGCAAAAAATTTGGATTGCAAATTATTAACTTCCCGTCTGATCAAAAAATTGTTGTAATTGATTTAATTAAACATTATTTTGTAGATGTTAATATAAAGGAAAAAGTTTTACATAAAAAATAACTGATGACATTTTATTATGCACATAACGCTATAAAAATTAATTTTTTTAAATAAAATTTTCAAACATTATTATCTTAATAAACAAAAAAAAAGTTGATAAATTTGAATCATAGATAATGAATATCGGAAAATTATTATTGCAGACGACCTATACAGATACATTCATTCAGAGTTTGTTAATGTTAGAATGAATTGGTACATGATGAATATTTATCCTCTTACCATTAGTGTTATCACCGAATTCATGGATATGAAAGCCGTGAGAACCGGGTTTTAAACCAGTGACTTCACCAGTGACCTTGACAGGAGATGATTCTGCCTACATGAAACATTAATTCTATAATCAAGTGGTCTATTAAATAATGACAGTAACTAAATGATTATGCATTAAGTACAGATAAATTCATTTGTCCCGACAAATTATAATGATTTAATGTACTTACATTTTGCTCGAAGTACAGAGTACCTGTAACTTCACCTTGAAGGACACAAACAGCTTTAACCATTTTCAATTTATTTGAAAATGTTTTCAATTGATTGTTTAACGAAAATTGAAGTCTCGAATGTTCTTGTAATTCCTGTTACGACAAACTGTGATAAATAATACTTGATCATTTGCTGAATCACTGATAACATACGAACCAGATTATACTTATAGTGGGGATACGTTGCCAATATCTTGCGAATTCAAAGACGCAACAGCACACTCTAGTTTATAAAATATTTTCTTCATATCTTTTAGGTAATTACCGACTGTGGCATAATTTTTAAAATTTAGGTCAGCCATGACACTTCGTAAAAAATGATTTTTTCGATGTTTTTTATTCATTTTAATTTTCACAAATTTATTTACAAAAAAAAAGACGATTGTGTAATCCTTGAAAAATATCTCACCTTTTGATCAAGTCCTAAATTGTTAAAAAGTACTTATTTTTCACAGAATAATCTGTGGAGAAAAATTGTGCCTTTTTTCAGTCAAAATTCCGGTACAGAATACAAAGTTTGCTTCTGTCAGTAATTTAATTTTTCTTCACCGACCATCGTTTTTATTGTGAACGAAAACTTTTCTCAAAAATGTAAACTGTAAATAAACATTATCGTCTATCGATAGCTTATCAAAGTTTGGAAACAATTAGCATTTAAATTCTTTTGATTTCTTTTGTGTTGATCGCACTCATGAAAGCGAAAAACTGTGATAGAGAAAACAAAGAGAAAAGAAAAATTTGGCGGGAGTACCGTTCGCTACTTTTAATATGATTATAATTAAACTATTCTAAAAAGAAATTATTTTAAGTAAATATTAACACATGTACACGAAGGTAAAAATAGTTAGATACCTTGATCTATCACTTTTTAATCGAAAAAAATTAAAATAAATCGTATACAAAATATAATTTTAAAGTTCTTGAATATGAGTACACATACAAAAAAAAAATAACGTTTATAAGCTTATCACTGTACAAAAAAAATAGTATACATTCGTATACAATTTAAAATTTAATTTGATTGGTCAGACAATTTGAATAACTAGTGCGTTTCATATTTGTTTACAAAAGTTCTACCCGGTATTCAAAGTCATATATCTGATATCAGTTGATCTGTCGAAACATTCCGGACACCAGAATTTTTGTTTGAATTAGCAATAAATTAATAAAAAATGCCAAAAAAACAGATAAGAAATGGTTTTTATTATTTTATGGTGGACTTTAAAAAACGAGAAGAAAAATTAGGTCGGCATTTTTATGGAGGATTTAAAGAAATTCAAAGTGATCCCAAATGTGCTGAACAGTGGGCTGTAAGTAAAAACAAAAATTCAAATTACCAAATTTTTTCTGATATAATATTCATTATTTCTAATATTTGATGATTAAATTATGTTGACACAGATACGAAACAATATTGCAATTTTTAGGTTAAAACGACATTGTATTGTATTTTCTTTCACGTAAAGTTAATTTGAGAAACATATAAATTGTCGATATCTGAAAATTCGATATACTTTAATTGATAAAAGTGCATAAAATTCTTTTTTTAAAATGTATTTAGTTTTATTAATATAAAATAAATTATTTTCTTCAGGCTCTAACTGTTCAACAAAAGAAAGAATATAATGATAGAGCACAAAAAGATAAGAAAGAAAAACAAAAATTAACTGGTGTTGGAGAATCAATAGATTTCGTTCGACAGCAACAACTATTGAAAATAAAATATGAAGAAAATATGAAACAATATATTGATAGTCTCATTGATCAGGCAGATTTACTCAATGGTATGTTTATTTTTCTAAATAAATAAATTACATATCTATTTACAAATAAATTAAAATTATATGGAACAAATAGAAAACTGAGTTAATTAATGAAATTAAGAAAATTGAAATAATTATGATACAATTGAAGATAAAGCAAATAAGAAATATGGTTTAAAAATATAATATTTATTCGCTTAAAGTAAATAATACATAATACTTTTTTATATTAATACTTATTTTGTTATATTAAAATACAATGTGTTAATTACACTTTAACTTTGAACGATAAAATTTGAATAAAATATCAACATAAGTATTTTCATTTTCTTTTGCAGCAATAGACACAACTTCATTCTACTTTATCCATGTCAACTACTTTTATACGAAAACGCATTTGGATTCAACAGTTGATTATATTCCAGCTGAGTTTGCAGTTTGCGAATTCTCAGTGAAAAGTGGAGCTACTAGACTCTACCATCAAATCATTAACACGAAAATTGAATTGGGATATGCACGTGAGGCTGCAGAAATCAGTGATACTACACATAAACTTAATTGTGATTTGCCGGAAGGAGAAGCAAGTTACAAAATTATGTGTAACAAACTCATGGACTTTTTGAAACATGAGATAAAACCCAATGCTAAGCTTCCTCCATTATATACTACTAACAATTTAAAAACAATTGTTCCTTGTCTGCTTAGAAGAATGACAACTGCTGCTGGTAAGAATTAAAAATAATTATAATAAATTTATGAAAATAGCCGACCATAAAAAAAATTTTTATTTTTATTATAGCAATCCCTGAAGAAACTTTTGATGTGTATTCGTTTGAATACTTATTTGGTAGCTATATGAAATACTTGAATCCTGACTTTCCTGAGAATGCCACTCCATCAATCATTGCTGAAATTGAGCTCGGCAAAGGTGCATTTGTTTGGTCGCCTAGAATTGAATGCTCGGTATATTATTTCAATATTTTAATCATTAATTATTATCGATAATAATGAAATCATAATTGACTTTTAATTCAATTAATTACTATTTTATATTTTAAAATACTTCATAGAATAACAGTTGTGGAAAAAAGTAAAATTATATTTTGATATTGTTTGTTTAGTACCATTTAGGTATTGAAGGAACAAAGCCTTATTGTAGTCAAGCAATTGTTCAACAATGGGTTTTCACATTTTGCGATTATTGTTGTCCAAAATTAAACATCCAAATGCGTCCAGGAATTCATTGTCCTGATAATGACAGAGAAAGAGAATGTTATGCATTAACTAAAAGTTTACAATATTTGAGTTTGAAAGAAAAAGTAATTTCAGTAAAATCTGGAACAGGGGTTTGTATTTTTTTCATATTATCTTTAAAATAAAAATATGAATTTATTGTTAATAATAAATATTTAGCTGTGAAGTTTCAATTTTCAAGCATTGATGTTAAATTAATATTTAGGTTTCACGTGATTACCGAGAAAGAGTGTCTGCTCGTACGGCTAAAGAAGAAGAAGAGCGACGTAAAAAAGATACCAAACTGACTATTATTGACCATAGTAAACTACCTGAGCAAAAGGCTCCTGTTGTTGAAGAGACTTATAAACCGGTATATCATTTATATATTTTTTTTTTCATATTTGAAACAATTATTAAAAATTTGGAGCACTATTTCAACAATTTATATTATTTACAGTATAAACCAATGAGGCCACCACGAACGATGGCTAAAATTCTAGATAATTGTAATCAAGATCCTGAATTTACTGAAGAAGATTTTCCTACCATTGGCAGTAGTAGAAGTAGAGGAAAACAACGTCGAAATACCCAAAATTGATGCACAAAACATATACTAATGAATAACCTCATGACAATCAATGCGTTCGTATGACATTTTTTTACGTATATAATATTCTTTTGTTCTTCAGTAGTAAAATGAGCGTTTGTTTTTATAAAACTAATTGCAATATTGCGTCAAAAATTCATTCATGAATTTATGTGAGATATACTTCTTAGTCTATGACTGAATTTGATAAACATTTCTCAATTAAAAAATTTAATGATTAAATATAATTCAGAAATGATTGAATTTGAAGTTCAAAAATTATAAATGATTTTAATAAAATAAACAAAAGTTTTTTATGTTAAAAAATTTACAAAGATTTATTCGTTATTACAATTAATGAATTTATAAAAATAATTTTTAATCAAAATAAATACAAACTTGTCCATACTTTTATATAGTTCATCAGAAATATTGGGCTATTAACTCGTTACATTAATTATTAATAAATATTCCATTGAAATACTGAACAACAATAATTCTTGTAGAACATATTTCTCAGTTAATGGAAAAATTAAATGTAATCAAATTCAGTTATACAGATGTTTTTTTAAATATTCTCACATTTATCGCGGATTGAAATATTTAAATGATAAATACCCTGAATATGACAGAACAGCTTTACATAAATATTTACGTAGCTACTATTACAAAAAATTTTTACAGTAATACAATGGTATTTATACGATAATATGTATTTTTTTACTGATGTAAAGAACATTCAACTTGGTATTTTCGAGTATCTCCTCTCGAATTAATCACATTTAATATTGTATAATTAATTAATTCCTAGAAATTTTTCATAAAGATGTTGTACATCATTTATTCGGATATATATCAAATTAAGTTGATAATTTTATGCTTCAATTAATACTTATTATTGAAATAATCGACATCATGAGATAAACAGTGTTTTTGAGCTTTTGATTATATATAAACTTTTTTTAAATACCAAGATATTAGAAACAAAAAAATACTTTAAACATTATTTTTAAGTTTAAGCACTTAAACAGAATTATTTAATCCTACTAATTATTTTCAACACTTAAAATCTGTTTTATACATTTAGTAGCTTAAAATTTAATTAACTACCTCGTTAATAACAACATGAAAATACTCTCTAATTGAAACATTGAATTAAATTTATAACTCTTTTTCGTTTAATGTTTAAAGTTAATCAGAACCAAATTTTAAATATAATCAATAAAATTATGTATTTTCTGTATTCTTTATAATATTGTGGTAAAACAGTTTGAATTCATAAAAAAACTTATAATTCAATTGATGAATAACTTTATACATTTAACAAGAAATAATTGACTTATTTATACTTGATACCAATTGCCAACAAAAATTTTAATTTTTATAATTTAACAATAAAATAGGCTTCCACCGAAGCAAGTTCGTTTTCGAAAAAAACTTTCAACATTGATGAACATGAAAAAACGTAATAAATCCAATAAAAAATATAAGTGAATATTGAATTAAACTCCATTAATTTCTGTTAAAGTTTTTACTATTGATAACATCTAAATGTCTTATATTATACTATTTCAAATGCGATAAAAGTTTATAATACGATAAGTTTGTTATATATTTTTTAGAAACAGTTTCCGAAATAAAAATCTAAACTTTTTAAAATTTTGTTACAAATAAAATTCTGATGAAGACATCAGTTGAAAAGCGAACTCGAAAACGATGTAATTGCAATAAAATAGATGATAAATTTAAAAAGTAAAATTATATTTCAAATAATTTTTTTACATAATACAAGTGTGCTGATTTATTTAGTATTTTTTAAATATACTTGGTCCATAGCAACTTATCATTTTATATATTTTATAATACATTCGCTAATATAATTTTCAACCCTTCACTGATCTCTCAAACGGCCGACTGGAGAGGGTAACAATAAAATCAGAAATTGTAGTACCGACAGTCGATAAAATAACAATTTGCAGTGTTCTTTGACAGAGAGGAGAGACAATGGACAGAGAGACTAGATTAACAACTAAAACCAGAGAATAGGGAAGTCTCATCTTCTATTCTCTGCTAAGACAATATGCAGTGACAACGAAAGTATATTCAAAAATAATATAATAAAATTCTATTCTCTATCATAAACTAATTAAATTAATTCGAAAAAAATGTATCGTCAAGGTAATAAGATATTTTTATCTAATTATGTTAACCTTTTTCATTCCCTTGATATTTTTCTAGGATCAAAAACAATAACATTATTGTATAAACATAATGTCAATATGATTAATAAGATTGAGAGATGTTTTTATAAAACTCGTAGTCATATGAGTGATAACATGAAAAATTCTTTTCAACAAGGAACATTTATAAATAAAATAATGGATAGAGATGGACGAAAAAAGTAAGAAAAAATGTACTTTCTCATTAATATAAATCTAATTTCAACTTATTCTTATGATTTTAAGTATATAAAATTAATTATTCATCAAATACTTGATTAAACTGTTTGTCCACTAGGCCGTGGTATCCTGTTAGAACACCTAGAAATGAATCAATGGATGTGATAAAAGAAAGATTAGTCAATCCACATGTTACTCGTAGAGTAATTGTACTTAATAAACTATTTATGAAACACATAACAGATTTAATGGCAGTAGGTGAAATTGCAACGCAAACCCTTGGCAGAGGAATTGAAATTTCTCGAGTCAATTTTACCAATGATTTCAAAGTCGTTCGAGTATATTGGTTTTCATCTTATACAGATATTTTAGATGAAACTACTGCAATATTAGAAAAAATTTCATACAAATTACGACATCAATTAACACAATTAAAAGTTATTGGTGTTATGCCATTGATTCAATTTGTCCTTGATACTCAGTTAATGAAATACGTTGAATTAGAAAAAAGATTTCTTGAAGCTGATTATGGTGATGATTATGTACCAAAAATAAAGGTAGCTCCTAAACGCCAATTAACTTTATTCACTCAATTGCCTAAAGAAGTTCAAGAAAGAATTAGAAAAATGAATAGTACAGAAGAAATAAGTAACAATAATGAACTTGAGGATGATGATGAGATTTATGATGTCGATTTACCACCTATGAAACATGATACACTTGGATTTGATCATTCAGTAATTATGTCTACTGTAAGTATTAAACATTATAACCAATTTCATTATGTATAAAGATATCTATAAAATACTTTGCATTTATTAAAATGAAAATATTAATTGGAATATTTTTTTATTGTTAAAGATCAAGCAATCATTAAATAAAGCTAGAGGTAAATCATTAAATCAATCAGAAGATACTCATTTATACACACCAGAAGTGATAGATATTGAATTTAATAAAAAATACTCTAATATACTACCATCAAAAGAAGAAGATGACGCTTTTCTGAATTTCTTAGAGAAACGAAAAATTGAAGAAAAACGTAAACGTCAACGAAGGAATGAAAGTCTTGAAAACATCGATGAGTATGAAGAATGTATTTCTGAAGAGATTTCAAATGATAATGGTATAGATTATGATGATTTCGATGATATCAAAACTCATGAGTTATCATAAAAATTAATAGTGAGACATAAATATATTTTAATGTATATAAAAACTGTAAATATTGTTTATAACATTACCATCATCAACTCTTTATTGTCATTACTTAAGAAAAACAACTTTTTTTTCATCAACATCTATTGTTTTTATCGCTTAACTTAATAAAATGTTAGTTAAGTGTATTCAAAAAATATGTATTGTATTTTATAAAAGCTTTTATTAAATACAGTATAACCACTTGTGTAATATAATTAATATAAGTGTTTTTTATTTTCAATTTTTTATTTCTGGATTCGTTAAAAATTAATTGCTAAATTTTTAATTAATTATAATAAAATACAAATAACGAATAATAGTAATACATTATTTAATTAGTAATAAAGTTTTTTTTCATCATATTAAAATTTCGTACTGAAAATTTTTTTAGAATATTTCACCACATGTTTTGGAGTCTTCACCACATGCGTGGTGTACCAGCACCTAACCTAACTTTGTGTACAATTGTGACAACCAGCTAATTGTGTTTAGCTTTTTAATTTTTAAACCTTATGTGAAGATATAAAAATAAATAAACTATAACTATTTAGTTTATGTAATTACATTTACTTTTTTTTTTACAATCAATAATATACGAAAATTAATTAATATTATCATTTGAATCTAAAAAAAGAAATAAACAAATTTCAAAACAATGAATTTACTACCTAAATCCAACGAAGAATTCTCTAAAGAACAATATTGGAATAAATTCTTTAAAAAACGAGATAAAAAAGCGTTCGAGTGGTAAAATTATAACAATTATATTATTATTATTTATTTGATTATTTTGGAAAATTATATGTCTTAATCATTATTTATTTATAAACTACTAATTCATTTTTAACTTCAGGTATGGTGAATATCCAGAGCTTTGTGAATTATTATCCAAATATATTAAATTTAAAGATGATATTCTGATGGTTGGATGTGGAAATTCAACGCTCAGCATGGATTTATACGATGTTGGATACAAGTAAAATATATTTTTCAATTTAAAGTATATCTATTTCATATTATTAATAATTATTAATAAAATATTATTCATTCAAAATATATTATATTGTTAGAAGCATAACAAATATAGATATTTCTCAAGTAGTAATTGATCAAATGAAAGAGAAAAATCGTATAGACAGATCAGAGTTGATATTTGAAAAAATGGATGCAATGAATATGACATTTGAAGATAACAAATTTAGTGTTGTTATGGATAAAGGAACATTAGATGCTCTAATGCCAAATAATAATGAAGAAACTATTAATAATATTGATCAATATTTCAGAGTATGTATTTAATAGATTTTATTTAATCAATTGTTTTAGATAATAATCTTTAATTTATTCAATTATGTAAACGAATAAAACTAGTTTGTCCAACTCAATATAGGAAATTTCTCGAGTTTTGAGAAAAGGTGGAAGATATATATGTATATCACTTCTCCAAGAGCATATACTTAATAAATTAGCAGCTTATTTTCCAACATCAGGATTCATGTTCCGTATAATTCGTTGTCATGATGTTGAAAATAAAATGAGTGAAAAAGACAATGATATGTTTCCAGTTTTTCTTATCGTTGCAACTAAATGCCCAGGACTTAATCAACAAGTACAGTATTAAATAATTGCTTTCTTTATTGAAAAAGTAAATTTTATTGGTACAATTTATTTCATCGGTTTATTTAGGTGTTGGAGTTATCTTTAACAAATAATTATATTAAAAAAGTTTCAAGTATTGATGAGATGGTAAAATCAATTCTTACAATCCAACAATCGAATTTAGTTTGTAATAGATTGCGTTGCAAAAACATTGCAGATGAAGGTGAAGTAATGTTGGAATTATTTTCACCAGAAAAAGAAAATCCTAGATATATCATATATGTTCTTGATCAGCCAAAAACTGAAGGGAAAAGTTATGTAGTATTTTTAGTACCTCAAGGACGGTAAATATTGCTTTTATTATTATTTCTGTTTAAACGAAATCATTGTCTTCAATAGATTTAATGAATTTGTATTGAATACTCACAAAAAAAATATAATATTTTATTTTTAATTATTTTACAGTGAAGGTGATTGGTTATTTAGTACAAAAGAAGGACGTACACAGTTTGCTACCATGATTGATAAAGATCGTATTGCAATTACTATGCTTGGAAGAAATCACAATTTTGTAGATTGGGAAGAAGTTAAAAATGAATTAAATACGTTTGTGAAGAAATTAGCACCACCTCGACTTCCTTCGAATAGCTTAATTGCTTATTTATCATTAGGTCCAGATGTTGGGAATCGTGAAATTTTATATGAAGGAGAAAGTAAAATGAATGGTCGTATTGTCGTAGAAAACGTCTACAATAACGATTGTGATTTTAAATCACGAAGACTGATATTTTTAAATAACCAGTTTGTTATTCAGAGTGACGCTCAAATTAAATCAATTAAAACTCGAAGGGGGAAATGCAAAGAAATTATAAATCATGAATATTTGGCATGCGAACATCATGCTTTAATGTCGATTGCAGTTAATGCAATAGTAAACAACTTTAAGAATGATAATAAAAATCATTTTAAAGAAATTCTTATTGTTGGTTTGGGTGGAGGCGGATTGTGTATGTTTCTTCATCGATTTTTTCCACAGGTAAATTTATCTTTGATTTCTTTTTCTGTTATTTCTAGTTCAATTGAATTAAAAAATTAACATCAAAAAATCTTTTAAAGATTATTTTTTATTTGATTCATATTACACTTCAATGTGATTGCTAAAAAATTATTCTCTCATAGTATAAGGCATCTTCTGTTATTTATTAATAATGTAATGTAATCATTTTTTTAGTTGAAAATTACAGCGGTAGAAATAGATGAAATGATATTCAAAGTAGCAAAAGATTGGTTCGATTTCACTGTGAATGACCAAGTAAAAGTTGAAATTGATGATGGAATAAAGTATTTAGACACCATTAAACGACGAAAAAATAAATTACATGCAATACTTTTCGATGTAAACAGCAATGACTCATCTCTTGGTATGAGTTGTCCACCAAAAGACTTTTTAGAACCATCAGTACTATGTAATATTTCAGAATGTCTCTGTGAGAATGGTGTATTAATTTTAAATTTAGTCTGTCGAGACAAAAATTTACGACCCCCAGTTTTAACGACTCTGAAAACCAAATTTTCATCTATAGCATCTATAAAATTAAAAAATTGTGTTAATGAAATTTTGATTTGTTCAATAATGAAACAGAATTCTGACAAATGGAAACAACAATTATTGAAATCATTTGAAAATTTTTTAAATGAATTAGTTTCTAAAAAATTGTCAATAAATGACAGTATTGAAACGTCCGAATTTTCTGAAAGTCTAACTATTGAATCATAGTTAAATATTTGATAAAAAAAAACTATGTATACAATGAAAGGATTTAATATATCCCAAATGTTATTCTTTTTTTCATTGAATAAAAGCATTAATTAAAAAAATCATGAACATTAAAATATCGCAAATGCCTGTGAATATTTAAACCTCTTTCAGTCATTGAAATTTTTTATTCACAAAAAAAATTAATTGAAAATTTTCTCATATATGTGTATATATTTATACAATAATAAGCTTCAAAAATAATATAATATTTATTTTAAATTACATATATTATTATTAAATCACTCTTATTACTCACGTTTTTATAATGTAATTAAATATTCTATTTTTATTTATAAAAGTAAATATTTAAATAAATACTTATTTTAAATGAATGATACTAATAATGTAATAAACAAACTATGTAGAAAGAAAATATTATACGACATCATGAATAAAATGATGAAATTTTCAGTCGAACTTTCAAAATTGTATTATCGATAAATAGCCTACAAGATATTAAATAATAATATTTCATTCATCATCATTTCATTATAATTTTCTTAATTACAGAAATAATTTATTAAAATTTTTCATCTATTGTATAACGCAATAAGTAGGTAATATAACAAATTGTTTTAAACATTATTGTACAAGTTGCCACTATTATTTCTAAAATTTCTACTCAGTTCAAAGCAGTTCAATTAAGTAAATAACAATATTATCAGAAATTAGATAACAAATTATTTACATACGAATATTCTTCAGTGCAAGTACATCAAATTCTTATTTTTTAATTACAGTAGCTTTAGAAATGTGCAATATTATTACGTAATGATTTTTTGAAATATTCGAAGACTCAATTAAAATTAATAATTGACTCCGAACCAGTTGTGGATATTCACAAATTTATTTTATTTATAAAAAAACCAAATAAAATAATTGTGATTTCTATCTACATAAATACAATCGACTAGGATAATTAAGTTTCTGAAAACTGCTTCGTTTTTTCATTCCTAAGTATAAAATATTATAATAATATTATATTCAAACAAACTTAAAATTATTAACAATTATATTTACAATTTCTGGCAACTTGATAAATAACTTTTTTTTACTTCTTATTCACACTTCAATTTTATAATTCCTTATTCATAGTTTCTCATTATTTAATTCATTATTTTCCATAGGATTTGTTTAACATAGATTAATGTAAATGCAATTCAACTCATAGAATGTTTTAAGTTAAACAAAAACCCAATAACATACGATTTCATTTATTTATATTAATTCTTCATTCACAACTATGAATTCAGTTTTGTTTTTTTCTCCATTATTATTATTATTATTAATATTAATAAATCATTTAATGCATCGTACAAGCAATACAGGTTTATATTGGATTGAGGTTTTACGACATAATTATTAATCGTAACAATTATTTATAGAAAAATAGCTTATAAAACTTTGAAAGTTATGAAAATTTCATTCATAACTATGTATTATTAAAAACATATTTAATACAAATCAAACTTTAAATTCAATAAATATAATTTTACAACAACATATAAAACAGTGAAAAAAAAAAATTGGAAGTTATTTTTAAACTATCCTCGTCTCCAATTATTTTAATCATACTTCTTGATTTCAAAGTTGCTTCGTTACATTTTATTTATTTTGCACAAATGATTCTCATATTATTTCTAACTTTGGTAATTGATTCTTTTATAAAATAAATTTATTCCTATCTAATTATATAATTTTTTCCCTAATCTACCTATTTTTCACCACTCTTTTACTCTTTAAATACGTTCCTATACATATTTTGTTTAAAATGGTTTTCTATATAAAATTACCAAAAAACTGATATATTTTTATCATTGGCATTCATATTTAAAAAATTGTCAGTAGTTCTTAATCTACAATCAAAATCTCACACTGCATCAGAAAAGTTTTTTTACCATTTTTTTGATACTTCCTTCTTTTTTCACCTTTTTAACAGGTATTAGAATAGAATGTTCACTTGTCACATTTTCACTATTTTTACTATGTTCATTAAAATTAGTAATATCACCATTCTGATTATTAATATCCATACTATCTATGAGGACATTAAAATTTAATGGACTATCTTGTTCAGACCTAGAACTATCTGAAGTTCGAGAATTCCATTCCCAATTATCAAGTATTTGATGAGCACTTTGTGATTCATTATTTTTTAATTTTTCTCTTTTACTTCGTGTACATAAAGCAGTCTTCATAAATGAAGATGAATGAAGTTTAGCATTTTTTAAAATTTTTATGCCTCTTGGAGAATTATTTTTAAAATTATCAGTATGTTTAGTTACATTATCTAGAGATAATCGGCGTTCATTTTTTAATAATTCGTCTATCTGTGATTCTGGTGAATTAATTGATTGAATTTCTTCAATAGTAACTTGATTATTTGTCAAATTACTAATATTATCATCATTATCATGTTCCGTTGAAAATTGGTTTAACCAAGTACTGCAACTATCAGATTTCGTACTTGATACATTTGAATGTGATGAAGTTATATCTTCAATATGATCTGTAGAAGAAAATTTTTCTAAAGATACTAGTTTGGATAAATCTTTTTTTGAATTTGATAATAAAAAAT
The DNA here is from genome assembly GCF_013357705.1 of Chelonus insularis. Lineage (NCBI taxonomy): Eukaryota > Metazoa > Arthropoda > Insecta > Hymenoptera > Braconidae > Chelonus > Chelonus insularis. The sequence goes on along the minus strand of NW_023276783.1, from coordinate 3,931,859 downwards.
TTTTCTTCTTTTTACTTCTTTTTTCCTTTTTGGCTTCTAATTTTTCATCAATCATTAAGTCTCTATAAGTTGCCTTGACCCGAGACGCTATTTCACTAGGTCGACGTCTTTTTTTCTTAGCAACATTAACTGTAGCTGACTCTGCACTCTTTCGTCTTGAAATTTTTTTATGAACCATAGTTTGATAATTCAATTTTAGAGTCGGATAAATAAAGTTTTTACCGACTACAACGATTATTACCAAAACACCAATCTCAATCAAAACCATTAAAATTTGCTGACTAAGATTTGATAATTTACCTTTCCAACTATTTCTATCATACAGAAGTTGATCAAGAGTTTGACTTAAACTGAACATTTGTTCTTGGAGTACGGAAATTTCTTCACTATGTTTTAAATCTTTCTCTTCACCTTTCTTAACTTCTTCATGTAGAGCAATAGTTGTACGTTCAAGTGCACGTTGTAATTCTTCAACTTGTTTTTTATACCGACGACTCAATTCTTCTAAATATTGACTACTCAATGACATATTTCGTTCTAAAGTTTTAATTCTATTTGTAAGTCTCAAAAATACCGATTCTTTTTGTTGCGGTGTAGAAGTAACAGTTGAATGCATTGATCCTGAAGAGCCAGATCCTTGTGTTGATGCATCATTTTCTAAATCTTTTAAATCAGATATAATTGAATCAATATTTACCTGATCTTGATGATTTAATTTTATATCATCTTTATCATTTACTTTTAATTTATCTTTTCTTATTTCAACTTCCATACTTTTCTCAGGTTTCTTACTTTCACCAACATTTTTCACTAATAGTGATTCCATATTACTATTTACTTCACATTTAACAGGCGATATTTCTGACGTTGACATTGCAATAGTTGATGCCATAATTGTTGCAGATAATGAAGGTTCATCTGGCATTTTCAAAGTTGGACTAGCAGAATTAACTAATGGTAATGGTGTAGTGACAACATCAGCTTGACCAATTTCTCTTGATGAATCTTTACTTGGCTCTAAAACTGGCACTGAAGATTGTCGTTTAATATTTTCTCGATTCAATATCTTTGTAGGTTTTATTTGTGAATCAATAGTTTCACTAATTTTAATGTTGTTTACTGAACTGGAAATTTTAGGATCACTGTTAATAGACGTATCATAAAAAGATGATATAATTTTTGAAGAAAACGATGGAAGGAACGAAGACGAAAAAGAAGCAGATGCAAATTCGACAGCTTCACAGTTTGTTGAATCAGATGCACATACTTCACTTTCTGATGTTATGGCATTTGGTGCGACAGTGAATTGAGTTGTATTTCCATTCAAAATAAAATTCACACTAAGTTGATTCTCTTTCGCAACAATTACATTACAGAGAGCTATTATATATTCTTTTGTGAAAATTGAAGTTATGAATGATTTAGATAAATTATTGACAGATGAAACTTTTTTATTTATTTTTTTTCGATCAACTGGCAAGGTGTTTTTAGTAATTGACGACGTTAAATTAATTCCATGTACTTCACATAATTCACCTTGATAAAGAGTTTGACTGAAAAATGATATTTTTAAAAGCGAATCAAGATAAGATGCTCTACAACTTAAAAGTTGAAAAACTTTAGCAAACTCATCATTAGTACAATTATTGCACAAAACGTTATATTTTAATGACATACAATTGTCAGATAAATGTTTCGTTTCATTGTTATTATCATCATTAACGTCATTATTATTAACATCATCATCATTATTGTTATGATTTTCATTATTATTATTATTATTATTATTATTATTATTATTATTATTATTATTATTAGCATCATCATCATTACTATTATTTATTTCAACTTCTGTCTTATTAATGACACTTGAATCACGCCTTTTTACTAAGATGTCAGCTGCTTTTCTGACGATGCTGATTACTGCATTTCTAGCACTTCCAAATAGATTTTTTGATGCACTTCCACCTTCGTAATCATCATCTAATATTTCGTCATCACCATCATAAAAGTCGTTTTCTACTGGCTCTTGTATATCAGTTTCCGTTTCGAGTACTTCAAATTCATTAGTACCGTAAGCGCGAAATAGTGAAATAGGACAAAAATGTTCTTTGTTATAATGAGAATGAAGTTCTATTTTAATAAATTTACCAAAAAGAAAAGGATGAAGTGTAAATGACTGAATATTCCTTTCATCTTTAGCAGTGAATTTTCCAACAAGACTCCATTCTCGTGTAGGAAATCTATCACTTATAAATACTGAAAAATCTTTTGGTCCTGAACTAAATAATTCAAAATTAGCTATTTCAATTTTTTTTGCTTGAATAGCTTCACAAAGTTGAACAACGAACCAAATTTTTGCTGTGCAAGTATTAAGCATGTATTCATCACGCGTAGTTACTAAAACATTACGTATATTTTCAGCTTCAGGATTAGCAGAAACTATTTTAGCACCACATTCAAATGATGCATAATTTTTTGATCTAATTTTCATCCCATTAAGATTTCTACCTTGTGTACCAGAATTTTGTAGTGAAGCATTGGGATGTGATTTTTCCTTTTCAGCTTCTTCCAATCTTTTTTGAGCCCATTCACTGAAGGAAGGGATATCTTCATGGTTTTCGGAACTACCAGAACCTACAAAACCATCCAAAACGACCGTGGCTGCTGGGTCGGAACTTCCTGAGACAAGTTTAGCTCGGACCGTTCCTTGGCCCAATTCTCCAGAGGTTGAAAATACTTGATCTGCGGATTTAATTGCTTCCTCATTGCTTTTAGTCGTTTTTTCACTCGTTTCGGAATCTCTAGAACTTTCTGGTTGGTTTGCAAAACTATCAATTGTTTTTTGTTCAGCTCTAACCACCACAACTTTATCATCTTGAAGTGATGCTGAATTTTCTAAAGATTCTTGAATATTTTGCGATCTTGTTTCGTTGGGATCAATAGTTCCTAAATGAACTACAGTCATAGATTGCGATTTAAATAATGGTAATGAGGACGTATCAGTAAAGATACCGCTGTTGAAATTCGAGATTATTGTCGCTTGAGAGATATTACTCGGTGAAATTTGCGTGGAATCATCGACAGAGAAATGAGGTTCAGCTAAACTATGTAGCTCTACAGATGGTGTGTCGATTAATGTTAATATTACTGCTTGACCAGTTTCCGATATGCTGTAAAAAAAACAAAAAATGTTTTAATAATTTGTTACAATCATAAACTAACGTTACTATAACTATCAATTAACATTTAATTAAGTGATTTATAATTAGATATCTATACATTAATATTGACTCAATGATTTTAACGAGATAGATCAGGTTTTATATTTTTTAAACCTCATTTTTGATCCCATTCGATGAATTTAATGACGATTAATTATAGGAAATAAATAAATAGTGTCAAAAAACTATTCTTTTATAGCTTGATGATTACAAGTGTGAACAATACAATCATTATTTGTTTACGTTATGATTATGATATAATAGAATAATATATAATATTCAAGCTTTTTAATATTAAATATTATTATTGTTTTAAATGAACATTAATATCTCCTAAGTAATAAAAGTAATGAAAAAAATTTAGAATTCTTTAAATTAATAACAAATAAACTTAAGCATTATATATTTGTATAATTTTCTCCATAAGTGCATAATTTATTACTTGAAAGTATTTAAGTTCAAATAAATCATGAAAATTGTAGAATTGAAATCAATATGTTTGACTGCGAGAAATTTACAACACAATTTTGTAAATCAAATAATTTTATGCTACCTTGAGTTAAACATGTAATACTAAGTATACCAGGGTCAGAAGAATATTCTTCACTCTAATTTGGACATTTTTTAACTGCTCGATTTTTAATAGTTTTAGTTATTTTTATCAGGTACTTGAATCCATACTGTTCAAAGTAATTATTATTCAATTAGTGATTTAATCAATGTCATGGTTAGTTCAATAAGGCTATGTTTCAATCATTTCGACGTATTTCGCAACATTTATGGCAAAAAGAAACATGTTCTCGTCAATTGAATTCATTAATGTCTAATTTCAATTTAAACAATTTTATGTTATTTCAATCTTATGCTATTAAGATTGGAATTAATGAAATTCTGAAAAATTGATCGAATAGGATAAATTCTATATTAGGAATCAATGTCATTGGCATGATTAAAGAACAAGTTTTAGATAATTTTCAATTATCTAATAATTAATGTATACTCAAACCTTATTATTACATTATATTATCAAGTATCAAGTATATTATATTAATGCAGAGAAATATATGAACTAATAAATTTTTTTTTTGATATGATATATGATAGTTAAAGTTTTATACATAAATGAAAGAATGAATGATGAAATTTTCAATACTTTTTTATTCTCACCGAGGGTTTAAGCACACTGGAATACACCATATTGTAAATGTTACTACGAAATAAGTAACAGCAGCCAAAGACACAGATCTTGGCTTTATATTTTGATTTTCAGATAATATAATACAACCAACTCTATTGATTATTCTTTTTGGCATTTTGTTTTATATTTTTATACACTACCAATTTTAAATTCACTAATTTGCAGAAAAAATAATATATTCCAATTTTTTATATTCAAATGTAGCGTTGATACACCCACTTGAAGATAATTTATTAATTTTCAAAACTTTAAGTCTATGATTTTCAAACAATTTTATTCATTATTCAGAAGTTTATCATTGTAACTATTCTGAACTTCTTTAAATATGATCTCTAAAATGACTTTCTACTATAAAAATTTAATACTCGGATCATTTGTATTTCTTTTGAATTGAAATAATAAAGGTTTGCATTATTATTTAATTGTAATGTTTAATTTAATAATTTAAAATATTTTATTTAATTATTTGCAACTTTTTATTATTATACATCAAATGAAATTATTCTTAGCTTATTTCTGGATAAAAAAATTTTAAAAGTGATAATTCTGAATTATTGCTCAATTAAATAGGCAAAATAAAAGAAAATAGACATAAATAAATAAAATTCAAAAAATGTTATTAAATAAATAATGGAAACACAAGATAAAATAGCCATGTTTGAATATTATTTATTTTACAATATTTTAAAAATATTCAACACAAAAATTAATTTAATTTACTGACAATTTATATTACATTATTTTATTTAATAAATTTCTTTTCTTTTGCAAACCTTCGTTATTATTTCGATTAAAAATATCAAATATACTTTTATTATGACACACACTTTAAGAATTAATCACATATTTCCAAATTAAATAGTTATCAATTCACAAAAAATATACATAAAAATTAAAATATTTATGAACTTCTGTTAGATGTTAATCCAAAAGACCGACTGAGCTTTACAGGTAACCGAATTAATTATTTATTGAACTCAGTTGTACCCATCATCAAACATAAATACTAAAACTGAAGTACATATCAAAAAATGACATTAATAAATGATAATATGATAAGAACCTACGTCAATTAAGGTAACTGCTACAATTTTTTAATAACTGCAATTATAATAAATATTTTATTTAAATCGCTCGAAGCAAATGTAAATCTTTAAAAACAGATTTATTCATATAAAAAATAAGAGTTGTTTTGATCTGGGGCAGTAATAAAAATGATCGTGTACATTATTGCCAGTCAATACTGATTTTATTAAAGATTATTTCTTAGGCCATTAACCTGAAAATGGAAAAACCAGCACAAGCTCATAATTTTTTCTTTAATTAATTAAATCAAATTTTTAATGTTTAATTTTCTGCCCTGTATTAAAATTTATTAATCTTTTTTATCTTCCAATGTTTATTTAAAAAAATAAATTAATTACAACTATTAATACACTGTATTTATTATTAATATCTCAACTACTATTATTTTATTTAAAATCTATTAATAAATCATTCACATATTATCTCTTTGGTAAAATGATGACGTACTATACAGTACTAGTGAGTATTTAATTGTCATAAATTTTTTAAATAATTTAAATATTTTATCAATTATATTAGATTAATAAGTAAGCTGATTATCATTAAAATACAATAAAAGAAGAATTTGAATAGAAATATTTTAAACAAAAAGTAAACATTCATTTTTAATAGTTAGTAAGATAAACTAATTTTTTGAAATATCTAGTTCACATACGTAACTTACTTTAAAAGAGTATCTCCTTAAATGATTCAATTAAATAGAGGTAAGTTGAAGTACTAATGGAAATTTACTGAAACGTGGGTAGATGTTAGATTATGGTACAAGAATGTTACAACTTCCATCCTCTTTTCTAGAAATAGCTATTATCATTATCATGTTGGTAATGAATTTTTTTTCTCGATATTGTTCTTTTTTCAACTAAAATTTGATAATTATCATTAATAATTAAATATATATTATTAAATATAATGTAAGTGTCAAATTAGAAATTGTTCATGTATTATGTTGATAATGTATGTAATTCAATGTAATTTCCAATTCATATTAATTTCAAATAATAAATAATGAATTCAAATAAACAGTTCTGATGAACTGTATCATTGAGGACTTGAATATAATAGTAAATATCAATTACTATTCATAATTTATCAAATTTAAAAACCTTTAGGAGTTTGATAATTAAAAGTAGTTGAAACAAAATACATAAATGATTTTATTATCTCTCATGTTCTTATTACTTAGTGGAATAATTTTTGTTCGATTGGTGATAGAGTATACTCAAGAATGCTAGTGTTATCTTCATCATCAACTAGCTGGAATCAATTCTAGTACTGTTACATTAGATGATATGTTGATGCAAAATATTATAATATGGAATTTAATTTTAATTAGATTTCAATCAAATCACTAATAAAAAAATTGTGAAAGAAAGCAAAATTCTGACGAACAAATGGGCAAATTCTTTTTTTTATCAAACATTGGATGTTAAAGAAACAAGGTTGGAAAAAGATCAATATAATTTTTAAAACAAAACATTTATTTATTTAATAAAATGAAATTACTTCGATATTAAAAAGATATTTGAAGAAAAAAGGATTTTAAAAAAATGAATATTGAATCTCAAGTCCCTTAAGTTGACTAAGATATTTTTTCTCAGTAATTTTCAACCAACACCAATTCTTTTATGTTACTGGGAAGTTAATATAAGCAATAAAGTTCAATAAAGAAGAAAAAATTTACAACTAATTTGTTGTAGGATTTAATTAATATAATGACAGGCACCTGTAAATTGTATGATACTTCAATAAAATGATATGTAACAATATATTTAAATATAATTGGATATCAAATTTCTTTGAATCTTTTTATAGACAATATTAAAAAGTTTGTAAACTAATTATTTATTAAAAATTCAATCATTATAAAAGATAAAAATTCTAAAATTATTTAATGTTATACAACAATTAGCTTGATAAAAAAATGTTATAATTATAATTTGATTACAACTAATTTTATTTTTAATTATTTTTTTTTAGATTGATCATTACTAACAAGCTATTTTAAAATATCTATATTATTTTGCCACAGAATGATTTTGTGTCATGTAATTAATAATGATTTATTATTATTGTTGTATAATTGTTTATCCCTTAATTAATTATTGAAAAAGACAGATGATCAATTTACTATTTGACTCATTAGTTTTTATTGCATGTAATAAATTTAAAGTAATAAAGAATTAATCGAGTTTTAATTACTTGAAAAACAAATAAACTATGTGATTAAAAGTATATTCTTGCATAAAATTAAGAGTTTATCATGTTCTTGACATTTATAATATTATTATTATCATCATTAATAATGATAATAATATGATCTTCTTTTTCTCTAGAACTTTTCGGAAATCTATAATCTATCTAATGTCTAAATAAATAATTATTACTCTAAAATCATATTCTAATTATTATTTGCTCTCAAGATATAATGTTATTGTGAATAAATGCAGTTGATTAATTGGTGTAAACTAATTACCAAGTATTTATTATTATTACTAAAATTAAAGTCATTAAATTCTAAAACTGTTCAGTTGTTTTTTTTAAATTTGATTTTTTATTTTTCTTAATTAAACTTAATTCGATTTTTAAAATAGATCTCAAGTCTACATGTTATTAATTTGTCATTATTGCCTATAAAATATTATTATAATTACATTTTACAGATCTCTTATTGAATTGTTCATCTTTTATTATTTCCAATATATTAGTAACGATTTATATTAAAAGGATAAATTAATCCTGAAACAAAAGTATTAGATCTTTTTATTTTTTATAGTAAATTGTTCATATACTATTAGAGCAAAAACTCTAGAAATGATTAGGATTCATAAGAAAATAACCAAATATTCATGGTTAAGTAGAAGAATGATTTAAGTGGATATAAGATTTAAAATCTCGTTATTGAGATGTTGAAAGGTAACATTTATAAAGAATAATGCAAACTCTTAGACAAAGTTGAATATAAGTTAGTTGGAAGATGGTGAAAATTGTTATGTACATGTTTGGTGTATGTTCAACCTGTTTCCTAAGAAATAATTAATTCGGAGTCTTAAGTTTAACTAGACAAAGTTTTATAGGGGCTTTTATATTTAATTATTTATAGAAAAATTAATTATATTGCTAGCTCTGTCACTGTAATAATATGGTACTTTTAAAATATTACATATTACATCAATGCTTCAAAATGATTTCATTATTCTGTAAACTTATGATTTGATGATGATGTATTAATCTCCAGTTAACATAAATTTATTTATATTTCCTTTAATTCTGGAGGTCAGGTATAAAGAGTTGAGGCAATTGCGAATTAAGTACACTTAGTCGTTACTTATGTTAAAAGTGGGGATTTGTGACATCTGATGTTCTGACAGACGTGACACTTCTAGCACTTGCAATAAGCTCATTGCTTTACACACCATGAATTTTTGTTAAAAGTTTTTATTTTCAAAAAAAAAAAAAAAAAAATCAAAAATTCCAAATTTGTTCAATCTGATGAAATTGAGAAGTTTTTTTTAACTTTTTTAAAATTTATAATAATTGGAAAATTATTCGTTAAGTGTATGAAAAGGAACTATATAATTTGTCTGAATAACTATGACAGTGATGAAGAATAAAAATTATTAATGTTCATCAAATATTGAAGAAGTCTAATTTTGATATTTTTCTTTTTTTAATTTCATATTTATTTAAACAACAATTTCTATTAATTTGATTTGAAATTTACTAAAATAATGGCACAAACAGAAGAAAATACACCTACTATTTCCACTCGATTTAAACAATATTTTAAAGAAGCACCATTTTTTTGTAAGATTATTGAAGTGGTAAGTTTTTTCTTCTTCAATAATAAGTTGATAAATTATTACAATATGAGAAAAAGAAATAAAGATAATATTTGATATCTTCAGATATTTTGTGTCATTTCGGTGGGATTGATTATTGATCCATTCAATGATCAAATGCAACAAAATTTGAATCATGCAGGAATGATTTATGTTTCGATTTGTGGATATATAATGATCAACTTGATTGTTATCATTTGCTACCTCTATGGAGAAAAAATGAATAAGACAATGGTAATTATTTCATATTTTATGACTTTACTGAAACAATATATTTTGATTTATTCTCTTATTGGTAATTTAAATAAATATATTAACATATTAAGAGAAAAAAAATAGTTGAATTTATTATTATGTGCTAATTGTTCATTTAAAATCATAAACAATTAAATCCTTTCTTTGCCATGAAAGGAATTAATTATAAGATTTGTAACTGGAAATTATCATATTATAGTAAATCCAATGTTTTTACTTTTCTCACAGTATAATAATGTGTAAAACTTTTTATCAATTCATACATACATGGTTCATTAGAAAATAGTGAAACACTTTAACGATTCTAAAATTTATAGAAATATTAATATAAGACAATACCACAGTATTTTAGAACGTTTAAGGTAGACACAAGTGATTGATACACTTGGTAACTATATTGTAGATTATTTGTTGAAATATTTATTCGCAAAAATTCATTTATTGAGAATATGATAAATGACTTAGAAATGTCAATAAAAAAATTTACAGGTCAAAGAATACAGTGAGTCCTTTATAACAAATGTATGTCATGTATAGTATATTCAAGAAGATAGTTAATTGGAATAAGTTTGAAATAATCATTTCTAATTAATCTCTTAACAGATAATAATCTTTTAATTTCATACCCAAAAATATCAAATTAAAAGGTGTTCTAAGTGTTTCACTATTTTCTTGTCAATCTTATATTTTTTCAGCCCAAGCTTTTTTATTGTCGATACATTTGGTATCTAAACAAGTGTTAATATTATTTAATTAGACTGTTCCTTTCGAAAATATGAACTATTTGAAATCGTTGTTAATTTACAATAATGAATTGATATTCACATGGTTTAAGATGATCTAATTATCCTACCTAGGGCTCAATACTATTCTTTACCATACTTATATCCAAGAATTTACACTTCTTAATTAAAAAAGTTAACTTTCAGCGTTCTAGAAAAATACACTGAAATGAAACTCTGATAGAATAATACACATTGCTGTAATAGTTTATTCTCATTATTAAATAATAACTTGTGGTTTTATATGTCTATAATCTTACATTTGATCATAAAATAGTAATATTCACATCCTTTGATTAAGATAAATGTCAATATTTTTGAAAAACTTTATATCTAAGTTGAATAATTTTTTTTGCATTATTTTGAAATGAATATTTAAGGTAGTTGTGAAGGCAATCATTTCAGATACCATTGATAACTATTCAAATAATTTCGACATCCAATTTTGTACTTAATTCAATGTGACAGTATTTAGTTAATTAAATAAATACAAAATAATTAATAAGTGATTAGTATGTTAGAAACTGTTCCTACAGCTATATTTTGTTTCAATGTAGAGGTATAGTGAAGAAAAAGTATTTTTCATTATTATTTATGAATAAAATATTATTGTAGAATAATTTATTAATTTGTTAATTAGCCAATAACTTGACTTATTTACAATATCGCAATTCAATGTTTTTATTATATTATAATTTTAAAAAAAATCATTTTTTTATTATTATTAAATGTACTTTTTACTTTTTTTCAGGCATTAGTTTTCTCTGGATTGGGAGCAATAATGTGTTTTGCGGCAGGAGTAATACTTATCTACGATTGGAAGAATTTTCAAAACAATTACATTTCTCGATACTACGATCAATATCTCGAGCAAATGCTTGCTAGTGGAATTTTTGCCATTTTAGCAGCTTTTGTTTTTGCTATCGAAACGTATATTATCTACAAACAAAATGAAATTAAATAATAATAGTGCCTTTATCAGGGTTATTGCCCTTTTTTTTAAAAACAACTGAATTCATTGAATTTAATGCCTAGAACGACCAATAATATTTCATGGATAAAATATGAAGGAAATAATAAAATTAATTTCAAATACAATCGACATTTTTTAACATGAATTTTGATATCAGCATTGTTTTTTTCTAAAAGCTATTATTATAATTATTTACTTTTATTAATATTCTATAAATAAATAGCTGACAATTGATAGTTAAAAAAATTTTTTTAATATATTAACATTTTAAAAAGTTTAAATAATTTTTATAAAATTGTAAACATCCAATTATTTTGTATTTTTCAATCAGCTTTTACAATAATAAGTTTATAAAAAAATATGTTACCTCTTGTTTAATAAGGGTTCAATAGAAAATAAGATTAGATGTTACAATACAAAAATTAGTAATGTTATGTCATAAGATCTTTCTGTTTCCTAATCGAATTTTGAAACTTATTAGATGTTTTATAGAATATAAATTAAATAAGAAAACATTTAATGTACTACAATTCTAACATTCCCGATATACCAACTATCTTTGAATCAATAAGAAACCTGTTGCTTATTAGAAAATGTAGCTTTTTTAATTCATTGATTTTTAAATAAATTATTAAAAGTATTTTGTTTATGATTTAATTAAAATATTAATGAGTCTTTTTTTTTATTTAATCTTTAATTATTTGTTTTACTAAAAAACAAATATTAAATCCAAAAAAAATATTGTTAGCAGATTGTTAGCAAATTTTGTTAACAGATTATTTATTTATTTATTTATTTTATTGATTATTTTCATCAGTTCTTTGTGCAGATTAATATTCAAGTCATGAGGAATATATTGGAAAAAATTGATTAGTTTTAGAGAATCTTGGAGCAAAATTAATATAAGGAGTTTCATTTGGCAATTATAAATCACATGCTTATGTTACATTATTAGGTGAAATTTGGCTTCAATACATGCATTACACGCAACGTGAAGTTTAGATCATAAAAGTAATATGTTCAAAATTATTAATTATTACACATTAAATTACTAAATAATCAGCCAAGCTTGCGTGTACATATTCTATCCTTGACAATATCGACAAAAGAATTGAATGAAACATAGAAAATAATAAACCATTTTTAAACAATGAAAATAACACAATAGAATCGTCATTAATAGAATTATTAAATCAATAAGTCTTATAAAGAAATATAACAAAAAATATTTATCAATAATTCATTAAAAATTTTCCAGAAAATAAATTTAAATATTTCATCATCTGTTCATTAATAGTTATTTAAACAATTTCATAGAAATATTTTGATTAAAAATACAATAATTGAAAATAAGCAATTTAATTTTTAAGATCTGTTGTAATATGCTAAAAAAATTTGATAGTAATAAATCACCAACTGGAAAAATTATTGTGATCTAAAGTCATATCTACATAAAAAGTTTTTAACATTGAATAGTTATGAGTTTGAATGAAATAAATATGAATGGGAGATACGAATGATTGATTATCAATAATGGTCCATTATGTTTGAAAGAAAATTGTGAATGAATGTGATCATGAAATCTACACCAATCATTGTTTGATAACTGTTATTAATAATTTCTAATTGATGTTATTAATATTAGTAATTCCGTATGCATCAACCCCATAAAAGTTTTAAAGAAATTGTTTTGCCCCATTTTTTTTTAAATGTTTTTTTAATTTTAAAATGTAAGAATATATATTAAGAATATTTGCATTATATATTTTTTTGCCTTTAAATTGATTTTAATTACATTATGATTTAAATTATAGTTTTTTTAGAAATAAAAAAAAGGTGCCTAACTGATTTAACAAACATTCGATGTCATAATATTGATCTAAGTATGCATCAATTGTATTGTCAATACAAAGCCAATATTTCAATTTTTATGCAAGTTATTATTTAAAGAAAATTTGTTCACAATTTACCTACATACGTTCACTCATTTCTTTTAAAAATGATCTTAAAGAACATTTGGAACTTTAATTATTGAACTAATTACAATAACAAACTTCTCAATAGATGAATTTGGTAATAACTCTAAACATTAAATGCCAGAAAGAATATGTTACAATAACATCAATATTTTTTTAAGACGTACGAATCAATCGCATTATTTAAAAAACTTATAACGGATCAAGATATTCTTCCAATTTTAATTTCACATGAAAAATTAAAAAATATAACAAAAAAAACAACTGACATTTTTTCCACATGATTTTAACTGATAGTTTATGATAAACTGAGTTTATAAGTATGAGAATTGAAACTAAATCACGGATGTATCATTGTGCCAGTTTTCTATACGCGTGCGAATAAAAAGATTTGGCTTTCGTAGACAAGTACCGGAATGATGACTGAACTTTAGATTCTGAATGTATAAAACACGTTAACGAAGGAACGCTTTCTATTTAACAGAAAAAGTGGAAATTCATAAGCGGGAGGGAAATTTGCTCCAATAAATTAATTAGAATAAAAAGAAGTTAAAGCTGATTAACAATAATACATCCGCACTCATACATAATTACACTTATACTGAAAAATATGTAAAAAAAAAATTAAATACTGTAGATATCATTTTTTAATGTTTGTTGATTTTTACTTTTAATGTATTTGATTTTCAAGATTCATTAGAACTTGCACTACATAAATCAGACAATTGTTCGTGATTTAAACCTTTGTTATACAGAAGAAACTATAAAGTGTTACTGATGCCAGAAGGGTATACGGCAAACTGAGACTTTTTGGCATCAAGAATGTCATGTAAGATAGATTTTTAAAAAATCAATTGTTAAAAGATCCGAGTTAGTTATATTTATTATTATTATCAAATTTTTTTTGATTGTAATTTACTTGAATTTTAGATTGAAAATAGTAATTCATGATAACAATTGTTTATATTTATTTCATCAATAAAATCACGAAGAATTATTATTTAACATAAACTATCAACTCAAATATACTCTTGTTATCAGTTGAAATGGATTGTGAGGATTAAAGACATCTTCATTGATAAATATTCAAAATTACAATCAAATTTGTCACCATAATCTTTACTCATTTTAATAATTTTTTGCTTCTATAAATAAAAGATAGTTAAAAAATGTCTTCATGATCTAAAAATTAACTTGATTTAAATTAAATAAATTATATATAATTATTTTTAATATTAATATGTAGTGATTGACTGAAAAAGTAATCTACAATAAATATTGAGATAATGTAAATCTAATAAAGTGGTAAATGTTTTCCTGTTTATTTACTTCAATATTATCAACTTTCAATAAACCTCTCTTTGACACTATTTCTATCATACCTGAGAGCATCATTACCACACATTCTATTTTATTGATGTCAAAAAGAATTTTATTATGTTGAAATTAAAGTGTACTCAAGTGTCTTAAGATAAGATAAATTGTTTAAAAAGAAGTAATTGCGTGAAAAAACTTATTCCATTAATTTTCGTAACAATTCACCAAAATAAGGTAAAAAATGGGGTCAACGTTAGTTAGCAAGTTCATGCTGAAAGGTCGCGTGAGTTCGACTACTTTAAATATGTAGTTTATTTATTCACTGCAACAGCGAGAAAATCTTTATATATAGAAATATGTATAATTTACGCGGTATTACCTTTCAATGTTAAATTGCAAGGCTTCTTGTCGACATAGACATTGAAAAATGATTCTAGCTAACTGATTTCACGTGGACACAATTACACGAAGGTTTCCCAATTATCTTGCATTGCTTTTATTAATTTTTTTTTTTTCTATTGAAAACATCTGATATATGATAAATGATATAAATCATATTATTCAATACTACAGTGATTTTTATCCCGATAAAACTTTGTTGAAGCTACAGTTGAGTAATGAATTTTATTTATGTATATATATTTAATAATTCATCTATTTTCAACTTGTAAACATGCGTCATTGCTACTAAAACTTTTCCTACAATTTTTAAACGTAATTGTTGTAATAATTATCTCTATATAATTTTAGAAATTCATAGACTTTTTTAACTCAGAAAACCATTGAAAGTAAGACAAAGCTTTTTGAAGTTGAGTATTTATTTGATTTAAAGAATAATTTTATATTATATTGTATATCATGGTTAGAATATTGTATTTAAAATGAATACCGATTTCGTAGATGACTTTTTTCTCATTTTTAAAACAGAATTTCATTAATTTTAATAAGGGTAAGAAAAATGATCACTACTCACCCTTGAGAAAGGTTAGGTTGTTGAGTAAAATTTTCAGTAAGTGTATTAAGAGTTTTTGTTCCATGTTTTTCTTCTTTCTCGTCTTCTTTTATAACATTTTCTTTTTCTTCTAAACTATTTTGTTTCTAAAATACGTCAAAATAGTTATCAGACAATAAATTTTTTTTCTCATTAAAAAGCAGTTCTTTTATCAAATACTTTATGATACTCACATCAAAATATTGTTTTTGTTCAGTCTTATCATGAAGACGTAATTGAATTTTTGGAGTTAAAGTGCTTAATGTTATGAAAAGATCTTCTTCGTTTTCATCAACATAATTCAAAGTACGATTGTCTATGACCTCTGGTTTTATGCGATTTGGTATAGGCCCAGGTATTTTTTCACAAGCAGCAATCAGAAATATAACGCCACTGAAAGAAAAAAAATAATATACAAATGCACTTTGAGTATTTTTAAAGATCTAATCTTCTGTATTTATTCTATAATTCATAATATGTTACGACAAAAAGATGATATTTATTTTAAATAAAATATGTGATAAATATATGTCATACTTTTTAGGTATTAAATATGTAAAATTATTTTTTGTATAAAACAAATGTAAATATCAAATTTTAACTGAACAATATATATATATATATATTTAATTATTACATTTAAAAGAAAAAAGTATTTATTAGTTGCTTTGCAACGTGTACAAGTCTCACCTTAATGCTGATGAAATTAACACAAAAATCCAACAAATATAAAAAAACTTCATCTTATTACTTCAAAAAATACATTAACCTATCAATATCCCGTTTTTTATCACTTATAATCATTATGTATAATATTTTGAGTATATTTTTTACACTTTTTTGAATTATTTCCATTATAATACAACATGAAATGATGAAATAAAACAGACAGACAAATTCATCAACTCAAAATTGACTGGTTTTATCACTATTTCATAAAATACCGAACGTAAATTTTATAATTAAAAAAACCTCGATCGATTTGTCATAATATTAACGGAAAAATTAACAAAACAATTATTTTCTTTTGTCATTGTGCCTTAAAACGATGAATTCGACCTTGTCAGAAATATTATAAACTTTTCTCCACGCTGTCCGTATTTCATTCGACATTGCAAGTATATTTTCTGTAAAAAATGTAACGATTGGAATAGAAATACTGATAAGGTGAAAAACTCATCCCTCGATTACGATTCTGACAAGTGGTGGGAGAAATGAGTTGAATGATTGTTGCATCCGCCATTTCACCTAACTGTAGATGGCAATAACGTAAATCAGCAATTGGGTTCCGGTCTATTTAATAAGAAGAAAATATTTTTCTGATATTACGTAACACACTTGTCTCAAAAAAATGAAGAAAATTCAATTTTCAATTTACAATGTCTCAAAAATGGCGTCGACTCGTAACATACTATACTTAAATGATGTGCGCATGCGCCAACAATAAATAAAATTGTCAAAAAAATAACATCGGATTTTTGGTAAGCTACCTCCTTCTACTTTGATATTTTATCGTCCTACATATAATATATACATTTTGTAATAATCAAAATAAAAAGTTTTGAATGCAATAACCTCACAATTCAATAAACTCTTCTCTTTTAAAAAATGCGTTAACTATTTAGAAACAGAAGTACGTCACTCTTGAGCTCTACTGTATGATAATAAATCACATCAACAATGATACAAAATAAGTATTTGAACATAATTTTGAATTTTAAATTTCCTTCACACCTGTAAAGCAATATTATTACATGATTGATTGAATTATACTATCAAGAGAACATCAAGAAAGTATGTGTCTCTAATTTTCTAAACATCTGCCATAGTCTTTAAATGCATAATTGAAATACAAGCATTGGTAATTAATGTTTATTTAATCCATATTAATTGATAAATTTTTATTAAAATGTTTTGAATGATTTATTCCAAGATTTGTAGATAAGATAACACAATTTTATGCTTCTTTTACAGTTCATGAATCATTAAAAAATAATTTTTTTGACAAAATATAAGCAAGATGTCAATTGAAAATGATATTTTTGATAACATTGAAACACAATTACCACCAGATTTTGAAGATGATGTTGTTCAAGAGGTGTTAAAGACTGGAACTGATTTACGTCAATATTCTCGACAAATTGAAAAAGAATTGAAAGAAGTAGAAAATAAATCTATACAGGATTATATTAAAGAAAGTCAAAATATAGCTAGTTTACACAATCAAATAGCCGCGTGTGATAATATTTTAGAGGTAAATAAAAATTATATGAAACGATAATTAATTATACCTGATTAAATAATATGGAAATTATTTTCTAGAAAATGGAATCAATGCTGATTGGATTCCAAACAGACTTGGGAAGTATAAGTTCAGAAATATTAAATTTACAAAGAAGATCAGTTGCAATGAGTCAACAATTATCTAACCGACAAGCAATTCGTGGACCTTTAAGTCAATTTATCGAAGATATTACTGTTCCAGAACCTTTAATTATGTAAGAAGCAAAAATGTGATTTTTATTTTTGTTAGTCAAGGAAGAAAAAATTATCAGGAATGTTTATCACATTCATTAAAAAATAACTCTATACTTTCATTAAGTATTTTTAGTTTCAAACACTATTTTTTCCAGGGGAATAATGGAGTCTCCAGTGACAGATAAGAATTTTCTGTTATGCCTCCAAAACCTTAATCATAAGATAAATTTTATCAAAGAACTAAGTTTCAAAGAGGCTAAATCTTGTGTTGATGTAAAAGATGTTATAGAAAAATTGAAAATTCAAGCGATGGTTAAAATTCGTGCATATCTTTTAGAACAAATATATAAATTTCGTAAACCGATGACAAATTATCAAGTACCTCAGAATAATATGCTTAAATATAAATATTTTTTTGAATTTATTTTGGCTAATGAAAGGAATGTTGCTGAGGAAATTTGTAGTGAATACATAGATACTATGAGCAAGATTTATTATTCCTATTTTAAATCATATTCATCAAGATTGATGAAATTACAGGTAATATAACATTAAATTAGTATAACAGAATAATTATTATAATTATAATTGTACTCTAGTTTTTGAGTATGATATTAATTATTTGTAATTAACAATTGCTTAGTTTGAAGAGAAACCGTCAAAAGATGATTTAATGGGCGTAGAAGATACTGCCAGCCGTGGATTATTCCATAAGTCATCATTGAAAAATCGAGGTACAGTATTTTCAATTGGTAATAGAGGAGACGTTTTAACTTCACAATTAGAACAACCTATTATTGTACCTCACACTGCATCTAAAACACGTGTAAGTTTTTCAATTTAATTTTCATGTTTTTTCTATGAAAATGATTTAATGAATATTTATGATTGAAATCAGTATCATTATGAAGCATTATTTCGGAGTGAACAGTATGCTCTTGTTGACAATGCGTGTCGAGAATATCTATTTCTCACAGAATTCTTTAAAGTGCGGGGATCTCAGGCTATGGATATTTTCAATCAGGTTCGTAAAAATAATAAAAAATAAATTAATATATTAATTAGTCTTATCGATTCACATACATAAAATTCGATTGGATCATTTTAGGTCATTGGAAGCACATTGAATATAATGCAGAAAAATCTTCAATCATTCGTTGAAGAATCTTATGATACAATAGCACTTTTTCTGTGTCTTCATCTTGTAATGAGATATCAAATGGTTTGTCATAAAAGAGCTGTACCTGCTCTTGATAAATACTGGGACACTTGTACATCTATCATTTGGCCGAGGTTCTGATAAGTTTTATTTTTTTATAAACTATCTTCAAAAAGTAAGATATATATGAAGAATTGGTTATTTTTCATAGATTTCAATCTATTTTTACGATGAACATTCAAAGCATAAAAGACTGTGATCCATTGAAATTCAATAAAGAAACTGGTCCTCATTATGTAAGTTAAACAAAATGTAACAAAGAAATTCTGTTCTTGTTGATGTATTGGTATGTTTAGATAACCCGAAGATATGCAGAATTTAGTGCAGCAGTCGTAAGCATTAATGAAGGATTTCCATGTGAAGGTGCCACATTACTTCTTGCTGAACTTCGTGAAGCAGTTCAATGTTTTCTTTTAAGAATGGCTGCTATTTTTCCTCATAGAATTCAACAACTTGTATTTTTAATAAATAATTATGATTTAGTTCTTGGAGTACTTATGGTAATTAAATATCAAATTATGGAATTATTATTAGGAATTTATTTTCAATACATACCTGCTATTAATAATAAATTATTTATTTTTAGGAAAGAACTCGTGATAGTTCAAAAGAAGTGGAAAGTTTTAAAGAACAACTCAATGCTAAATCATCAGAATATGTAGAAGAAATACTATCACCATATTTTGGTGGAATAATTCAATTAGTTAAAGAATCTGAAACATTAATCGAGAAAGGTTTGACTGAAGATGCAGTGAAGTTGCATGAATCTCGAGCTCTTGATCTTGTTCAATCATTTACAAATAACTGGAAACGATCTCTTTCTGATATAAATAGTGAAATATTGAAATCATTTCCCAATTTAGTATTGGGTGCAGCTCTAGTTCAAAGAACTATGACACAACTGGTAGAATATTATCAACGATTACATAAAATTTTACCAGCTAATGCACGTGCACAATTAACAAATATCCATCATATTATGGTCGAAATTAAAAAATATAAAATGAATTATTAATCCTAATATAGATATTAAATATATAATGAAATAATGTAAATTTTAAAAAGTTCTTTCGAAACAAAATAAGTAAGAAGATTTTAAATATATAAAAAATACATTGTAAAAAATATATAAAAGTTTTTCACTGGACAAATATAATACAGTAAAGAATGAATTAAATAAAGCTAAAATTTATATGTAAAATACTTCTTATTACCAAATATTATTTTAATAATTATAACTGTAACAAATTTTAAGAATTATTTTAAGAGTGTCAGATTTTTTTATTGTTAAATTATCTTGTTTTGTCAGAGTTGGTGGTTCAGCAGGGATCATTACAACTGAAGTTGTAGAATAACTTTCAATACAATTGCAAAATCAAAAGTGTAGAAGAAGAAAAAAATGCATTCAAAAGTAGGAGAATCTACGACGGTAGTTTCATTGATTGTTGTAGCTTCTGTAGATGTTGAAGGAATTACAGATTTATACCATGTGTTAAACGTGTTATATTATAGGACAGGAAACTGCTAATGCAGCATAATTTCTGGTTGTGATTTTGTGCTTCGCTGCTTTGAATAGCTAATACGTGTTGTGATTCAAATTCATTTATGTAAATATAAAATGATGGAATCAAGTATTAGTGCATTTAAATTATTCTATAAAATTTCATAAATGTTTTAGTTAATATCATGGAAATTTTCAATAGAAATTATACTTAACTATCTGGCATTTAAAATAGTTATAAAGGAAATGGTACAAAAACAGTAAATATATTGTTAAAATTTATGAATGAAGGATCTTCTTTTGTAATGAAAGGTGTTAAAAATTAAGTCATCAAAAAACGTAGAAGTTGTATTTTTTTGTTTCTTATAAAGCATTTATTATCGTAAAAAATAATTTAGAATATTGTTAACTTACATTAAATATAAGCATTTTTCTACTATTTATACATTTTATCTGTTACTAAAATTATAAATAAATTAATGAAAATGAAGGTGAATTCAAGCATAGCAGAGTATTATTATTTCGATTCTACTAAACGATTACAAGTTGAAAAAGTGTCGAAAAATCGCATATTCCACGACGTCATAGTTTTCATAGTTAGCAGTGGTAATTACATTGAATATCACTATTTACACGACTATACTAAAGTAATTTATACACGATTAAATTATGAACGTATTATTTAGAAGATGATATGTAAAAATGGGTATTAATTTTATATTTTTTATACAATGTTTAAAAGATGCAAATGTACAAAAATAAGTATAATTATAAAGATAAGGTAAATATTTAATAAAATTATCAATATAAAGTCTGGAGCTTTCTCAGAGCTTTGATTGCTCTAGTACTTTTTGTTTCACATGCTAAACGGAATGGAGACCAGCCATTCACATCTATAGCTTTAATATCTGCATTATATTTCAACAATAATTCGACGATGTTTGGACTCTTATCATCGATGAACCTACATAAAATTTCCTCATCATTCTCATGTTTACAAACTATATGAAGAGATGTATGACCATCATTATTTTTAGCATTAGGATTTGCTCCATTTTCAAGCAGAACAGTTATGATTTCTGGTTTCTGGAGATAACATGCAAAGTGTAAAGGAGTCATCAAACCATGATCAACACAATTAATATTCGCATCGTAGTTCAAAAGAGTTTTAATGTATTCTTTAACTTTCGATGTATCGTTACAAAAGAGTCTGCAAGCAATATGGAGTGGTGTATGCAGATCGTTGTTTGTGGCATTGACTGGTACATTGCGTTTTAACAAATTTTCTATAAACTCAATATCAACTTTATTTTCTATAGCCTTATGAAGTAAATTATCACCATTTAGATTAACAGCTTGAACATCAGCATCATAATCCAGAAATAATTGAGCTATTCTGTGATGTCCATTCTCTATTACTTGAAAGAGAAGTGTATTGTATGGAGTTTGAATGAGTTTTGTTGCACCTCTTTTTAAAAGCATTTCAGCGATGTCATATCTATCATCTCTGGTACCATAATTGCCACAAATACAGGAATGCAGAAGTGTCTCTTCCTCGGAATCGATGTAATTAACATCAACACCATGGTCCAAGAAGATACGAACGATTTCTTTACAATTGATTCGTACTGCAATACAGGTGATGTTGAAAAAGGTTGGATCATCTATTATCTTTGCACCATATTTTAATAAAAATTTAAGTGTCTTCGAATCAGAATTAAAAACAGCAATGTGTAAACATGCTATTTCACGTAAATAATTTGACTCTTTAATTGTCGAATACGAATAGACGCACTTGTAATATTCTTGATGAAGTAATGCCCCACTTCTAGTGGGTATCGTCTCATCTGTACAGGCACTGTTCTTCAATAGAATTTCAACAATCTCATGTTGTTTATATATGCAGGCAACTTTCAGAAGATTTAATCCAGTATCTGAATTAACCATGTTAACATCAATTCCATTTTCTATTAGCTGTATAACAATTGGCAAGTAACCATTTTTGATTGCTCCAAAAATAAACTCTTCATCGTAATTACTATATGGACTAACGATGAAATTCCATTTTAGCAATACCTGGAGACACTCTTCACATTGTGGACCAGAATTTATCACAGCTTCTCTTGGAATATATTTATCAGATGGTTTGAAAAATTGAATGTGAGGTAAAATGTGTTGAATAACTTTGGGTTGTCTCTGAAGAATCGCGACAATAAAAAGATTTTCCAAGTCAATTAATGGATACAATTTGATTCCATAATCTAGAATTATTTTAAAAATTGTAGCATTGTTCATTTCCATGACTGTTAGCAATAATTCATTCAAATCTTCACCAGCCAGAGCACCTCTTCTGATAAGCAATAATGCGACTTGCGTATTATCATTTTGAATTGCGAGATCAAGTGGTTTATAGTTTTCATGATTCTTAACATGAATATTAGCTCCTTCCTTCAGTAATCTTTCTATGGTATTTAAGTCCTCAAATTCAATAATTGCACGATGAAGTGGACTATTACTTCTTGTTTTTGAGGCATAAAAATTATGCAGTGTCATATTTTTAATTTTCATTTTATAGCTGTAATTTTGTAAAGCAGGTAAGAGTTCTCTTCTTTTTGCAGGTATGAAGGTAACTAAATGGCCAGAAAAGATTACAAGAGGGGGGGAATGATCCTTTAACGCAGAAAGGAAGTTAACTGTCTTCAGAGATGTGGAAATTCCCAATTTTATCTACTTAATATATTATTGAATTTAAAATGATAAAAAATGTCTATAATGCTTTGTTTAAATAAACAATATTGCTTATTTAAAGATATCTGAACTCTAAAAAGTTTATCTTTAATTTTCACTTAAAAAGAACACGCAAAAATCATTCACAGTCTTTTTTCCTCGAAAATTACTTGTAACAAATATTTCACTTATTAAAAAAATATTAAATAGTTCACAATATTGTTTTTTCTAAAATACACTTAAAAATCACAGTAATTATTATGTTTACGTGCAGTTACGTATATTACGTTTACTTTAAAAGCTAGCACAACCAATTTAAGATTTGCAGCAAGGCACGTCTAGTTGTATCGGTAGCTTGACCAAAACTGCGGTCCTTTCGTGTGTCTCCTTAAATCTTGCAGGTTTGTCTTGACAGGACATGAAAAGGACACCTAGTGTGACTGGCGCACTATTTAAAATGATGTCTCAAATGTTCAACAAATAGCTCGTATGTCTTTTTTCTTGAGCTCACATCACCTTAAAGTTTTTATTTATTTTTTCCATATAAGAAATATTTATTAGTGTTAAGAAAAATTTATTCATACGTCAATGAAAAACTTATATTAATGTACTTGTTAATAAAAGATTGATATAAAAAAAATAAAGATTTATTGACTTAATTAGATCAAGGATCTAAAATTAAAGATCTTCGTCAAATAGATTGAAGTACTACAACTGAACAATTATTTTAATTTGTTATTAACACAATTTGAAATTAAACATATTAAGCAATTTTTTTTATTTTCTTATTTCTTATCAATCTTTGCTAAAAAAAATCTATGAGAAAGAAAAGTTGTTTTAAATTAACAGAATTAAAATATAAAAAATCAACAAATTTTTGGTTTTAAAAATATCGCTACTGATAATAATTAGAAAAAATCATTTAATTCTAATTCATTAATGTTTAGTCATTCCAAATACTTCGGAAATCTGAAGATATGAACTTAATGAAAATTTTTATTAGAACTCAAGTTCGTAGGGTTCGTTGGAAATGCAGTTTCTCTCCACATTACTCTGATAAATTTAAGTTCTGCTTCTAAAGTAATTATATTATTTTTTAATGTTTCATTTTCAATTTTAATATCTTTTAAATATTTATTTTGTTCTTGTAATGTTGCTATGTGATTTTTTTTTAGATTTATTTCAACTTCCAAGTTGTGTACTTCTTTCCTCAATTCTATAGCTTGGTTTTTAAATTTTTGAAATTCATTTTTATAATGATTAAGATCTGTATCTTTTGATTTAATTTCAGATTCTAAATTACTTAACAATTCTTGTAAAACTGCTAAATTTTCATCAGGAATTGAATTTCTACCCATTTGAATGTAAATTGGATGAATTTTGGTGCCATCTGTTTTTCGTCGACATTCCGGACATGTTTTTGATCTAAAATCAATATCTAATCATTAGCGATATTTTTTCTACCAAAAAATTGATTTTTTATGATTATTTTTAATATCAGTAGTTGAAAATAATAAAACACAAACATAACCTTTCAAGCCATTCACGAAGGCATGTAAAATGAAAAACATGACCACAATGTGGTGAACATAATTCATCAGAATATTCAAATGATGCATAGCAAATAGAACACTGACCATTCATATTGTTCATTGAAATTCAATAATATCAGAAATTAATTAAGATTGAATGTACTAATAAGAAATGCAGACTATAAACATCTTTGACAATACTATGGTAACATAGCCTCTGCAAGATTGAGCTTCTGGCAGTTTTTTTGTCCCACTTCTACGCAGAATAAATGCTACATATAACTATATAAATATCTATTACACTTTTAGATAAGTTAACTTAACAATCCTATCACGACAGTACAAAACTGGCATTTTTAATTCATTTAAAACTTTTACAATAAAAAAGAATTATGTTAAAAAAATCAATTTATGGAAAAGAAGCTTATCAGTTTTATTAACATTAAAAATTATGCACATCATTGAAAAATCAAACCATAGTATACGATACATTAAGATTTACTGAAGGATCTATGAATCACATAATCAAATAACAAAAAGTCATGGATCTTTAGATTTCTTTATAAAAAAATTTTAACAGAGTTTCAATAAATTCTACATGAAAATGATTTTCAATGGCATTTTTTTAAAGCGAAAATTAGATTATCTGAAATTTAAGATAATCAGAATAATGACAAAATATTGAAATGTGACCAATATTTTTATTCAGAATTATAAACGAAGAGCAATATAAAAATTTAAAAATTGTTGATATGGATTTATGATATTTTTAATATAAATTCTATATTCTCCACATATTTGAACGACAAACGCATAAAAACTTATAAATTATATTTAAATTATTAAATGATATTCAATTTGTGAAAACTTTTAAAATATGTAATAAACACACAGTTATAAACATATAGCTTAAATAAATTTATAAAACCTTCAATATTAAACGAATCACTCTTTCTTACAATGAAAATCATTATCAATCTAAATGTTATGATATTCTTGAAGTATAATTATCAATTCAATGGTTTAAAAGCTCTGGTGAACATTTTTAAGTCTTTGATATTTAGGTAACTAAATACTAAATCAATACAATCATCAGATAATCGTTGAGTGATATTTGAAGAGAAGTACTTTTTGGCAGAGTTCATCATTCTACATCTGAATTTGGCATCTCGAAAACGGCCCCTGATAATATCTATATACAGTGGAAACTTTTCATCGTACACTTCCAGTTCTAATGTTTGTCTAATTTTTTTATTTTTGACAAATCTACTTAAACGATGAATATTTATTGTCAACAAGTCTTGAAAGGTCATGTTATTTACACCAATATTCTCTATCTTTAGCTTTTCGATTTCTGCCTCACAATCTATTTCGAGTTGTAGAACATCGATTATTGGATCTTCGTCGTCACTGTCATCTCCATCACTAGAATTATCATCGCTGGCTTCCATGTCATCAGATTTATAAACTATCTTTAAATTTGAATTATTAACCTTCAGTTTAGCAGTTTTTAATTTAACAATTTGTATTTTTAGTATCTTTATTATTTCTTTGTAATTATTTATTGAATTTGTACAGGAATGACGATGAAAATCAATCTGAGGGCTATCCTCCGAAGATACCCAAAAACGTATAATACCAAGAACTACAAATTTAGTTTGGCAGTCAATCATGTACTTTATAGCATTACTCAGAGCAGTTTGATTTGTTTTATTCAAAATATTAACATTAGCGCCATATTTTATGAGATTTCTAACCATTTCTACAGATTCGTATTCCACAGCGATGTGAAGAGGAGTATTTCCTTCTTTGTCAATAGGATTAAAGTTGATTTGTGTACGAGAAAGACTTTTCATAACTTTTGCTGCATTGCTTTGGGCAATCACATGAATGATCGATTTTCCTGATTTATCGATGAAATGAACATTTACTTTATGCTTTAATAATATCATCATGATTTTAGAATTATCTCTAAAATTCTTAGCAGCAATATAAAGAGATGTTGACTTTTCTAAATCAGTATGATTGACATTGGCATGGTTATCTAAAAGGCATTGAACTGCTGTATCATTACCTGAATTACAAGCTGCGAAAAGAGGCGTCCAACCATTCTGATCTGTAGCTTCAATGTTCGCATTATGTTGCAACAATGTTTCTATTATACTTAATGTTATGGCATTTTTGGTAGTGATTGGAATACATAAGAAAACAAAGTACTCCTGTTCACAAGCTAAATGAAGAGGCGTTTGGCCTATGTTATTCGAAGCATTGGGATTAGCTTTATTGTCAAGCAAAACTGTGACAATTTCCAGCTTTGGATATCGACATACAAAATGTAATGGTGTCATTAAATTAACATCAGCACAGTTGACGTTTGCATTATATTCTATAAGCATTTTAATGATCTCTAATTGATTCTCTGAATTCAGTAGACAAGCAATATGAAGAGGGGTTTGTTTATCATCGTTTACAGCATTAACTGGTGAATGATGTTTCAACAAGGTTTGTATAAACTTTACCTCGAAATTATTTTTAATGGCTGCATGAAGAGAAGTATTTCCTTCTGGGTTTGTATATTGGATATCAGCATTTTTATCCAAGAGCAGTTGAGCGATTTTACAATGTCTGTTGTCTATTGCATCATACACAAGTGAATTGCCTGGAGTCTGAAAATGGATAGTTGCACCTTTTTCTAAAAGCAATTTGGTTATGTTATATCTGAGATCTTTTTCATCACAAACATGATGAACACAAAAATGTAAAAGTGATTTGCCTTCAGAATCAATTTCATTTACATTAACACCATGGTCTAAAAAATTACGGAAAATTTCTTCATTATTATATTGTATAGCAATGCAGGTAATGCGAAAAAAATTTGGATCATCTATTATCGTTGCACCGTACTTTAATAAGATTTTAACCATCAATGGGTCAGAATTTAAAACAGCGATATGTAAGCATGTTATATCATGTAAATCGCTCGTATTAATAATGAATGAAAGTGAATGATTGCAACTGTGATAAGAAAAATAATCCAATATCTTGATATTAGTAGGTGTTTTCACGTTGACACAGGCATTGTGTTTTAATAAATGTTCAACAATATCATGATGTTTATGTAAACAAGCTACTTTTAAAAGATTAAGCCGTGTTTTTACATTTACTAAATTGACATCAATTCCCATTTTTAAAAGTCGTAGAACAACAGGTAAATGACCATTTTTGACAGCTTCATAAATGAAATCTTGATCATATTTACTGCCTGGATTAATAGTAAAATTCCACTTCAGCAATGACTGAATACACTGTTTATATTGTGGTTCAGATTTCATCACAGTTTCTCTCGGAATATATTTATCGATTGGTTTTAAAGATTGATTGCAGTGGAGTAAAATGATTTCAATTATTTCTGATTGTCCGTGAGAAATAGCAGCATTGAGAAAAACCTTCAAATCAATTGATGGATTATTTTGTAACTCGTGATGAATTAACATTTCAATTATTTTGTATTTTTTTTCTGTCATAAACTTAAATAATAATGCATTAAAATCCTCTCCAACAAGAGCACCTTTCTTTATTAACAATAATGCTGCTTCTGTTTTGTTATTTTCAATAGCTACATCGAGTGGCTTCTGATGACGATGATTCATAACGTGAATATTAGCTCCTTTAGCGAGTAACATTTTGACAATATCTAAATCATCAAATTTAATAATTGCCCAATGAAGAGGAGTGTTGCCTCTTGCATTGGGAATATTAACACTAACATTTTTTCGTATTAAATTTTGAGCTTTCTTTTTGTCTTTTTTTTTAATTGTTTCTCGAAGTAGCACGTAATCATTTCTTAGCTTAAGCATTTTTCAGCAATTATTCACTTTTAATCAAGTTCTTTTATATTTGTATTCCTATAATATTACGCAATTCAACTTTTTACTTGTCTCTGCCGGTAAAAAGTATCTGTAAGAGGTTATGGTTGAATAACGGATTTATTTCAAGTAACCAATCCTCGACCATTAAGGTTTATTTTCAATTTCTATTGGCCGTCAAGAAAAAGCGGGAGAGATTGATCACACGTGTAAGTCCGTATGAATAACTATAATTGATATCAATAATTTTTTATAATTCTGTTAGAACATTATGTTTAATCGAAATATATTTTGTTTTTCGTTCGCCATATTATTTATAGCGGTTCGGATGAGGTCTTAGGCAAAATCAGATAAAAATCTACTATATTTACTTAAAATTTCGTTAAAGTTTTTGATGTATACATGTAAATTGAGATAATGTATGTCAATTAACTGGAATTTTATATTACGTTGTTAAGTTTTATATTCTTGACCATATGTATAACATTCCACTTGTAAAACAGATTATTGTAATTAATACTTATCATGAGTATTAAATCCAAAAGTTGTTTACGCCCATTTTTGAATTAATAGATCTAATAAATTGTAGAAGTTGATAATTATCAAGAAACTTCAATATGTCTTAATGAAAAACTATTTTTGAAAATAAACTTGTTATGAAAATTTTATGCAGACTCATGTACTAAAATTACAGATAAATAAAACAAACAAATAAATTTTAAATACTCGATTTTAATTTCCATTAGAATTTATATATAAGAATAATAATGAGTAATAAAAATTTAACATATGCAATAATTTTTTGAGTGTAGATCTCATGGTTTTTGAAAATAGAATAATGATCCTAAAAATTAGGTATAATATTTTAAATTTATTTAACGACAATTGCCTTATAAAAATCTATAAGTAAAACATTACAATAAAATCACACAACTGGTTTGAAAACCGTAAAAAATTAAAAAAATATTTTTTTATATCTTTGAGATATATAGTAGTAATATTAATTTTTATAAAATTAGAAGTTACGTTAATGGTAAGATAGAATTTATAAAATAAACTGATTAGCTATTAAGTGGTTTCAAAGCTTTAATAAACATCTCCAAGTCTTTTATGTTCAAATAACTAAACACTGTATTAATACAATCATCAGATAATCGGTGGCACACATTTAAACTGGAATATTATAGCAGAACTGGAATATTATAGCAGAATTAAACATTTTATATCTGAAATTCGTATCACGAAACCGGCCCCTGATAATGTCGATGTAAAGTGTATTTTAGAACATATGTGAATTATATTTAAATTATTAAATGATATTCAATTTGTGAAAACTTTTAAAATATGTAATAAACACACAGTTATAAACATATAGCTTAAATAAATTTATAAAACCTTCAATATTAAACGAATCACTCTTTCTTACAATGAAAATCATTATCAATCTAAATGTTATGATATTCTTGAAGTATAATTATCAATTCAATGGTTTAAAAGCTCTGATGAACATTTTTAAGTCTTTGATATTTAGGTAACTAAATACTAAATCAATACAATCATCAGATAATCGTTGAGTGATATTTGAAGAGAAGTACTTTTTGGCAGAGTTCATCATTCTACATCTGAATTTGGCATCTCGAAAACGGCCCCTGATAATATCTATATACAGTGGAAACTTTTCATCGTACACTTCCAGTTCTAATGTTTGTCTAATTTTTTTATTTTTGACAAATCTACTTAAACGATGAATATTTATTGTCAACAAGTCTTGAAAGGTCATGTTATTTACACCAATATTCTCCATCTTTATTAGTTCAATTTCTCGCTGACATTTAACTGTAACTCGTAAAAACTGAATTAGAGGATTATTAATTACCTCGACATCTTCATGAATAACATTACCTTCATTAAAAAACCGTTCTTCATCAGTAGAACTATCATCATTTGTTCGATTGTCATTAAAATTATACACTAGTTTCCAGTTTTGATTATTAACTTTTAATCCAGCATTCTTTAATTTAATAATATGTGTTTTCAAGAGTGTTATAATTTTTTGATATTTTTTTACTTTACATACAAGAGATCGATGTATTTCAACATCATCATCACTAAAATAATTATCATCATCTTCATAATCTGAATAATCAGAGTAATCCCAAGATCTATCTCTCGAATTAAAAGAAGAGTCATTAGTCACATTATCCAGTTTACGTTGATAATGAAACATATATTCTATAGCATTGCGCAGGGGAGTTCGTTTCCTCTTATCCACTATGTTAACGTTTGCACCACACTTTATTAGGCTCTCAGTCATCTTTACAGATTTTTTTTGAACAGCGATATGAAGAGGAGTATTTCCTTCCCGATTAACACAATTCAAATTTACTTGCGTATGAGCAAGATTTTTAATAAATTCCTCATTTTCTTCATCAACAATAATATGAGCTACTGAGTTTCTTTGCTTATCCATACAATGAACATTAGCTTTTTTCAAGAGAAGTTCAATTGCTTTATTATGTCCTGTTTTGCATGCTAAAATGAGTGGAGTCCAGCCATTTATATCCACCGCTTCAGTATCTGCATTATATTTTAACAATAATTCGATGATGTTTGGGGTCTTATCATTGAAGCGCTTCCATGCAATCCCTTCATTAAATTCATATTTCTGTTCAGAAACTATATGAAGAGGTGTTTGACCTTTCTCACTTTTAGCATTAGGATTTGCTCCATTTTCAAGCAAAAGAGCAACAATTTCTAGTTTATGGAGATAACATGCATAGTGTAAAGGCGTCATCAAATGACTATCAGTACAATTTATATTTGCATTGTAGCCTAAAAGTAGCTTAATGTGTTCTTTAGTCTTTGGTGTGTTATCAAAGTTAAATCTGCAAGCAATATGGAGTGGTGTATACAGATTTTTGTTTGTGGCATTGACTGGTAAATTGAGTTTTAACAAAGTTGCTATAAATTCAACATCAACTTGACTCTCTATGGCTTTATGAAGTACAGTATCACCACGTCGACTCACATATTGAATATCAGCATTATAATCCAGAAGTAATCGAGCTATTTTATGATGTCTATTTTTTATCGCTTCAAAAAGAAATGTATTGTGAGGAGTTTGAATGTGAGTGATTGCTCCTTTCTCTAGAAGTAATTTAACTATATTAAATCTATAATCTTTTCTGGTAAAATCGAAATGAATACAACGATGTAAAAGAGTTCTTCCTCGACGATCGATAGTGTTCACATTCAGACCATAATTCAGAAACATACGAACGATTTCTTCACAATTACGTAAAACAGCAATCCTGGTGATGTTGAAAAATATTGGATCATCTACTATCTTTGCACCATAATTCAATAAAAGTTTGGTCATCTTCGCATCAGAATTTAAAACAGCAATGTGCAAGCATGTTATATCACGTAAATTATTTATCTCATGAATTGACGAAATTAAATAATTAGATCTGTAATGTTCTTTTTGATTTAATATCTTAATATTAGTAGATGTTTTTACATTTATACTAGCATTTTGCTTCAATAGAAGTTCAACAATCTCATGATGTTTATATAAGCAGGCAATTTTCAAAAGATTTATTCCAGTATTTGAATCTATCATATTAACATCAATTCCGACCTTCAATAATTGTGTAAAAATTGGTAGATAACCGTTTTTAACAGATCCAAAAACAAAATCCTTGTCGTTATTACTATCTGGACTAACGATAAAATTCCATTTTAGCAATAACTGAACACATTCTTCATATTGTGGGCCAGATCTTGTGACAGCCTCTTTCGGAATATATTGATCAGATGGTTTAAAAAATTGGAAGTGAGGTAAAATATGTTGAATAACTTTCGATTGTCCCTGAGAAATGGCGACGTTGAGAGGAATTTTCAAATCAATTAATGGATTAAACTTGATTCCGTGATCTATCAGTGCTTTAAAAATTGTAACATTTTGTAGTTCCATGGCTGTAAGCAATAATTGATTTAAATCTTCACCAGCTAGGGCTCCTCTTCTGATTAGTAATAGTGCAGCTTGAGTATTATTATTCTGAATGGAGAGATCAAGGGGTTTATAATTATGATAATTCTTAGCATGAATATTAGCTCCTCCTTTTAGTAATATTTCTATGACATGTAAACTCTCAAACTCAATAACTGCACAATGAAGAGGACTATTACCTCTTGTATTAGAGACATATCCATTATTTACCATCATGTTTAAATTGTCTTTTTTCAAATTGTATCTAAGAATAGCACATCACCACGTTTTTTATCTTGAAGTTAATATTTGTATTTTTGATCATTTATTTCTTAACCAGTCTCCTGATATTTTAATTTCAATAATAATTCTTAATCAGCAAACACAATACATATTGTTGCAATTATGCCGGTAAAATGTATTTGTAAGGTTATGTTAAGTGTTTATTAATTCAAAAACATGATAGTCATTGGCCAGCTCAGTTACCAATAGGATTCACTCTGAATGAGCGGGAATTTTCAATGGACTTGATAAAGATTTCATACAACAAAATTAAATCAACTATTTCATAAAGAATTGAAGAAATAGAGAATATTTCATTTCTTTGTGTTATTTTAGTGTATAACTTTTGACACTATAAATATTTTTTTTGTTCAAATTTGAACAGAATCTAATGTTCAGAAAAAAAATAAAACATCGAAACAGGTAAATTACCTATTTCGGTAAGTGAAACAATTCGAAGTAAGTAAAACAAAAAGAAACTAATAAAAAATTAAATTTGCATATGTTTTTATTTAGAATTACAACTTGAAAACAGTGAAATACTATAAAAACTTTTGATCTGTACTTATATTAAAAAACTTATGTTCTTCACACATTTTGACATTGAATACAAAAACGTTTGAGAGTTTTTTAGTCTAAACTACTTTCAGTTTATTGAACGATATTTATTTTTAAAGTTCTTGAATAGTTATAAAAAATATATATACTCATATATAGTAATAACATTATTACAAAATATAGCTTAAATCAAATAGAAATCTTTAGATATTTCTTTTTATACTTATGACCAGCATTATATAATTTAAGTTTCATGGTATTCTTGAAATTAAATTATTGATCTAATGGCTTTATAGCCCTAATAAACATTTTTATATCTTTAATGTTTAAATAACTAAACACTGTATCTACGCAATTATCAGGTAATCGTTTAGTAATATTTGCAGTAAAGTATTTACTAGCAGAGTTCATCATTCTGTATCTGAATTTAGCATCTCGAAAACGACTTCGAACAATGTCTATATACAATGGAAACTTTTCATCATAGACTTCAGATTCTAATATTTGTCTAATTATTTTATTTCTAACAAATTTGCATAGAAAATGAATATTTTTGGTCAGCAAATCATAAAAAGTCATTTTATTAACACCAAGTTTATTCATTTTCATCTGTTCTATTTCTTGCTCGCATCTT
The DNA here is from genome assembly GCF_013357705.1 of Chelonus insularis. Lineage (NCBI taxonomy): Eukaryota > Metazoa > Arthropoda > Insecta > Hymenoptera > Braconidae > Chelonus > Chelonus insularis. The sequence goes on along the minus strand of NW_023276783.1, from coordinate 3,897,430 downwards.
AATTCAAGTTGTTGAATATCAAGTTGATTAAGATTTTCTTCATCAAAGTTATCTTCATAAACATCACTCTCGTCTGAAGATTCATCGTTGAAAGAATTGCTGAGTATCTTCAAATTCTGATAGTTTATTTTTAGTCCAGCAACCTTTAATTTTATTGCATAAGTTTTTATAACTCTAACTATTTCTTTATATTTGATTATGTTACTGATGTAAATCTCAGAGTTATTATCAGTAAACGGAGAACTATGACACCAATGTAACAGAAAAAGGATGGCCAGTTCATAGTTATAATGAAAAATGTACTTTATAGCATTTTGAAGAGGAGTCCGCTTGTTTTTATCCAAAATATTTATATTAGCTCCGTATTTTATTAATTTTTTAACCATATCAACCGAATGTTCTTTGACAGCAATTTGAAGAGGCGTATTTCCATCTTTGTTAATAGAATTAAAATTGATTTGTGTTCTAGCAAGACTTTCTATCAGATTCAATGCGTTGCTTTTAACAGCAATGTGAATGATTGAATTTCCACATTTATCCATACAATGAACATTAACTTTATGTTCGAGTAAAATTTTTGCAACTCTACAATGATACACAGAGTATTGAACTGCAATGTATAAAGGAGTCAACTTTTCTAAATCAGTGTGATTAGCATTGGCATGATAATCGAGAAGGCATTTAACTGCTGCATCATGATATGTTTCACAGGCTACAAAAAGTGGAGTCCAACCCTTCGAATCCACAGCATCAATATTTACATTATGATGCAGTAATAATCGTATTATGCTTGCGATTTTATCATTGTTATACTTGATTTTGAAATCTGAAAATACAGGGAAAAACTTTCTTTTACAAGCCAAATGAAGAGCTGTTTGACCTTCGTTGTTTTTAGCACTTGGATTAGCTCCCTTTTCAAGCAAAGCTAAAATAACTTCTAAATTTTGATCTTGACAGACAAAGTGTAGAGCCGTCATCATATCTTCATCAGTGCAATTCACATTTGCATTGTAGTTTAAAAGGACTTTAACAATCCCTGATAGATTTTTGAAATGATATTTGCAAGCAAAAAGAAGAGGTGTAAGCTTGCTACCATTCATAGCATCAACTGGAAAATCATGTTTCAACAAAGATTCTATAAACTTTGGATTAAAATCATTTTCTATGGCCTTGTGAAGTAAGCTTGTACCTTCTGGACTAACATATTGAATATCAGCGTTATATTCCAGAAATAATTGAGCTATTTTTTGATGTCTATTTTTTATTGCTTCATAAAGAAGTGAATTGCCGGATTTTTGGATGTGAGTGGTTGCTCCTTTCTCTAGAAGTAATTTAGCTATGTTAAATTTATTATCTTCTTTGTAATATTGAAAGGAAACACAGAAATGTAGAAGTGATTTCCCCTCGGAATCAATGTCGTTTACGTTAACACGGCCCAAAAATATGCGAACAATTTCCTCACAATTCATTCGTACAGCAATGCATGTAATATTGAAGAATGTTGGATCATCGATTATCATTGCACCATACTCCAATAAAAGTTCAGTCATCTTCGGATCAGAATTTAAAACAGCAATATGTAAACACGTTATGTTTCGCAACATTTTTACGTAAGGAACTAATGAGAATGAATATTTCTGATTTTTTCTTAATAATTTATCCAATACATCAGTGTTAGTTGGTGTTGTCTCGTTCACATAAGCATTATGTTCTAACAACATTTCGACAATTTCATGACGTTTAAATAAACAAGCTACTTTCAGGAGATTTAGTCCTGTTTTTGGATTCACCAAGTTAACATCAATCTCAAGTTCTAAAAGTTGCAAAATAATCGGTAGATATCCTTTTTTTACAGCAGCATGGATAAAATCTTCATCGTGTTTACTGTCTGGATTTACAGTAAAGTTCCATTCAAGTAGTAGGTTAACACATGCTTGATACGATGAACCCGACTTTGTTACAGCTTCTCTAGGAATATATTTGTCCGATGGTTTTGAAAAACAACAATGAGGTATGATTTGTTGAATTATTTTTGATTGTCCGTGAGAAATAGCGGCGTTCAGAGGAATTTTCAAATCAATAAATGAATTCTGTTCGATCCCATTATGTATTAACATTTCAACAATTTTTTTATTTTTACGTTCAATAGCCATCAGCAATAATTCATTCAAATTATCTTTAACCAGTGCACCTTTTTTAATCAGTAACAGTGCTGCTTCTGTTTTGTTAAAATGAATTGCAACTTGAAGTGGATTTTGACGATGATGATTCGTAGCATTGATATTGGCTCCTTTAGCAAGTAACATTGTCATAATATGTACATCGTCAAATTTAATAATTGCCCAATGAAGAGGGGTATTACCTTTCGTATTAGGTACATTAACACTAACGTTATTTCGTATTAAAAAACGAGCTTTCTTTTTGTTTTTTTCTTTAATAGTTTCACGAAGCAGCACGTACCCACTGTTGAATTTTTGATTTGACATTGTTTATCAATCATTCACTTTAAATCAATTCGTACGAAGTTTTATATTGTTATTTCAATAATAATGTTCTATTTAATTTATACAATGTCACATTGTAATTACGCCGATAACACGTACTGTAAGGTTATGTTGACAGAACGGCTTTGTGTTAACTAACCAATCCACACTGGCAAAGTTTATTTCCAATTGTGATTGGCTGTAAAAACAGACATTATCTAGAGCAATCTATAATAATAAATAGACCTTTTTCTAATAATTTACTTTTATTTAAAAATGATCTCTTGGTGTTTTTGTCACAATAAAATTCATAAAAGTCTGAGAAAATTTCTTATTAATTCATTTCAAATAAATGTCTTCAGAAAATATATCCAGATTTTATTATGCTAATATCTAATTTATTCGAGAACTGAACATTTCTAATTTAACAAATATTACTTTATCTTTTTATGAACTTCATTGTTAATTATGTTAGTATTTTATCTTGCCTTCTGAAATATGGATATCATACCACCAGAATTATTAATCATTATTTTCGAAAAAATAGATAATCCATACGAGCTTCTAGAGCTTCGTTTAGTTTGTCAAAAATGGTCAACAACAATTGATAAGATGAAGCTGATGTTATTTTTTTGGAAATCCCTTTGTAATAGAGATGAAATAAAGCCCTGGATTTATGAAATAATTGAGAAGAAATTTCCAAGGTCCATAAAAAAAACAAGAATAAATTGGAGTCCAATGATTTGGAAAAAAATATATTTGTCGTTCCGGAGATGGCATTATCATCTCAAACTCCCTCATTTTTTTACTGTTTTCGACTTCACGCAAATATTTACAACTGGTGAAGAGTTAACATGTATGGATGTGTGGGGTAAATCAATTATTTTACATATAAAATAAACGTTTTGATAGCCATTACGTTTTAAAATATTTAATTAACTACTGCAATTACATCAAAGAAGCTAGTAATTTCATTTATTTCGTAGCAAATTACTTTGCTGTCGGCAGCAATATTGGAAAAGTTTATTTTTTTACTACAAAAAGTTGCATGAAAGGATTATTCACCATACATAGTACAACTATTAAAATTACTAACATAAAATTTTGGTATACAAGTAAGTGAATATTTTATTTATTATATAAAATAATATTAATTAAAATTGATGTGTTTCAATATTTACTTATTTAGATTCGAAAGATTTGATTGCTGTTATTTCACTGAATAATCAAAAATTGGAGTTTTGGGACGTGATTAATCAACATAAAATTCACAACCCTCATGAAGATCAACCATCCGTTTCTATGATAAGGTAAATTAATATTAATTAACCACGCTTGAAATTTTTTTATTAAATTAGTAGCAAGAGCAAATGAATTATGCAAGAGATTAATTATTCTATTTGTTAATTATGATAGTAAAGCACATAGATTTTTTATCGCAAGTAACTATGAAATAATCGAATATAAATGGATTCAAAGTGAATTACGTAAAGGAGAAAAATTAGAATTTCAACCGTCAACAAATACTGAAACCGGTCCAAACTTAAATATTTTTGATATATTTGTTGATCAAAAAAAGGTAACATTTTAATTATTTGTTATGATCAATTTTTAAAAGTCTTTATGTTAATTTAATAGATGACTGCTATAAGAACCAATTTTATCCACATTATGGTTGAATCATTTGAAATTCCCACATTACGAACTTTACGATTTGTTAATCTTATTGACGAAATTTCCACACACAGTATAGAACCTGAAAGAAATTACAATGTCAAATGCCATATTCCAATAAATGACGTTATATTTATGGTAACAGGTAAATCAATTTTATTTATTCCATATCTTTGTTTTTGCGAATAATTTTTCATATATTTTTGCAGATTTATATTTTTATGTGGCACTTAAATTAACGGAACATGAAGAACATATTTGGAAAACATACTCACTTTCAGAAAATTTAAGAAATAATGTCTCGTCAATTTTATTCTATTCAAATATTTTTTTTTATGGTTTAAGATCAGGTGATTTTTATCATTCGATTCATCTTTATTTATCAGTATTTTATAACAAATTTTAATACTTCTATTAATCTTTAATAGGGTCCATACTTATCTACTTTGGCAAAAGCATTTTCGATTATTTGAATATAAATTTACCAACGATAATTTCCAAAACTTTGAATATCGATACCGAACCAATTACTCATTTAAATATTGTAGAGTCCAAAGATTCAGTGAGTCTTTTGGCAATGACGAAATATAAATTACATATCATAAAATTTTATGATATTTTAAGTGATGCGTAAATGTCTAATAACTAAAGGGAATGAACACAAAAAAAAATTAAAGCTGGCTTAAGCCAGTTGATCATGACAATTACAAAAATTAATTATTTATAATTATTAATATTATTATTATTTTTTATTATTTTTTTAATTCATAGAACAATTTCAATTCACCTAGTGACATTGGTAATATTTACTTTATATGTTAGATAAATTAACGAGTATGCTTAGTTAAAAGGATACCCTGCTTGAACATTCTTGTTGAAAAAAGATAAATCTTATAGAGCTTTTCAAAATTTCAATGGAAGACAAAATATTTAAATAGAAATTTTCAACTGTCATCAACAGTCCAAGGAAAGGATCAATTTAAATCGGAATTCAAAATGCATTTGGTGACGTGCAATAAGTAGTTCAACATATATTACGATTTATCACTGATAGAAATACAATTATATTTTTTTTACACTTTTTGAAAAATCGTGTATTGAAACCTTACATAAAAATCAATAAAAAAATTTAATTCTCGGTTTTATCGTTTATTTATTGTTTAATACATAAAACCGGTACATTGATGTAAATTTTACCAATGAATAAAAACTTCTAATTTGAGATATAATAAGAAAACGAATCTTTTAACAACAGTGACATTCTGTCAAAAAATACTTGATTTATCAAACAATATTTGCTTGATAAATTTAGTTGAGTCGTAAAACAATTGTAGAAATAACATATTTGCACAACTCAGAATACATTTCTTATAAAACTTCTGATAAAAAAAAAAATTATTTCTTACATTCACAACCAAAACTAAAAAAACTATCCATTTGATAATTTTACATTTTTAATAAACATAAGTACAATAGAATCTCTCAAAAGTCCGATTTCGATAAATTTTTATACATTAAGTCATTTGAATTTTTATTTAAAAGTGTTTAAATATATTGTTACCTCAAATTATTTTTTGTATTTTAATATAAATTTTTTTATGCTTGAAGAAATCGAGCCTAAGGGAGATTCTACTATAAATCTTTTGTTTTCAAATTACTAATTATTATATTTATGCAAAAGAATGATATTCTTTTTCTTACATTTATTATAAAAAATAAATCAATTTTAATAACATTCTTTCTGTTTATGTTTTTTTAATGTAAATTTTATACTTCTTAAACAATGTATCAAAAATAAAAATGTTGTACCAGAGCAAATAGATGGATATAGAAGTTTAATGCTGTGTTCTACCCATTTAAAATAAACTTCTATTTACATCTCTCTTCTCTAATTGTACTAAATGGTACAAAAATTATTATAATTAAAAAAATAAAGCACTTGTATTAAGAAACTGTCAATATAAAATAATTGCTATTTTTTATATTAATGATTGAAATTAATTTGAATTTTAAAACATTTTTGAGAAAAATTATTTATTTAATGGCTTCATAGCCCTAATAAACATTTTTATATCCTTAATGTTTAAATAACTAAACACTGTATCTACGCAATTATCAGGTAATCGTTTAGTAATATTTGCAGTAAAGTATTTACTAGCAGAGTTCATCATTCTATATCTGAATTTAGCATCTCGAAAACGACTTCGAACAATGTCTATATACAATGGAAACTTTTCATCATAGACTTCAGATTCTAATATTTGTCTAATTATTTTATTTCTAACAAATTTGCATAGAAAATGAATATTTTTGGTCAGCAAATCATAAAAAGTCATTTTATTAACACCAATTCTATTCATTTTCATCTGTTCTATTTCTTGCTCGCATTTCACTTCAAGTTCTAGGATGTTAAATTCTGCATTCTCATGATCAGAATCATTATCAGAAAATTCATCATCGCTCGTAATATAATTATTAGGATCATAAGCAATTTTCATGTTTTGACGGTTTACCTTTAATTTAGCGATATTCAGCTTAACAATGTGTATTTTGAGAACTTTTATTATTTCCTTACATATATTCAGGTAAGGATAAATCTCATTAGCCAAATTGTTTCGGCAAGAATGACGAAATTGATTTTGCAAATCTATCATTTTTTTTATAGCCACTTCGAGAGGAGTTTGATTCTTTTTATCAAGAATATTGACATTGGCTCCATATTTTAATAGACTTTTAACCACAGCCACATTTGGCAGGTTAACAGCAGTATGAAGTGGAGAATTTCTTTGCTTGTTTATAGAATTAAAGTTAATTTGTGTACAAGCAAAATTTTTTATAAGTTCTTCGTTACCCCCGCTAACGATGATATGAATTACTGAATTTCCCCATTTGTCCATACAATGAACATTAACTTTATGTTTTAAGAGTATTTTTACGATTTTAGTATCATCTGTACAGTTTTTCGCAGCAATATAAAGAGGAGTTAATTTTTGTATATCAGTACGATTAATATTTGCATGATGATCTAAAAGACACTTCACTGCTATGTCATTACCTGAACAACAAGCGACAAATAATGGAGTCCAACCTCTTGCATCCACAGCTTCAATATTTGCATTGTGTTGTAGCAATAACTGTATTATACTGGCAGTCATATGACTCTTGTATTTACAAACAAAGTGAAGAGGTGATTGACCTTTGTTGTCTATACTATAAATATTTATTTTATTGGACGGAAATTCAAAGTCCTCCAGATCTGCAGTACCATTAATGGTGGAACTATCAACAGTACAATTGACATTAGCATTGTAGTCTAACAGTGTTTTCACAATCTGTAATTGTTGTTTTAATTTAACTTGGCAAGCAACATGAAGTGGTGTAAGCATGTCTTTGTTTACAGCATTAACTGGTGAATTCAACGTTAATAAAGTTTTTATGAACTCTGCATCAAAATTATTTTCAATGGCCTTATGGAGTAAAGTATCACCATCTCGACTGACATATTGGATATCAGCGTTATATTCCAAAAATAATTGAGCTATTTGATAATATTTATTTTTTATTGCTTCAAATAGAAGTGAATTTCCTGGAGTACGAATGTGGATGTGAGCTCTTTTTTTCAACAGCAATTTAGCTATGTTATATCGAGAACTTTGTTCATCACTACTGGAATGAACACAAAAGTGTAAAAGCGATTTGCCGTCAAAATCAATGTCATCTAAATTAACACCACGGTCTAAAAACATACGAACAATATCTTCACAATTATGTTGTACAGCAATCCTGGTGATGTAAAAAAAATTTGGATCATCTATTATTTTAACGTTATATTTCAATAATAATCTTGTCATCTTTGTATCAGAATTTAAAACAGCGATGTGTAAACATGTTATATCACGTAAATCATTTGTATCATGAATTAATGACAGTGGATGATTACGATTGTAATGCAACAAATTATTTAATATCTTGATGTTGGTGAGTGTTGTTACATTTACATAAGCATTGTGCTTCAACAAATTTTCAACAATGTCATGATGTTCATGTAAACAAGCTACTTTTAGGAGGTTCAATCCAGTAATTGGATTCATCATGTTGACATCAACTCCCATCCTTAAAAGTTGTAAAACAATTGGTAGATAGCCTTTCTCTACAGCAGCATAAACAAATTCTTCATCTCGATTACTGTCTGGATTTACGATAAAGTTCCTTTCCAACAACAACTCAACACATTCTTTGTATGGTTGACCAGATTTTATTATAACCTCTCTAGGAAAATATCGATCAGATGGTTTAAAAAATCGACAGTGAGGTAAAATGTACTCAATTATTTTTGGCTGTCCTCGTAAAATAGCGACATAAAGAGGAATTTTTAAATCAATTGATGAATTACTGTGCATGCCGTTGTCCAGTAAAATCTTTATCATTGGGGTATTTTGTTGCTCAATCGCCATGAGTAGCAATGAATTTAAATCTTCTCTAAAAAGTGCTCCTCTCTGTATCAATAATGATGCTGCTTGTACATTGTTATACTGAATTGCAACTTTGAGTGCTCCAAAATGATGATGATTCATAGCATGGACATCAGCTCCTTTATCAAGTAGCATAGTTATAACATCTAAGGGTTCGAATTGTATAATTGCCCAATGAAGATGAGTATTGCGTTGTAATTTATCATTATCAACATCAACATCATGTAGAATCAAATTTTGAGTTGTTACTTCATCTTTGTTGTAAATTGTTCTACAAAGACGAAGATAATCGCCGTTTTGTCGTGGATTTAACATTTTGTATGTGAATGTACTATTTCTATATTATTTATGTAAATGTACTATTTCAATGAACTATTTCTTTTCAAATAATTTCGTAATTATTTTTTATTAAATAATAATTCACAATTTACCTTAGTTTAAATCAATAAAATTGCTATCATAATGTAAATTGGTGTCATCGCAATTTTGCCGGTAAAAATTTTTACTAAGGTTATGTACAAAATTCGATCTTATTTTCATTGAGCTGCTACGATCCACTTCTTATTGGCTTGATTCTTTGACGTCATTTGCGTGCTGTACACAAAAAATTTTTTGAATTACACTTTTTTATTATCAAAAAATGTAATTTTTTGTAAAGAATATCTTTTTTTAATAATAAAAAAAAACTTACCTACAGTCGGTTACCATCTTTCGTTTAGAACTGCAGCTGTCAAGTTACCTAACCTCTTAACTGTCATATGTAAATAAAAATTTATAATTCTTTTTTTTTACTCAGTAACAAAAAAAAAACATTAATATTTTAAGTAAACATGGAAACTGTAAGGCCATGTGGATGTAAAGGTATTAGAACATGTTTGATTTGTGAAAAACAATTCAATATCTCTAAACCTAATCTCACAACAGAATTGCAGGTATCATTAAAATAAATCCAAATTAATGCAATTAAATAGATCATTATCAATTGTACTTTCAATAATTAATTATTATGATTATTTTAGAAATTATCTAGTTATGTTTATTGTCCGGAATGTGATTTAGCATGGCCTGGATGGAATTTAGAATCATATAAACAACATCCTAATCATGAAGGAGATCCAATCTCATATCCCGGGGTATACATTCAGGTAATTAATTCATTTTTAATTACTACAGTTTCAGCATAATATATTAGTTAATAATAATAGTAAATTTTTATATTCATACAGTTAAATTTTTTAACTGAAAATGAAGCAAAGAATTTAATGGATAATTTAGATGAATTATCTTGGGATTCTTCTCAAAGTGGAAGAAGAAAACAAAATTATGGTCCAAAATGTAATTTTAAGAGAAGAAAACTGCAATTAGGAAATTTCAATGGGTTTCCAAAAAAAACGAAATTCGTTCAAGATAAATTCAAGCATGTTCCTCTTCTTGAGAATTTTCAAACTATAGAGCAATGTAGTTTGGAGTATACACCTGAACGTGGAGCTTCAATTGATCCACATATTGATGATTGTTGGATTTGGGGTGAAAGAATTGTTACCGTAAACGTTATTGGAGACTCAGTGTTAACAATGATTCCATATCGAGACAATGAAAAACGTTACAACCTAAAAAATGTTTCAACATATTGTCCAATAGTTTTTAGACATAATTCAAATGATAAAAACATTCCAACACCATCAGAACAAATTGTTGTTCGGTTACCAATGCCTGCAAGGTCTTTAATGGTACTTTTTGGAGCATCTAGGTACAATTGGGAGCATGCTGTGCTTCGAGAAGATGTTAAAGAGCGAAGAGTGTGTATCGCTTATCGAGAATTTACTCCTCCATATCTTCAAGAAGGACAATATTCTAATGAATCAATAGAAATTTACCAAAAGGCTCAAAATTTTTGGTAATAGAAAAAAATGTATAATTCCTTCGTTTTTAGGAAGACGTATAAGATTATTTAAATATAGATATTTTTTATTGTTATTGTACATATAAAATATATACAAGGAAATATAATATGTTTACTCTGTATTATCATCCCACAATTACTCAGCTGTTCTGTGATCATATGATATTTCCTGTCATAAGATAAAATTAATTTTTTAATCAATAAAAATACTAACAATAACTTAATTTACACTCGACATCTTAGTTGGTTCGGACTGCATATAAACCACAGGAAATGTTACAGAAGGATCTGTTTTTTCTAATGGTTTGTAACCATTTACAAGGCTTTCTCTAAATTCCCAACGACGCTTTTCTCTTTCTGTTTTTTGTCTACGAATTGCTTTGCCCAACGTTACAGCAAACATAATACCAGTGAACTGAAAAATAGAAATGAATGACCATTTTTAATTGAGTACTTTAAAAGGATTCAATTTATAATTTTTAAGAATAAATTTAAATACATTAATAGCAACTATACTAAAAAATGTTCTTTTAAATATTAAAATTAGTTAATTGATTTATAGATCGCTTCAATTATTTTCCAGTCTTATTTTTAAAAATTTCTAACTCTTTAAATATAATGTTTATAAAACATGATTATTTTTTTATTTTCTAAAATAAATTCGCATCATTTTTTTTTTTACATAATATTTCTATAAAGTATTTTAAAATTTGCAATTGATTCTAACATAAAAAATACTGAAACCTCTTTAAACTTGAATAAACAAGAGGAGTAAGTCTTGCATAAGTAAGAGGTTTTAAATCTATACAAACAGCACTATCCTCTATTTCATTAATTCAATTTATATTGTATTATGTGGTTGCTAATGATTATAATTGTTGTAATAGATAAAGTAACAAATGAAGAGAGAGAGAAAAACAAGATAGAAATAGATGTTAAATAATATTGTATAGACTTACTTGTATAAGCGCAATAGCAATTGCTCCAGTTCCAAGGCTAATGACACTTTGATTTATTATCATCGAAAACCTTTCCCAACATCCTCGGTTATATACAAATAAGTAGTCACTCATGCCGCTAGGATTGAAAGTTGATGCATAACATGAGTCTGGATAAAGATTATCCATTTGTGTAAATCCGATCTGTATCCATTCACTCTTGTCAAAACATCCACAACATTGAAGCTATAAAATAATCAATGAAATTATGAACATTGAATGATTGTTAAGCGAATAATGATTATAGAAGATTATTTTAAAATACAAACTCGGGATTGCATAAGATCAACTGCTCTAGCAGCTTCTGGAGAAGTTTTATACATTAACATAGTAGTTTGAATTTTGTCAATAACAAGTTCTCGGATGTAATCTCGATAAGCATAGGCTGAAATCGCTGCAGCAGTTTCGAGAAGTAATACAATTGATAACATAACTGCAAACTAAATAATTGGTATTAATTTAATTCATTTTTGGGTTGAATAATATAATAAGCATTGAAAATATCATGAAATAAATTTTCATTATTTTTCTAGCATTCAATCTATAAATCATTTGGCATCACACAAATGAAATAATATTTATTTTGCAATTAATCAAGCTTTTCATGATAAGAGTCTTTTTCGAATGTTATTATACCTTTTAAAACAACAAACTCCATTATTCCAATTCATTTTAATTATCGAAATAATTATTTATTCACAAGAGTTTGCAACTTTCCTCAAATATTTAATTTTTAATTTATTTTACACCATAATTAAAATAATTTTTTAGAACAGTATTCTCTATTTTCTGCAATTTAATTTTCAAAAAATGTTATAGTCTCATCATACCCCCTCTCCCTTTTCTTTTCATTCATTTAAATCTGATACCATAATTTATAAAACTCGACCAGATTTCGCTGGATTTAATTTGATCCAATGAAACATTCCATGATAAATAAAATCCAATGCTGTTCTATTCAAATCTATCATTCATTTTTTAATATTTGATAAACTTACGGTTAAAACCATGCAAGTGCTTTCCTTAATTGCACCACAACATCCGAAGAAAGCAATTATAAATGTTAAAACACCAACAACAACTAAAAGAATTGCTGGTGATGCATAAGATGAGTCCAAGAAATCTCTAAAGTCATCATAAACAGTGTATATTGTCATACCAACAGATATGATCATCACTCCGGTAAGCTAAAAGCAAATAATCATAATCTAATTGTAAGAATTAAAATTAATGAACCTAGAAAAGATATATATTTATATCAATTGAATGTCATATAATTGTCGCAGTGGTGGAATTAGTGAATCAAATGTTTGTATTAAAACCAAGTTTGAAAGATATGATATCATGAGCGATATAAATGATAAAGTCTTGAAGACAAATTCTCTTGAAATGATAAAAAAAAGAACTAATAATCTTTTAATATTTATTCTCATCAAATGTATTCTTTCAAACATTATATGAGTAGTCAATTTGTATTTTATGCATATAACTCGTCATATTGACCGTATGACCAGCTGCGTGTGTACGTTATTGACCGATTTGACAATGGTTTGTATTATCGAGGCCGACTATCCATTGCTGTTTGCTATAAGAATGAAGAATAGATAATATCCAAGATAAACATGCATTCAATAGCCTTCAACATGACCTGTTACAGGGATTTTTCAGAGCAAAAACTATTTTAACTTGAACTATATGATTTATAACTCTTCAATATTAAAGTTGATTAGCTGTTGATTTTATAAAAGCCAAACTGAATTTTTAATGTAACATCAAGAAGGGGAAAAATGATAAGAGGGTAAAAATTCATGTAAAAAGGTGAAGAAAAAAGAACCGGAAGTCGAATAATTGTTTCCCTTTGCACGCAGGATATTAGAATAATATGTAACTGCACCTGAGGCTTGTAAATATTTTATCAGTACAACTGAAACTTCTATAACTCCTCCTTTATTTATTGATTGCGTTTTTAAAGCTGTTCGATAGTAACATAAAACTATGAAGCCATTATCGATATTTTTATGTTAGTAATGAAAGCGAAAGTCTTTTAGTAAGTAGATAACGATGGATGAATGTAGTACAAGAAGTGAAAAAAAAATATCTGAGATGATAATTCTGACGACAAAAAGTTGTTAGACTTGATAATAATAATGATGACGTTGTACTAAAAATAAAAAAAATTTTGTACGTACCACGAAGAGTGAATTGACTGCACATAATAAATATTTGATACATCGTAAACCAATATCCAACTGTGTTGTCGCCATGATTATATATTTTGAATAATCTTTAGGATCATAAAATTAAGTTTTAATACTTATATGAACAATTTTCTATTTGTTCAAAATCTCTTATATTTAACACACTTCTCACTATGCTTATACGTTCAAACTGACAATGGTAAATCGTTCGACAAGCCAACGGCGATCAGGTGCGCCGCTAGCTATCTGCTGATAATAAGACTTGAAAACATACACGAACAAACGCCCCGAGCGATATGACGTTTCATTACGACATCAAGGCAACCGCATAAAAAAGAAATTTAATGAAACCGTATTCTTGTAATCATTTTATTCAGACAATTTCCTTCATACAATATAACACACCAGTTTTTTTTTGTTTTATTCAAAACAAATTTACAATTGTTATAATTTTCAGGAACACATTTTTGTTAGCAATAACTTGTTTTTTAGAATGATTCAAGAATAAAAGCCATTAATAAATATTAGTCATGCAATAAAGAAAATACACAAACTATTTCAACAGATGATATTTCATTGAAATTGAGTCAAATATTATTGCATGTTTTTACATTATTATTGATGTTTTTAATTAAATTTTTATGCTTTACTGAGCAATATGAGTTTTGAATAAGTACGATAAGATTTTTTAGATGAAAATTAACATATAAGAAATATAACATAATTAAAAGTATCATCACAAGATAATATCAATGATAATGAATGAAAATACTTAGTCTAGAATCGGTAGAATAAATGATATGGATATTTGTTGTGAATGTTTGAAAAAAACTTCATTCTGTGAGATGATCCATCTTTATTATACAGTTTCATAGTTGTTTTTTATTGTCCTTGCTAGATATATAGCAAACCAAATACCGATTGCCTGAAAAGTAAAATTATAGAAATTAAATTTTGTATAAATTCTCATGTTGCAATATATTTAAATTATTTTTAATCGTTTAAAATAACAAATGTATTCATTCATCAAAAAATATAGAAAAAAGGATTATTTATAGACATAAGAGAATATTTAACATTATTATTAAATATGACCTTTGACAATCCAAGTAATATTATTATTTTTGATGATTTTTTATTTTACAAGGTCATTTATAGTTAAAATGGGACAATTATTTTTAAAATACAGCGAATTTTAGAGACTTATTATCTTTGATTAAATGTTCATTGTATAATTAATCTTTTCCAAGTGAATGCGTAATTTAAATTTGATGTTTTTAAATATTTTTAGTTACTTGAAAACAATAAGAAATTTTTTGTCATCTAAGTTTAAACATAACATTATTGTACACATACTAGAAAATTTGATTGAAATAGAATGAAAGTGAATTTTATAAATATGGATATTCCGTAATTTTTCATAGTTAACAAATTTTTAGAAGAATGATCTTACTTGGCTGTGATTGCTTAACATTACATTCTATTTATTGAGAAATAATTATTTAATGTAAAATTGATAGATTGTGTTGGTATGTTTTTCAAGGTTGTGCACTTCAAACTTTCATTGATACTATTTTTTTAGTTGAATATATTATCTATTGTAATATATTATCAAGATCATAAATCTAGCTTTTTTAATCAAGGGCTTATAAGGCCTGTTTATATTATTTATTTATTAACGGTGCATTGAATAAGTTAATGTCTAATCAATTTGTTATTTTATTTGATTTCTATCGATTCGTTTCAGTTATAAGAATTACTTTGAAGTCTCTTTAAAGGTAAAATACTTACTTGAACAAATGCAATACCAATTCCAGCACCTCCTAGTTGAACAGCATGGCTCTTAATAAATTGCGTGAAGCTTGTAGCACATCCGTTGTGATGAAAATCGGATTCTTTATCAGCAATAGTACAATTTGGTCGATTTATACAACAACTATTTGGTAACTTGTCTCCAATGATATTTTTCCAGTCGGTGTAATTGTTGAATCCGCAGCATTCAAACTTAAAAAATAAGTTGAAAATAAATAATTAAAGAATAGTTGATATCTTAAAAAAAACGTAACTATTCACTGCTACTTGGACAGAAGGATTGAGTAAAATTAACCCTATAAAATGGCCAAATTTTCTTTTTCATTTTGTAAAAATTCCTTTCTTTTAGGGTAAATTTCACTATTCTGTAAGATAAATTGTATTTTGTCTGTGGAGTATACCCAGATTACTCTAAAAAGCAGGGCAACTTTTACTCATTTCTTCTTTCCATGTAAAGAAAATATTTTATTTTTCAGATACTATTAATTATAATTATATTCAACATTAACATCAAAACTACTAGTGAAGTTTCGTCTAATTTGAAAATAATTATCAAGATAATTATTTTGTGTCATACTAGTCATAAAATAAATGAGTTCACTATTAATTTCACATTTACTTCATGCTGTAGTTCATCCCAGACTGTTCGAATTTCTTGAGTATTATTATATTCTTTCATTGTAGTTTTCATTTTTTCTTCGATTGCTTGAGCTGCATTATTACGAAGAGCATAACCAGATATTCCAGCAGCTAATTCCAGAATAAATATTAAAATCATCAACGCTGCAAACTAAAAATAAATATTACAATTAAAATGGTATATTATTCAATATTTTATTATTCGTTAATGTAATTATTGCATGAAAAATGGTGTATACCATATTAGTTTTCGATGATTTATTCTGATTCATCCTAAAAGAGTACTTACAGTTACAATCATACAGTAGCTTTCTCGAACAGCACCACAACAACCGAAGAATGCTATGAAGAAGATTATGGCACCCACGACAATACATAGTGATGGAACGGAGAAAAATTTATCATCTAGGAAGTGGTGATAATCATTATAAACTGCATGAATAGTTGCTCCAATTGCTAGGAGAATTATGCCAGTAATCTAAATTATAAAAAAAATTATACAATGATTAGCTATATGTATAATTTAAAATAATTTTTGATGACAATTTAATTTATGATAAATTTAGAAAATTATATTTAAAATGTTCATTTGAAAATGCAACTTTTATAATATATTAAGTAAATTATCGTCTCAATATTTCAAAGATATCAATAAAGAATTATTTTTAATTATTTAAAATATTGTAAAGTAACTTTAATCATTACGATTAATTGTCATAAAATGATTTCATACCGATTAGCAGTCATTATGTTATTTTACGCATGTTTAATTAAAATTTTGTAATTTTATTTAATCTGATGACCTTCGGAGTTTTCAAGGCCTTTATGCACAACTCTGAGCTGATAGTTTTTTACAAAAATTAGTTAAATTTTTCTTTAAAGGCTCCAGTTTATTTTTTTCCATTGATCTAATCTAAAATATCGTTTTGGAGTAGTTGAAATTATTTATGAAAATTTTTCATGTCTAATTTATCAGAATATAGAGTATTTATTAATGAGACCTAATTACTGATTATATTACTCTTAAAGTCAATATTGTATTGACTGTTTTTCTGAATAATATGAGTTTATTTTTGTACAGTTTTTCATACAGCTGCGGTGTCCGAGCGGTTAAGGAGATGGACTTGAAATCCATTGGGTTCTACCCGCACAGGTTCGAATCCTGTCCGCAGCGAATTTTTTTTTTCTGTATCCATTGATTTATATTAATTGATTGATTAATTATTTAAATTTAATACACTTAAAGTAATTAATTATAGAAGAACTATATTTATGTAATTACATCGATTCATTAATTTAATCTGTGAAAGTCTTTTAATTATCACAGAGCAATTATTAGAAAGTATTAATGTAGTAAAAATTCTTTTTTTATTGAAAACATCTTTCCAATAATATTTAATATTTAAGATATTATAAATATCATTTAAAACAACAATATTGATTTTAATATCGAAGCTGATAAAGTAGTCAGCTGAAACCATATTTTTACACATTTCTGGTCTTGATTAAAGAAAAATATTTTTTACATTTTTAAAAATAATTATAAAACTTTGTAATTATTTTCAACGTATAGACAATTAATAATAGTCTAAGTGAAAATTTATTAAACTATATATTTTGTGACATTGAATAAAATAGACTAGACATTTTATTTATATGTATGTTCAAGTGTCATAAGATTGCGTAATATAAAATAGTATACATTTAATCGGAGAAATCGATAATAAATAAATTTCATTCATGTTCATTTGATAAAAATATTTTATCTATAATTTTATATATTTTTTAAAAATTTCTATAAAAATTATACTTCGCATATTTCAGTATATTATTCTGTACAATAATCATTGAGTAGTTAAACGATAACACAATTATCAATAAC
Organism: Chelonus insularis; assembly: GCF_013357705.1. NCBI lineage: Eukaryota > Metazoa > Arthropoda > Insecta > Hymenoptera > Braconidae > Chelonus > Chelonus insularis. The sequence goes on along the minus strand of NW_023276783.1, from coordinate 3,879,369 downwards.
AATCAATAAATCGATAAACTTACCACGAAAAAGAAGTTAAAGCTGAACAGAAGGTACTTGATACATCGGGATCCAAGCGATAGCTTCAGATCTGTGACCATGTTGCCGGGTTTGTTTTTATATTTAAAAAAGTATGAATAACGGTAAGAATAATATTATTGGTCTATCACACAATTAGAAAAGAGAAAAAATTATAATACTCTGCAAAAATAAAAATAATTATAAGTAACTTAAAACCTAGAGGTTAAAGTCAAAATATGATTCAAAGTAACGTGTTGCTTCTTCACAACAGACTCACGTTTTCTTGCTGCTTGCCAACGTAGTTGTTATGTCGTTGTGTCGTTAATCTTATCAGGTGGTTGGGTTCCTACAGCAGCATGTATTGGTGAAAGACAAGAGTGTGGTGAGAGAAGGAAAACCAGTACCATGTGTCTGCGTTCCAAGACTCCGCATGCGCCAGACCAGGAGCGTGAGCTTGAAAATACTTTTATTTACCTTTTTAACAGAAATATTTAAATTATTTTACTTTAAATGTCAAGTATTTTTAACCTTCACTTTGAATGCTAGAATGTATTTAACGTGAAACAACTAGAACAATAATTAAAACAATGATGAGAAAAAATATTTACATATTCTTTGATAGATGTTGATGATGCTATGACGACATTGATGTACAATAATGAAGATGTGATGGAACTTAACTTAATTAGTATAATATTGAAATAATCAAAAAAGGGTCTGTAGAGCAACAGGTACGACCCTGTCTTAAAAAATCAGTTGCAACTCGACAAACGTTGCAATAATGAGAGAAAGGAAGAAAGCAAACCTGGACAACAGAGAAAAATAATGTCTGACGTGGCTGAAACATAGGCTATAGTTACTAGCAGTTGTTATTAGCAATGTCGATTTGTCGTGAGCACGTGGTTAAAATAAAGAGTTAAAAGCACTTCTATGATTCTCAGTATTGTCTGACGATTGAAATGATCAAATAAAGCTCATGACAATCGGTCGAGGTTTATCTTAGTCTATTATTATTACAATGAAGTTTTTTTTTCAAGTTCACCTGATCATTTTTTTACTGTAAAATGTATTTATATAATTTTAGTAACAATTTATTTATTTTCTTTTATCATACTGGTTGGTCTTCTGGGTTATATTTATCTATCGGTCTGCTAAACTTATTACAAAAGAAACGTTTCGACGAATTACAAGATGAGAAACCAGTATAAAAATCGTACTTGCTTTGCCAACAGAAATTGATTTAATATATTTATATAAGCGCTTTCACTCTCATTCAACCAGTACATCAGAACATAATTATATGAAATGTTGTAATATTTCAAGTATTTGAAGATGAAAAAATATTTGATTCAGTTTTAGAACATCAATATCGATCTATAAGAATGTATAAATATGAATACCGTTATTTCTTCTAGGTGAAGTGCAGCTTGGAAAATTTTTTTTATTTTCCTTTTCAAATTTTTTTCAAATACCGTTGAAAATATTTCTTTTTAAAATGTAATCTTTATTTTTCAAGAATTATAAAGCTGACCCAAAAATTTATATAGATCCTTGAATGATAAGATTTTCTTTTAAATTCACTGTAAATATTTTTTTTGTGGCTAACAACTAGAGATTTGAAAGGGAATTCAAGAAGAATAAAGATTAAAGTATTTAAAAATTATCGTTAAGAAATAACTTGAAATCTAAATGAATTATTTTTAGGTAGAATATAGGTTTAAATAATAAAATTGAAAAAAAAAATAATTGCAGCAATTCGCATAAAAAAGTGAGAACACAATTGTACCATGTGTTTTCCAACACGATCGATCGACAACTTATGTCCTATCTGAGAATAAACGCCCTCGAATCACCGCTTGAACGTAATTTACTTGATGTTTTATTTGAAAAGCATATGCATAAAGTATATACTCCTACACACTTTTATTCTACTTAAGCTTGAATAGTATATAAATTACTCTTAAAAAATGAGAGTTTTCAGTGAATATGCTATTGAAGTGTTACTACAACACAAATGTCTAACAAAAGAAAAAAAAATTGAAATACAAATAAATTAATTTAAAATCAAATTCAGAAATTTGAAGTTATATTGTTAGAAAAAAGTTTTTTTTACCAACTGAAGAATTTATGTACTTTATGACATGAAAAATTTGTAAACAGATTTCTATATAAATTCACTCAACAATATTTCGTGGAAAAGAAGATTAGAAATGATTAAAAGCTAAAATCTCTTTCATTTCATTGTTTCATGGAAAAGTTTTTTGTACATAAAATTGTAAATCCGACGGTATCATTCTTATTTTTTTCCAGTTTTTATCATAATCTTTGTCTTTCTGAAATGAATAAAATGATAGAATCATAAATAAAAGATTATGTTGACATTGTTTAAGTCAATGACGTTAACAATTTCTTTCAGTTTTTTTATATCTATTTGATTACAATTATATCAATAAAAAAGAAGCAAAGCAAATACATTACATGAAGAAATTCCCCTCATCATACAGAGCCCCTTCCAATTATCAAAAAAGTGTCAATAAAATAATACCAGTATTGAATCCAATGTTTATTGAATTATTTAATTGGAATTATCTGAAAATAAATCAATAACATCATAACATATTTAAAAAAATAAGTATTAATTTAGTAAGCATTGATAGTTATGGAGTACATACATTTACACATGCGCATGATGATTTAGTTTAACACACAGAAGGCAAATTTTTCCCGGGGTCAGACTTAAAAATCGATATACAAATTTATTAGAGACAAAATTATTTTATTTATTCGTCAATTGAATGAAGTAATTATGAAACTTGGCTTGGCTCCATTGGACATGGACGTTGTTGATGCTATATTAGAGGTCACTGAATCCAACCTACGCTTGAAAGTTGACAATCAAATTAAATTAACAGATGCCATGAGCATTCATCTCTTCTTCTCACATTGCATCAATTGTATTTGCAATTGTCTAATGAATTTATCCATTCTTATACATATTCATAGATTTAACCAGTCTACATTGAAATTAGTTTGCGTGATAATCCCCTTTCTATTTCATTCTTCTTCCGTGTGAGATGATCACTCGATTGTTTTCTATCAACAATAATTGTATATGTACTCACTTGCACTTACAACGTTTCAAATTACAAAAACGTAATAATATGCATTCATCACGAAAAGTCTGCTGAATATTCTATGCATTTACGTTTGAATAAAAGTGTCTACTCGTGTCATTATTACTAAAAAAGAAAAAAAAAGTTTAGAGATAAAATCGAGAAGAATATTTTAAGGTTAAATAATAAATTTTATAGAAATGGATTGGTTAGAAAAAAATTATTACATTACATTTTTTATAATTGAAATAAAAATAGAACTGGGTATGTAATAAAAAAATATTTTATAAATATGTTTATTATTACTTTGTGAATTAATTAATTTTAATATTTTTTATTTATTTTAATTAATTACTCATGATAGAGGTATTTTGAAAAATCTTAAAATGATTACTTTAAAATGAACAATAAGGTAAAATAACCTAATTTCAAGATCTTTGTTCTGGAGACCACTAAAATTGTTAATAAATTAAATGAGATAAAATAAACTTTAGTAATTAAAATTGAAAAATGGCTGAAACTAAAATGTGAGAGTGAAGTTATGGTAAAGTTTTCCTTATGCTGTGGGAAAGTTTTGATCTTACATTTCAAAGATGTTGCTATTTTAGAAATTTATTGCACAAAATCAAAGTAATGTCATGACATATATAATGTTTTTTAAAGGAATTAATTCTATTCAAATTTATTAGCAACACATTTTCATTTAAATAATTAAGAAGAAACCAAATGTTTTTTATTTATCAAAAAAAAACATTACGGTTGAATTAAAAATATCTTTAAAAATAAAAATATACTTTTCTATCAACACTTACATCTGTAGCTTTAATTAATTCTAAAAAAAATAATATCCTAGTCTAAAATAAAATGTCATTTTGTTTATTTATAAAATAAATAAAAACTAATTTATTTAATTTTGGTTATTATGAAAAAAGACTGCCGCCACTCCTTCCAGCTATAAACCACTATACTCCTCTTTCTGATGCTTCAAGTCGTACTCGGTCCTTCTCTGTATAAGGAAAGGTGCGCGCGCAGGACAGCAATAGCCGCGACAACAAAAATATTGGCGCATTTCAGAGCGAGTCTTCGAAACGGACGGGTGAGTGTAACGTGAGTGCGTCAAGAAGAGAAAGAAGAAGAGAGAAACAAGTGAAAACAAAAAAAGACAAATAGAGATTCAAGAGTTTGCAGTTAACTGTGAAATAAAAGACGTTAAACGAGTGTGAACTACTGTTATTTAAGTCATTTACATTGAAAATCTAAAGAGTTTTAACAATCAAGATGGTGTCCGGAGGAATGGCCTGTGTGAAATATCTTCTATTTTTATTTAACCTGATTTTTGCTGTAAGTTTTACTACATTTTTCTTGTATATTTATTAGATTTTTTTCTCAGTTTATAATTCAATTGCGTCGATTTTTCTATACTCGAAGCTTCTTGCTTACGGGGCCGCTCAATAATCCACATGTACATTGAACACAACGATAGGAAACTACTGCATACACAAACTCAAGTTATTTATGTTTGAGTTTTTTCCCTTAAATTTTCTCCTCAGTTTCCCTTATGTTATGATGCAGAAACACAAAGACTAGGTAAATCACAAAGATTTACTCTACTAAGGAGTTCTTTTCTCAGAACTCGAATAAACGAATTCCTTTTATTACGTTTGAAAGAAAAGTCCAAGAAAAGGTGGGACGCTAGAGGTGGAGCTTTTATATCTAGCGTAGGATGAGATATTTTTTTTCAATCGGACTGACACGCAAGGAAATAAATTGGATAATTAGGATTATTAGAGGGCAGATGTTCATGAAGTTTAATATACATTTTTTAATATAATAAAAAAATTTATTTTAACAACAAAAAGAAAGTTTATAAACTTCATTATTTTTTTTTTATAGATCACAGGAATCGTCTTCATTGTTGTTGGAGCTCTGATTCTTGCTATGTACAATGACTACAGTAACTTTATGGACAATTGGTTCTTTGCTGCACCTGTCTTGATGATTGTCGTTGGCATCACAGTCTTCCTCGTTTCCTTCTTTGGATGTTGTGGTGCAGTCAAAGAACATCATTGCATGATAATTACCGTAAGTGGTCTAAAGCCTAAAAAAAAACGTACTTCAACACAAAAAAAAATATATATCCAATAATTATTTTTCTTTTATAGTTCTCAGTTTTGTTGTTGCTGATCTTCGCGATGGAGCTTGGCGCAGGCATTTGTGGTTACATGATGCGCAACGAAGTAGGCAGGATGTTACAGACTCGTTTAAACAACACAATGTCGCTTTACACGAGTGATCAAAAGGTTCACAAGTCTTGGGATGTTTTACAACATGATGTAAGTGTTAATCATAAATAATAGGAATCACAAATCAATGAAAAATATACAAAGATTAATGAATAGTTGATATTAATCTAAAAATATCATATGGGCACATCAAGTTTGATTTAATAAATATCAACAGAATATTGCACACAACGACATTAAAGCAGACCTTGCTCATATTGTAAATCAATATCGTTCCTTATACTCATACTGCACATATACGGTATAGTGACAATCTTCAGCGTATTTCCTGTACGTTGTTATATATTTCAAACACGTAATATGCTAGTGGTCAATGGCATGCTTATACGCATGGTACAAAAGCATGAAGAACCTTCCTCAACAATGAACGTTTTCAATAGAACTCATAAAATTGAGCCTCTGATCTATTACAAAGATCACGACTGTTAAGAATTATTACTGTAGCGAAAATTTAACTTTACAGACTCTTGTTATAAAAGCCATTGAATAAAAACCTATGAAAAAGTTGTCTAGACCCACGGGATTATGTACAATGAGGGAAGTCGCGTGTCAGTAACGATTATGGTATAGTCATGTGCCATACCACCCTTGTGCGATTCTCAGAAGTACTTCCCCTCTTCATTTTCTCCCTTTTTTTTTTACAAATAAGTGGTGTTTTCAACAACGCAAAAAATATCTTACGATATTGCATTCATCACGATTCCATTTTATATGCTCGATCAAGCTCGGGAACGAGGAAGGAAGTCTCCAAGTCACTGACCGCTAGGTCTAATTTGTTTTGCTTTGACTTTGCTATTCAAAAGTCTCCATCATCGCGCTGTATGTCGCCCTTGTTATGGTGAAAGGCACGTTACGCAATAATAATTATAATAATGAGAAGCTGGGGATATATTTATCTTTTATTGAACAAGGTCAGAGATATTGTGAACTTATGTCACATTAAATTATTGAAATAAATCCGCATTTAAGTGAGATGTGGTTGAAACTTTATAGTTTAATGCAATAATATCTAGTTGAAAAATATTAATGATAAATCAACAAAGATGAACATAAAATAATATAAATTATGTTGTTTAAACTTATTAAAAATGTTTATAAATTATTAGTTTTTATAAATTTTTAAAATTCAAAATACTATTTAATTTTTTATTATTTTATTCTATATCTACGTATCTTTAAATAAGTCAATTAATCTATTATGTATTCATCCTTACTTAGTTCAAATGCTGTGGCATCAATGGAACATCCGACTGGGCAGTTTTATTCCCGAACATTGAATTACCTAATTCCTGTTGCCATGAAATGCCACTCAATCAAAAATGTGACTCGAATTCTGTCACCGTTAGTACTGAAGGATGTATGAAGAAGTTAAAATCTGCTATTGAAGACAAAGCTATCATTTTAGGAGCTGTAGGCATAGGAATTGCCCTTGTTCAGGTAACTATGTTGTTCTTCTTTAAATTACGGCCTTATAACAATTTATAGGTAGTTTTCAAGTAGAACACCAGCTATTTATAGAAAACGATTACTGACAGTGTCCGTTAATATAACCATCTTATGGAGAAAAAGATACCAATATCAATCCAACATGACTAGAAGTGGTTAAATTCAATTCAATATAAAGCTGAGCTTATTTTACAATAAATTTTTAATGTTTTAAATGAGTTTAAAAAACTTATTTATAAAGTATGATGAATTTTTTATTGAGCTTCTTTTATAGGATTAGAATATTTGTTTATTTATTTATTCGAAAATGAGGTTGTACTAGAAAGTCAATATTAAGGTCACAAATTACTGTGCGATTAAATGTAATTGACAAGTACAATCATAAAGAATTTAAACGTACTTAATGAATAAAAATTATCAAGCCAACAATATGATGATATGTTATCATGCAAATAAACGGGATATATAAACTTATCAAGTTCGTTAGCAGAATAATAATTTTATAAAAAAATATAAAAAATATGTTACAACATTTAAAGTGAGTATTGTTGGAAATTTTAATTAATTATTGAATCATTTCAAAAATCTTTAATTAGGAACCAAATTAATTATGATTATTTGATAATTACAATAAACACATTCACTAGAATCTTATCTTCAAAAATTTACTCTTACGTTTGAATAGATATTAGTATATTTAGTCGAATCAAGATCCATATTATAAAATTTTGGATGATAAAGTTGATAAATATATTAATAAATATTAATAATTATATTTTTTTATTAATAATATTCTCTTCATACGATAGAAATACATTTGAATATTATGAATACATTTATTACTATGTATATAAATACACACTGCTTGATTACGCACATTATATTTTATTACATTTTATCAATAAATAATTGTTATTTTTCTTTACAGCTCATCGGGGTAATATTCGCTTGCTGTTTGGCTCGATCAATTCGTCGTGAATATGAAACTGTGTAAGCAGATAGATGTAATAATATTCATATTTCTAAATTGCAACAAACAATTATAAAATATAACAACAAAAGTACTTGCCTAACTGTGCACTTTTGTAATCAATGTTTTTTTTTACACAAACTATAACTTGATCACTTTTCTGTACTGAATCTCATTCATGTTTCAATTTCATAATCGATGCACAATCTATGGATGCATTTTCATTTTCAGTGTCGCGTTTTTTACCAATAAAAAATTATTTATTTTTTTATAAAATAACTCAATCAAAACACTATTATTGTAATTATAATCATGATAATGATTGTTATTTAATTTTTTTATAAATTTTTTCAATTAAATATAAAAAATAAATATTAAATGTGATATTTTTAAGAGAGAAAAGCCACTTCACCGTTCTCTTTTAATGTACAATTAATCCATCAGTTTCACTGAAAAGAAAAAATCTCATAATTTTTTATTTCTAAATACAAATAAAAAGGTGTGATGTATTATGCTAATTGTTATAAGCTATATTGTTCGGTCATTGTTTTTTCATTAAATTTATTTTAGCCTATAGGTTCAAAAAGACGATAGTTCAAGCTTTTGCTTTTGTTCGATCGTCGTAAGCATGTATGTACCTGTCTTTATTTTAGGAAAACGGTGTCAGGGCTTTTTTGATCGATTTGTATGAAATCTTTGATATGAATACAAAACCTAATTTTCACACTGGTATGGTTATAAAACTTTTATAACTCACGTATGACACTTGTATATTTTAACTTTTTTAAAAATCATTTAAAATGCTTCAGAACACAAAATTGAATGGCGCTGTGATCGAAAGTGTATAAATGTGTGTCTATAAAATAATTATAAAAATTATTATTACTATTATGAAACAATGAAAGAAAGAAAATATTCTCAAACATGATGCTAATAAATGTCGATAGAAATGAATTAATTACTCAACATAACGTGCCACACTTTTCAAGGTAATAAATATCGACGTTTTCAAGCATTCTTGAGAAAACGAATATGTTAGCTTTAACTTTTCTCTATGTGTATGCATATTATTGATATAGCAGCGAATTAATGATTTAATATAAAATATAAAGAACAAAAAAAGTAAGCAGTTAGATATTAAATATAAAAAAGTCCATTAGTGTTTAGTGTTAAGGAGTATTATTTTAAAATATAGAACGAATATATTCTGTATTATCCTGTTGTTTCCTCCTTTGTAAAGTCTATATTAGTGTTAAAGAACAAATGGATTAATTAATTGATATCATAAGATTAATACTTCAGCTTGCGACTGAAGTTTTAATAAGATTCAATATGCAATGTATCAATATTCTTTTCTACCGTTTGTTTCTTTTTTTTTTAACATTTCTGAAAGTACGTATCAGAACGTCACTTATGTACGTCGAAGAGGATCGAAATAAACGTCACCATTTGTGGACTAAGGATATTTTTTAAATGATGTGAGATTTCTGTCTTTTATCTTCTTTATTATCACTATTTATTTCTGCCTATTGTACGCTCTTTTTCTGGCGCTTGCGATGTATTCTAACAAACATGCATTTAATTGTGCACTTTGCAAAGCCTTTTGTAATAATAATTTGCCTTCACTCAATCGTGGACAACTAAAAATGTAACAAAAATCACTAGTTAATTATAAAGCATCAAATTTAATAATGATTTGTCGACAGTTGATCTACAAGTGATTTTGAAATATTTTACAGCGAGACCACAGCACACTGATGAACTACCAGTGAAGCATAACATTTCATATGAAACTAATATTGTTCATCATGCATTAGTAGATAAATAATGATAATTTTAAAATTGCAAATGAAAACAAATTCATTGATTACTTAAGAATTTTATTGCGACTTGAATTTGAACATTTATCGTGCTTATTGAACGTGTTTAGCAAGAGAGGAATGATGCATAAATGCAAAATACGTTGGATCACTTACCAATAATGTTGTTACGAAGACTCATAATTACATCAGTTTTTTATTAATTAATTAATGAACAATAAATTATAAAAAATCTCTAAACAATCGAAAGTTTTAATAACAAATATATCTAATGTGAAAAAAACAATCATACAAACGAAATTATTCATAGCGTAAATAAAAAAAAGTATTTCAAATTGTAATTATTTTATCAAATGGCATAATGTATTGAAAACTAATATTAAACAACTGATGTTATTATATGAATGATAATAATTAGTCAAAGCTCATATCTTCAAGTGCATATAAAATGTCAAAATAAATTAATCTGCGTGTAATAATAATACAAAAAAAAACTCGAGGAAGAGTCTGATTCAACTGCCAATTACCGCCAAAATGAATTTTATTATATAAATAAGAAAAAATGAACAAGTTAAAAAAAAATTGAATAATTCAATGAGTAAAACAAAATCATTATCAAAAATAGTTTTTTTTTCAACTTTTTATCTTGATTTTGTGAATAAATATTATCACTTCCTCGAGCAACATAATCCATCATTAATCTATCCAAAAAATTAAAAAACTAATTAAATCGTCAGAATAAATGAATGTGGGCATTTATATATTCTAACAATATGCCTCTTTTGAAGTAAATAGCTTGCAACGCTTCTGTATATTACAATTGAAAAATAATAGCATTTATCATTTATGTGTCTTTCTTGTATGTCAAATATTAATGGCAATCATCAGAATGTCTATTAATTCTAAATTCAATAGCATATTACATCATGTCACTGAACTAGTATCGATCCTTCCTTCTATTCTATAAACCTTACTTGGATGTCGCTCATTTCTCTGCGTCACTTCCCCTTCATTTGTACGTATCCGTAGTTTCAATCATCAAGAAATTTAATGTTTGATGAATTTTTATTAATTTTTTTAATTCGAATTCTTTAAAGACTATTATTCACTTTGTAAAACATCAAGTACAAAAATGTTGTATTTAAATAATGTAAAAATTAATAGATGATTTTAATACTTTCTGTAAAGTCTATTATTTGCAAAAAATAATTGAAACAATTAATCAAATGTGGAAAATTTGATAAACAATCATTTAACAAATTTTTATCTCTGGAAATTTTGAAATCTATATTTATTTTTTTATAATTTTCTGTATAATTTTTTATACTACTTTAAATATTTTGCAATTCATCTTGGAATGATTAATGAAATATATTATTGTAAAATTATTATAAAAGAGTGAACTATTATTAATAATATGTCTCTTCATCTTACACACAAAGGTATTATATGGCATTGTATATTGTATCCTTCCTCCTTCGCTCGCACGTTACTGATAAAAATGAAATAGAAAAAAAATTCAATGAGGAAGAAATACAAAAAGAAAATTTATATTTAATTTATTATTATATAGCCAGAAATTAATTGGAGTGTGCCTAATATATGTTCGTATATTTATATAATATAATATATAAATATATATTATATGTATATGAGAATAATTCAAATTAGAATTTTAATTAGATCATAATACTTTTAACATTAATTTTAATATTTCTTGTTTAGAAAATAGTCTATTTGAATTATATATAAAGAAGCTAAAAAAATTATGAGTAATGATAATGATATAATACAACACAGGTTCGAAGTTTTAGCTCCTAATCATTCACAATGAATCACATTATTGATGTTAAATAATACACATTATTTAGTAATCAAATGAGATTTCTCTCTTTCATTAATAATGATTATTATGATTGGCTTTGATATTCTATTGTATTTGAAGAAAATTTTACACATTTACTCAATGAATAAATTCATTATCAGGCCATACTAAAGACTGAACCTTTATTATTATAATCAGTATTAAAAATTTTAAAAAATCTCTAAATCTGAGGCAAATGACAAATCATTTACTAAATACTATAGAAAAACCAACCAGATTGGTATTTTCATTATAACATTTACACTTTGCGATTTACTATTTATTATTATATTTATTGACACTTTGGGTTTTTATCAGCGTAACTTATTTGTAATACTCTTCAAATAAAATCTATAAAAAGAAAAAGTATAAAATGTATGTGTTAGGAACACAGAAAAATTTAGTTTAATACAAAATATATTAATGAGATATTATGAAAGAGTTTTTTCTTCATACTTACTAGAATATACAATAGGAGCCAACAATTAATATTTAGCACATATTCGTCTAATTTTTATCATCTATAAAATGTCAATAAATAAATTATATCGAAGAAAATAAAACTAATGGTTGTATCATTCACTAATTTTAATATGTCTAATTAATTTGTATGTTTTTAGAGTAAAAATTTAGGATTATTTATTGTAAATGATAATCTGTAATTTGATTACAAAAATAACAAAAATAACTACACTGTAATTTTGTTCTTTTTTTTAATATTTTAAATCAATTTTAATGATTAAAAAATGAAAATAAAGTTAAGTGAGTAATTTATTTGATTTCTAAAGGTAAAGAGACCAGTACACAGGCGATCTAATCATATTTATGCATAATGGTTACAAAATGTATTGAGATATTATTTATGGAGATTTAAAAATGGTCAATCTTAATAAATAAGTAATTTCGTCATATTTAAATTTATATCTCAATTCATAAATTTGATAAAGTCTAGAACATTAAAATATGTTAGTAAAGTTAAGTTGACGATGAAATTACTTTTTAATGTTAATGAAAGTTTTTATTTTATTTTATGCTCAAATAAAGTCATAGTAAATAGAAATGCAGGTCAATGGCTATTTATCACTTAGTTCAATATTTGTATTTGATGTATTTTTAAATATGTGGATTTTATTATTAAAATTATATTTATTAACAGAAATAATTAATATAAAAAATTACGGGAATTTTTCTATCATTTACTGGTCTGTAAATCTAAATTCTTATAAATATATTTTAAAACCGAAATATCTAAAAGTATATGTCAATGAAAGTTTATCAATTCCTTGTAAAATTGCAGCTTGAATAAAACAAAATTGAAAAAATACTTAAGTATACGATTGTACAATATTTATTACTTTTATTAATTTTCTATAGATGCTAATAGCTAGCGTACTAACAATTAATTTAAACGTAAATTAATCAGTTCAATAAAACATTGAAAACATACAGGTTTTTCAGCTGGATTTTAAAATAATACAATAATTATTTTTCATTTTCTTTATTTTATTCTTTTCCACACACTTATTTTTAATATACCCATACTTCAATTTTTTATAGTTTATTCATCATTGCCACTCAATTGGGACATCGAAAAGATATGTGGATTCATCCACTTCACAAAGCATAACTCCACGCATGGAGATATTTACACGTCTGATACATTTAAAAATTTTTTATGACAATTTTTTTTTGTATTTTCTGTTTTTCACTATTTATTATTTTATTTTGATACTTAATCCCTTCTTGGACGCCTTAAGATTTGTAGAATAATCTATACAAGGCTCTGCATAAAGGCGGACTTGTTTCTCTACTGCTAATAATATTACTTAAATAATTAATATTATTCATTCAATTATTACTTATTTATTATTATTATTATTATTTATTAATATTGTTATTACAGTTATCATTTTTAATTTAATAACTTTTTTTCTTCAATTACTACCATTAATATACTCTTGATTTCGTTATTAGTATTGAAAAATCGGCTATCATTTATCTTTTAATTTTATAGCAGTTTAAAGCAAATATCTAGTACGAGAGTGGACTATTTACAGAAAAGTATTATTTGACTTGATAGTAACTCGTTGATTATTTCTACGAGAGCACTTAATGGTAATAATTAACTAATTGATTATTCAGCATTTTCTTCATTTCATGATTTTGTATATCAATTAATAAATTGATAGTCAATATAATAATGTAAATAAATGTTTTAATTGAAAAAAATTAATGGCTAACAAAAATCAGCCATACTGGGAAGTCGTATTTCGTTATTATAAAACAAAATATTTCATTTTTTTCCAATCATTCAGGCTACGAATCAATCACACTCATTAATCATTATACAGTCATTCCATTACTTATTGTTTACGTTACAATCTACAATCTATTATCGGTATTATTTTCAATAAGAGTTTCAGTGAATTAAAATGAAATGAAAAGCATTGCATAAAAACTTAAATTATCAATGATGATGTGATTTTCTGTTTACATTTATTTTCAACATTGCATTAATGATAATGATTTACAATTTACACCAATGTGTTTTCATTTCAATAATAATAATAATAATTACGGTAAGATAATGAAAATTCTTAAATAAGTAAAAAAAAAAAACGAATTGTTTGCATGTAAGAATTATAAAAAAATCGTATCAATTTTATCGTAATTACATCGCCTTTTTCTCTATTAGATGAAATCGTTTGTAATATCGGTTTTCTATGATCATTTTTATATTGTAAAATATACAAAAATTATACTTATTTACAATCACAATTTATGAATGTGTTGCTCGTTAGCAATTTAAACAAATAAAAAATCAAACGGTCAAAATATTTATTCACGAGAGGGAGAAATTGGATCTATCGAAACGATTGAGATTACTATAAAATTTTTAAGTTGACAAAAATAAAGTTCTATTGTTTTTTTAAACTGTCACAAGATAAATGAAAGCTTAGTCTTTCAAATTTCAATATTATCTCATTTTTACTTACAATTTATTTTACTTGGCTTTCATTTAATTAATCTCTCCTTCTTTTCATTAATTTCATTATTATTAAAGTAATTCGTTTTTGTGACATCTACTATTATGAAGATTGATCGTAGATGACTTTTACATTACCATTTTATAACTAACGACCAAGCATCTTAAAATACTACATGAAATATTTCCAATTCATACTATTATGTGTTATAATTTTTATCGCTTACTTGTTCTTATTCTATTAATTACTTTTATAAACTCCCAGCTCATGCCCTCACATACTATGGTAAAAAAAAAACAAAAATAAAAAGTACATTTAATTATTTTACTCATTCACAAATAAATTCACAATTATCTGACTTACACTCACTCATTCATCTTTTCATTCATCACATGTCTATTCCTCTCTTATGATAAGTTTATTTATTTTGTGTATTTTATAACCTTTTTAGATCCTTATTATGAGGTTTAAAACACAAGCACATAAGACTTGTGTTTAGGAACGTATTTTGCGCGCATACACACAAGATGCATTAAAAAAAGCTTTGTGGGAGCAGCGCAATGGATGATAAATTGGCATGAGTCTGATAGGAGTTTCGTGTAATTGTAAGTTAAAAGCTCATGTTGCATACCGTTTGGTCCAGAGCCGAGCTATGCGATCGTGTTCTTCTCGATTTTGAAGATACTGTGATGCTATACTGCCGACTAATGGATCAGCTGAAAAATACGAATATTTTATTAATATTTACTCCAAAATTAAATAATTGTAATGTTTTAAATTAATTATTACTTCATTTTAAAATGAATTTATCATTTTTAACCAACAATATATCTACAAATAATCAATAATTTATTGCACGTTAATAATAAACATTGAAAGTTGATCGATATAATTATTATTCAACTATTATATTTACAAAATAACTTTATTGATATGAATATAACGTATTAACTCAAAACAGGAAGATCATAGAAAATGTTTTATAAATTTCAATGTTGTTTGTAATAATAAAATTGAATGTAAATAAATTTTTCAAGTACGATTGAAAAACAACCTTTTAACAATGACAAATTACGTTACTATAATAAGAATATCATTGTTATTTGCTTACTTACATCAGTGTAAGTTATGAAAATTATAATGGTATTATTTATATCCTATTGTGAAATTTGATATCAGTTATACACCTATTGTTTTGAATTTTTTTATCGTTATCCGTTTAAGAGGTTAGAAAATTATTCTTGAATATTATTTTATATCATGTAATTTTATTTATGACTTTTTTAAAAAGTTATCTAATTTTAGTAACTTACTCCAATAAATAAAAATAATATTTTTATTGGTGACATGATAATACTTGATATCATCATCCAATATTAAATATAAATAATAATTGTATGAATTAACGCATGAATAATATGTAATATAAATAAACCAGTTTTTACAAAATCACGAACAGTAAAGAAGATACGATTATTTTTAATTGTAATAAGTTAAATTGAACTAACCTGGATTACAATCTGTTAATAGGGAGCAAATAGACAAAAGGACTTTTGAGATCGTTAAAGCTGGCGACCAATTATCCTTAAGGATGTCAAGACATATAACTCCTTGACTATTAATGTTGCAATGATATATACGTGTTCGAAAGGTGACCTGAGAATACCAATATTTAATACATTTTTCAAAATATTGTTGCCTATATGTTTACACGGTGTAAATGAAAGAAAAAAACATTATGTTACCTTGGGAGGTTTAAAAGGATATTCTGGTGAAAAATGAATATCTAAAAAGAATACACCACCCTCATAAACTGAACCGGGAGGGCCTAAAATGGTAGACACCCACTCGTATAAGTTATCGCCTTTTGGACCTGCACTGCAGTTTGGTGGAGGATCTAAAGTAATTTCAGCTAATTCTTTTTGTATCCTATAAACAATTAAACAATAAATAATTATTAACTATTATCTTTAAAAATAAAAAAAATAATAATAATTTACAAAGATTAAGTAATTAGATTTCACCACAAGTAAGGTTATAATTCACCTTTTAGCTGAAGTTCCTAAAGCTTTTGACATTTTAGGATTGGGTTTAGCTTCTTTATTTTCAGGTTTATTATCTGCCAAAGATGATCCTCTTCCTCTTCCTGTACCACTGGATCCTGCTCCTGAAGACATTGTGCTCTAAAAATGAAATAAGATACTCAACATCAAAACAGAAGATAAAAATCAACAATATTTATAGTCTCACGTGTCAAAACAATTATTAATACGTGACACAATTAACCACAAATGTTTTATTTTTATTATCAAAACATGATAAAACTTGATTGAAAAAATTTCCCAAAAACTATGTACATCGAAAAATCATAGATACCTTGCTTCGAGTTTGCACGCCGTGTTGGTTGTTCTAAGAATCAACTAGCGTCGTCGCGAAGTTACTGAATTAGAGAGTGAATGAATAACGATGATTTAGGGGAGTACGAAAATTTAGATACTTGTACCGGTAGCTCTTGTGGACACTTGGACTCGCCGGATTGTCGACAATGGAGGTTCAAGGAACAGAGACACAATGTGCACACACGACAAGGAACACCCGCAACACCCAGAGTTCGTCCGCATTAAGAGGTTGGACGGCGTCACTCTGTCACACACTTCACACGATATATTTTTTGGATATTCAGGTCAACTGGCGCCTGTTCTTAGGATTACCCCGGCGTCTTTTCCGCGACTTCTTTCTTCTCTTGGTCTGACTCTCCCTCTCTTTTTCTCTCTCACTCCTAACTTCTTTCTTTCTCTCCCTAGATTCCTTTTTGCACGCTGCACAGCCGGGAACCTCAACCGGAGAGTCACACAAGCGCACAAAATACACATAAATTTAAATCATCCGCCCAGGAAATGCCGACATTTTTTCTCCTGCTCATTGAAACTGATGATAATTTATCCAAAATAATTAATCATTGAATAATTGTCAAAATCTTCTTACTTTGTATTAGAAATAATATTCAATACTTGAATTGATAAGAAATTACTTTTTAAAACATTTTTTTTTCGTCTCAATTTCTATTCAGCTAAAATATGCTTGATTTTTAAATTTTCCCACTCTACCGGAAATTTGATCATTTCGAGAAAACGACACTGACGCTATTGTGAAATTTCCGGTAAGCTAATCAATAAATGCATTTTTGTGAATTTGGTAATCTTGCAGCAAACGATGTTGGTATTGATGTAAACAGAAAAAAAGAAATACTTGTATTGTAAATATTTGTGTTATTTATTTACAATAAATAAAATATTGATATTTTTGTGATTTAGAAAAAATTTAGGATAATCTTTATTTACAAAAGTTATAAATAAAAATACCAAAATGGGGAAACGACAGCATCAAAAAGATAAAATGTAAATAAAACCTTTTATTTTGAAAGACAGGTTATGTTTGAATGTTGAAAAAATTTTTTTTTTTTTTTGATAATACCATGAATATTAAAATTAATTTTGTTTTGTAAAGAAAATTATGTCAAAACTGTTTTCAGGTATTTAACATATACAGAATGGACAACCCTTTATGGAGGAAAACGGTCAGGAGAAAATTTTGATACAAGTGAAGATGCAACATTTCGAAGATTACCTTATAATCATTGTTGTGTGAGCTTACAACCATTTGAAAATCCATATTGTGATCCTCTAGGAAATATATTTGAATTAGAACCTCTTTTGGTATATGTAAAACATTTCAAACATAATCCAGTAACTGGGAAACCATTTGACCTTAAAAGTCTTATCAAATTAAATTTTCACAAAAATGCTGACGGTGAACATCATTGTCCTGTTCTCTTTAAAGTGTTTTCAAAACATTCACATATTGTTGCGATTAAAACTACTGGGAATGTTTTTTCATGGGAAGCAGTTGAACAACTTAATATTAAAACAAAGAATTGGAAAGATTTAATCAATGATCAACCATTTACCCGAGCTGATATTATTACCCTTCAAAATCCTTCTGATGCTTCTAAATTCAATTTGTCTAGATTTCATCATATAAAAAATAATTTAAAAGTTGAAGATGAAGGTAAGTTATCATAAACGTAGGAAAAAACATATTTTTACTCCATTTTTAGAGATATTTTTTTTTTTAATACATTAACTATTGAATTCTTTATTTACAGATGTAGTGAAAGAGCGAAATGATCCGAATGCAAAACTTAAAACAGTTTCTTCTGAAACAAAAGATATATTAACAGAACTTGAAAAAGAATATAAACCTGCTGCTAAAAAAGAACAAAGTGTTAAACGTACAGCTGATAAATTCAATGCTGTGAGTATTTAAATTGGCATCATGTGATATTTTTATCACATTTATTTGATTTCTCATGCCAAATTTACTGTAAATAATTTCAGGCCCATTATTCAACGGGAGCAGTTGCAGCAGGCTTTACATCAACAGTTATGCCAAGAGAAACAGTTCATGAAGCAGCAATTATAGCCGATGATTTAGTTCGTTATGAAAGAGTTAAGAAAAAGGGATATGTTAGGCTTATCACAAATTTTGGTACACTTAATCTTGAATTACATTGTGATATAGTTCCAAAAACGTGCGAAAATTTTATTAAACATTGTTCAAATGGTTATTATGATAATACCAAATTTCATAGATCTATAAAAAATTTTATGGTAAATTAAATCAATTTATTTCTCTAACATTTTTGATTTTCTTCTTTTTATTAAAAATATTCTATTTAGATTCAAGGTGGTGATCCAACTAATACTGGAAACGGTGGAAAATCTATTTGGGGAAAGCCCTTTGAAGATGAATTTAAACAAAATTTAACTCATCAAGGTAGAGGAATTCTTTCGATGGCAAATTCTGGACCGGGCACAAATGGATCTCAATTGTAAATATTGTTTAATTACTCTTTAATTATTTATCTTGTGTTCATTTCATTACTAAGATATAGGCTTTTATTTAGATAGTTAAAATTCAATTATCTGATATTTTTACAGTTTTATTACTTTTCGGTCATGTCGTCATCTTGATCGTAAACATACAGTTTTTGGTAAAATTGTAGGAGGATTGGATACTCTAAATGCAATAGAAAAAATAGAAGTTGATAACAAAGATCGTCCCATCGAGGATATTATTATTCAACGAACACAAGTATTTGTTGATCCTTTTCAAGAAGCAGATGATCAGCTAATAGCAGAAAGAGCAGCTGAAATCGAGAAACAAAATCAGGAAGCCAATGATAAATTGGCATCTAACAGTGAATCTAAGAATGAATTAAAAGCTTTACATTCTGGAGTTGGAAAATTCATTAATCTAAAAAAAGAAAAAGAGTAACTATATTTTTATTTTTTTTTCTTTACTAGAATCTATAACAAGTACTATTCTGTGATTGTTATTTATTTTAGGATTGCTACCACGAGTGAAGTTCCTGTTAAAAAGAAAAAGAAAGAAATATCATCATCACCTTTTAGTAATTATTCAAAATGGTAAAATTATTTTTTAGTATATATCTAAATGTTTTCAACAAAATAATTTGAAAAATATAAAAAATTTTATTTATAAAAGTCAAAGTTTAAAAACTTGAATTGTACAAACCTTCCTTTCCCGCTCCTTTTCAAATTTATGCGCACAGTTCGTTTGCGCTGATTATGGAGTGAGCAGTAAGTCATCCTGTGTTTTTCTCAGGAAAAACTTGACAAAAATAAATTGCTCATAAGTCTATTTTTAAATAACTAGTTTATATCAATATAATCAAAAAATAACTGTGATAAAAGATACTGTAGTATTAATGAATAATATTAAATAATAATAATTGCTAAATAAGTATAAAATTCTCAGAATTGAGTCTTCCATGTTTAGTTCAGTGGACCCTCCCTGACGTGGATACCTTGTTCTTATCTTTCATTATTGCGGTTGTGCTGTGAATTCTACAAGTGGTTAAGTGATTTAATTGATCTATTTATCGTCATCGAGAGAGCTCAAGGATTGGAATTATCAAAAAAGAATGGATGATTTAGGTGAGTCTAAATATATTTATTTGTCATCAATCCATTAACCTCTAAATGTGTTGGTTTCAAAATAATGAATTTTCATTTTGCTTAGAAAACCAACATCAAAAAATTTCCATCAAATCGTATAATTAATTATATTTTTTACTCCTAACAAATATTCTATAATTCATTCAATTTGTTTATAATTATGACAAAGGAATACTTCGGAAAGTGCGCGAAATTCAAATTTGATTATCAAATTGTTTCAAATATTTAGCAATTTAAAAATATATATTTTGCATATATTTATAAATAAATGTTTCAAGTTCAAATAGTTGAGTTCATCAATTATATAAGAAGTTACATTTTATGAAAAAATAATAATAAAAATAAAACAATAAGTAATGTTGTATTATTAAAAATGAAAACACTATCAACATTAAATAAGATGGATAAACAATATAATAAAATAGTTAAATTTGACATAAACTATTATTGTGCGGGTGTTCTGTAAATATAATCTCAAGTGATCATTCGAACTCCCTTTCCGTTACTACATCTGTTCTTACTGGTGTCTCTTATTTGTCGTGGGGTTTAAATAAAACATAGTCGCACATTATGGGCAGACCGGATTACAGAGGCGTCGCGACGCTTAGACGTTGTTGTTTCATGTTGAGAAAATAACGTTCCACTTAAATAAAAGATTGCCGGTGACTAGACTTGGTGATTCTCTTAACTTCTACGACTTTCTTTCATTCGTAAAAAGCAAATAAAGTGTACTGTTTATGTATCGTTTCATTTTCAATGTCTTTTTAGTTGACTAAAGTCAACAAGTGGCTTCAGTTATTTTCAATGGCTTATCAAAGTGATTTATCATAGTGATAACGATAATCAATACAATTTTTTCCAATTCATACTACTGTGTGATAAAAAATAAATATTTCAAAAAGTGATGAAAAGTTTATTTAATTGTTAAATTGGTTACAACGAGGTTTTTTTTTAAAGAATATCCACGTGTTCTAGTGCATGAGCTATTTAATTTAAATCTTAGAATAGACCCGGAAGTGCATAGTTTCTCTAGCTTTTGTCTTCTTGTAATTAATTAGATTTAGAATATAATTTTTTAATACTTATTGAATATTCTTGTTTTAATTTAAAAAAGTAACGTTTCATATTGATTTGAAAAAAAAAAAAATTAATAAAAAATAAAAATCAATGAATAAATTAGGAAAGTAATATTGGTTATGATCGAATAAAATTATCAAGTGAATTTAAAAAGACATAAAAAAATGGCAATGGATAGAACGATGTATGGAAAAGTACAGCCTGGAGCATTATATCAACCTTACAGAATTACTGTAAAAAAAGGAAGAGATGCTGAAGCTCCAGGATGTGAGTTTATGACATTTGTCTTTATTTATTTAACAAAAAATTTACCATGTTAAGATATGATTGTTTATATAATAATAGTTTGCATTCATTTAAATTTTCTAGGCTATCATTGACTATTCAACAATCTCTTATAGTATCGTTAATAAGTATACATGTAGTAGTGAATGTAGGATCAGTTCGCATCAAAGAATGTAAATTAAGGCCAGCATAAAAGTTGTCCTGTGTATAAATATCTGCATGACGGCAGTTAAAATATTACTCAATAACAAAGTCTTTTTTTCTAATTCTACTCACATTCTTAAGTATTTAGAGAAATTTATGGCAACTTGTTTACAGTATTACTTTGTTTTTATTCAGAGAAGTTTTGGAGTTGAAATTTTTTAGGCAATTGAATTCACTTTATCTTCATCAAAATTATTTCGTCAGAAAATTAGAGATTATTTGTATGACCTTTCATTAATTAAAACATTATTATTTCCTGAAAAAATATTACTTGAAAATTGAATGAATATTTAATTATTATAATGTTTTATATTTATCATTCAAAAAATATTAATTAAAATTTTTTTTAAAGTTACATAAGATGGAAATAATAAATTTTCGATAAGTCTATATTTTTTAAAAATTTTATTGTTTATGGAATAATACAATATTCACACTTGATATGAATTAATTTTAATTAAAGTGAAGGTTTCTAATAGAATCATCTTGTTCATATAAAATTAAATATAACACTACTCACATGTTCAGTCTTCATCATTAATACAGACACAGCTGACAAATTAATGAAGCTCGTTAACGATATTCTTTTTTGTATTTCCTTATTTACATCATTCTAAAATAGCTATGTCTTTGATGTTTTTTTTTCATTGTTACAAGAATGCTAGAAATTGAAGTAAAAATTTGATGTATTTCAAACGAAAATGTAAGAAAACAAAGATTTAACTTAAGAACATTGAACTCGAATATAATAATAAAAAATAACTATCTGATTCACGATGAATAATTAACAGTAATCTATTTTTATCCCATTGAATGACGTAAATCTCGATAGATCTCTTCACTCATTACGTATGTGAGATGCCTAACACTTTATGAAAATAAATGGAGTATTTACATTTGTGTGAAGCAAAAAAGAAAAATATTTATAAGGATCTTTGCATATTGGATACATATTGAGAAGAGTATTTGGGAGATTTAAAGTATGTAAACTCACATTTTTCATTTTTGCTCCAAAAATAAAAAGTTGTTTACATGATGGGAAACTCTTCTTTATTGACAGAGAGTCGATATAGCAAATTTTATTCTTTTAAATGACTCTATTGATATTGTTGGTGTGAAAGATAATGAATTAAGTTGTATAATTATTATTAGTTAATTATAACTTATAGTTATACAAATATTATTGAGTATTGAATTTTAGAGCATATTTGTACAATTGTCTAAATTAGTATTAAAAACAAGTTTATCATCCTTTTGAAACTGATTGTTATTACAATTGATTCAATAAATTAATCGTTATTTCGAGCATGTTCTTTCACTAAATGGAACTTGAAAACTTTTTTATGATCTTAAGGTAGTTCTTTCGCATAAATAATTTGCTTTAAATAATTTCTTTATTAAATATTCGACAGACGCAATTTTTTTCTGCATTATTCATTTGAAAATGTTTCCGAATAAGAGATACTCTCTCTCTCTCTTACTCTTATTTACATCAATGTAGAAAAGAGTACTTTTAAATTCGATTTTTTCATTGAAATGCCCGATGACTGAGCTTTTTTTTGCTTGTAACTTCGTCATGACAATTTTAAAAACATCATATGTTAACATTAAATTTATTTGCAAAATTTGGTCAAGTGCAAAAATTACCTTAAATCAATCTCGTGTCACTCTTTATTAAAGTTTCATCATACTTCATATAATTTACAATTAATTATATAATTCGATGATTATTATAATTTAAAAATTTTTAGAAACTTATCCTAGACATACAATGATTAATATAAATTGATACATTTATTTATATTGTTCGTTTAATTCACCATCATGCATAACAAGAAATTGACAGAGTAGAGAAATTAATAAAATTGTTGAGGTATTTCAATCAAGGTTAATGTTTTCTTCAGATTTTTTTTACTATATTAGAATTAAAGATTTTTAGAAAAGAAAACGTTTGTTTTAATAAAAGAAATTGATTCACCGTTTAGAACTAGAATGTACCAGTGAATGAACAGCATGTTTAGTATATCTATTACTACACTTATGCACATGGTTAAATCCTGGCTTTCAAAAAAGGTGACATTAATGTTCTTTTTGAAGAATTGAGCGCTATCTAGACTTTCATTGATCGTTTGGTTTTTGCTCAGGGTGTGATGATTTTTTAATTTGAGGGAAGCGTTTGGTTTTGGATTGAAAAAAATTCCTTCTTAAACAAATCATCAAATTCAGGTAAAGCGCTTGGTTTTTTTTTAGGAAGCAAGTTTTCTCTTAAATAATTTTTAAATTCCGTTGAAAGGTTGAGTTTTTGAGTAACAGGTGATACCTTGTCAACAGTAGGATCATTTCCAAGTTCAGACGAAGGGTCTTGTTTTGGTTGAGAAAGCCAGTAGTTTCTAAAATGATTTTCATATTCAGCTAGAGTGTGTGATTTCTGATCAGTATCTGATGATTTTTTAAGATCTTTACATTTACACCGGTTCCTTGATTGTTGTTTAGAATGCAAAAAAGTATTAACATAATCTTCAGATTTAGCTGATTTGTTTACTTTTATTTCAGGATGCGACAATTTCCATAAATAATGTATCATATCAGTCAAAAGTGTTTCTCGGCACATTTTTAATTCCTGAAACGAATAATTTTTATTTAATGAAATTTTTAACATGACAACCAAAGAAATTGTTTGTATTTTTTAATTAATTTATTTTATTAAAAATCTGCTGTATAGGTTCTTGTATAATAATTTTTTTTATGTTGTAAAACTATTTCCAATCCTAAATTGTTTATATGTCCCTGATCATTTTATAATTATTTTTTGCAATTATATTTTTCTAATATACTATGAGGAAAAATCAACGAACAAGTTCTTCTAAATAAACAAAAAATAAGTACTATAAAAGTATATGAATTTATTTTTTACTCACTTTTTCTAAATTTTCTGCCCGATTAAATTCAAATGCAGCAATTTTAAACATTGTTTCTTGAAAGTCTGAATCGTTAATTAGTTTTCCATTGATCTATATAAAAATTTCAAAATATTATAATGATTTATCTCGTTTAAATTGTAAATCAATTTTAAGTAGGCATAATTACCGGTGAAGATGCATAAATCAGAAGAATCGAAAGAATAATTTGAACATTCATTTTGATATTCAAACTATATTTTTTAATGAATGTGAATGTAATTTTTGGCGGATTCTTTTCTTTTCTTTTTCGAATAAGAAAGGAACTCAATTAATGTTGAATCATTTTGGATTAATCTATTTATTGCTTTTTACCCCTCTACTTTATAAAATTCGTTACGATACTATGAATAATTAAGATTAGAATAACGTAGTTCGTAAAAAAAATGATAAATCAATCAACACATACCAGCTATAATCATCTTATAGTTCTTGTTAATAACCAATCATTACAACTGAATAAATATATTTTGCCAGCTTTGAAGATATTTTATTGTTTTGATAGCAAACTACAATATTATTTTATCGATCATCTTATTATAAAAATCTACTTTTTAGAATTTTATGATAATCTACATCTAACTATAATCACTTTTAAATACAAGTTGTATGAACAACTGATGACTTCCTTTTATTATTTATTTTTGCTATAAAAAAAGAAAAATGAAAAATACATGTTTGTGAACCTATCTTTTCTATAGACATCAGATTTTTATGTTTATCAAAAAAAATTAATCTAGTTTGATTCAATTAACCAAAGGGAAAAGAATAATCCTAGATAAATACTAGCATTAATTAAATTAATTGTCATTGAATGTTTATTTATAAAGTCTAAACATTTCTATTTTTGTGGCTGTTTTATACTGCATTGCCTTTTTATGATAGAAGCAATTTTTCTTTATATGACCTTTTCGACCACATTGATGACACTTCACTTTTGATGGATTTATTTTATTTTGTTTCAAATACTTCTCCTTATTAAGATCTTGATGATTTCTTTTTAATTGTTTTAGATTATTATAATTACAGTTTTTCATTATCTCGTTTTTTGTATCACAACTCTCGATTTGCAATTGATTTTTATAGTTCAATAGTCTTGCTTTAACAAAAGATAATGTCAAAGTTTCTTCAAATAATGTTAGAATTAATGTTATAATTTCATTATAAGATGCCGGCAATGTCAATAGTAGCCATACAATTTTATCAGTGTCTTGAAAATGAACACCTGCTGCTTGTAATTCAGTTATTAAATCGTCAAAAATTGTAAAATGTTTTATGAGAGCAGTATCATCTTCGAATTTTAAATTTGACAATCTTTTCCACAGAAACAATTTAGTTGCAAAACTTTTTCGTTCATAAATTGCATCTAATTTTTGAAAAATGACTCTTGATGTGGATTCTGGATCAGCAAAACCAAGAAATGCATCATCTAGATACTCAATAATAGTGCCTTTTGCTGTTCTTTCAGCCTGGTTCCATACTTCATCAGGTTCCACAGGAATGTTGTCATCAATGACTTTAAGAACATCAAGTTCTCCTAATAATGAGCGAATTTGCATCTTCCATACACTATATTGTTCACCATTAAAAGGTCTAATGCTTCTTTCACTTTTTAAATCTTCCATTATGATTTCATAAAACGTTAATAATTATCTTTATATAATGAATCGTTACGACAAGTGATTCACAGTTTTATCACAAAAGTATTACACAGTTATTCAAATTTATTATGACATTACACAACGCAATATAAATTGAATTAGTATAAGATCAGTTTTATTAAAAAATAGAAAAATTAATTTAGCTTGATTTTATAACAATATTTGGAGAAAGACTTGATCTTTACTTATTGAGAGTTGTCTCTAGACTGATCAGAATGTTTAAACTAAAAGTACATTTTTTCATGTCCTAACGTTTAGGACCCAAATAATAAACAAAGAACAGCCTGCATACCACATATCAAGAAACTTCAATTTTATGGTTTATAACAAATAAATAATTTTTCTGTGAGAAAATCCAGAAAATACAATCACTCATCTGTTTATTAGGCTTAAACTTTACTTGAAATCTAAATTTCCATAAAATATTAGTCCTTAAAAAACCATACATAAAACGAAAATTGATAATACATAAATATTTATTGGAAATTTTATATTTCTAGGACTTAAGAATTAATTTTAATTGTTAGTTAAACAATTTAAATATCAATATTTCATTTATTATATTAAAAACTTAAAAATATCTCCTCACAAGAAGGAAAGCTTTTGTGAATTAACATCAACAGCACTTAGACTACGTAATAATTATTTTGTCCAGATCAGTCATAAATATTATCAAATAAAAAATATGCATATATTTTTAGGAGAGTAATAACTATATAAACATGTGCCAGATTAAATAAAGCATCATTTTATAATGATTAAATTTTGTTCATATTTTTGTAGTTCCAATAGATTTAAAAGAAATTAAAAAACAGTGCTTTAGCAAGATGGCTAACTTTAATTTCGATATTAAGTTTTTTAGTATTAAGTTAATAATTTTTTATTAAAGAAAAATTTTCAAATTGTTTATATTATATTTTATTTTTTTGTTAAAACCTTAAAAGAATTTATCCACTTATTATATGTAAAAAATTATTCGAAAAAAAACTTTATTCAATTAAGAATAATATACTAGCATGTAAAGGTGATCTCACCAATTCACTTTCACCCAATTTGTTTTCCTCAAATCGAATGACGACGTATCGTCAGATGTATGGGAAGCATACCAAGGAATGCAATAGTCACCTACAGTATAAAGACAGTGACTGATCTGCTCTCTTAACACAAGTTTCTCCTGTCAATTTTTCAAAAAAAATAATTAGATCAATTAAATTTTTTTCCTTAAATAATTAAATTCACTTCAGTTGTTATAATTATCAAATAAAGAATAAATTTAACCACTTTTTTATCAAAAAATGAAGTTATTTTTGAAATTTTTTAATTTTACGTCATGTTTGTGGTTTGATGATTCAAGAGGATTTTTGTTCTGACTTATCATCCAGTGACGCATCATGGATACTAGTAAAAAAATAATTACCAATAAAGACGTGATAATTAGAAAATATTCCCAGTGAGTCAGTAAAAGTGCAAAAAATGTATCATTCGAATTATATTTTTGAATAATCATTCAAAAAAATTATTGGTTATTGATCCAACATTGAATGAATAAAATATAGCATTTTGGGCGAGGTATATTAACGATTGAAATCACTGTCATCATTGCAATGAACCTAAACAATGATGTCTGCAAACAATGGTGAGTCCAAAAATAGGATTTGATTACCTACTGACCGAGATATTTGAATTAATTGAGATTAATAATGTATTGAGAGTAGATGACCATCATCACTCATATTCATGGATATTTTCCATGGTTCTTTTTATCAATAGGTATGCATAATAATTTCTAACTTGACACTAAAACATGGAACATAAAACTAAATAACTAAATATTAATATTTTAGAGTCAATGTTTTAGAAAGAATAAATAAAAAAAGGTATGTAGGTGTTTAAATCCTTGATCAAAGACATGTCCGAGGTCCAGATCCATATGAGGCAGGGAAACGTGTTATTAAGTTCCTCCTACACTATTCTCTCAGTCAACCTTTCTGATATATTTCGTTTTGTTCAAACCACTTTGAGCAATTACTTTATATATAATTTAAATTTATTTTTACTCCTTGTCATTTATAAGTTTTATTTGTCTGGACATTTCACGCTTGGCCAGTACATTCTCACTTACAATTTGTTAATGGTGAAATTCAACTCTGTCCCATTATTTCTAATCTTGGAATTCAGATAAATCTATCTTGTCTTCTTAAGATTATTGTTTGCTTAAGAAATAATGATGGAAAAAAAGGAATCTCGTGTGATAGAAATTTCATTTATTCCTTTTTATGGTTTCCATCATGTGACCACAATTTGAAATTATCTTTAGCAAAAGTTTGTTTTACTGTAAGTAGGTGATGAACATTCTTTGTTCAATTTGCTCATCAGATAGATGAAAAACATGATGATAGATAGTATTATGTTACTCCAGATATGTCAAAGGTTGTTTATTCCTGATAAAAATGTATTGGACAATCAATTTCTTCCCTCAACCTTTTAATTATAAGGTTTTTCAGAAAAAAAAAATTATCAGAATGAAAACCATACAGTATATTATTATTTAAAGCTCTATTAATTGACATTTATATTTCATAATAATGATAATGCTATTTTATTAATCCTTTTATGTGAATTAATTTAAGTATTGATCAATTATACATTGATGAAAATGAGTTCATTGATCTTGCCTATGTTTGAGAATTATCCACCCTCCATTTTTACATTTTTATGGAATTATTAATAGATTAAAATAAAGAAAATATTTATGTATTTAAATTGAACATTTAGTTTAGAAATTTAACTAAATAAACATTCAATGATATGAAATTTTTTAACTGCAATTTGTTTAACAACAAATCATGTTCTATGAATCAGAATACTGTCTAAAGAAAAATTATGTTTTTAGTTTCAAATAATATTGAATATAAAAAGCCACTTTTTCAAACATTATCAACTATTTACATGAAATACAATTTCTTCCTATTGGATCAATGTTTTTATACATAAAGATTATTTTATTACATCCAATATGTAAATGTTTGAATATCCTAAACATGTTTATTTGCTATAAAATCTTTCTATTTTCTAAGCAACGAAATAAAATAGATGAATATGTTATATTAAAACATTTGTTTTTTTTAGAAAAAATTTAAGATATAAGAGATTTCATTCGGTGGTCGTAGATTTATTTTTGGTCTGGTTCTGTTGAAACTAGGTGAAAAGTCTTTGCATTTGCTCATAGGAAGAAGTGAGATAGAACAGTAAGGCGCACCCTGGCCACAGAATATATTCGTTTAGCTACATTACTCATGCTAAGAGTTAGCAAGAGAGATAACAGATGAGCATAAATAAGAACGCGTTTTGATCTAAGCTCACCGTGGCTTCAGTTTGTCTCGCTGAGTCTTGCCAGACATTTCGGGTTTTTTGTTTTTGATTTTCACGTGTGAACATTAGACATTATTAATTGAAGCACGTGTTGACTTATTATTGCAAGTTGTCAAGATTCAGTGATTCTTTTCATCAATTATATTTCATATCAATTGTTGATAAAATATATGTCAACATTAAATAATCATTGAATTTTTCTATCAAATTCCAAAAAAAGTTTCCTCTTAAAAAAATTGTTTCTTTTTTTCTGTAAATTCTCATGAATATTCTATGCTTTTATTTTTGATATTCAATTATACTTTTTGAATAGAATTATTAAATCCAAGTTGTAGATAGAAAATTTAGAATTCTCTTAAAATCTTGTTCTAATTTGTGATTTATTTTTGGTTTGAATCCAATTCCTTAAACACATGGCATCAAACTGCAAATCTGAAAGGAAAGAAAATTGAATCATTTCTCAAAAGTCAAAAGGAAAATACTTATTTCCATATAATCAATTTATCTAGTAGGAAATTCTTACGTTTTACTGATTATTAAGTTATCTCTTTTTCAAAATCTCCAATTTGGTTTAGTGACATTTAATATAGCCATTGATTATTCCTTACATTAACGTAAATAATTTTGTGAATTTCATAAGGTCATCATTATAAATTGTTTATTTGTAATATTGATTAGAAATCAAAAAAATTTCAAGTATTTATAAACACAATGAATACTTCAAGACCAATGTCACCAGTTGTTTCTATCAGCCCCAATCATTTGGCAACGATTCAAAGACACGAGCCATGGGAACAGCACATAAGTGAGTGAAATACTTACTCATTAAAAACTGTAGATCATTCATTGACTACTGTAACTCTTGATTGATTGGAAAATTAGCTTATTGAATCATCTTTAAATAGAGACTGGACAACTTAGTGTTACATCATAATGCGAATCGTCAATAGAATCGTGCTTCAGAAGTTTTTATTATCCAATCCAATTCCGGAAGAACCGATAAGACGACCTCGAGGTCGACGAAGAATTCTTGTTTTTCTTTGGTTTTACTGCCTGGAATTCTCCCTCCACATTTTGCAGACGCATGAACCACTTCTCCTACTCCTTTTCATTGCACATCAGGCGACTTCTTTAGTCTGGAATTCTCCGGTGTATCGCTAACTTAACTCCCACAATATTTTTTTTTACTAATTTTATGATTTTTAAGTATATTATTATTTGTCATTATTTTATAGTGTTAATTTAATCCTTTTTTTTGGTCATTCCAAAGATCTGACATTCCTTTTGAATATTTTTTTAAGATTTGAAGTGTTTGAAAGTATGAATAGCAAAAGTGTTGATGTAAAATTGATTGAAAAAAATGTAGAAAAAATTAAATGTGAAGATAATGATCAATTTTCAGCTCTTGGTATGACACTTGCTTTTTTTTCTTTTTATTTGACATCGTTGACAATCATTCTAATAAGTGTATTCTTCTTTTTTGAAGTCTATTCTTCTGAAAAAAATCACTCAATTAATTCAAATATTCATTTTTATCATCTAATATCTATTTTTAATTTAATTAATATTAATAACCATGAAAAATATTCAATCATATACAAACAATACGTTTATTTATTTAAGATTATTAATAGCATTGTTATTTATAATTATTGTTACACAAAGCATAAAATTATTTTAAATTAAAATATCTAGTTTATTGTTTTTGAAATTTAACCTTCTTATTAGTTAGGTTAATGTGTTAGGATTTTTGGATAATTGACTTTTGAAAAAAAATGTCTTGTAATTAGGTTCAAACTTTATAAACAATAGAAATAATGATAAATAATTACCGTTTGTCATTTACTATGAATTCCAATAAGGACAAAGACATTGTTGTCATATTTTTGAATGGAAATATGCACAAATATTTGAATAAATGTCAGCACATTCAAAAAATATGAAACCTACTACAAAATATACCCAACTGCTGACGTCATATATCGAATTTCAAAATAGTATTTTTTTCTGTGTAACTAAAATAATATTTTTTTTTTACAGATGCTTTATTAGCGGATTTACAAAATACAGTGGCTTCTGAAGGGAGTCATCATGTGAGTAATAATACAACGCCTGGATATGGATCTTTGAACGGTAGCAGAACTCATTCTTCGAATTACTATCGAACTTACGATAATCGAACTTCTCCATTGCCATCGCAGTCGGTAAGTAAATGATGATTATTTTTATCGATAAAGCTGTCGTTAAAGTAGTCATTCTTTTTACGTACAATTCGTCGAGTTAATTTGGTAATCAGTCGATAGATGGCGATAAATGATTGCAAAATAATCGACATCAATTTAAAGTAACCTTACATCTGGTGATGTAAAAGAAATGAAGGAAATAGAATTACACAAAACATCCATTGAACTGAAATACTTTGATGCAAAAAGACTAGACTGAAGCACGATTGATGAGTCTTTTTGGCGCTTACTTTGTTTAGTAAATTTTGTTTCAAGATTCTCTTAAAATAAATCTCATCGTATACTTTGGTATTACATTTGGAATTACGCATCATGTCTTTCTACAATGTTTTAAAACATGATAATACATATGTTAAGATAATTAAGTTATTGAATTATTTTTAAACTCTGTTTTCGGTTAAGTTATTTGATAATAATTTATAATGTGCCATCAGAAATCTTTTTATTGAGATGTGTAATATATTGTGAAACAATATACATAACAATGCTCAGATTTATGGTAATAAACTAAGATATCAAGTTTATTCAAATAAATTAACAATTAGTAATAAATAAACAAACTGACAAATTAATAAATTGACGTATTACATCTCAATGGTAGAACTTACAAATATTTTATAAACTGTATAAATAGTTTATAGACTATCAAACAAGCAATTGTATTCCCTAAAGTCAATACTCTAAAATAATATCTATTTTTATGATGGCTTGAGTCACACTATATTATCTCTAACTATTTTGGTTTATTATTTTGTTATTAAACTTTGAATCATATTAGCAGGTACGTGCGTCAACAAACTGTTATTTTATTTTTCAATTTGATATTTTATTAATTAATTTTTTTTAATTTCTTTGAGGTCAATTAAAAGAAAAAAAATGTTGGCAAAGTAATAAAACAGGTAATAAAAAATTTTTTCATTATGAACAATCATTCGAAGAATAATGATTGTGATGGACAATTCGTTGAATGGACTTTATATTTCATCGTTGAACTTTACTTGAGGACATTTTAGTTGTATTATGAAAATAATTCAAAACACAATTACACGAACTAGGAAAAAACTTATGATCATAATCCCACTAGAAAATGATATAATATTCATTATCTTGACCTGTATGCTACTTCATACCATCTAAGGTTTCGCATAAAATCAATTCTATTGATTTAAATATCAAATTGTTCACACCTGTCATTTTCTCTGGCAATTTTTTGATCGATATCCTAAGGTTGCTGTTGAATTATTAACTACTGGTATATACATTGGTTGTAGCTACTTGTGTTATATTTTTTTCTAAGAACCGGTTGTCACTAATAAAAAAAAAAAAATTAAAAAACCAAATGAAAAAATATTCAAAAATAATTTTCGTTATAATACTAGATGTATAAGAAGTTTCATAGACCTGAAATTTTAGATATATTTAGGTACCATAAAATCTAAAAATAATTTGAGAAAAGTGATCAAAACTCAGGAGTTTTATTTTTTAAATGTAGGGTAACGCAATTCTTGTTAACTTATTTATGTTTCAATTATTATTAAAAATCAATAAAATAATTCATATAATTTTATTGATGCTTTTATATAATGATTCAATTATGTGAATAATGATTCAATCAAAAAACTTGAAATTTAATTCAATCTAAATGATGTAAGCATTAATCAATTGATTTGATAAATGATATAAAATTTGTATATTGAAAAGACAGTGTATCAGATCATGATAGCATTTTTTACTTTAAATTTAAAGAATCATCTTTCTTAGATTTTGAATATGCCTAAGATAACATAGAGAAAATATTTACATACAAAAAAAAATTGCTGTTTTGTCACTATAACGAAAAAAACAAAAATAATTCTTAGAAACTTTACTGAAAATATTTTAAAAAACTTTTAAATTTTTCTAAGCAAGTCAATTATTTTTACTTCTTTGGAAATATACAATTAAATGTATAACTTGAAGCACTGTACACAAAAAATCAATTTTATTATAATTCTAATTATCTTTAATTTCTAAATAAAAATCTTCAGATTTTTTTTTGTAATAAATATTATTGTAATTAACTATAAAGTGAAGTTTAAATATAAGACTCATCTGAACCACTTGATAAAAATCCCTAAAGATTTTATTTAAAACTTTACTAAATTATTTTTCTCTATTCGTTATTTTGTAGTAAATACATAGTAATTTTTGCAATAATTATAATTGTAACTTTTCAGTTTATGAATCCTTTTAGTAAAAATATATAAAGATTATTTCTCAAACAGATAGGAAATGGTTGCTAAATTCCAATATACACTGTCATTATAGTAACTAAATATTTTTGTATACATTTCTTAAGGAAGTTTAGTACTTACTAGCAGTATACAAGTGTAGAAGATTAAAAATAATCGTATTCACTTAACAGTGTGATAAAAATGACGAGCGTAAAATAGCTTATTTCCGACCATGTTCATTATTATTCGGTTAAAAGATTTATTATGTAAACTAATTAGCTTTTGTTTGACAAAAAACTGTGCTCGAGTTCATCTTTTATAAATTAAGTTAAACATTTAGATTCAATGTTAATTCGGTTATTTATTTCATTATTTTAAGATTTAAAAGATCAAGTCAATTTCAAGATCTCTCAAATATAATATAATAATAACAAACAATATAAAAACTGAAATTATTAATTAATGAATAACGAAGCAAAGTGATATTCAATATTTTTATTTAGTGAAATTATTACGATTGAAATCCATTAGCTATTTAAAAATAGTATTGTTTTATGACGAATAAATTAAGTAGATAATGTTTGTTTAGAAAAAGGTAAATTTTTCCTGAAGTACTTTAAAATTTAAAATTAGGATAAATACACTAGCATAGGGATAGTAAATATCAGAAGATAAACAAAAAATATATGTAATTAACATGTATATAAAATTAATTTATGTTAAGAGAATTTAATTAGATTTCAATTTAAAGATGAAAAAATATTGTAATACGTTTGAATCTTTATTCTTCAATAATGGAAACAATTGATTTATATATTGATATATTTATCACAGTAATCTAATTATTTATTACTAAAATATAGATAATTTTAAATAATGAAAATTATTGTGTTTTGGAGTAAATTTAAATGATAAAAAATATTTTATTTATTTAGAGAACTAAATAAAACTGAAAATTCATCATTTTAACAAGCATTAAAGTTTTCATTTATCATTACATTTTCTTGCATTAAATTTAGGTCTTTAGAGAATTTTGAACAAGGTTTGTACAAAAAATAACTACGACTGCATTTATACATTTGCAAATGTATTGAAACCATGTCTCTATGTATTTCCTTTCCTTGAATATGATTACGTCTGTTTGCTAACACGTATGTAAACACGTGTTGAGATCTTTGCAGCAGATTAGAATGAATTCGTAAGAGTAATATCTACCACAAGTATCCAAGATTTCTCTCTTGGGCAATTGAAAAGAATGGTTTATTCATTAATTTACTTTCAACAGTTTTGCTCACTGTTATTTATTTTTGATTTATATAAATAATTTATCGATTTATAAATAATTTAAATGATTTTCTACATCATGTAAAGTTTCAATGAGTCGAAAATTAAAATTATTTACTGATGCCAAATGTCTCAAATCCCAAGAAAACATACATTTTCTCTGGAGGTTGTGTCGATATGTCTTAAATTTATATTTTCTTACGTTTACTCTAGATATTTTTGTGCTAACCCAATTTTATAGTTTACTACTTTACGTATCTGGAAAAACATTGAATCAAATGAAAAAATAATTGACAATAAGAATAATAAATAGAAAAATAAATTGTTTCACAAAGTAGACTACGTAAAAAAAGTTCATCAGATAATGTTATTTATCAAATATTTTAACGATCAACTAATAATCATTAACTGATATATCAAATGAATGATTAAAAAATTATTTTTCGATAATTGCTTTAACATTATTTATTATCAATCAATAGACTATTTTAAAGGAGTTGACATCATCATTATGTTTAATATAATGTGTAAAACTTTGGCACACGACACAACTAAAAATTAAAGATGCCAACACAAATGTACACCTGTTCTCCATACTTTTAACATCAATTTCATGGTCTTGGATATACTGAAAAATGAATCTTTATATGTTTTCCTATATGAGTAAAATATTTTGACATATTTCAGCCAACTTACCAAAACCGTGAAGTCATTGAAGAAACAGTCAAGACATCAGTACCCTTTCCATCATCTGGGAAAATGCCATCACTTAATAACAATCTTTCAGAACTAGACACTCTTCTTCAAGATTTAAGTAATGCACGATACAACTCCAATTTTATAGAACGAGGTCAGACTTATTTATTTATTATTTAAGTTCTATTTTATTTAACATATATTTTTTAAAATCTTTTTTTTTTCTATTTTCTATTAACTACATTTTGCTAATAATATTCTTCAAAATGTAGTTTGGATTGTTGCCACATAGTAGCTTCGAATTCATCTATTAATACAAATCATATAAAGCATTATATTTGACATATTGTATATAAACTCCTATCTATTTCAATAACTTTCTTTCGTCAATGATATTTCTGGTTTTAAATTTTTGTAATTTTGTATTTTAGACACTAGAATATCCAGTAGTGGAGTCAATAATGGTGCAATAAGTCCTATGATGAGGTCACCAAGCAGCTTATCAGCATCCAGACCTACAGTTGATGCTCTATTAGAAGAGCTTAGCACTGCTGTGCCCAATGGGTAAATAAATCAAGTTTTCATAACAACATGATGTATAATAAACATTCTACTTGAATTCAAAACTCTAAATGTTGTTGATCCAATTTTTCTTTTATCTAGAGATTATCCACCAGAAGGAAGAGTCAAAGTAACCATAGAGGAAAGATCAACCGAGGTTCAGCCTGTATATGAAAGTTATCCGGGTCAACAAAATTCATTAGGACGTTCAGTAGAAACCCATCGGAGTTATACAAATGGTCATGCAGCAAGTAGTGCAACAAAAGAGCTCGATGATTTAATGGCTTCGCTATCAGAATTCAAGGTTTGTTGATAACAGATTATTGGAAATGATTATTTGAAAAAAATATAATCAAGCTTAATAGATACGGAAAAGTACTTATATCCTACGCATCATCAGAAAACAGTCAAGTTTTAAGCTTGCCTGCCCATTCTTGGCTGGCTAGGTTACCGAAATAGCGTCTCTATTCCTTCATCTTGCCGGAGAGTGAGAATTACCCACTGTCATTCTGCTTCCATCTCTTTTTTCACCACCTCCAACGTCTTAAGTTTTGGAGGGGGATCGTTAGTCGAATGAGACTGGACTTGAAGAGCTTTTAGAGTCAGTCTTGCAAGCTTAGTAGGAGCATTCAGGTGCTTTCCTACAATCCTCTGGTACTTTTTATTCGTAAATCATCCACTAGATATTAGTAAAAAAACTCTTTTATCATTTAAAGTATATTAGTTATTAATCACTCAAGTTAATAGTCTTATTGATATCATTTAAAATTTTCTTTGTGTTCTAGATAAATGGTAGCACCCACCAGCATCAAACAATAACTGATTCTCCCTACGCGAAACCCAACAAGGCAACGAAAAGTGCCCCAAGTCCGCTGCCAACAGAGACTGGAGAATCAACTCGTATTCACATCACAGAAACCCACACGTCTCACCAGTATCAACCGCAGCAGGGCGAAAGTAGTCATACATCATCCTACGTCAAACAAAACCAGTTAGATTCTATGCTTGGTAATCTTCAAGCAGACATGAGTCGCCAGGGCGTTAATACAACGCAAAAGGGATGCTGCAGTGCATGCGAAAAGCCAATTGTTGGTCAAGTTATTACTGCTCTAGGCAAAACGTGGCATCCAGAACACTTTACTTGTACTCATTGTCGTGAAGAACTTGGAACTAGAAATTTCTTCGAACGTGAAGGACATCCTTACTGCGAGAATGATTATCATAACTTATTTTCTCCTCGCTGTGCTTACTGTAATGGACCTATTTTGGATGTAAGAACTGAAATCAAGAGAAACTTTAATTAATAATAGAAAATATTACATGTGTTTTTAAAAAAAAAAATTTTTTTTAGAAATGCGTGACAGCTTTGGAAAAGACCTGGCACACAGAACACTTTTTCTGTGCACAATGTGGCAAACAATTTGGAGAAGAAGGATTCCATGAACGTGATGGAAAGCCTTATTGTCGTGAAGATTACTTTGACATGTTTGCACCCAAATGTGGAGGTTGTAATCGAGCAATTATGGAGAATTACATTTCAGCACTCAATAGCCAATGGCATCCGGACTGCTTTGTTTGCAGGGTACATTTTATCAAATATTTTTTTTTAATCATTTTATTTTCAGGAAATAAACATTCTAGGATTTACAATGGATTAAAAAAGAAAATTCTTTTAGTGGATGTTGTATTTTATTCTCTATTGTAGGATTGTAAGAAACCAGTATCTGGCAAGTCTTTTTACGCAATGGAAGGAAAACCAGTGTGTCCCAAGTGTGTCGGAGTTGATGAAGACGATGATGATGATGGAGAAAATGAAGAAGCAGCTTAATTGATGATGATTTGTTTGCTATTTACAAATCGTTAAAATTTTTCATTTTACCTATCAGATCTCATACTTTCAATCACCCTATATGCCCTCCGA
Source organism: Chelonus insularis (assembly GCF_013357705.1). Taxonomy (NCBI): domain Eukaryota; kingdom Metazoa; phylum Arthropoda; class Insecta; order Hymenoptera; family Braconidae; genus Chelonus; species Chelonus insularis. Next base: position 3,840,330 of record NW_023276783.1, on the reverse strand, counting down.
GTTTCAACTATGTGGAACTCATGACCCCAAAAATTCTTTCAGACCAATGAGATCCAGATGTTCATCTTAATCAGATGCTATCAATTGTATAAATTTACACAACACAACACTAGAACACGCACAAATCAAGGTTTTTTAGAACAAAACACTCCGTAAAATAGATTAAGAGGAAAATTTTTGTCTTTGAGTTTTTTCTGTCCTTTTTCTATGTAGACATACGTTATCTTAAATACTTAAAATCATTATGTAATAAAAAGAAAAAAAAATAAAAAAAAACAAAAAAAAACTGTAAAAACAAAAACAACAACAAACACGATACATCAGAAGGTGCGGTCTGTGCTTAGTTTTGAATTTTTTTAGTTAACTTTGACCTTCTAAATGAAGGTAAGATTTTTAAATTCAAGCATATGACCTAGACACCTAGAAGAATCAGAAACTAGATTTTTGCGTGGATCTACTTTTATATGTTTACTATGAGTAGGGAATCCCGTTCTTTCTTTCTCTCTTTTTCTTTCTTCCTTTCTCTCTCGCTCTTTTCTCTCTATTAGATTCATTCAAGTAATGGACAATTGAATAATGTATTTTATTCAAAACATTCTAAATCATGTTTTCTTAATAGAAGACAGATCTAGCGGTTACAGGATGAAAAGTGTTCAGTCTTGGGAGTAAATGATGCTTGACGTCTCGCCAGAGAGAAAAAGCTCTTGGCAGACTTGTTCTTATTGACCAATAAAAGGAAAATATTGCTTAAAATCATAAATTTATTATGATTCTAAAAATATGATCTTAAATGAAGATATTATCTGATAATAATATCATCTTATTTATGTTTAAAAAAAGAATTGTAGAAATATTTTTTGTTTCATTGATTAAAACCTTTTTCAGGATTGTCGACAAAAATTCCAAGGGGGTTCATTTTTCGATCATGAGGGTTTACCTTATTGCGAAACACACTATCATGCTAAACGTGGATCTCTTTGCGCTGGATGTCATAAACCTATTACAGGTATATTCCATCATTGTTATTATCTCATGAAATCAATAAATATCGTGGATAAAGATTTTTTTTTTTATAAGTTTAAGTTAAAAAATGAATTATCAAATGATAAGATTTATCTGTAAAACTTTGCTCTTTGATGAAAAATATTTTAGATAAAATCATAAAATTATCGATAAATTATTGAATGATGAAAATTTTCTTATGAAAATCATTATATTGTTTTGACTTTTTTTTAGGTCGTTGTATAACTGCAATGTTCCGGAAATTCCATCCTGAGCACTTTGTTTGTGCCTTTTGCTTGAAGCAGCTCAATAAAGGTACTTTTAAGGAACAAAATGATAAGCCGTACTGCCATAATTGTTTTGAAAAACTTTTTGGATAAACTCATTGATGTCAAGAATTTCTACAAAAAAAAAAAATCAAGCCTATTCAAGATTATACACCTTTAAAACTTATATTTTATTTACACGATGCAAAAACTATTTGTACATTTAATTAATTAGTTATAATTTATAAATCTAATAACATAATAATTAACTTTTTTTTAAATATTAAAATTGATTATTAAATATCAATTGCTAATTATTATCAAATAAATAATTGACATGATCATGGTTAAAAAAAGTTATTAAGATAATCTTACATTAATGTTATTGAATCTATAAGAAAAAATTTTACACTTAGTTTATTCGTTATATTTATCACATATTTATGTACAGTCAAGCAGAAAATTTTTTTTCCAACCGTAACTCGATTTTCATTGACGTTTTAAATAATAATGATGACTATTTCATTCTGATAACTACTAAAGGGCAATTTTTAACTCATAAACTCTAAAATAACTTCTTTGGTACTATTAATACAGTATTAACAATGAAAATCATGAATAAATAGCTGACTAATAATATTGTTCAAGAATAGAGGGTTTAATTATAAATAATATCTTTGACCATTTGTAATATTTGTTTTTAACAAATGCAACGAAGTATGTTGTAATATTATTATGCATAAACTAAAGTAGGAAAAAATAAAAAATAATGACAACAAAACGCATGATTATGAATTTTTTTCATTTATTAAAATGCAGTTTATACACACGTATCGTATCTAAATTAATTAGATTAATAACTCAAACTCATTGAGGGATCGTTCAATCAATATTACAAAGTTAACTTATTAGAAATAATCATTAAGTTACTTATGTAATAAAAAATCAATTATTCAAATGTTTATATGACTAAGTTAATTTTTTTCATTTCAAGTATACAAGGCATAAAAATAAATAATGGAATGAAAATTTTGTGTGATTATAAAAATATATGAAATATTTTATTTCTATATACAGGGGGGAGGGGGACTTTCAACAGTGCAAGAATTAACTTCTCCAATGTCCAATATAACAAAAGAAAACATCTATAAGTACGTATTCATTTGATTTGGATAATTAAGTATTTATCTTTATCAGGCAAGACTGGGAAACAGTTCAGAAAAACTTTCATGCCATAAATCAGTAAGTGCTGGTGTACTAGTACTTTTACTAGTTTGAATTGAATCATGAGATTCATAACCACAATCGGACAAATTAGATTCAAATTTGTAAGAACTAACATCAGAGTCATCTGAATGAAAGCTTGATGGTGACATAGAATCTGCAAGAGTGTAAGCTGGTGAAAGATGATCCTTATATGAATAACTAGGTGTCAAGTTATCTTCACTAATGATTTCTTGAACACATTCTTGTATTCTTACACCATCATCTTCACCCGGATAAATAATAGTTATGCAATTAGTGGCTTCATCGTATGTTCCGTAGACTGTGTCCAGATCATTGACTATAGGTTCTTGTTTTACTTCAATTTCACTCTTGAACGATCCCGTTGGATTTGTTGACGATGTTGTGTGTTGTGACACTGCATTCGATCCTTGGCAAGGATTCAGGCTTCGACTGGTTGCACTGGTTTCCACATCTTTTGATGTCTTCCCCACCACTCTTTTTGGATCATTAAATTCTTCAAAGGAATCTTTCTTGATGGACTTCTAGAAGAAGAATTTTAAAACTTTTTTTAATAAAAATTTTCTACAATCGATCGAACTTATTTTTAAATTGGGGTTAATTTATTAATAAGCATGTTTTCATAATCTCACCTGTTCATTTGATTTGTTAGAATAAGCTTCCACTTCAGAGGTAACTTCTCGCAAAAGGCTTTCTGCAAGTTCTTCGAGTCGTTCGATGTATCCATCACTTTGGATATCGCCGAAGAGTTCCTCCAGAGGAGGTAGAGAGTCAAGATCTTCAACAGAATCTCGGCACTTGCTGTCGGTGTTAGGGACAGTGCCAGTTGAGTTGCCCCACCCTGCGGCAGAGGGTTAGGAGATACGGCTGATCCCAGTGAGGATGCAACACAACCGACACGACCCCGACACATTGAACAAACCCTTTCTTCTGTTGAATTCTCTTCTCGTTGTCCTTTTAGTTTCTTCGTTTCCTGTATCAAAGCCTCGTTTTGAGCTCGCAACATAGCACATTCCTGGGTCAAAAATGTATTTCTGTCTGTTAAAACTCGAACTGTGTCCTCTAGCTCATCTAGCTTAGCCTTTTTGCGGTCTCGTGATGTTTGAGCAGCTACTCTGTTTTTCAACTTTCTACAAAATGCAACAAGTCTTTTAATACAAATGACAATGAACAACATGTATTCTTTTATAACTCATTTTAATAATTTAATTAAAATTAATTAATTAATTATATCTAGTTTGTTTTTGTTATGATATTATTTCTAAAATAAAAATTTAATATCACCTTAAAATATAATGTATATAAAATAAAACAATCAATTATTGTTATTATCTTATTTTTAGTATATCAATTAATAAAGAAATATCACAAAACATCAACATACTTCCTTTGAAGCTTTTCTTCCCACGTCAGATGATCCAATCGCCTCTTTTTACCTCGCAACCAACCATCTGGTTTATTGAGCTCACTTTGTGTGTCTTTAATCCCACAAGACTGCATTTTTTCGTCTTCAGCCTTGGGTTTAGTTGTTGATAAAATAGATGTTGAAAAATTAACGTTATTTGTTGATTTGATCAAATCGTTTTTAGAACTAATTATGGGTGTTTTTTGAATGCCTTTAGGCAATGTGATAATGACACTTCTCAATGAGCTCATACTCTATTGCGACACAAATTTTTATTAATCCAACTTTAAGAACAATGTCACATTCATTCAATAAAATATATTTGTAAATTTGAATTTACTTTTATTCACAGATGTTTCATATGTCTAGACTCCTCAATAGCTGGAGAACAAATGCTATCATATATTCTTTGAATCTCTCATTTCAACTTCGAACCTGATGCAACATTTCTAACATACCACAACATACTAACCATCCTGGTGAGTAATATGGGGAGAATGAGTGGGGACGAGAGAATATTCTCGATTTCAATAAATTTTCTGATTGGTGCAACTTGGCGTCGACTTGATGTGGTTTATTTGGATTGGCTAAAAAATTCTACTGTTATATTGTTTATCGTCGTCATAACTACATGATTATCACAAACTCAGTCATTAAATATGTATGATCTACTGAACGACTTTCTTACATCATCAAAAGCAACCTACGTTCATCCCCTCAAAATCAACTTGGAACATCCGTTTATTCATTTAATTGTACTAATTTAATCACCACTTAAATATTCATGATTCCAAAATAAACATCTTATCTATAATTTTGAATATCAGTTTCCATTATAAATTATTTAGTTATACTTAGAGAATAATGTCAGTAGAGTAGACGCCTCTTTGTACAATACTGCTCCAAAAAACAATACTTTATGTAGCTTCTTTCAGAACCACACAATGAAATATTGATAAACATGAAAAATAAAGAAACAAAGTAGTTCAATGATTATTTCAAGACAAAAATAGAGAAATAAAATATTTTTTCATTTTGGAGTAATATGTTACCTTATCTAGAATTAAATGTAAGTGTAGTTTGTAAGAATCGAAACAATTCTAATAATTATTTTAAAAAAATTGCTTCACAAAAATTTAATTTGCAGTTAACTTCAATATAAGTATTTAATCATTTGTTAAAATTTTTTAACCTTTTTTTGAGAGAATTTATTATTTTTAGATATTAAAATTATATTTTTTTTACAAATACAAAAACAACATTTTGTCGATCAAGGTAATTTAACCCTACTTTTTATGTAATATGTAGAATAAAAATATTTCTTGTAAAGATTGGTTTATTTTATGCAATTATTAATTAAGAAATGATAATTAATGTCGAAAATTTTCTTATTAATTAAAATAAAAAAATTCAAAAATCGATTGGAAATTGTAGAAGGCGGCATCTGTTGGTAAGTATATCCATGAAAAGTTTATTCAATGGATTACACTAATCTGTATCCACGCGTTTGAGAAATTATTTGCCAGATTAGAATTTATTAATTTTAACTATATTAGTTACTTAAATAAATTAAACTCATTTTTGTATATGGCGACTGTTGAAGAAATTGATATTTTGGACAGTGGTATGGGCAGCAGTGATATGCGTTCTCCAGAAATAAAGTCTATTCTTCCTGAGGAAGAAGATGAAGAGGTAAGGGAATTTAAACACTTGGAAATTGCTATGAATCAATGAAAATAGAAATGAAATTTACATCATTCATCATCACTCATTTCATCATCATGACAAGTATCATTCTTTTAAGTTCATTTTGGATGACATATTCTTTTATGAAGAGCATAGATTTATAACCTCGCATGTTACCATGCTACTCTAACTCTTTTTTTATTCAGCTTTCTTGCATATCATTCTACTAGAGTTTTAAATTTTATTTCAGGATGAAAGCTTATCAGAGAGACTTCTTGGTTTAACAGAAATGTTCCCTGAAGAGGTACGAAATTTCGGGTATAATGTAATAACAGGTTTAACTTCTCACATTAAAAGTAAGTGAATTTGTTAATTAAATTAGACTAATTAACTTATATGTATAATTTTCCATCTTTATCTTCTGATTGTAACAATTTTTAGCTCTCTACAATTTTTCATGCTCAGCAACGTGGGTATTGTTTAGTTCATCAGCTATTTTATTTGCACCAATTTTGATTGAAATAGAACGAGCACAGATGGAAGAAATGCAGCGTTCACAGCAAAAACAAGTTCTTTTAGGACCTAATACATCTGTATCTCATATGGGTGGACCTGGTATGGCAATAGGACACCCTCTTCAACGATAAAAACTTCTCAGTAACGAAAATAACGCGATCAAAAAATCAGCAACCATTACTGAAAACGTTTAACCACATTCTCCATCGTTAATGTTGTAAAACACCTAAAATACCTTAAATAGATGTAATCCCATTATGTTGAAATTTATTTATATATTTTCTGAAAAAATTAAATATTCAAAATGACGAAGTAGTTGAACTGTTCAGTGTGTTTGTTTAAATAGTAATTATTACAGATATTTTTTACCTTTGTTCATAATGAGGTAGAAAAATATCTACTGAATGCGCAAAATTAAAAATTTGATAACTTAAAATATCATTGTTGTCTTATGCATTTATCTTAATATAAATACAATTGTTTTCATAGATTTTTTTGTGTATAAATATTTTTATTCTTTAATTAAATGCTTTTAAATCATTAATATAACATCCGATGTATTAATCCTAAATAAAACCAAATAAAATTAGAGAACAAAATTATAAACTTGTTTTTTTAATAAATGCATGTTTCTTATATTAATTAAAATTATAAATATCATAAATAAAGTTTATATTTTATTAATAACTGAATATAAAGGCCAAAACATCTTTGATATGTTAAAACTCATTTTATATTTAAATTTTTAAACCCTTTTTTTAAAATCTGGATTCTTTTATCTTAATTATTTTATTTTTCAATGACCCTTTTTCCAAAAATAATCTTACTAAAAGTATAGCGAGACTTTTGCACAATTATTATACACATATTCATTAAATATTAAGTTTAAATGTATATCCAGTCTGTAAATTCACTCTTTGTCTTCATTTGTTTTTTCATGACTTAAGCTTTAAAAAATCTCACAACTCTGACAACATATTGACGACAAATTGGACATTCATTCATTTGCTTGCCACAATTTATACAGCATGCCATATGTCCACATTCAAGGATTACACATTCTATTGGTGCATCCCAACATATTTTACAAAGACTTTCTTCGTAAAGATTTTCAGAATTTAAATCTGTAACAAAAGTTAAGTATGAATCGAAATTAGTTTATTGTTGTTTAGGAAAAATTTAGAAAGGAGATGTAATTTACCTTCTCTAGATCGTTTATTAGCATCCCAAAGCCTAGACGCTTTATCAAGAAGTTCAGATCGTTCAACACAGCCTCGAAAATCTACTCGATTTGATCTGAGAAGATCTTTCAGCTGTTTAATATTCAGATACTCCAAATCTGACCGTTCTACTATATCTGCTAATTTTACATTGCCAGTCCACTGAAAAAGATTATCATATAAAATGCATATTTTATTATTATTTGTACATACTCAAGCTACTGATAAAAATATAATTCTTCAGTTTGCTCTAAAATATTTGACATCATATAAAAAAAGAATTAAACAGAATTAGTACCGTAGGTGTAGGAAGTTCCTTCAATGCAGTGCTCGATTTTCTATCATTGCCTTGATTGCTCTCACTACCTTCACTGCTACTATTACTTTGATTATCATTAGAATCATTAATATTTTCCTGAGCTCTGTTATGTTCTTCTTCGTTTTCCGTAACCAAAGGTTCCGGACCTTCAGTTGGAGAAGTTTCTTCTTCGGAAGTAACTTCTTCTATATCTATATTATGCAATCTTTGTGGAGGAGATGGTGCTCTTTCTGATTGTGGACTTTCAACAGTTTGTCTAACAGTTACTGGAGGGCTTCGTGATCGCCTCGGTGGAGAACGAGGCGGACTAGTTCGTCTTTCTTGACGTCTGCTGATAATATTTGTCATTGAATTATTAATTATTTATTTGGTGAAATTTTATCAGCTGTCTATTTATCATAAGATAATATACATACTAATCTGAAATATTTATTTACCTTACTGATTCGGGAATATTTTCTGTTCTTTCGTTGTGAATTGGACGATCTCCATTGGCATATTGCATTAAAATATTAACTAAATCTTCTTTTTCTAAATATTCATTTTATAAACATTAATATATGCTGATGAATATAACAATAAATTCATCAATAGTTGACTATTCTTACCGACACATCCTCTGAGTGAAACTTTTTTAGCTACAAGATACTGTTTTAGATCTTTAGATTTCATCGCAAGTACCTGAGATCTGATGAGTGGTCTCCTAGATAACATACTACAATTATCACAACTTAAAACTCTGTCTCCTCTTCTTATTACACAATCTGTGCAATAGAATCTCAAACAATCCTTGCATTGTTTCTGTAGAGATTAAAAACAAAGTTGTAGAAAAACTTTGCTGTGATTTGATATACATTTAAAAAAAATATTATATTAAGCAAATACATACTTTTCTTTTGAATAGTGTAAATTTAGTTGCACAAGCCTCACATGCCATATCTTCAAACAATTTATTAAATTGTTGAATACCATTCAATATTGATTTATAGGTTATGTCATTATCCATCCATAAAGTGTTATTTTAATATTTTTCGTAAAGACAATTCTTTGATTTCTGTAAATTTGGAGGTATTTATAAAAAAAACTATTAGTCAAATATTTTAAAAATATTTTCAACCATTTATAAGTGATTAATAATTTGTAAAATTCGTTGATAAATTTTAAGTGTAGCACAAAATGAGTAATATCGACAATATCTTCGTCATCTGAAGTTTAATGAGTTTTAACACTTTATCTACTTTGATAATTACTTATACGCAGTAAAATTTTAATCCACTGATTTACAATATCGTAATAAATGGAGATTGTTGTTAAAATACTAGAGAATTTACTTTTTATATTTTTCAAGACTGTTTTACTGTTCGCATTTTTGTAAAATAATATTTATGTAAAAACTTAAAGGTGAATTTTCAACACACAGTGTTTATATTTCATATATCCTTGAATGACCTTTTCACCGCGTTTATTTGAAATCAATAATATTTCTATGTTTATTTAATAAACGAAGTAGATAGTAATAAAATTAACGCATGCTTCTCAAGCTGCAATCATCGATAACGAAGTCATAACGATGATGAACATTTGATTTATTCAAAAACCTTGATATAATACAATAAATTTTTCGAAACTGCACCGAAGAGTTGGTATAAAATTTGTGCTCAAAATACTTCAATATTGATAGAATAAAATACCAGAAATCTTTAATTAAGTTTTTCACTTTACATATGAATATAGTTATTGATATTTCCATGATTGCTTGTATAGAAAAAATGTTAATTTACGTTAGATCTAGATTTTCAGAGTAAAGCATTAAATTATTTTATAGAAGCATAAGGAATTTCTACTTAATAACTTGGATTGTGAAATATTTATGCCTTCAGAATGGGTAATATAATTATCATACTTGTAATGAATAGTTGAAATAATTCTATTCACATTATTCAAACCATTTACACAAAACTTCGAATATTTCCTCCAAAAAGATTAACATCAGAATTCAAAGTTAATATATTAGTTATAAATAGCTGTTTGCATAATTATTAATCTATTTTGAATAAAAAATGATCCTTAATTAATAACGAGATTAAGTAAAATTTATCTAGTAAAATTATCTCAACTTATTGATGAATCATTAATAAAAAATATTTACGAGCGAAGTATTTACCAAAAATGAGAGTAATGTCTAATAATGATGCTAATTTGATTCTAAAGGTTTATAATATTTTCCTTGAATCCAAACTCTGTACATCTTTAATTGTTTTCCTCGGTTGACTTGTAATCTTCGATCAATTATATTTTGTTTTTCTTCAAAATTACAACTTACAAATAAGTTTCTCAGTTCATTTTGAGTAAAAAAATAAACTCTCGTACCATCTCCTCGGGCATAAAAATTATCACCAAGACAACATCCTTTCTTGAACCTCAATTGAGCTAAATCGAATCTTCCATAATCTCTGAACAGAACTAGTCCTCCAGGCTTCAAGTAATGATAAATTTGTTGAATTACATGTCTTTGTCTGAAATTTATAATTCAACAAATTAATTTGTTAATAATCAAGATTTATTTTAACATAAAACATTTTAAATAATAAATGCACTTACTTGTCAGGATGGATTGCAGATAGAACAAATATTAATAAAACAATGTCTAAACTTGCTGGCTCAAATGGTGGATTCCACGTTTCACTTGTTACATCTAAAACGAACGCTTTACACCTAGCTGGATTATAATCTTTATGCTGCTGTAATATTTCAACAGCAGTTGAAGAAAAATCACAGCCGTAAACAAAAAGTTTTGGACTTGGATTGTATAAAAGAATGGGGAAAATCGTATTCCCAACTCCACAGCCAATTTCTAAAATAACTTGTTCCTTATCATTGGACTCTTCTGTCAACCGTAAACTTTCTTCACTTTTTGATGTTACTGGTAATGATCTTTCCGGAACGGTAAGATCATATTTAATTTTAAATGGAGCTAATTCTGGAAATTCAGTAAATAACCAATGCCGATCTTTGAAAAATCGATTTTGATGAATTCCATAGAATTTGTCCCAGAATTTATCAGCTTCATCATTATATTTTTGTAATTGCTGCTCCGTAATTGTGATGACTGAATTTTCCGTCACCTTTTGTTGAGCCAACTGCTGTTGCTGTTCATCCCATTCGACATTATCCCTAAAAAGTAAATTATATTTCAATTAGTGATTTTTTTTATCTGTTTAGAAATACATAAACAACACAATGTACAATTTATTTTGAATCAGTTAACATATAATTCTCGAAGAAAATTCATGAAAATGTTATAAATATATTAAATGTTCTTTATTTATCATACCAAGCATTATGTTGAAATACATTGTCATCCACAGAAAGTATTCGGTTGCCAAATTGAGGACGTTTTTGTTCATTTTCGTCACTGTGTGATGCCATTTTTGTACACACGTATGATTACTCCACGTGCTTGCATCTGTTTTACCGACTGGTTTTTACAAACATCACATGATCTGCTTCAGTTGATAATTTATTTACTGTAAATAAAATTATTTTTTTAGATATTAAATGAACCATTTTTTATACATTTTTATTATCTAAAATAAACAAAAGATATTTCTGAATCTTTTCCAAGTACTTGTTATTTTTTTGATTTCATTTCTTTTCATAAAACTATTTCTTCTAGATATCATTGAACAGTAAATATATTTTTTCAGGTATCTCTGTTCTTATTTATTTAATCCTATATTAATAGATTAATGTAAATATTATTTGACTATGATAATAGGCTTCAAAATTAAAACATAATATTAAAAAACTAAAAATAAAATGAAACATATTTCAACTTAATCTTTCAGTTTTCATTGACGAAGTACGTTACTAACGATGTCGTAGTGACGTTCGAACGTTCTCTAATGGAAGTACGAGGGCGGCTTTATCCCTCTTTTACTTCTAGGTACCCACCTATACAATCCCCAAGGGGAGAATCGATACATTCATCTGCTCCTACCTTTTTCTGTTCTCTCTCCTCCTCTGCTTATCTCTTTTTATTGAACATATTCAACTTTCTATATTTTCCATGTCTGCTTTATGATAAAATTCAAGCAATAATAATATTTAATTTTTAAATTACAAAAATTCTACCAATTATCATCATGTTATTCATATTTATAGCTCATAGAAGAGTATTAAATTAAATTATCAACCAAATAGCTAATTAATTAAACAAATATTTATCTGAGTATAATTAGAGGTATCTCTTTGTGTATTGATTAAAACTGAAAATGACATCATACACTTTTTTAAAAAGTTATTGACCAATAATTATGAATTATCTTAATGAGTTATCTAAAATTGACAAGTTAATTTTATTTGAGTATGATTATTTAATAAAGAAAATGCTAAAATAATTTTCGTTATTAAAATGGATCAAGTGATTAAGAGCCTAATAAATATAATAATTCAAGAGGGTGAAAATGGGTGTTATGCGTTATTGAACGAACTATAGTACGTGAAGCGCAGACGAGAGCAACCACCCCGTGGTAGCTTACATTAAACTCAGAAACATCAACGTATCGTGAGTGCTACAGCATGAATTTCCTGTCTATCCCGTATGTAGGCAGCATAACTTGATCTTCTTAACAACCATGCGTCAACGAACTTCCAAACATTTTCTACACTGATTCATTTACTTTGACATACTTTTACATATTTAGATGCATAGCAAGCATCAAATTAAAATGTTTCTTTGAATCATAAAATAAATCATAATTGAATTAATTAAAAATTTTCATCAAATTCTTCTTCAGAAAATAATAAAAATCTCTTGATTGAATACAAGTCCATTTTTCTTTGTCCCAATTGAATTCCAAACATCCTTTCTCTCTCGTCCTAGACAACCTCACCAGGGATTTTTTCTGTCTGACGATGGAGGGAGGACCGCGTCTCCAAGGGTAAAAAGGGTCCGCCCCGTCTGGTGTGTTTGCCCGTGTATATATGAGTGAAAAGAGAGAGAAAGAGAATGAGAGACAAGAGACAGAAGTTGGAGTCTGACATCAGCGATGCTCGGAAGGGATTGGATGTAGCATGGTGGTGCTTGTGGAATGGATGGTAGTGGTCGATTTTAACTCTGTGTATTGGGGTAGTTCACCCTCGCGCAGGAACTGAGGGTCCAAAGATCGTTCGGGCGATGACCTCAAAGTTCAGAATTCACTGCTCTCTCTCTTTTCTCGCTTATCCACCTCAATTTTTCTCTCGTCAGTTTATCCTTATATTCTCGATATTCCATTTGTTAGAAGCTTCCAACTGGCACTACGACCATGTCTGCATGGTAAGATAGGTCTTGAAACTCCAAATCAATTTATCAAATTAAAGAGAAACTTTTTTTCCATAAAAAACCATTTCACATCATTTTCGATGACTTATTTGAAACTCTTGATGGATCAATAAATTCTGCGCATGTTTTTCTCTTTCATAAATGATTTGAAAAAAAATTTTATCATATTTTTTTTCGCTTTAATATAATTTTTTCCTGTTATAAAATAAAACATTGAAACTTTAATTCCATAGTAACATAAAAGTTTATAGAAAATAAAGTAATAACAATTTAATAACATAAATAGCATTGTTTTCAATAATCATCTTACAAATAATTGTTACTTACTATTCGAATATATTTTTTTTCATCAAGAGACTTATAAAAGTATATGACTATGAATAATGATGGAAATAAAAAGAGACTCACTTGATTTTTTGATTTTCGTACTTGGTACGAAGGCTAGCAGAGATGAAGTCAGTGAAAACAAAATGAAAATCGATGCTCGAATATCTAAAAGTTAATTGAATTAGTACATTGCATCGTCTCTGTAAGCGTGACGAATAGAATAAGGTTGAGAAGAAAAGATTAACTAGAGTAATTATACTTACATTTAGCATGTGATTATTTAGAATCTATTTTTGAAGGAATATGCAAAAGGCAACTGACCGATCAGCCTTGACTTCCTTTGACCCAGCTATGTAGTTTGGTCATTTTTGTTCATCATATTATTTTGCTAAGTTTTCTCCAACATTTAATTTTTTCATCATCTCTATTGACTGACGTCTTAAAACAGTTCAAAGACTTCTCTATTTACTTCACTTTTTAACTGAAACCTTCAAGTAATATATTAGAAAAAGGTACCTTCTTCTAGATTAAATTGATAATTAAATCTCAAGGACAAAGGGAGTCTAGACTTGAAACATTTCTCACGACCAGGTGTTGATGGTTTTCTTATTTTGATGTAGAGAGTGAATAATTCAAATCGTGTACATGTGTGTTACATATGTATATAAGAGGTTAAATAAAAGGAGTGTGAATGTACACATAAGACAACTAACGGCCTTGACCTTGTCCCTGAGTATAGAGTAAGTCTCAAGTAAACGAGGAAGATCGAAAGAAAAAATGTATAATCGATAATCGATCATTATTAATTTTTTTTTTCTTTACTCGCGGCTCTCTTGTAGCTAGGTTACGTTGACTAGAAACTACATTCATTCACGAACTCTCTGAAAGCTGGTACTTTATTTCTGCTTGTAGAGAGGAAGGAAGGAAGGAAGGAAAAGAGAATAGTAAAGATCGATAACCAGAGAATTTAGTCGACTTCTCGAAACATGATAGTGCATATGAGTGCAAAAGAGAAGGTACAGAAAAGTGAGAGAGAGAGCAGAAAGAGATGTACGTATGTTGTGCGGGGGTGAGTGGTCTCTCGTTTTCGTCTGACAGTTGTACCAACTGACTGATGGCGCTTCGATCGATTTTACCAATCTACGAAAAAAAAAATAAAATATTTATTTCTTTTTTTCTAATTCTATTTACTTTCTTTACAAGCAATAATTCTATAAAAAAATTTTCCTTAGCATAAAGAAATATTTTAAATGAATTTTTCTATATTTTTAAATATTAATAATTATTATTTTTGACAATTGTTCTTTGTAAATGTAACCGACTTTGTAGCTACAGTGACGCCACCGCCCGGTCATTACGCTTAGTTTCGGCAAAGATGGGCGAATCTCGCCGGGCAGTAGCTTAGACTCTACCTACAAGACAACACCACATCACCCAATGTTTCCCAATTACTCGCGAATTTGAAGGGTGATCTCGTTCGTCGCGTAGTATTTAATAAGATAGCGTGTGTGTGTGAGTGTACATGTATGCCGTGAAAGCAGCAGGGAGAGGATAAACGACTGAAAAAGAACGAGAAAAGTCTTACAGCCGGGTCCCAAACGGACGGCTATAGTAGAGTCGTATAGTGAAGAGTTGTAGAAAGAAAATTCACATCAAACCCCGGTGGTTTAGTGAATTAATAATCATATAAGACTTGAACTAATAAATTATACAGTAACTTGAAGCTAATTAACATTTTTTGTCTTGTTATTTATCGCTGTTGGACACAAGGTGGAGGAACACGAAGTAGAAACGACCAAGAAAATTGAGGCAAAGGAGGAACACGGAACGACGGACGATACAGTGGTGCGCGGTGGAAATATATCGAGAAGAGAGTCCAACTTTGTAGAGAGAATCAGATGAATAAAATAAGTAACTAAGAGCTTTCCTCTCTCTCTCCCTTTTTCTATCTCTTTCTCTCTCTCTCTCTCGTTCTATTTAAAACGCACGAAAAATATTAATTAACAAATAAATTGTACATTATTTATTAGAAACGAAACATTCTATTTTTGTAAATCAAAGAGCATTAGTGAGTGAAGAGATTATACGCTAGTGTGTGATTTGTAGTGTTTTCGTGACGACAAGAAGCTCTTTATTTTAGTGTCTCGAATGTGTGTAAAAAATTTAGGATAAAAAAAGGATTAATAAAACGTTGCAAGTGATTGAAAAAACCTGAGAAGAATCCTGAGAGACACACCCTCAGTCTTGGTAGCTTCCTCTCTCTCTCTTTCCTTCCTTATCGCCTGATATCTGCATTCTTCCTCTCCCTACCGTCTCGTCACTCGAGCAATCATCGCTTTGCAAAAATTCCCAGCAACGTGATCATCAATCGGGAGGAGGAAAAGAGCTTCCCTGAGAGGATTGTGTGTATCCTAAGTGATTCTCACCGGCCCTAGATTGTGTGAGAGTGTGAAAATTATTTAACGTGAAGTGCAAAAGTTGAACACCTTTTATTTCTCCTTTTCTATTAAATAATCGCAACGTCGTCCCAATCGTCACCGACATATCGTCGGCAAGTTTCTGCACCCTGAAATCAACCAGCTGCGTCTAACGACAGGCAAAATGTCCGTAAGAATGGAAAATGTCGCGACGGCGCCGAGAAAACTTAACTACAAGATGATGGTAAGTGTAATATTGTATACTAAAAATTACGTTAAATTCAACTAGTAAATCATGGTGATGTTTTTGGTAAATTTCAATCAATTAGTCAGGGGATTTCCATGAGCATATTTTGATGAAGGCATGCGATGGCCGATAGATCGTCACGGAACCGGCGTAGTTGACAGCATGCCGCGGGGCGTCTACTGTCCCACCCAATCTCTTTACCCCTCTATTTTTCATCCTTCTCATTTGCCATTTGCTAATACTCATAGTTCTATCTTTCTCTCTATTCTCCCACCATCACTTGTGGAAGCTCCTTCTCCTCGTCTGGTTTCGAAGCGCGAACACACGCAAATCCTCTTGTGTTCAAGTGAATCTGTACGAGAATTCTCGCGGAGCAAACAGGTGCGAATCTTGAATCATCTAGTGACTCTTTTAGCATTATGCATACGATAAATATAAAAATAAAGATAGGAAATATAACATGTCCCTTTTTTCGCGGATAAATAAAGCTTTTAGTCTTGATTATTGTGATGGCAGGAGGGAGGGGGGGGTCAATATGAGTACCGGTACTTCCGGTCACACGGAACGAGTTTGGACGCCGAGGAAGTACTTTATTGACGCTTCTCTCTTTTTCTGTCTTTGTCTCATTCCCTCTATTTCACTGTTTAGGTTTCAGTCATTCGTACTGTAAGATATTTTCTCGTTGGATAGAAGTGAAGAGAAAGAGAGGTGGCACATGGATTGATCCAATAGCTATGGCGGCGTTCGACGTACTAGTCACGTGACTAAAGAATTCGCCGGGCGTGTTGTGCAAATCGACGGGATGTCTGCGATTGACCTGCTGACGTTCTTGTAGAGTAACTGCACATTTCTCTTACGAGTTACGCTTTATTTCTTCAATGAATTCCTTAAACATTCTTCCAATATCATCACAACTTTTTGACTAAATATACAGTTATTTATGGATGAAATTATATTTACATACATCAGTACTGTACCAAGTATTGTTATAAGTACTTGGTTACTATCACTATTTTTATTGTGATAATAGTCATACATTTGGACGACACGAATTCTTGTAAAAGCAATGCTACGCCACAATTTCGATACTGTTGTTGAGCTAAATAGAGGTTAGCAAGTTCGCCATGACAGTGATACGTTTTGTTATGATAGCAATATTTTTTCGTGTAGACTCATTTGATAATTTTTTTGTTTCATGAACTAAAATTTCGATGAATTTTATCTCGAGACATGTTTATTCAATAAAATGTCATAATTTTTTGTGTCCTTAAATTGGATTGGAGTTGATGAATTAGTTATATGTATTGTAGCGATAAAGTGATTTGATTTTGTGTAATGATAATCTAGTGTTGAAGTACACGTGAATTGGTTGAGAATGTTGACTTCTGGCTGTAAAAAGAAAAAGATAAAAGTTTTAACTCGAACAACGCGTTTCATTTTTCTCAGTCTGTTTCCCGAAGGCCAAGGCAGTTTGCTATGCCGGCCGGTCTTGTTCGCTCGATTGCTCGCGTTTCAAGATGGACTCTCTTGTGTATTGGTCTCGTGTAGATGGTTCTTTCTCCTTTTTTATTCTCTTTTTGGTTCTTTCTCTCTGCTCAACATGCCGGATATCGTGCCTCTCTACATATCTCACTTCAATCCCTACTATATAAAGCTTATCCCTTTATTTTTTTTCTCTTCTCTCATTTCATTTCTCTTACTCGTGTTTGTCCGCCATATACGCACGTTCCACGTTGACACTTGGATATCCTCTCGAGATGTTCTGATGGGTGGAGGTAATGCGTTTGACGGCATCAGGGACGTTGGCCTTGATCGATACCCTTTGCGGGAAAATTGTCTCTGGTGACTGGAGGAACAGAGGACGACACGAACGGAGGGAGAAAAGAGAACTGTGAAGAGGAAAAATTTTACCTCCCCCTCTCTCGTGAGGTCGAAGGACTTTCGGGTGGGGCTGTTGAACTTGAAAAAGAAAAATTACAAATACAATTTATCAAAAAAGATTAAATGCCATTATTGTTTGATTTTATACTTTTGTCCCCATTTTAATGATCATGCTTTGTGTAACTATTTTCCTTCGATAATGAATTATGTTTTCAAACAATATATTTATGCTAATTAAAGCAAATAAATTATTCTTTCGAATCATTAAAACATTCAATGTTTCATTAGTAATTCAGTTTTATCTTCATTCTAAACTTAGTTTTTAATGAGATCGGGCTTGAAGTTTTGGCTACTAGACTATTCATAATTAAAACTATTATTTTTGGATAAATCTTTTTTAATTTGTAATTTTAAAATAAAAACCAACTATAAAATATATAATACTGATATTTATTTGTTAATTAAATACAATAGTGTAAAATATCTTATCATATTTTTTGAATAGAGCAAAATGTTGGATGGTTTAAAGAATTTACAGTAAAAAATCAATTCTAAAAATAAATTGAAAAATTCTGTTGATTGGAGTATGAAATGATTTGAAAAATGTATAAAACTTGTGCCAAGTATTTTATTGAATTTTACACTTTCAATATAATGTAATAATGAAAAAGATACTTAATGAAAGGTTGAAGTGAGTTAAAAATATATGAAGATGAATTTAAAAAGATGAAGGGCAATGGTTGAGGAAACTGAAGGCAATAGAATCCGTGAGAGGAGTGACGCGAATAGAAGGGTTAGGTTAGCCGGCGTAGGCGGTGCAAGAATATCGATTATTTGTATTTGCGACATGCTGCCACTACTGCACCCGTTGTATTGCCGGCTGTTTCAAAAATTCCTTGTTATAACCAGTTTTTTTCGGTATTGAGTAAATATTTTTGGTGATGAACTGTTTATTTTTTTAATTAAGATAAAATACATATTAATAGTAAGTAATTTATTGGATTCATTATATGTTTTTTGAGTGAATATAATAATTTACAAGATGATGCTAAGCTAAATCAACTAGATTGTTGGTATCAGGTCAAAGAAAGTTTCTGTCATAGATTTTTAATATTTTAAATTACTTTCCTTCTTTTATTAAATGAATTATTTTAATTTAATAATTGAATTCTGATTATTCAACTTCCTATTAAAAATTTTTGTTTCTATTTTGTTTGCTGTTAAAATTAATTAACAATTTTGAAAAATAATTAATGTTTTATTATTTATTAGATTATGTAATAAAGAATGAATTAGTACAAATCTAAATAAAAACAAATTTTATTAAAAATTATTTATAATTTTATTGAATTGATAAAATTATACTTGTGATAATAAAATAATAAATTGCAGCTAATTTATTGAATATGTTATTGATGGTAATTTTTTCTTAGAATATATTGAACGCATTTTTCATAATTTAATAACATTAAGTGAAACTTTTTTATTGTAAAAGATAATGAGAAAAGTTTTTATCACCTATTTGGTTTACAATTTATTCAAAAGTTTATTATTAATGCAAGTATTGTGTATTTGTTTTAAAATATTTAAAATTTTAGTTTTAAAAAATACATTTATCTGTAAAAATCGTGAGGAAAATGATAATATAAACTACTAAACAAACTTTTTTACAATTTTTTTTTTTTTCATCAACTTGTATACATAAATATGTTGGTCGGAAATGAATCAGATTACGATTTACGTCATAGTTATTATTTTGTATTTCAATACTTTTTATCTAGAAATATGATTATCTTTCATTCAACATACGTTATTTTTTTCTAAATTTACATTTTACGGCTATAAATTAACTAAATCATTTTATATTAGTAGTAAGTCATTTTGAATAATAATTTTAAGAATTAATTTTTATTACTAATTTATTCATGTGTTCGTATTTTTATTAAATATATTTATTAGTAAAAATGTTGATCATTAATTAAATAATCATTCAAAATTATCAATTTTGAATGTTTTGAGTGTTAAACCGGACGTGATTGGAGATTCTTTAAATTGTCAAACTAACAATGCAGATGTTAATGAGTAGGAATAATTTAAATTCATTAACAAATTTACACAATCTTATTAACCTTCCTATGAAATTAGTTTGGCTCTACTAAAAAGATCTAACCTTGTACATAAGATTAATTATGCTGTCAGAATCATCAACATTATCAGTTGCTAAAAGAAATACAAATGTAACAATGTTAGGATGAAACTATTTTTATAATTCAATAGATCAATTTGTATTATTCCATAAAAATGTCACAAATATTCTATTTTATTTTTAAAAAACTATCCATAATTTAATACCATTTATAACATACATTAATTTAACAGTCAAGTCAGAAATGATCTGAAAAAATTAATGATCCACCATCTTTCTAATTACCATCATTAACATATCGATAATTCAAATAATCAAAAATCATCATTTGGAATATCTAGTGTTTATTAATCTACTTGTTCCATCATCATTCTCCATTATATTGAACACACTTGTTATTTATTAGATAGAGTATTGATGAAACATGTAAAAAAAGTGAAGGTTGACATATCAAACATCAATATGAAGTTCCATTCATCCAGAAGATTGTCAATGACTCAATAGCACTTAGCTCTTGGGATGTTATACGTGACCAAGATCATGTTCACAAGCTCTTCATGATTATCCGCTTATAGTTTAGCTCTTTCTCGTTAACGTAGCACGTGATAACTTGCTAAAACGTTTGGATCCATATTGAAGTAATGAGAAATGAAACAAATAAGGCACGTGATATATGTACGCGTGCGTTTCTTCAAGGCAAGAACCTGAGGAATGTATGGAATTTGCTTGCTGTGACTCTAAAGAGATCCCTGAGACTGGTTTTGCCAGCCACATCTACACCTCTTTTTCCATTACTCCATTTTCTTTGTCACCATCATCCACCTCTTTAACTGCTTCCTTGATTTTAAAATTAATACTCAGGATACTCTGGATGCATTTAACTTATTTGCATCAAGTTTATCAATTTTTCACCTGACCTAACTGACCATTTTATCAGTATTTCAAGGTCTCGATAGACTCTTTTATCATCACTTATCAACGACCTTACTTGGTAAAATGTTTCAATAAAATAATCACAAGTATGTTTAATTATTTAAACAATACAATAGATATTTTTTTAATGTACTCTGAATCAAGAGTTGATTATAAAGAATTTAAAAATTATATAGATGTTATAACAGGAAGTTATTTCCTGTTAAGATAGTGAGTGCTTTGACATTTAATTAATTTTCTAGTACTATTAAATAGTAGTATTCATCAGTACACATATCTCTACTTTCAGTTATTGACCCTTGTCATTTAAAAATCTGACATGAAAAAGTCATTTATTCTAGATATATTTAGAAATGATGCATTATATTTTAGTACTTATTCTAAATAGAAAAATGAAAAAACTAAGCAAGTAGTTGAAATGAAATCTATTCGTAATAATATTCAATGCAATGTAAACTAAACTTACTAGCAAGGCTTCCATTTCAATAGTTACTTTTTGTTACGTCTAGTATTCATTATCAAACAATGAAAAATGTTTAAATTTCTAATTAAACTTTATTCCTAATGAATTTATGTGTAAAAAAGTATTTGGAGTAAAAAGAAAAATTTAATATCTGTAAAATGATGGATATGATGATATTTATCATGTGTAGAGACCTAAGAGAGTTTTATTATTTGTCAAGGTGGAAGAGATATGATGATAAATTGATAAAAAAAATAAGTTGGTAAAATATTAATGAAATAAATAAGTTAATCAATGATGATGTGTAAAAATGAATGTCGATGTTTCAGGGAACAAATGGACCTCGGCCAGCATACGCAGGCGCAAACAACGGTAGCGCGGGTAGCGCTGGAGCCGGTGTTGGCGTGGGCGTAGGACCAACAGCAGGACATGGTTTAAAAGGAGGTGCAGGCGGTGCTCCCCGCGGCGGAAACCCTGTACAGTATCGGGCAGGTGGAGCTGGTGCTTGGGGTGCTGCGCCATCCCACGCGGCAGCCGCTGCAGCATTTCCGCAATACACGAGGTATCCAACCGCGGCCGCGCAGATGCCGGTTAGTGCTCAGCAGCTACCACCAACTGCCTATCCCGCTACTGCTTATGCGCAACATGCTAACGTGAGTCCCTTTATTTATTTACATTTTCTAAAACGTCTCACCAGAAAGGAATATCTAGATTCTAATAAACATTATTTACCCTAAAATATATATTTCTATTTATTTTTTACAAATTCCTTATCTATTTTTATCATATTTCAGTATGGTGGACAAAGAGTACCAACGGCATCATCGCCAGCTAATACGAGTAGCAGCTCTAGCAGTGCAACTGGTAGTCAAAGTGGTACAATCAGCACAAATTTGAGTAATAACGCAATGCAGGGCCAACAGCCAGAACAGCTGTCCAAAACAAATTTATATATTCGTGGTCTTAATCAAAACACCACTGATAAGGATCTTGTTAGTATGTGCGCGCAGTAAGTAATGATTTTTTATTTCGTTTATTAATTAATTTTTTTCCCCCCTAGGGACTTTTTTAAATTATTATCTACAACATATTTTTCTAATTTACAGATACGGAAATATCACTTCTACAAAGGCGATCCTCGATAAAAATACTAATAAATGTAAAGGTACTTAGTTGACTTTTACACTTTTCAGTTTAATTTATTATTTTGCTTTTCCATCACTTAACCTTACCTACTGTCAAATTATTTCTAAATGATAAAATGAAATAAGTTTCAATTAATCTTTATATTAATTATAATTATTCTTTTTTTTTTTTTTGATAATTGAGAATTCAGAGTCATTATTTTGATAAGTCTTTAAATTCTTCTTTTAAAATTACTACAAGTTTGATATCAATAACAGAAAGTTTTTTTTTTTCTAAAGTTGAAAATATTTTTAATTGTTCCAGGTTATGGCTTTGTAGACTTTGAATCACCGACGGCGGCTGAGGGTGCTGTGAAAGCACTGGTCGCCAAGGGCATCCAAGCACAGATGGCGAAAGTGGGTATCTTGTTGCATCATAGACTGGCCAGTGTACGTTGGTTGTGCATGCAAGTACAGTAATACCAGAGTAACAGTAAACCTTTCTCTCTCTCTTTCTATCTTTATTTCTCTCCTTCTTTTTCTCTCTATTTCTCTTTTTACTTTTCCAGCATCTAATCATTTGATTTTTATTTTCTTTTACTTTTTTAATCTATCAAAACCAGCTCCCGGATACCAACATCGACTTCTTCGCGGTCATGGAGATTGTATCCTGTTACCTATGATTTCTCTCGCCCCAACTTGTGCGAGAATGCACTTCGTATGAAATATCAAGTAATTCCTGATCCTCGATATCACAATCAATTTTTCCTTATCCTCTTTCTTATTTTATTTTATTTTTTTTTCCACCAACCGTCATTTTGACTTTTTATACCTATTAATGTTTGCTGCTATACCTCGGCCAAACACAAAGCGCTAATTTAACTGCTATTAGAGTTTCAACGACATTAATCGCGTCTCATCAACGAAAAAAAAGACACTTTTTTCTGGATAAACCCCAAACTATTCAATGAATCATCTGCCATACATCCAAGTTTCATTTCAAGTCCATAATCTAAAAAAATAAAAAATTCTATTAATATATTCGAAGTATGGCAGCATAGTATCTTATTTAGATATTAGATTGATGTCTCTAAATTTTATTTTACAAGCATAATTGATAATAGTAATTAATATACAATGTTTAGAAATATTTTAAAATGATAATGATAATTTAATAGAGAAAGAGGAAATGAATGAATAAATTCAAAATATTATATATACATAGTGAGACGTGAAATAGATTTATATATTTATTTCTGTTCTAAAAAACTTATTCTTTATCTGAATCTGTTTCTCTGTCATTCTGCTATTTTACAAAGTAATTATCTCGACATTAATATGATTGAATTGGACGAATATAAATTAATAACTAACTAAAAAGGAATGGTTCTTCTAACCTGGCCTACGGTGAACGAAGTACACGGGGTAACCCATATTTATACATATATACATATCCGGCAGGCTATGACGATGTATCAAAACGCATGTGATATGATTTCAAAAGACTGAATTAACCAGTAAACATTGATTAGCTATATGAATATAATCATTTTTATTAATTTATTTCTTCGGTGTACATGCAATTATTCTTGCCTAACGTACAAAATAATTAATCCTTGGCTGCTTACGATTCATTCAATACTTTTTTTATTTAAATAATTATTCAATGTTTATTAAAAATTCTTATTTTTTTTTTTTTTTAAATTAATAATTAAGTTAAATATTTTTTTTAAATAATTGATGTAAAAAGGCTATGATTGAATAGTTTGTTAGCTGTGTATATGTTTGAGGTCAGATAGAAAAGTAGATAAATTGATGTTATGGATTAATATAAATATAAAAGTTGAGGGAGGGGAACAAAAAAAAATTATTGAAGGTTTATGAGGATGTAAAAATGTGTAAATTAATTGAAGGAATCGTTTGTAAGTCATGTACGTGATAACAGAGTCACTTTATATAAGCAAACTGTACTTTATTGTACTTCTAATCATACAAAAACAAAAAAAACGCCATCAGCTTGGCTTATACCATAATGTTTTCATTATTTATTCTGTTTTTGTGTTAATGCATTCGCAAGATTGAAGTAAATTGTCGTAAAGTATAAGTATACTCAAGTAATAGTAGATTTGATTGATTAATTATTCTCGTAAAGTATTTTTTTTCTAATTTTTTATTTGACATTCGAATAATACTCAAAAACAAATTACATCAAATAATAAATCTTGATGATATTTATTGAAATTATTAATTATCTAGTATTCAAAAAAAAGAAAAAAAATATAATAGAAATACTAGTTTTTATAAATTTGAATTAATATTATGATCAATAAACATCGAGATTTATTGTAAAATAAAGAATGTTATAATTTAAATTAATGCCATGAAGCATGTGAAATTATCTGAAAATTTGGTCGAGTCCTATTTTTAAATTAGTTAAACAGACAAGAAATTTATAACGAAAAAAAAGTATTTGTAATTTCCTGCGTGCGTCCAAAAATTAGAAAAATGATCAACAAATTGATTATCTAGCTTAATTGGTTTTTTATCTAGTAGATCTCTTGTAGTGAATTTTTTTTAAATTCTTTGTCATTAAGTAAATAATTCATGTTTTATATTGAATAATTATTTTTTTCAGTTATACGAACGATTTTATATTTTATAACATGTACAAAGATTATATT
The DNA here is from genome assembly GCF_013357705.1 of Chelonus insularis. Lineage (NCBI taxonomy): Eukaryota > Metazoa > Arthropoda > Insecta > Hymenoptera > Braconidae > Chelonus > Chelonus insularis. The sequence continues at coordinate 3,815,126 of NW_023276783.1, read as the reverse complement.
TTATCATCATGCTTATTTATTTAAATCATACAAATAATTTTAATTATAACTTGAATAGTTTTTTTATTCAATGGAGGCATCAAGAATACGCATTGTATCTATTTGTCTTTTCATGTATATATATTTTATTTTATAAGCCTTATTATTATTCTATTTTTTTTATTCAAGATTGAACTTTGATCCTATATCAATTGAAGATTATATTTTATGACCTGATTCATACAATATTAAACTTTAGTGTGACAATTTAAATAATGCGTATTCTTTTGGTTAAAATAATGTAGAAAATATTTTTATATATGTTAATAATTAATTTATTATTGACAAATTGACAAATCATTTTGCATAGATCTTTTTTCTCATTCCTTAGCAACAGGAGCAGGATCCAACCAATCTGTATATTGCTAATTTGCCACTGAACTTTAAAGAAAATGATGTGGAGTCTTTACTTGCACAGCATGGACAAGTTATATCCACCCGGATATTACGTGATACACTTGGACACAGTAAAGGAGTTGGATTTGCAAGGTAAATTATTACCTTTATAATCATAAATTATTGATAGTAAAATCTAGTTATTATTACTGTGCAGTATGTAACTCAAATTTTTTGATTATTTTAGGATGGAGTCCAAGGAAAAATGTGAGCAAATAATTCAAATGTTTAATGGAAAAGCTCTCAGGGTGCGAAAGATCCACTTCTAGTTAAATTTGCTGATGGTGGTAACAAGAAAAAACCGTATAAAAGCTCATTATGGCGTGAAACTGGCGAGGTAATTTCTGTTTTACTTGAAGTATTTTAATTGTTTCATTTCGTAACTTAAAAATAATGGAAATTTTTACGTAAATTTAAGCTTATAAAATATAACTTTATAAAGCAATTTCTTCTATGTCAATCAAATTTTAGAATAATGAATTTAAAGAGAATTCGTTTTAAATTTTAATTTATTTATAAAGTATAGATTTAGATGGTTCAATATGAAATGGAACAATTAAACAAACATGTTAATTGAGGTAATTAAATTTTCGAAATGATAATTGATTGTAATTTTATTAAAGAATATAGCTATTAATTATGACGCAAGCGCAGTGGGTCAAAACGGTGTGCCAACAGCTCACATGCTTCCAGCTGCAACCCTTGCTCAGTACAGTCGTCATTATGGTCAAGCTGTGCCAGGTTACACTGTTCAAGGAGCACCTTGGGTTACTCCATACGTCTTACAAACTGGCCCTCCTCATATGCAACAGGTTGACGTGAGTCTTAAGCCTCACCAAGGTTCTTCATTATTTGAAGACTGATTGTAGACAATTGAAGACATTGAATTTTTTTTGTTTTTAATGCAGATGATGCCCTCAGCTGATCCCAGTAATCCACAGTATAGCATGATTCCTCAAATAACTACAGGAATGTCGGCGCTTCATCTTGGGACTGGATCCGTAAGTATTATTTATTTGTAAATAGTATTTTAAAGAACAAAACGTTGATTTTTATGAATATTTTTTTTTAATTTCAGTATATTGCTAGCCCACATCCGTACCCTTATCCTTATCCGGCGCCCAGCATCATTCACACCATGCCTTTGGGCGATTCTGAACAAACGAGCAATGCGGCATCACCTGATGATTCTTATCAACAGTACCAGGCTCAGCAGCCCAAGTAGGCTACATTATATAGGTTCGGTTAAATTTAGTTTATTAGACAATTACGAATTGTATTCATTTTGTTTGATCCTTTCATTGACGCAATTTTGTTTTTTCGCTTTAACGAATTAACAATTAAAGCTTTATATTTTGTTTTTTAATATTAGTTATTGATTAATATTTTTTTTTTTTTTTTTAATTTTTTAATATTTTAAAGGAAAAACATTTTTTAAGAATTCCATTGTGAAATAGAATAATTATTTTTAATGAAAGGACAACGATATACAATAACGAAATTAAGAAACACTGCGTTTGTAAATTTTACGTTTATTGTTAATTCAATTCTGACACGTTACTTTTTATTTATTAATGTATTTGGATTGACATTGATAATGACATTGAATGGATATGCATTTTTACAAATGGTTTGAATAAGAATGAGGAATGTTTTTTTTTTTATATACGACTGATATAAATATTAAAATTAATGATAAATAAAATAAATGCAATTTTTTAATTTAAAATTGATCAACGTGACGAATGAAAAAACAATTATTTCAACTTTGTAAATTTGGCCAATGAATCAATAAATAATTCCAATTCTGTATAATATCGTGTTTTTTAGTGAAAATAATCATAAAAATGAATACTACATCAAATTTTTCCTAAATAATTTTTGGAAATATTATTGGTTGAATATACAGTGAAATATATTAAAAACAATTCATAATAATTGTAAATCTAATAAATTAAATTAACTTTCATCTTGATAAAAAAAATTATGTATACTAACTTTTATCTTGCAAACATTTTGAAACAATTAAGTTTATAATCATTAAAAATTATCAAATAAATGACTAAATTGAAAAGTTATCTCTACCTAAAATGGCTGTTATTTTAAGTTTTTTATTCGGTTTATTCATTGAGTTTACGAAAAATCAAAGATTTATCTAAACTTTTGCACCGAATAATTTCTATTATTTTTTAGACAGAGACACTTTTTTTCATTATAAAAGAAAGTCAATTATATTTGTCTTTAACAACTATCAAAAATTCTAATGTTATTTTTGATGGTTTTTGCTCCAGGTACGAGTATGGCGAAGGTTACATAAGTTAAAGCAGTGACAAGAGGAGAATGTAAAAAAGCGAGGGAGAAAAAAAAATAAAAAAGAAGAAAAAGGTGATGTAAAACGTTAAATGAATATGCGACCGCATAAGTTTGAAAAAAATGATTTAATAAAACAGAGATTTACGTAAATAAAAAATAAAAAAAAAAAAAACATAAAAACAAAAAATGGAACTTTAGTGTTAATGAAAATTATGAAAACGAGTGAGCGAAAAAATTGCAAATGAGAAATGGATGCAAATTAATATTTACGAAATGAATTCTTCCTCACAATTTTTGCAGTGAAGATGAAAAAAAATAAAAATTATTAATAAACAGTTAGAGAAGAGTGTAAAGGTGATTAAGAATGAAAAACGATAAGAAACTATAATAATTGACTTGCCAGCCATCTTTTATACATTTTATCTAAAAAAATAATTAAATAAAAACAGGAGATAAAGTAGGGTGAAAGTAGCTGATATTTTGCAACGAGTAGATAAATGATGACTTACAAATATCTTTGACGATAAAAATCAACTATTATTATGGTGCGAAAATGTCATCATTCATAATTCATTCGCGCCAAATTAAACTAATTTTCATAAGGATGTTTTAAAAAACAAAGTACGTGATGTTATAAAAAAATTCTTGGAGATATCATGTCTCCATGGGCCAATGATGTTTTTTTTCTTTGTGTAAAATCATTGATAAATAATGAGAATGAGCCACACGTTGACGGGACAGGCTTCCAGGATAAATTTAGGTATTTAAACAAATCACTTCACTAAGAAGTCTGAGCGTGAGAGAGAGAGATAAAGTGACATGTGTTGATACGGAAAAATGCTTGATAGTGTGAACAAACATTTAACAAAACAAAAAAAGATTGAAATTGCAAAAATCTTTGAGCGGGCAAATAATAGATGTGAATGAAAATTTTAAGCGTTAGAATGATTGATAATTTGTGAGAGTGAATAAGTGAGTGTAAGAAATTGTAAACTTTATTAAAAATAGTAAATAAAAAAAAGGGAATAAAAACGATAAAAACTACAAAAAAAAATGATAATCATGATGCTGCTCAGAAAATTTACAAAAATGAATTCTTCCCAAGACATTTAGACAAAAAACAAGCTCAGGGACAATGACAGTCTTAATTATTGACATTTTACTGTCCATTTGATGTTGTTGTCTGAGAGCTGATATAATATTATGATAGTCCATTGAAAAAGATAAAATTGTTAAAACACTTTTCACAAGTTACATGGACGATATTAAAAATTTCAATGTTTTCTACACTTTATCAGAACACTGTTGAAACTCTAGGGAAATATGAGAAAAGTAAAATATTCAAATACAGATTTTCTTTTTTCGTACGTTCAGACATTCCAGAAAAAGAACTGAGCGCGTATATTCTACTGATTCTTCTCAAAGACGATAAATTTTTTATTTTTTTTTATCTTCCGTTTATATAATTTGTTTTATTTATTATTTCCATTCGATAAACTGAACGATGTTGACCACAAATAATTATAAAAATAAAAGTGAAAATCATTTAAACATACAAAATAATGACGATTTCATAAACGATTTATTTAACAGAATGATAATGATGATGATCCATGGAATAAATAATTGATGAATTATTGTGTTAAATTGCTTGAGAATTAAATTATTAGTAATTGAATCTTAAACTCAATTAAAAATAGATTTATTGAACAAAAAAATCTTTAAGAAAAATTGTCATATCTTTTTTTGGCTGTACAATAATTAACAAAACACAATTTTTTATTTAGAATCGTGCCTTTCCAAAGTATAATTCACTTAGAAAATGGGGGGTTTTATTATTACAAATATTTCTGGGAGTAATTAAAAAAAAAAAACAAAGGATAAAATTTACAAAAAATGAATGACAAAAGTACTATATTATAATATATTTTTAACATCATTAAAATCATTAAAATAACAAAGAATGACTCTCGAGCAAATTTTTCAATTTTTCTCTAGTTGCTACGAGGTTTATTTTTTTTTATAAACTTTTTTATTGTCGTTTGTTGAATAAAATAACATTTATTTCTTTATATTTAAATAAAACGAAAAAAGAAGACGTAGATTTTGTACATGTAGACTTTTTGCCATGAAATAGAACAAAAATCGAATCAATGATGAATAGGAAAGTGAGATAGGATTTTTAAATAAATGATTTGAAATATCACAAGACACAAATATTAAAGATAAAAGAAAAGAGTATTTAAGTAAAATTTGCATTAAATTGTATTTTTTTGATAAATAATTGAAAATGAAAAATGTTAAACTAACTCTAAATAATAGAAAAATAGTTTTTTTAAAAATATTTAATAAAAATGTCAATTGATAATCAATGTTGATGAAAAAAAAACATATTTTTATTGAACAATAATTTATCAAGATTATAATGAATTTCAATTTTCACACTATGTAAAATAGTAATAATTGTATTTGAATTTTAAGCGGTTTAATGCAGATTTTATGATGATTTATTAAAGTAGTCTTCGGAGGAAATCAAATTGAAATAAAATACTAAAACTTTGTGCAACTTACAGCGAGACTATAAACGAGATTGACAGTAATTTTGTGAGAATGTGTGAATGATTAATTATGAATAATTGCGATATTTAGTTAAAAAATGTAAATTAATTTATTGCTAATTTAGAGAAACTAAGTTGACACTTGGCGTAATGTTGAAAGAAAGAAAGGATAGAGAGCATAACTAAGAATAAGATGAGGAGAAAAAAAAAGAGAAGAGAAGTATGAAAAAGAAAATGAAGAAAACATCGCAAGTCATTTGAAAGCCTATTCTTCATCTTTCACATCTTCTATTTTCTCTGTCTCAATCTCTTCTATCTCGTTTTACTAAAATCTTAAACTTGTTTAAATATGATAAAAAAAAAGTCTTCATAATCCAGCCAAGGATTTCAGCCGAAGATTCTTAAGTAAAAAAAGAAAATTTATTGAAGCCACAAAAAAGCTTTCTACCAAATAAAATAGAGTTCTCAGAGTTTTTTACCTAGTGAACTCGATATGTGTAACCTTTTAAACATCGCGCACACCTTTTTATTGACACATGTGACCGATTAAATAGTTAGATAGAGTCTAGAAATGATTAAGACAAAGTAATGATTATGAAGATAGGAGTTAGGATGATAATTATGAGTGTATATGTGGATTGTGTTGATGATGATGATGATGATGATGATAATGAAATTGGAAACACTACTTGTAGCTTTTATAATATTACAATAACGAATATTGTACTATTATAATTAATTAATAATAATATAATTAATTAATTATTCAAGAAAAGCGTCATCTTAAAGGATGGAAGATTTTTACACTGTTGAAACTTGAAGTAAATAATATATTTAGTTTATTTTGGTACATCATAATTCGAAGAGTAAGAATGATAGTGTATGAATGGAAGGACAAATTCGTGAAAGCAAATAAAAAATGATTGATAATGAAATGAAATAAAAACGTATGAGAGTGCCTGAATGTAAGGAAGAAAGCAAGAGAAAAAGAGACTTTGATTGACTGTAAAGAAAGATAATTAAAGAGGAGAAAAAAGCGAGGATAGAAGAACATGAAAACTTATTTTAAAAAAGTCAAAACTATTTTTTAAGATACTGATTATCGAGCTCACTTTGAGTACATGATGATAAAGATGGCGGAGGAATGTAGAAGATGTAAAAAAGAGTCAATGATTTAATTAATTAATCATTAAGGAAACAATTTTATGTGAATTAGGATGAATACTGAAAGAAGAAATTACTTTTAGAATTAGAAAACAAAAAGTCTTCTTGAGAAAAAAAATTATGCAATAAATTTAATTTATCGAGATTTTTATTATTAACTTATAGATAAATATTATAACACAATTGTTTTTTTTTACATAAAATAATGTCAACTATTTTTTTTATAACAGAATGTAAATTATTTCTTATTAAATAATTTATTACATTTAAATGGTAAGAACTGCTTTAAAATATAAAAGTATTTTATTTAAATTTTTATATAAAAATGATTATACATATAAGAAAGAAACATTATTAATTTATATTAGTTTCATTGATTAAAATAGAAATTTATCAATAGAAATATAATCTTGAAGTAAATTTATATAAATATATTTATATGTATATATACATATATCTTAGGACTTTTCATAAATGTTTTAAAAGCAGTTTCTTTTTTCAGTAATAGATGCAAAAATTACAATTTAATAATTGAAACAAAAAACTTTATATGGGTCTTCGTACAAGTTTTTAAGAAAAAAAATGCATGTCAAATGACTAGGAACTAGAAAGAAAATGATAAAAATCATGTGATTGAATCGTAATTTTTTTCCAGAATTTTATTAAAAAAAAAAAAACCTACAGAAACTATAAAGTCTAGATACTTTTACTAAGCTAGACGTAAGCTAAAATATTAAACTGCGATGACCAAACGTATTGAACAAAAGGAAAAACTTCGGCTGGAATCGTAAGATAAGAAGTGAAAAAAAAACAAACTAAAGAAATAAAGTAATGAATTAAATGATAAGGGAAGGAGATGAAAAGGATGATGATTTAAAAAAAAAAATAAATAACGAGAAAAAAAAACAAAAGATTGATAAAGTTGATGAAAAATTTTATTGTACAGGAGATAAAAACGATGGAAAATGTTGAGAAGTGTAGGTAGTTAGGTGTTGAATTACGGAATTAGGATAGTTATTGATAAAAAAAAGATGAGAAGAAAAAAAGCAAAAAAAAAAAATAAAAACCAAATTTTGGTTTTATAGGCATAAAAAATTAAGAATAAAAAAAAATAAAAAAGTGTCTAGATGTAAGATATCTTTTAAGTAGATAGTAATTAGAATGTAGTTAGATTATAACTGCCTCCTCCTCTTTACTCCTTGTAGATTTTTTGCTTCTCAAGTTGTCCCTCATCCAGGATATTTTGCTGCAAACTTAGTGAGGGTGACTTGATAACTAGAATTAATATAAAAAATATTTAAAAACAAGAATTTAACAAAATTGATGGGATAAAAAAACAAACTCATGGAGCATTATCGAGGCAGGCATAATGTATAAAAAAATGTAATCATTCAGTCCAGGCACCGTAAAACTCGTTAAGACTGACTGGCTTTTCATATAATAATGATTAATGAATGAATATATTAAATAGTATATATATATATATATACATATTATATATATATTGTAATAATAATTATTATTATTCTACAACATTAATTAATTAAATCTGTAGTATAATACGTGATGTTTACAAAGAAATCGTTCAACTCACAATTTAGCAAGGAAAATCTAAAGTTTTGCTTGCTTATCGCGAGTCTGGTGTTTGGGCTGTTTTGATTATAGTAATTTTTATAGATATGCAAAAGAGTGTGGTTGGCTCGTTGAAAGTTATTCTTCAAGCTTCTTTTTTAGCTAGAAAAGAAAACAAAAAAAATGGAAAAAATATTTAGGCATATAATTAATATAAGAGTGTGAATGAAGTGATAAGAAGTTCACACACACTGACAAGAAGAAGCCAAGCAAAACGTACACTTTAAAAACTGACACACATACTAATGAGTTAGATTAAGTGATAAAGCCCATTTTGTAGCTCTAGAGTCCGTTGTGACGTAGTCCCTAGGTTAAGAAATATTAGTTGAAAATAATGAAATTGATTAAGGAATTAAAATTGAAAATAAAACATTTTGAAGTAATGTTTAAGATGAAAAGGAATGATGGATTGTGTGTGAGTGTATGTGTGTGTGTGAAGATAAGGAAAAAAATAAGGAAAGAGAGAAGGAGGCGATTTTTAGAATACGGCTTAAAATTTATTATACTAGATAAGAATGATAAAAATAATAACAATGGGAAGATTTACAGATTCCCAAAAAGTCGTAAAAAGACTTTGTTTCTGTTTCTTCTGATATTAAAATATTAACTTTTTATCATTTTGTTTGTTGGAGAGGAAACAAGAACAGTTCTTTGAGAGATTCTTTGTACAGTCCTTTTACGTAATTATTGTTTAAATAATTTGTCAAAAAAAGTAAATAACTGCGAAGCTGAGTGTGTGAGAGATTTTAATGAGAGTAAGAAAGACGTTTTGAAAGTTTGATGACTAATAGAATATTGTAGTAACGCAAAAAAATGAAAAAAAAAAACTAAAGAAAGAAAAAAGTAAAAAAAAAAAAATAATAAGGAATGCTCTTTTGATGATATTTTATAATGCGCCTCCATTTTTATCTTATTTCATAAAAAATATTCATTTAATTAATTATTTTGTTAATTAATTAATTAAATGTTTTTTGTATTTTTTTTGTCCTCGTGATGGTTCTTAGTCTATTTTTCATTTTGAAAAAGGATGAAATATGAGAAATCAGAATTTTTGATTGCGAGTTAATTAATTTTATTACAGATTAATATACTGAAATAATAATTTTTATTACATAAATTCAATTAAATTATTGTGATGAGACAAGAGTAAATTAGACACTAAGACAAGTGTGTCATAGATAAGGTTTAGAAAATCTTTAGAAGTTAATAGGTGCTGTAATTAAAGAAAAAAGAAGAAAATAAAAAAAATGTAATTTATGAAGATTTTAAGATAAAATAAGTGTTTTATGCAATCAGAATTAGATTTTTCATGAAATTTGAATAATAATAAGGGTATAAGCCATTGAAAAAGTGCCCTTAGTTTATTTTGGATTATTTAACTAAAAAGCTAGTCTTTGTGTGAAATAATTTTTTGAAGATTTATGCGAGTGCGAAAGAGAGAAAACGAATGAAACCGACATAGTTGAGTTATTGATTAATTTTTTTTTTTAAAACATCATTAAAATAATGCCAACTTAAGAAGACCTGTCAAGTTAATAAGTTTTATTACTTGACCTTTTTTTTTTTGTTAGTTATATTATTAATGAAGAAATACTTTCTTAGCGCAAATTAGATAATAATAAACTCTTAGAGAATAGTATATCAAATAGGTTAATAGATTTTATGAATGAAGAAAAAAATCAAAATTTCTTCTCTATTTTTCTCCCTTATTTTATTTTTTTTTTTCAATCAATAAAAAATGTTTTCTGAGGATTTCATTTTTTATTTATACTTTACTCTCCATTTTTTTACATTAAAAAGTCTACATTTTATGTCCATTTGAGTAACTTTTCAAGTTTTCTTCTTGATAAAAATATTTTCTTCACCTTCAAATAAACACAGCTGTTGGATTATTCAGTATTTCATAGATTTGTTATATTTTATCTAAAGAAAATTGAAATTAAATAATTTTTTGTGAATAGACAAAAGTAAGATTTAACATTATAAAGTTTTTTTCTATATTCAAATTAATTACAAATAGCATGTAACAAAATTATTGATAACTTGATTTAAATATTCTGACGGTATTATCAGCTCCCCCTGATACCATGAGTTTTGGATTGGACCAGTCACATGAAAGTACTTTGTCTTCGTGACCAGAAAGTTCATATAATGGTGCTCGCGAACTATTAAAATAATATTTGATATAATTAATACTGTTTTTACATTGAATTTTAACTTGTAATTCGAATATTTTACCTTCTAGTGTCCCAAAGTTTTAAACAATTATCGCAAGCTCCGGAAATAAATAGATTCTGGTCTGTCGTTGACCAACGTACAGTTTGAACCCACTGAGTATGAGAAGTAAACGTTGTCTTAACAACAGATCCCTCTATAAATAAATTTACATAAATTCACTAGTCATATACATAGATATAGTGATTTAATTATAAATTATAACAAACCTGTTGATCGCGGATCGTAGAGTCTGATGTGTCTGTCAGCAGAAGCAGTGATTACAGCACGTGACAAATCTGAATAATCAACATCAAAGAAGCTTTTATGACCATGAATTTCGTGTTTAATTCCTCCTAATTCAGAATCCCACACTTTGAGAGTATGATCCCATGAAGAAGTAATTATTTCTGTTTTATCTGACCAAACAACTCCACTTACAGCTTCTTTATGACCTTTCAAAGTTCTGAGTGGCGTCTTCAGAAAAATAAATAATGAAATGCTAATAACAAAATATCATCTATTGATTATAGGAAATACATACCCTTGTTTTTCCTCCATCTGTTTTCATTTTTTTACTCATCGACTCGCCATCTTCACTTTCATCGTCAGCTGCTGTTGACCAAATTTTTATCATTGTATCCCAAGCACCAGTTGCCATTACTCCACTTCCTTTATTGACACCAACAGATTCTAGTGCTTGTTCGTGGCCACGACACATATGGATACAATCCACTGAGTTTCTTGCAATGTTCCAGTCCCAAATGATTGCTGTTTGATCCTGTGATGCACTGAAAATTATAAATAATTTCCATTAATAATAAAAATCAATTTATTAAAATATGGAAAGTTATTTGAATTATATCAATAAAAATGTTAAACTTAATGTCAAATTTTTCAAATATACCTGACAAATATGCCTGTTTCAGAATCCATGGATATCCAAGCAACAGATTTTATTGGAGCACTGTGGCCAGGAATAGTTAATTTATGTTTCCCTTTAGATGTCCAAATGTGTACAGTATTGTCATAACAACCAGTGAGAATCCTAATATGATTAAATATTTGGAGTTAAAATTACGAGCACTGTTTTAATAGGAGTAACTGTTCAAGTAGAAATATGTTATTTACCATTTTTCAGATACAGAAACTGCTGCTACCCAATCATCATGAATCAAACAGTCTTTAGGTTCTGGTGGTGGATGTTTTTCTAAATATTCTACATCGATAATATTCTCAGTTGAAACACCTCGTATATTGATGTGCTCTAATAGGGATGTTCTTAAGAATTCAGAACATACAAGAAAATCAAACTCAACTTCTCGTACATCTTGTGTTGTTTCTATAATAAAAAAATTATTAAAATGAGTTTTATCATATAATTTATTATTATATTTTATAGAATAATTATAAAACAATATAAATAAAATTTTTACCTTTTAATAATTCATTGACTAATGTGTTCAACTCATTAGCAACAATATTAGTTGAAACAGAAAGTGGATAATCAGGCACAGCATATCTTTAACATCAATGAAAATTAGTTAGTATTTAAAATTATTTCGATTTACAGTGAGTTAAAGTTGTAAATGTTTGTTGATAATACTGAGTTTATAACCTAAAAACGAGTTATGTATTTTCAAGAAATACTTACTGTATTTGCTTTGTAACAAAGCGAATTTGCATTTGTGCTGCATCACCATCATTACCTATACTGGTCATCTTGCAATTATAACTTTATTTTATAAACAAAAATTAATAAATAATGTCCATAGCAACCACGCGGTTCTGTAGAAAAATTTCTATTTTTCTATTTATTCGTTTTATAAATTCATTAGTGATGTGAAACATCAACAATTGTTAAATTCAAATAAAAAATCTTCAATAAAAAATTTTTCGTAACAAATGTAAATAAAATAACTTATTAATTTTCACTATTTAATAATAAACACTTTATCAACAAAAGGTTATTTTTTATTCAATTTTCGTCACAAATGTTGTCGACGCTGTCATGAAGAGAATAATTTTAATATGATTGGTGAAACGATTCAGGAGCGTAGTAAAAAATATCCCTATTTTATTTTATTCCTGAATAGTTAATGTACCCGCGTAATTTAAATCAATTTATTACTAACTTTGAATATTAATCATTTAAACTAGATTATATACATATACAATACTTTATTGTATACAATACATTATTTATAATGATAAATTTTCTATTAATTTACTAGCTGCTATTTATTGATTATGTTGCATTATTTTACGTATTAACAATGACATAGTTTCCACCTATGGCGAATCGAAAAAAAGAATCGAGTTTAATCATGAGTGTTTCGACCAGAAACGAAACGTGTTGTATTCACCCGAGTCGAGGCAAGTTCAAAATTGAAATGAGTTTCAACTGTAAACTTTAATTCAACGATGGAAACGGTGAAAAATCATCTTTCCACTCGATTCAATTGAAAATCGAGCTAGAGACGAGTTGAAAATATATTGTTTCCACCGAACATGAGGGTGAGGTTAAATGTAGAAAGAAATAGACATAGATGCAAACAGCTATTTCACTGAATTCACTTAAATTTTCTGTTGATATTAGTTAAATCTATTATTAAAATTGATCACTTAATAGATCGAAAGTAATTCAAATTATTTCTACTTAACATATTTAATGATTTTTTTGTTATTCGCTTAATCAAATTAATTTGAACTGTTTTCCGGTGTTCTTTATTGTATAAACTTTCAAATGAAATTCGTACGAAGTCATCAAATCTTGGATTTCATTTTTGGCGTTTAGTATAGACAAAAATCGGTACATGCGCTACTTGGCAACGACTAAACACAACAGAAAACTTCATTACCGCCATAGGAATTAAATAACTACTACCATCTGTCGGGAGGAATGAGAAGCTCATCTTTAAATTACATATGGCCGCAGGAATGCGAGGTTATGAAGCACGTGTTTGTATACAACAACAACGATCAAATCAACAGTCGATTTATATAAATTAAATTGTTTTACATTGAATTAAAAAAAATGTATTAAAGCATTTATTGTAAAAAGTTACGTTTATATATAAATGTGTTTGAGTATTTATTGTAACAAATAAATATCATTGAAGAAAATGAGTACTTCCAATCTTAAAGAGTCGTAAGTAAAACTTGTATTATGGTGCTGTTGTTAATATTTAATATATTCCATTAATAATATTCGTAGTTATATGTGAGATAAATTTTAATATTTTTAACTAAGATGTATGTATTTTATTTATTAAATTATTTTCGTGTTTAATTTTTGAAGATTTGAAGTAGAAGCAAAACATGGAGCTTTTTACATCGGTGGAAGAGTCAAGGTATTTTCAGAAAATTAAAAGATTTAAATACAAAAAATGTTAATTTTCATTTGTGATAATTTTTTGTGATGTTTTATTATTTTTTAACAGTGGAGTCAAGACGGCGAATATTTGTTTTGCCAAAATGGAGCATCAATATCTATTTTATCAATTAGCAAAGGAACTGTTATAACTTCCTTGGGACAAGTTAAAGATGAAATAGAAGAAGATACAATAAACTGTTTTAATCTCAATAATAAAAATGATCATGTTATCTCACATCACAAAAGTGGCTTATTTAAATTATGGTCTTGGAAAGGTAACATCTATGCTTATTTAATATCAATTTAATTTCACCAATGTATGATTTTTTAAAACTTTTAATCCTTTTCCTAGATGAGAAAATCACCAAATTATGGAAGTCGATTCATAAAGGACCTGTATCACAAATCGCTTTATCTAGTGACGATAATATAATGGCTTCTGGTGGAAGTGATTCTAGTGTTAGATTGTGGAATCTCGAACATCATTCATGTCTTTTTAATTTAAAAGGAGCTGAAGGAGTCATTAGGTAATTAAATTGAAAGTTTACGACAAAATATATTTTTACATCATTTAAAAATATTATTTGATTTAGTGTTCTAGAATTTCATCCAGATCCCGAACAAAAATTAGTTTTCGCAGCAGGCGATAATGCTATAATTCATGGATGGGATATCAAAACAGGAGAAGTTAAAGTCCTCTTATCTGGTCACTTTAGTAAAGTGACATCACTGTCATTTTGTAGCGATGGAAAACATCTAATTAGGTAAATAACTGTTTATTGATAAATAATAACAACTGAAAAAACAATACATTTCAAATAAATTATTAAAACAAAAATTATTATACAGCTCAGGACGAGATAAAGTACTCATTCTGTGGAACATTGTACAAAAAACATCAGTGAGAATACTTCCAGTTTATGAAGGATTAGAAGGAACATTTATCATACCTTCGAATATCAATTTTCCTGGTTGTAAAGACAAAGACAAGTCTAAAGGCATTTTTGTAGCAGGAGCTGGTGAAAAAGGATTCGTTACAATATGGGAAATGAGATCAGGCCGTGAAATTTATACTCAGATGAATTCTTTAGTTCCTGCAGCTAAAGAAGATGGTGGTTTATCAGTGACACATTTATTATTTAATAAAAAAGATGAAAGTTTTGCTATGGTTTCGACGGATCATAACATTATCATACATTCTCTGAGTGATTTTGAGTGTCAAAAACAGTTTATTGGATACAGTGATGAAATTCTCGATATAGCTTATATCGGAGACAATGGCAGTCACATTGCCATTGCTACTAATAGTTGTGATATAAAATTATATCAATTATCGACAATGACCTGCCAATTACTACGTGGACACACGGATTTGGTTTTAGCTCTTGCCACAAGTCGAGCAAATCGAAATCTTATGATTTCATCAGCAAAAGTAAAATGACATTATAAAATTAATAATTTATAATTTAATTTTGACTTCAGTTAAATAAAATTTTCTCTATTTTTTTCAGGATAATAGTGTTCGCATTTGGTTTATGTGTAAAGAAAGTGAAACAATGTATTGTATCGGTAGTGGAGTTCGTCATACATCGTCAGTTGGGTCGGTTGCTCTTTCAAATTTATCTTCAAATTTCTTCGCATCAGTTAGCCAAGATTCTTGTTTAAAATTATGGTCACTTCCTCACGAACTTTCTGCAACTGGTAAAATATTATAATTTTTAGTCACATTACTTAAATTGATAGTTATTAATTTATCATTTACTTGAATACTTCAATTTTTTTATCGATTTAGATCAAAATATTGCTTTAAATGTCGAGCATACTGTGATAGCACATCCCAAAGATATCAATAGTGTGACGATATCTCCAAATGATAAACTACTGGCTACTGGATCTCAAGACAAAACAGCAAAGGTAACAATAAAAGAGATCTTGTGACTCTTTCAATAATGCAACGTTTTTTAATATTCTCAGAAAAACTTGGAATAAAAATTTTCTTTTGAATTTTGATTAGCTATGGAATGCAGAAAATTTACAATTACTAGGTGTACTAAGAGGACATAGGCGAGGAGTATGGTGTGTTCGATTTTCACCTATTGATCAAGTTTTACTTACTTCTTCTGCAGATTGTACTGTAAAACTTTGGTCATTATCAGAATTAAACTGTATAAAGGTATGTAATAAACATAATGGATTTAAAAATGTTTGAAAATATTTTATAAAAATTCTACATAAGTTATTGTTATCAATTAATAATAATATTTATCATCTAGACTTTTGAAGGACATGAATCCTCTGTGTTGAGAGCAGAATTTATATCTCGTGGAATGCAACTGATAACATCCAGCGGTGATGGTTTACTCAAGTTATGGTGTGTAAAGACTTCGGAATGTATAACTACATTAGATGCACATGATAATAGAGTGTGGGCTTTGGCTGGTAAGCTTTAATAATAAACAAATAAAATACAAATATTTTATAATCAGAAACATTTACATTCTTCATACATGATTCTTTAATTTATTTTTATAGTAAGTAGAGATGAAAAACAATTAATTAGTGGTGGAAGCGATTCTCTACTAATAATTTGGCGAGATGTCACTGAAGAAGTTCGAAGAAAAGCCGCAGAAGAACGAGAAAGAATAGTCCTTGAAGAACAAAGATTAGCAAATTTATTAAAAGCCGGAGAACTAATCGATGCGTTAAAGTTAACGCTGGATCTTGATAAACCTCAACATACTCTTCGAGTAATTGAAGGAATTTTAAAACGTGGTGGTAATGAATTAACCGATGCAATTAACGAGCTAAAGCCAAGTGAAAAGGAAATTCTTCTTAAATGTACTACGATATGGAATACAAATAGTCGGAATGCACATGCAGCTCAGGTAAGTCTATTGAAATGAAATCACGCGATAAGGTGGTGATTTTTAAACTCGTGAATTCTTTCAGTTGGTCATTAATGCTCTAATGAGTGACATTGGGAGTGGCTATTTGCAATTGCCTGCATTATCCTCAACATTAGAAGCATTGATTCCATATACGGAGAGGCATTTTAAACGAGTTACTAATTTACTTCAAGATCTTCATTTTTTGAACTACACCATCACTAGAATAAAGCCGCATATTGAACCAAAAATAAACAATGAAAGTGATTCAGAGATGGAATCATAATAATGTAAATAATGAAAATTATATTGTGAAAATTTCTCGATATTTTTTTGAATTAAAGCAAAAATATTAAATAAAACAATGAGTAATTAGTATGTTTACTTGAAATATTGGAAGTGCATAAACACACGCGAGAGCAATTATCAATTTTAATCCTTAAGTATATATGATCTACTGTCTCATCAGATGTCTATATACTTAAATTATAATTGTAATAGCATATAAATGTATGTGTTTGGTAAGCGACGAGCAGTGCAAGTGGGATCAACGCTTGGTCGGCGCTTTTTGCTTCTTTGTAAATTTACCTGTTTAAAACACCTCAGACTCCATCACTGCATCAGTTTAAGTCTACCAGCACGTCTGATCACGAGTGTATAATTATAAAATGCGTGGATGTAAAAAATTAATTTCCTTGAGAGAATTTTTATTTTTTATCAATGTCTTTCACTTTGTATCAAGTGTTCCGAATACGTAAGTTTTTTAATTATTAAAAACATCGTTTTTATTCATGTTTTTTATCAAATTAGTTCAATCGTTGAGCACGTGCAATTTTTGTCAACTCACTACCAGTCAAAAATTATCCATAAAACAATCGATATTTGATATTTCGTCAGATTAGACTTCTTTCAAAAAGTATTAAACTATTTATTAGAATAATAAATTATTAAAATAATTCCGTCTGATGTAAAAAAAAACAAATAATTCTATTTTCTATTGGTGATGAATCAAATTTTTATTTTGACATATTTTTTTTGAATGTTGCATGTGGTTAATGTGGTCTACCAGAACATTCGAACTAAGCAATTAGTAATTGTAAATTTATTATTTAACAGTATGACCAATGTAGTTGATATTCAGTGAGATCTCTGCATGATTACTCGCGCATGACATGGTTGCGGTCTTTTCTCATGTTACAGAAAAAACATATTGTCACTTTGAAGGACTCTTAAAACATTTTCAAGATTTAAAAATCGTTAGAATATCTATTGAAATGATTCTGAAAATTTAAAGCTTTACAACATCTATTGATATGTAAAAGTAGTTTTTTTTTATTCACTTTATACAATATTAAAGTCAAATTCAGTTGTGTAAACTTTATTAGCGGTATTATGAATATCTTAAATTACGATAACAAAATACCTGCTGCCGAAATGTGTTTAATTAGTCCATAAATAATTGAAGGCAAAATAATGTACTGAACGTTTTTAAATTACTAAATGGAAGCAGTAGCTGCTCTTTTATTTCATTCAATCAGTAATTGAGAAATATTTGAATTATAATGTATATTTATTTTGACTATTATTTAATGAATGAACAATACGTCATTTATTGTAAAAATGTTATTTTTATCAGGTGATATTTTGCAATCAAACATAAGAGACTTTACATATTTGATTGTGACGCAAATTGTTTGTTTCTTTCATATTACAATCACGTGTGAAATATCATCTTTACGTGTCATTTCTCTACATACTTTCAAAATAAATGACACGTCTATCAATTTTATATCATTTTATTATAGCCTTCAGAAATATAATAAACTATGATAAAATACTTTTTTAACATGCAAGGTATTTGAAGACCTTACAAAAATTTGATACTAAATAAAATAAGTAGCTTCTTACAAGTGTTCCATTGTATCATTTTTTATTAAAGGTATACATGTTCTAGAATATTAATCGGTATAAAACATTTAAGCTTGAACAATATAAATGATTAATCGTTTTCATTAGATCATTAGCAAATGTAATCAATTAGTTAATTTTTTGTATTACAAATTTGTTTTAATCTACTAATTTTTTGTATATAGGGCAATCGATGGAGGTAGTTGTCCAATGATTAATCCAGCAAATATATTGAGACAAAAAGAGTTGCTTCAGGAATTAACGAATGATTGTAGGTACGATAAGATGGTGAGACCACCAGGTGAAATCAATGCAAGTGACCCAATTCGAGTAGCCTGTAGGGCTAATATATATACTATTAAATCGAATATGGCCAAAACATTGGTAATTTAATATTTTAATCTTTACTTTATGGCAATCGTTAAGATATGTCACTCCAAACTTGCTTATCAATCATTCGAAAACTACTTTTCTCAGGAAATAATATTTTTAAATATTTGGAAAGTCTTTCTATTTTTAATTGAAATTATAATTAATGAGAACATTTAGATGTTTTTAATAATGGAAAATAATATGAAAACTTCAAAGTTTTTATTTTATATCGAGGATTTATTTTAGTAAGATAGTTTGAATGATTAATTACCAAGTTAATTATTGCATTCATAAAACTATCATGATAATTCATAAGATAATCAGATAATTTTATACATTATATCATTAATTTGATGAAAAAACTGATGGGTTCTATCAAATTTTTCAAACAAAATATTATAATTAATCATCATAGTTATCTGTCAATCAACAGACAAGCTCTATATCAACACTAAAAATAAAAACAAAAAATGAATAAAAGTAATAAAAAGGAAATAAAAACATAGCATTTGGATATTCTGAATGATAATAATTGTGATTATTTTCAAGAAAACTTATTATTTCTTATTTTTTTAAGCAATTTGATGTTCACATGATGCTTCAACTTCGCTATCGTGATGCACGACTTAAATATACAGAAATAGCACCACAATATAATCAAATATACGGTGGTCAAGAAGCACACAATTTAATTTGGACTCCAACTGTTTTTGTTTCGAATGAAAGAACTTCGGTTATTATGGGTAATGGAGTTAAAGATTTGTTAATTTCTATTGATCCTACTGGAATGGTTATCTTAAACACTAGGTAACTGAAATAATGTCTAAAAATATCATAAATAAATTAATCAAATACATTTGGAAGATCCAATATCTATATGAGAGATATACAACGTATCATATTATGTCTCTAGAATTGAAGCTACCTTGAACTGTGCTCTGCGCTTGGAAAAGTTTCCCTTCGATGTCCAAGAGTGTCCCCTCATCTTCGAAAGCTGTAAGTTGGAATGAAATAATGAATTTTTTATGAGGATTAACTAAAAGTTCATCATCATATTGATTTATCATGTATAACATTGATTATTAATTCATAACTGTTTTGGTATTATTTCTTTATTTTGGTAAAGAATAAAATGTTGATAAATTGTTAGGGACATATAGTGCTCAAGACATGAAACTTGAGTGGGACGAAGCACCTATCATTCTAGCTGAAGAACTGCATTTAACTGAGTATCGACTGGTAGAGAAATGGGTTAACGAGTCTGAGGTCTCTTACACTGCGGCACAGCAACATTATGGTCACTTTGGTAAATTGAACAATCGATTATTTTGTAACTTGACCCTCTAGATCTTTTTTACGATCGATACAAGATCACTTGATCTGTCATTCGCGTAGAAAAACATATCTTATAATGCATTTATATTAGAAATAACATTTATTACAATGATAGTAGCAGGAATAATTGCAATTATGATAAATATGATAATCATTTTACCTTTATATTTATTTTTTTTAAATTAAAAAGTTGTAAAAAAGATACAATCCATTAAATGTTTGCTTAATTAGTTCTTAGCTGTCAAAGAATACCTTCTATTCTTTGAACTTTGTATTAAATTTTAGGATAGGTAATGAATATTTTAAAAGGTTTCTCCTGTAATTGATTACCTAGACTATTTTAATACAATACAATTGTTTTGTCGAAAATAAACAATGGCTACATATAAATCTGAAAAAAAGGAAACAATTTGAAATCATATCACTGTATGATCCAGTTATCGGTTACTTAATAAATAAATTACCATTGTTGAAAAATAATAATAAAAGTAATATTTCTAAGAAAGGAAGTTTATAAACAGATAGAATTTATTTTTTACACAATAGGTAATATTTTAGAATTATTTGTTTCCAAGAAAAATCAGTAACTGTGAATTTTTAGATGAATAATGATGCAAAATGTCAAATACAATTTTTAAAATAGTTTTAATGAAATTGAATGTAAATATTGTTCTAATTCTGTGTTTTAATAACTATTGTAGCAGGTAATTTCAGTTCAATCAGTATAACATTCAAATTAGCCAGAGAAATGGGATTCTTTGTCATGGATTATTATATACCATCAATATTGATCGTGGTGGTTTCCTGGGTTTCATTTTGGCTTCATGTAGATGCAAGTCCACCAAGAATTGTTTTGGGTACCAATACAATTTTAGCATTCATGACTTTAGCATCTAAAGTTGAAAATTCATTGCCTAAAGTGTCTTATATTAAGGCTAGTGAGATATGGTTTCTTGGTTGCACGATATTCCTGTTTGCAGCGATGGTAGAGTTTGCTTTTGTCAATACGATTTACCGTAGGAAGTAAGTTCAAGTTATAACTGTTGATTTAATATTGAAGTAATTATGTAGCACGATAATAACAGATTTGTAATAAACTTCAATGACTTTTGTTAAGGAAAAATGTACCCTTGAAGAAGGTCAATAGTAAGTACATTTTAAAATCAACTTTAACACCACGATTAGCTAGAAAGCAGTTTCATAAAAATACTACAAGCCTTGAGAGATCAAAATCTTGGTCATCTCTAGATCATGGACGACTTAATGGCAATGATTATTCAAGTCAAAATTATCTCACAGTTCATGTAAGTAAAATAATCAAGTTCTTTGCTGAAGTTAATTAATACTGATTACGATATTTATTAAAATACACGTAAATAAGTGAATAAATTTAAATAGTTTTATCATCATTTACAATCAAAGAAATAATCAAGAAGTCTTATTTTCAAGGATATTTTTCTATAAAAAATATTCTTAGGAGTTTAGCAATAAAAAATAATCTTCTTACATCTCTAGGTAAAATTAAGTCATTGTTTTTCAATAATTTTTATCAGCAATAAAATTTGTCATTTCTGGCTCAAATTTAGTATGTAAAATAGCGAATTTATTTTAAAACCAAATTTGACCATCAATTCTAAATCAATAAAAGGAACTTTTCATTTTTGCTTTTTGAATGTTCCAAACCCGTTATATCTTCTTAACTAATTACCAATGATATTTACATGTATTTCACGACATTTATTTGCCTGAGAAATTCCTGAGTAATAAATAACACGATAATTTGTGTGTATGTTTTTTTTAGAGCTTCCCTAGCACGATAAATATTCCATCAGTGCGGGTAGACGATGACAAAGAGCGAGATTATTCAAGCGGGAGTATAATGACAGTGGAAAGTTCACCATCACCACCAGCCAAATCATTTGCCAGGCGACCAACTCTTGCTAAACTTCATAACTTTACTACAATGACACCTCAAGAAATAGCTCAATGGATTGATAGACGTAGCAGGATAGTGTTTCCAGCAGCTTTCTTGATATTTAATATACTCTACTGGTCATTCATTTGGATATAACTTATAATTTTTTTTATACCTCGATAATTATTTATAATTTAAATATAAATCATAATAAAGATACCAACAACCTATAAAAAAAGATGAATTATAAATTTGCAAAGTTTCTGAATGTCTTCCTACATCGATCAATGATCATTGACATCGAAAAACTATAATTTATAATTTCTCAATGCCTTTTAACGAGTCAATAAGACAACCTCGAGCTTATTTAACTTACTTTTATCTATTACACCTAATATGTATAAAATATCAATAGTTTTGTATGATAGAATGGGGTCATTATATGATTTTGTAAAAAACTGAGACTGGCCTTAGTGTGGCCACGTAAGCATTTATATGTTCACTCGCGTGTTCGAATGTATAGATAGAAATCTCCCTTTCGCAGTCAATCTTCAAGCAATGGGGGTGTGTAAACTCTTTTTACTGACCTAAACTTCAGGAATATCTTGTAATAAAATAAAAAAATTCTAATATAGGATCAAACCAAGGTCGTCATTTAAAGGCCTATCGCTTATGACAAATTTCATGACTCACGCAATACTTTGCTTCTATCAAGGGTCCACTGGGCTTTTTAAAAATAATCTTATTAATATTTTCCCTATACTTATATTCAGAGGAAATAAATTATATTACTCTACTGTAAGATTACTCTGCTGCTTATTTGTAATTTCATTCATAATCATTTATTTATGTAAATCATATCACATTAGATTGTTCGTGATGGTGTGTAAACTTACATTGCAATTATCTTGTTGGTTTGAATATTTGTAAATCGATCGACACAATAGAAAAACATATTGCCATGCAATTTCTAAACAATAACATATAAAGAAATGTAATAATTCATGATCAAGTGTTTATTCATTCACTTATACTGTTAAATGTCATATATGTCATTTTAAAAATGAACGACTGATTGAAAAATTATTTTATCATTTTAGTCAAATAAATGAAAATGTAATTGAGACTTTATCCAGTTTGTTTAAATTAATAATATGATAATTTATCGTATTGCTTTATTTAAATGCTTTTATTATAACAGCCAGCTGATGTGAAATTTCCCTTTAATAATAAATAATAAAAGCACAGGATGTGATAAGAAAAAGAAAGTTTCTTATAAATTATAATAAAATTATAAAAGAGAATTAAAATTTAATGAAAAATCATATTATTTAACTTTATTATTATTTTTTAATATTTATTTATGTGTTGTTGTTATTTTTTTAAATGTTTGTAATATTTATATTAGTTATTGTTAAAAAAAACTTATCCTTTGCATACGTTCAATTTTATGATCATCCTTTGGTTGCAAGATGTTTCATTGTTTATCGTCTTTTCCATAAGATCTTTTTTGTCATATTAAAAAAATTCCCAAGGATCGCAGGTCACTTTCCCTTTTCTTTAACTAAACTATTATATCCCTTCTGTTCTTTAAGATTTTCTAACAATTCTCATCCAGTCTTTTGTCACTTTTTGACGAGTTCACTTTGTTTAAAAGGATCTATTGGCAAAAACTGTAGGTGAATATAATTCAATGATTAAAAAAATATAAAAAGTTTTAAAAATGAATATAGGAACAAGTTCTTCGATTGTTGTGCCTGAAAACTTTGAACAAAATCATCGTTTATCAGAGGATTTTTCACCGTGGACACTTAATTCACCAGTTTTACTTGAAGATAATGAAAATAAAGTGACGAGAAAAGTTAGTGATTCGTGGTATGATCAAATTGATGATCTTTGTTATGTTGATTTTCTAAATGAGATTCCTGAACCAAATGATGCATTTTTTGGTATGTATAATTTAGTTGTTTAGTACATTGATTATATTGTAATCATATTATGAATATTAAATTATTTAAATAATTGTTTTATTTAAGATACACCATGTACTTCTACACCTAAAAAAAAAGAACAATCAAATCTATCAACATCAAAGTCAAATACAATCAGGTTTGTATTTGTAATAATTGAGATTTGATTTTTAAATTTGAAAAGGAATTAATTGTGAATAATATATTTTAGCTCACCTAAAATTAAGGATGATGTAAGAGAAGACAATAGCATTCGTAAGGGCTTAAAATTGGTACAAAGAAGAGAAACGAAAATGTATACTAAAAAAAGCCAACTGTTTTCAATTACAGAACAAATGAAAAAATTTTTGAGTGAAAAACCAGTTTATAAGGTGGGTAAATAAGTGAAAATATTAAAAAAAATAATTATAACTAATATTATTATAATTGTTATTTTAAGCCGTGGATTCAAAAACCAGCTCAAGTTTCTCTTCCTAAACCTGCAGTATGTATTTCTCAATCACCTCAGTTTCGCGCTTTAAAACTAGCAAGATCCAGACAATTATTCGAAGATATAATGAAAGAGACGAGGGACGAGTAATACGAAGTCATGAGGGAAAAAATAAATTAACTAAACTCTTTCAATATTTTATTAAATTAAATAATTAGATAAGCTAAAGATTTTTATAACATTATTTATATAATATATATAAAAACATGATAATAAAAACATAATAACATAATCAATTAATTTTTTTTTATTTCATAAGTTTGTACTTTTTTATGACTTAGACAGTCTTTAATTGCAGAATTCAACTGCTAAAAAATGTGGAAAACCAAAAAATCAGAAGCTACTAAAACAATTTTAAACCTTTTATTATTTTATTCTTAAAGTTTATTTTTAAATATAATATTATTAAATTATTTTTTGAGAGTATTCTAATTATAACTCAAATTTATGTATAATCGTGTTAATTTAATCAATCATTAAATATTACTACTTATTTGAAAAATCAATTAAAAAGTCTTTTAATTTTATTTTAGAATTAATAAAAAAAAATAATGTTAAATTTATTTGAACTAAATTATCAACAATTTGGAATCAATTAACTTTTATTTGATTTAAAAACAAAGAATAATATTTCTGTTAAATAATTTTAACAATTCATTGTAACAAATTGATTATTAAATACATTTAATTGTTACAATAAAAATGATAAGACTTATTTAATCGTAGTTTAATCATCAGCCATAAAAAACAAAAAAGATGATAAGTGTCTCATAATTGAACGATATCTTAATGATGATTGTGCCACCCATGGAGTGAAAGTAAATATAGGGGCGAAATCGAAATTAATTACATACAGGAAAGCTCGAATATGTGTTTTATGTGGTCATAATATATATACATAGTGAAATGTATAAGTAGAGAATTCCTGCCCGCGCATTTTATTCTTCACTATGTAGTATCCAGGTAAGCACACGAGCAAGTGGTGAAACGTCAGTTGGAATTCGTAGCTTGAGTAGTTCACTTGTGCGCTTCGTTGAACCACTTTGACTCAAACTTTAATGGTATTAACTCATTAAATTCAAGGATCGCGTGCTAAACCCTTGGCCCTATCTTATACCCTACACTCTACATAGAGACTTTCAGTGACATAAGTATAAGATTTCTAGGGCATACCCCACGATCTTGATACACTTTTTTTTGGGGACATGACCATATTTTATACTTGGCATCTTTTCTGAACCTTGACTATCACTCGAGAATATAAATCTAAAATTATATATTCTAAAATAGTTTCCAAGTCTTTATTATTTATTGATATTCTAATTTGTGTTTGAAAGGTAGTGCTTTCAAGTTGGTGAAAACTACCTCTATGTACTAGAGTGATTGACTAGTACTGATTGCTCATGAATGTGTAATTATTTCATTTTCTGAATGTGACTGATAATAATGAAATAAAGTCTTACAACGTTTAATTATTAATTAACTATAAATGACGTTATTTATTTTTCTAATTATTGTAAAGAACAATTTTAAAGTTGAAAATGACACAATACGGTAGCAGTGGTAGCGGAAGTAGTAGTTCCAGTGGAAGTACAAGAAGAGAATTCAAAGATGAAGGACGTTCTCTTACTGAAAAGTTAATGGTAAGTTTTCAATAAATTCACCTAGAAATGCTTAATAAATAGTTTTATTAGATTTTAAAATAGCCTGATAAAAGTCCCAAAAAATAATTCTTGCTCAAAATGTAAAGTTTTACTCTTTGTGTTCAAAAAATTTCCCCAAATGTTTATTTATTTAAAATCTATTAGCATTTTATGTCAAAGCATTTATAACTAACGTAATATATCGTATAACAAAATGATTCTAATGATATAACAAAACAGAAACAATGCAGTAGAAAATTGTATCACTTTACATACACAGCATTGAATTATTTATCATCTTTTCCAACTACATTACTGGCATAGATATTATTTAACAAAATTATTGACAATAACCGTTAAGTAGCTGACAATAACATAACAAGAGAACAATGTTTGTAATTAGTTTAACAATATAATATTATCTGATTAAAAATTATTATAGCAACCATCATGCTTGTTAACAATTAAAATCATTTTTATCATCACAATAATCTTATTCTTTTTAATAGAAATTGAAACTTTGAACTTTTAAGGAATCTTTTAAGTTCTTAGTAAATATATTTCTTTTACAAATTTTTATTGCTTGTTTCTCATAAGAATTTCTCCTTTTTATAACAAATTTCTAGAAATTCGTCATATTATTGCATGACAATTATTAACAATTAGGTATATTAAAAATTTTCATAAATTCCAACTACTGGTGTACATGAAATTCAATGATTCTAATAAATTTTATCAAATGGAATTTTTTTTTTCTAATTTAAAATTCTCTAACAACAAATGTTAATGAAGTTCATGGCATCTTATCTCATAGATACAAAGTGATAGTATTTTACAATACAATATCGCGTGTGTAGTATAATTTTAATGTCGATAAATGAAAGCAACTAACCGATATTTCACATTAAAAAACAAATGATAATAGAAAAGTGAACTAAACATGCAAGCAGACAATTGCGAAGAATAGATCGATATTGGGTCGTTGTTCCTTGCAATATAAAATTGAAAGAATAACACATACGTTGTTGCATTGATGCTCACAAAGTGATTTCGAGGTCACTGGAAGAAATCGATTGACCGTCAGTGAAAGATGACTAGTGGAAATTATTTTATATTTTCTATTATTTGTATTACAGGTAGTTGTACGAATCAGACCATTAGGTACTGATGAACCAGGCCCTAGGACTTTACATGCTTTAAATAAAAAGGTATGAATTTGATGACATTTTTATCAGGATCATCATGAGTTTGAAGTTGATAGATTTAATTAAAATCCAGACATTCCTTAAGTCACAAATACATCTAATAATATCAAAATTAAATTAATACTTAGCTTAATAAATCAATTTAATCACGAAATGTATTTTAAATTAATTAACAATTATTATCTATAAGTTCGAAAAAAATATTAATTATAAATATAGAACAAAAATATTCTAGAAAACTCTTGGCTCTATTGAATGATTATTCATTAATAAAATAAGGTATTTATCAAGAAATGAAGGTGAATTTGAATGTTTTCAGAATTCTATGAGTCAACATATTTTACAACCCTTCATTTAGTTATCTATTAAAAATAGTATCAAAGTAATATTATTAATCAATGAACAATAAAAAATAATTTTTTGTTATAAATAAAGTTTTCAATGATTTCCTACAATTCATAGAACTTATCAATATTCTCAAAGTAATTCTATTTCACGTGAATTATATTAAATATAGATTAGACTAAAAATAGAACTTGTCAAAATGCGGAAATCAAAACTGATTACCATGTTTAACCCAAAGTTTACATATATCCATTAATTAAAATGATTAGATCGGTATATTATTATAAATAAATTTATAAATAAAATTGATCTATTATTTCAGATAATTGTTTTTGATGACGTAGAAATTGAGAAACAAAAACGTGGTACTCCAAGACAATATTTATATGATTTAGTATTAGGAGAAGATTCTTCTCAAGAAGCAGTTTATGAAGGAACAACAAAAGTCATTAGTACAAGATATAATCGATGGTTACAATGCAACAGTTTTTGCCTACGGTGCTACTGGAGCAGGAAAAACTTATACAATGGTTGGTAGTGCTGAACAACCAGGAGTAATGGTACGAGCATTAAATGATATTTTTCTTGCTGCTCGTAAACTTTCAAGTGCTGCTGATGTCCAGGTAAGATTATTCAAGAAGTTATAATGTTCATATCAATGTTTGAATATCATAAGCTCTTTAAGTGTAAAAATGGCCAGTATTAAATGTAATAATTTATGATGATCAATTAGGTAGCAATGTCATATCTTGAAATATATAATGAAAATATTCGCGACCTGTTGAATCCAAGTACGGGTTACTTAGAGTTGCGTGACGATTCTCGAGGTCGCAACATTCAAGTTCCAGGTCTTACAGAAGTTTCAACAAACTCGACAGAAGAAGTGGGTATTAAACGTGTACTCATTTATCAACGCCCAAGCTATTTTGAACTGAACATTTTAATTTACAATTACTATTTTAGGTAATGAAGCTTTTGCACCAAGGAAATAAAGCTAGAACAGTTGAACCAACTGCTGCTAATGAGACATCTTCAAGAAGTCATGCTTTATTAAGTGTCGTAGTTAAACAAACAATGAGGCCATCATCAGGACGTGATTTAAAGCATCGAGCAAAAATTAAGCAAGGAAAATTATTTATGATTGATCTTGCAGGATCAGAAAGAGCAAAGCAGACCAAGGTAACTACAAATTTTATGAAACTATAATCAGAACAAGGATTTAACTAAATGTAAATGACAATCAATATATTTATTAAACTGAAAAAATACTTCTATTATTTAGAATCAAGGAAAACGTTTACAAGAAGGTGCTCATATCAATAGATCTCTTCTAGCACTTGGAAACTGTATTACAGCTTTATCAGCAGGAGCTCGTTATGTTAATTATCGTGACTCAAAACTTACAAGACTGTTGAAAGATGCTTTAGGTGGAAATAGTCGAACTGTGATGATAGCTCATGTTTCTCCAGCTCCAGTTCATCGGGAAGAAAGTAAAAATACACTGATGTATGCTGATCGAGCTAATCGTATTACTAATAAAGTTGAACAAAATGTTGTCGATGTAAATTATCATGTATCTCAGTATAAAGACATTATAAGTGATCTTAAGAATGAGATTTCAAGGTTGAGGAATAAAATGAATGAGACTGAGAGGCCAATAAGTCAACAGAGAGTGATAACAAAAGGAAATGATTTGAGAACGTTGAGGGAAAAAATAGTGTCTGCTTTCAAAGAACAAATGAGATTAAGGTATTATTAATACAAATAAAAAAATGAATAAAATATTATTTTAGAAAATTTGATGAGGGTGAATATTTATAATAAATTAATTTTATTTAAGGCGAAAACTTATGGAGCTGGATAGTCATCTTCTAGGTCTTAATATTGCCGCCGAACAACAACATGCAATCATAGCACATTGGGAGTCGAGAAATAACAGACTTTACAGAGCGAGTAAGGACTCAAAGAAACGATTAAGTGTTGGTAGTCAGATAGACGAAGGTGATAATGAGGGTGAATGTAAAATTAGTACTTGATTCTAGAAATAAGCATGCTTCTTTTATATTTATTTTCTCATTTATTATGTTGCTTGCAGTTATTACTGTCATATGGCATGATTTATATTTATAATTATTATTCAAGTAATAATAAATATTTATCAATTTGTTATTTTTACAGAATTAAATGACGAAAATGAAGTAGATGATGTTACAGTCCAACAAGCTTGGACAGAATTAGCTGAAATAAATAAAGAACAAGAACGATATGCGGAAATTAGAGCCATAACTGAACGAGATTTAGAAAATTGTAGACAAAAAAGTGCTCTACTTGAAGATGTAAGCAACTAAATTAATTAAAAGATTTCATGAAATTTAAATATAAAATCTTCTTGTAGGAATTGCCGTTACGTATAAATTCAGAAGAAGAACGAGAACTTTTAGCTTTAATGCTTCGTGTTCATGAACTTGAAGCAGATAAAATGATGCTACAGAGTGAAAGACTTGTTAAACAACATGAACTTAGAAGACGTGAGCTCTTATTGCTTAGATATGACAGACAAAGACAGATATCTGATGAAATAATTACTCGACAACGGAGGATAATGGAAGGTAAATTTTAAAAATGATAGTGGAGAATTATTTTAGAATAAATTGGTAAAAAATAATATATATTGTGTATTTTATACGGTTGTAGATGGTAAAATAATGCTTCCATCTGATTTGCAAGAATTATATGTTATGTATCAGCGTGAAATTCATGCGGCTGCATATAACGACAGTAATCTAGTGGATTTATCGGTTTCTTCCATGCTTTTTAACAATAAATTACCGCCAATTAATCGTGGAATGCATTTTGACAGTCTTGATGATACACGATTACCCAGCAGGTATAATACAATATTTTCGTAAACATAAAAAATTATATTATAATTATCCACATACTTGAATTAAAATCATTTCAGCTCCACAGACTCTGATTGGGAGTCTCCATTGCCTCCAATTCCAGAACCTCAAGAGATCGAAAATGTCATGGGTCCTGTGGTTCGACCTTTAGTATCACCGTCTGTTTTTTTTCCACCTATACCACCATCAGGCAAAAGAAGCCAGTGAGTTAAAAAAAATTTCATAAATTGATACTTGATGATTATTATTTTTAAGACAATTATGTCTAATCGACACTAATGTTCTGTCAATATTTATATAAAGCTATTTGATTTTTGCAGAGAAAATAAATTACGTCGAGTCTCTAGTGACATTAATGTAAACTCGACAAAGAATACACGTGATTCACGATTAAGAGGATAAAATAACTGCAGTGTAAATCGATTTATTACAATTACTGCAGTAGAATGCTACTAGTACCTGATTACAAACCAAAATAGCCATCTTGATGTCTGCTACTAGTCATTGTGGGCTAATTTAAGTCGACGACGTCGTCTTCTAGCTGGAGAATCAACTTCTAGAGAAGTGGATAATGAAAACGGCCTTGATGTTGATGGTTGATTACTTCTAGATAATTGTTCCGTCTCTATAGTTGAAGATTGTAGTTCTTGATTGACCAATACTTCATCAGTAAGATCAGCCATTTCTACATCATACTTGGTTTGTCTAGGTCTATTTGTTTTCAAAGCTACTCGTCTTGGAAGCAATAATCTCATATTATCATCCTGCTAATAGGATCCTCGAGTTAGGATATATGTTAAGGTAAAAATTAGAAAAAATTGATTACACATTTTTATGATTTTAAAAACAAAACTTAAAATAATTTTCTTTAATTAAATCAATTTTTTTAACGAACCATCAGTTGTTTATTGGTTCTAGAATTTTTACGTGGCTCCCAGACTTGAAAAGACTCAACTATTTGAATAGTACTGTCATCATTTTCCTCCTCAATGGGAGTCTCATCTTCATCTTCACCAGTTGAAGAATCCTTAGAAGATACGATCGTCATACGTGTCCGAAGCTTCCAATCTCTTAGTCGCTCCTCCCACATGCGCTTCCGTTTAATCCAGTAATCTAACTTATGACCATAAATCAATTTTTCTCCTCCACATCTCCAACCTATACATGACTGTAAAATAAAACATTCAATGTAGTACT
This sequence comes from Chelonus insularis, assembly GCF_013357705.1. Taxonomy (NCBI): domain Eukaryota; kingdom Metazoa; phylum Arthropoda; class Insecta; order Hymenoptera; family Braconidae; genus Chelonus; species Chelonus insularis. The sequence goes on along the minus strand of NW_023276783.1, from coordinate 3,783,266 downwards.
ATACAAAACCAAGTACCGGCAAATTGAATTGTGAAAATTAATTCTTATTCCTTACATAATTGAATTGTTTTACAAAAGGTACACTGAGCAGTAATTTATCATTTCTAAAATTTTCAAGATTTTCCGCGATTTCGTCAATGATTTTATTAACATAATTCGATACTATTGGTTCCGATGCAGAAGACATCAAATCAGGAAATGATGAAGCCAAATAACTAATTAAACTTTCTGCAAAATTCTAAGAGTAACATATATATACATTTTGTTGAGAGTATTTTTAATATTAAAAATTCAACAATTATCCAATATTTAATTAAAGATTTTAGATAATTTTATACCTGAGGAAAAAGATGGAATTTTAAAAAGTTATTTAAAAAAAAAAACGACCAAGTCAGCAAATATTTTTGAATTGTGCTTTAATAAATTGTTTAGAAAAAAATTTTCTAATGAACAAAATCTATAAATTGATATTTACAGTCATATCCTCCTTCATAAGATCCATATCCTTATGCACCATTGCAATATAACCAATTAAAAATTTCAATTGTTTAGGTTTATTGTAAAAATATATGAGTAAATAACTCATTGCGTCCATGATGATCATGAATTTAGCGTTTGTTTGGACATCAATAGTCAACGGCATATCCGGATCAAAAGTAAAATATTTTGTGTACTGTGGATATGTCGTACAAAAGCTAGTTGTTATAAATATTAAATAATGATTAATAATTAATTTAATTATAATTACGAAGAAAAATAATTTTACTAAAATAAATAAAATGATATTTGTATTTACTTTAAAAAAAAAATGTTTGCATGATATTGAAGATTATTTTCAATTCCATTCCATATTTTTTTTAATATTACTCGTTCATTCACTATCGATTTTTTACTTTCATTT